>NC_090319.1:17296102-17974734 GCF_040869045.1 Eurosta solidaginis
ACAATTTAGTGGGAATACACATTGTGAACGTTTCGGTTGGTTTAATGCCACTGGAAATATTTTCCCTCATCCCTTCTTGAATCTAGTTTGAAGACAAACTCATTTGGTGTTACGCCGTCTTCAGTGTAATTTGTTACAACGCCATTACATCACGTTTGCGTTGGTAGCCTCGAAAACACGGGGAGTGAAAAGTTGCGTATATGCAATGGGGGTGCGGCCTTCCCATATAACCATAACTGAGTAAAAATTTTCCCCTTGCTTTTCTAATATTTATAGAGCAACAATGTTTTTCCGATTACAATTTGTTGACGCCTAGTGGTATAGAAAATGTAAGTATTGCCTGTAGTTTTAGAAACCCTGTATTTGAAGCAATGACTTTACAACATGAGCACTTTTGCGCGGTTATGCTTCATCAGTAAATAAACAATTAGCTGTGGTCCGAAAAATTTGTTGGAATTCGTAAACTGGAACATGGCTGATAATAATTTTTCTCATATCGTTGCATTAAATTTGGCTTAGGCGAACACCCTGATTATTGTTAGTACATTGTAACGAATTTTGGAGGACTCCGATTATTTTGCACCTTCTGCTGTCGTTCGAATCGCTGAACTGTCGAATAAATAACTCCAATATTCAATATTGCAAAATGATCTTTATTTAGACTCCTTTGGGAGTAGTACTTCACAATAACAATTATACTTCATTAATAGCGTATTTAACTGATTGATTATTTCTCAGCTTGCGCTGCTTTTATACTCTCTTCGCATATTTCTCCTAAGTTCTATTCTTTTCACGAACATGTCTTCTGGAATAGTTGTATCTGCTACTTGGTTATTTAGTTATATGCGTTTGTATGTTTGAGTAACAACTTCTGCTCTTAGCTGATGATACGTGATTCTTTCTCTTTCTTCAAGCTGCTGGTTATGTGTATGTGCGGCTGCTTGCTATGATGTGCTCATGTATGTACATAAATGTGGCTGCTTACTTTATTGTTGTTGTGCATTTATTTAGTAACAGCACAGTGATGTTAGAAATTCTAATAATTGCCACAATATAAATGGGGTTCGCAACGTATTTAAAAGTTTCTTTTAAATTGAAAGTTTTAAAAAGCGAGAAGTGTGTTATAATTTCCCAAAAAGAAACTTTTTGTTTAGTTGCATTTTTGGTGCATAATTTTCACTTTGGCTTGAACTTAACTAAGTTTATTTCTGTAAATGCAAATTTAGCTCAGAATAAGATTTGTAACCTACACCAAGCAAGCTTTTAAAAATTTTCGCGAAAACTCTCATTTTTTTATACACATTTGCACAACTTTTACATTTTCAAGAGGCATATTTTAAGAAAGTTTTTTTTTTAAACCACACTCCAATTTCAATTCTTTCCAACAGTTGACAAATGGCACTACATTCATATTTGTTCTTTCTCATCTATTCATCTACATTTCACTATAACCCATATACATACACACAAAAAAAAAAAAAACAAGTACAAACACAAATATATGCAGCTGTTTGCCAAAAATTTGGCACTGAATATTTTCGTTAAGGTTGGCTTGCTGCAAAGTTGTTGACAATATTTACTACAACAATAACAACCATTAGCATGCATGAACAAATGTGCATTACATACTTTTGAGTTTAGATAATGCAGTTTAAATGATGCTGCAACATTTTAGCACATTCCAAAGTGGTAACATTTCGTAAGTTCAACTTTTATGTCACGTAACTTTTGCACGTATTATATAAATTGGTATTTTTATATTTTTTATGTGAATTTAGTTTTTTATTATCTTTATTACTTCCTTTATATAATGCCGGTTGAATGTTTGTCCGCTTTTCAAAAAAATCTTGCAATCGATTTTTAAGTAACTTCTCATTGAGCTATAAATGTGAAGCTTTACACATAGGTTAGAACACCGCGACAATGCAAGAAAAGGAGGAAAAATCCGTTAGTTGGCGGACGGATCGAAATAATTAGATGAGAACTTAAACCGGCTCATAGGTAGCTAAAGACTTGGAGCAAATTGAAACTTAATTCAGTGGCCCATAACAGTGTTATACTAACAAAAAGTTTCTATAGGGGGCGCACGAAGCGAGATATTTAGAAAAATTGTACGGAAGGGTGGGAATATTGCGATTGAGTTTTAAGTAACTTCTCATTGAGCTACAAACGTGAAACTTCACAGATAAATTAAGACACCGAGACAATGCAACAAAAGTAGAGAAAATTCCGTTCTAAATAACTAGATAAAAATTTGGAGATCGTTTTTTAAGTAACTTCTCGGTGAGCTAGGGAATTGAAATTACAAACTCCAGTATAAAACATATTACAAAAAGTTTCGCTAAGGGGCACCCGGATTCAGATTTATTTATTTATTTATAAGACTCGTTGGTTGAGTGTAAGACTAATGTCTTTTAAGCCCATCATAATTAATTAATTTACAATATTTTCATATATAATTAATAATAATATCTAATAACAATAATAATTACTGTATATGCATATCATAAAAAAATGCATTAATTTAAATCATAATTAACAACTTGTAATAAATATTTTAGGTTTAGAAAGATTTATTCCTTAAAATATGAAAACAGAAATAAAGGTCATAAGAATGAAAAAGTAAACGAAAATAGGAAGAAATATTTAGATATTTTAAAACTTAAACACTTCCAATTTAAAGCGCCTGGGATTTGGTATCGATTTAATTTTGTTTGGTAAAGAGTTCCAGAGTTTGACAACACTGACAAAAAGCATTCGTGATGAAGTATTATAATGATGTTTTGGTACGATGAGGTTGCGTGTTCAAATCGAATACGCAAAAGCCAACTTTTCAAAAAGGTACTTTGGAATTCTTGTATTAAAAAGTTTATGCATATATATAAGATTACGGTACTTCAAGTAGCAAGTCAGATTGCAATCGAGTATCTTGTAACTAAATTGTGAGATGTGGTCATACTTACGCCTACAAAACACATACCTTGCACAGCTGTTTATGGCCATTGCAAGTTTTCGCTCAGATGCGCTAGCTAGGTGCCCGTAGATGAGTTCGCCATAAGAAATGAGTGGAACTATAAAGGTTTTCACCAAACGTAATTTTGTGTCCTGCGGGACGAAGTTAGCTGTATACCACAGCTTTCTTAGAATGAAATAAATTCTAGATATGATTTGGTTTATATAATCGGAACACCCAAGGTATGAATTAACTTTGTAACCAAGGCTAGTTACAACTGACTCGAAATTTATAGACGAGTCCTCTAAAATTATTGGGGGAAAGAATTCCTCACAATTCGACCTGTGTGAAATACATATGGCTTTGGTTTTTTTTGCGTTAAGACTCAAATTATTACATTTGGCCCAAATAGAGATTGAGTGCAAATCATCATTGATTCTAGCTATCAAATCTTCACAGAGTCCTGTTGGACGGGATAGATATACTTGTGCATCATCCGCATACAGGTGTATGGACACATTTTTACAGCAGTAGGTAATATCATTAATAAAAATACTGAACAAAATCGGGCCCAAAATGGATCCCTGAGGTACCCCTCGAATACAATCTTCTTAGCTCAGAAGCCATATTTTTAGTCACAACCTTTTGCCAACGATTACTAAGGTAGTTTTTGAGCAGATTTACAGCGCTTTCAGAAAACCCAAAATATTTTTCAAGCTTGTGCAAAAGTATTGTATGGTCAACTTTGTCAAAAGACTTGGAGAAGTCCAATAGAGTTAAAACAGTTAAATCACCTTTATCGAAGGACGGTCTAATATCATCAATTACTTTAAGCATAGCAGTTGCACAGCTGTGACCCTTTTTATATCCTGACTGGTTTTCGGCAACAAGATTATTTTAGTCTAGATAATCAACTATTTGCGTAACCATTAGCCTTTCCAAAACCTTTGACAAAGAAGGAAGTATGCTAATTGGCCGAAAATCTGATGGAATGGCACCCGAACGATTTTTAGAGATTGGATTAACTTTAGCTATTTTCCAGGAGTCCGGAAACGTCGAGGTAGTGATGGAAAAATTCAAAATGTGTGTTAGGGTTGAAAGTATGAATGGAATTATCAGCTTTATAAATTTTAAGTTTACGTTGTCCTCTCCAATGGCGTTCGATTTAATTGAAAAAATACTTTTTAGAATATCATACTCAATCACGGTTGAGAAGTCAAATATTTTTTCTGTTGCAAGTAGTAAGCTTTCATTTAGTTTACAATCTCTGCTGCTTTGGATAATGTTAGATTTTAGGAAGTAATCATTCATAGAGTTGGCGTCTAAATTGCATTCTATACTAGTTTTACTCCCAATTCCAACAGACTTTAGATGGTTCCACAATACTTTGCCATATTTAGAAAAATCGTACGGAACTGGGGGAATCTTACGATCGACTATCATATTGTGTTGGGATTGCACAGTTCACAAATTGCAAGGGTATACGGTTGATACCGCAGTAGTGAATATAGGATCTGTATTTTTCGCCAAAGGATAGGCCTACGTAGCATTGAGCGGAGTAAAATTTTTGGAATGGTCTTCATATAGAAGAGCTCGATTTGGCCAAACTAATGGGAAAAATACAATACAACGATAAGGCTATGTACGAAATGGAGTAAATGCGGCAATTAGAGTATCCACGAGAAAATAACATGTTCTGAAAGCTATTATACAGAGATACTGAAGCTCCCTTCATTTACGTTAAGATATGTATATACATATGTATACGGCAAAAACTGCTTCAAATTATAAAATACAAGTATGGTTCGCATTACTTTAAAAAATTAAATAAAAATCCCCGCTTTAAAGCAACCGTAGAAAAGGTAGTGGCTGGGAAGGAACAAGTTGCACCGAATCAAGCCGTTGCTGCTACCAAACCAACATCAGCGTATGAGCCGACCTATATGCCATTTACGTTTTGAAGCATGGTGATAAAATACAAGCTCAAGTATGATTCACAATTCGTTAGACAAACAAATCCAAGTCCCCGATATGAAGCAAACCAAAAAGGTTGTGGCGAGGAAACGAACAAGTGTAAACGAACCAAGATATTACTGCAACCATACAGCAACAGCGAATAATAGCTTGCCATATTTATATCTTACTGCTATACAATTTTTATACTCAGCTGAGCAGAGCTTATAAGTATATTAATTTTGTTCGCATAATGGTATCCCGTAACGGCATAAACTAATCGAGATAGATATGTACTTCTATATATCAAAATGATTTGGGCGAAAAAAGAAATTCATTTGTTGGCCATGTCCGTCCGTTCGTCCGTCCGTCTGTCCGTAAACACGATAACTTGAGTAAATCCCAGATCGCTATTTAAAATGAACGAAATCGGACTATAACCACACCCACTTTCTAGATATCGCAAATTTCGAAAAACCGAAAAAGTGTGACAATTCATTACCAAATACGGATAAAGCGATGAAAACGGTAGCTGGGTTGACCTTATGACGCAGAACAGAAAATTAGTAAAATTTTGGACAATGGGCGTGGCGCCGCTCACTTTTAAAAGAGGTTAATTTAAAAGGTTTGCCAACTGTAATTTGGCAGCTGAGTATGTAATGTTTGGTTATAGCCGAACTTAGTCTTCCTTACTTGTTTTTATTCTCATTCTCTTTCCCCATTTTCGTTTTCATTCGTATCTCCATCCTCACTATCATTTGTAATCTCATATTCTCATATTCAATTTTGTCTTTTCTTAAATTATATTCTATTCCTTGAACTATTCCCTCTCCCACTCTCTTTTCCCCTATCCTTCACTTCCATTTTCCTTACCATTCTTCTCCGCATTCTCTCAAAAAATTGTCCAGAGCGTTTTGGTGAGAACAAACGCGTGGTGGGTTCTATCTTCTGTAGATTGTACAAGGAGGAAAAAATCATGAATCTCTGAGTAAACAACGAAAGTCAAAGGACTTGCTTTCATCAAAGAAATAATCGGTGAACTCACCTCTTGACAGGTATTAACATAAAAGACTGTGGAAAACTTTCTGGAACTGACGTTAAAAGCGAAAACAATGTCAGATTATAAATTTAACGTAACGTTATTCTTGCCAAGAAGTGGTGGCCACTTTTATGAAACTTTAGAGAATTTTTTTTCAAACCGAATTTTTTTCGAAACCGACACGTTTTTGAAACCGGTTGCTTTGTTGAAACCGGTTACTTTTTTGAAATTGGTTACATTTTTGAAATCGGTAACTTTTTTGAAACCGGCTACTTTTTTAAAGCTAATTACTTTTTTGAAACCGGTTACTTTTTTAATACTAATTACTTTTTTGAAACCGGTTACTTTTTTAAAACCAATTAGTTTTTTGAATCCGGTTACTTTTTTAAAACTAATTACTTTTTTGAAACCGGATATATTTTTTTGAAACCCGTTACTTTTTATATTCAGCGAGCTTTACAAACAGAGTATATCAACTTTGATTGGATAACGGTTGGTTGTTCAGGCATAAAGGAATCGATATAAATATAGACTTCCATATATCAAAATCATCAGTATCGAAAAAAATTTGATTGTGCCATGTCCGTCCGTCTATCCGTTAACACGATAACTTGAGTAAATATTGAGATATCTTCACCAAATTTGGTACACGAGCTTACCTGGACCAAGAATAGATTGGTATTCATGAGCGAAATCGGTTGGTAACCACGCCCACTTTTTATATATAACATTTTGCAAAACACAAAAACCTGATTATTTAGTAAATAATAAACCTAGAATGTTGAAATTTGGCGCGTGGACTGATATTGAGACTCTTGATAAAAATTTGAAAATATTTTTTATAATGGGCGTGGTACCGCCCACTTGTGATAAAATCAATTTTACAAATATTATTAATTACAAATCAAAAATCGTTAGAACTATCGTAACAAAATTTGGCAGTGAGGTTGCCTTTACTATAAGGAATGCTTTGAAGAAAAATGAACGAAATCGGTTAAGGACCGCGCCCATATTTATATAAAAGCACCACCTCTTTTACGTCTTAGCAATTCTCTATGTTTCGGGAGCCATAACTCGAAGAAAAATTAACGTATCGTAATGAAATTGTGTACACATATTTTCCTTATAGCAGAAAATATTTCTATAAAAAATGGACGGGATCGGTTAAAGATCACGGCAACTTAGATATAAAACAAGTTCAAAAGGTTTAAAAGGGTGGTAGACTAGAATAATAACCTATAACTTAGCAAAAAGTAGTTTTGGATCAATGATATTTCATGTATCAAGTTTTATTGTAAGAGGAAATGGGAAGACATTTTTTTTTAAACGGGCGGTGCCTGGTGTTATGTAGAAAAGTAATCTATCTGAAATGAAATGGGCAATTCAAGCTCATGCTGAGTATATAATGTTCGGTTACACCGGAACTTAGACGCCTTTACTTCTTTTAAATCGGTACATTTTTTTTACCGGCTACTTTTTTGAAACCAGTTAGTACTTTTAAACCGGTAAATTTTTTTAGCCGGCTAGTTTTTTGAAACCCGTTACTATATTGAAACCAGTGTATTTTTGGAACCGACTTCTTCCTAAGGGGTGGTTAGATTTTTGGACTTTTTTGGGTCAGTTGCTTTTTCTGAATCGATAATTTTTTTTTCAAATTTATTTGGAGTTTGCTAATTTTTGGAGTAACTTATTTTATTTTCGATCTTTTTTTCATTACTTTTTCAAACTGGCAGCAGCTTTCTAAACTTTTTTTGCAGACCTTTTAATTTATTTGGAAAACATATAAGAGATTTAAAATGACTTATCTTGTTTTGTTGATTTTCTGACAGGGTCGATAAATGATGTATATTGGAACGATTTTCCGTCATCCCTTGTCAAGTTTGGCTTCGAGACACACCGGTTTCGGCGTTGTGTCATCATCAGTGTCGATTTCCGTTCTGATCTGATGTTGTCGTTTGTTCTGTATATATAGTTCGTAGGTACATGAGCAGGTATTGTCAAAATTGATGCTTGTGTATATTTAGTTATGTTTTTGTGCTGTGTGTTCATTCAGAACCGAGGGTGGTTTACTAATCGATTTGTGTGGCTGACTGGGGTAGGTAAAAATCCGTAATTTTAGTCGTTTGACCTTCTTTGTGGGTTTGCTGTTTTGGTGTGTTAATTGTTTTGTGTTTATTTGTTGTTGTGTGTTTGTCTGCTGTAAGATATAAAATAGTATACGGTTTTAATTTGCCACTTGGCTCGTTCTTGAAATATGGTGTTTCGAATAGAGGGCCCTTTTTACAAACAGAAGCATACAACCTCAAGTTGACAAGTTTGCTGAACAATTTCTATAAAGTTTCGAAATAATATATCGGCCATGAAAATGGAAGATCAATTTCCTCTTATGAAGTTATGCAGAAAAGTCCAATTTGGCAGCATACCAAACATATTTAGTCTTTCCATTTTTAGGGAGGTATTAAAATCAAGGCAAAATTGCCAGTTTTTTTACTCGCTGCCACGAGATACGCATCAATACCCAACCCTCTATGGTAGTTATGTAGCATTTACGAAGTCATATAACTTAATAACGTTTCTATGTGTTTCAACGCATTTTGGTAAATATAATCACATTTTAGTATTTGCAGCTTAGTTATAGAAACTTCATTTGCCGACAAATTCAATATAAATAAATATTTGTTTATTTAATGTGCACTTTGGATGCAGATGCGTGTGAAATAATAAAGTTTTCATACGAAAATTATTCACAACTTGCATTTTGTTCATGACATATTTTATAAGCATTTTGAGTTGTTGTTGCATGCGGAATGCAGTTTTCACGCTGTCACTGATAAATTAACCTGACGAAAATTCCAAACGAGGCGCGTGTTGCACCACTGAATTGGTAATGCAGCACGAAATTTGCAGCAGCTGGCTGTTAAAACATAAATACGACACAAGAACAACAACAGCAACGAGCAAATAGGAGGCTCCATTATAATGAGCGTGACAACGGTAATTGTAAACAATTCTAATACATATGTAAGTACATACTTGATACGTGCGTGTCTGTTAGTAATTAGAAATTACCCAAATATTCCAACGCAAATAGAGCTAAAAATGCGAAAGGTAAATAAATAAGCAATATTCCATGAAATATGGTAAATAAAACAAAGCACGGGTAAAAATCTGATTTTAATTGGAATTTTAATGAGGAGTGTTGAAAGCTTTAAACTTTTTTGAAGTACTTTTGATACCAGAAAATTTAACGTTTAAAATTATTATTATGAGTGAATGTTATTGTCTAATTTCGGCACAGACCTCTTAACGGTAGCAGCCATCGAGCGGAAAAAGGGAAGACATCCTGACTGATAACGGATAAGACTTGTGAGGACCAAATCAAACACCATTAATTTGGCCCACACAAAACGACCTCACACCATATTCAACACAGCTTTAACACAACAGCCAGTCACAAAAGGCCCTAGCAACACGACAAACCAACAAGTCTCAGCAACACGACTAGCAATCACAGCACTTAATAACACAACAAACTAACAAGTCTCAGCAACACAACTTGCGTTCGCAACATTTAATAGCAACACGGTAACCAATGCAACGCAACCATTTGAGCTAGCAACACCAAACACAACAGCTATAAAAGGAGCGACACAGCAGTACATCAGTTATTTGGCACGGCGCTGTGGTCGTGACCGGAGTTACCAATGGAGCGTCCCTCGAATGTGTCGGTTATACCACCAGGAGAGGTCGTTTCATAGGAGTGAGTCGTGGCCTCAAGTGGTAAATGTGTCGGTTATACCACCAAACATCGCTTGAGACTTCGTAAGCAACGGCCCTACCGCAGTAACGCGCACCCGCAAACAGGCGACGTCCGCCCGACTGCGACGACGCTGGCCGCAATAGCGAACACATTTCGTTGGCCCCAACACTACGCCAACATACGACGCGGGCCACAACAGCACTACACTAACATACGACGATGGCCACAACAGCGCGACGCAAACATACTACGTTCGCCACAGCAGAGTCACGATAACCTACGACGCTGGCCGCAACAGAGCTACGCAACCGCACTACGCTAAAATACGATGCTGGCCGCAACAACCCTATGCAAACACACTACGCTGGCTGCCACGGCACTACGCAAACATACCACGTGGGCCACAGCAGAGTCACGCTAACCTACGATGCTGGCCGCAACAGAGCTACTCAGGCATACTACGCTGACCGCAGCAGAGTTACGCAAATACACGGCGTCAACCATACTAGAGTTACACACACGCACGCAGACGCACCGACATAAGCCGCAGCAGAGACAGCGCAGTCGCTAGCCGTACGAGAAACACGCCGACGCAGAGCGTCACATAAATACATTTACACACACCTAGCAAGGCGTCCGAACGGGACGACCCTAACGGGACACGAGGACCGTCAGCCCACCACTAACCATAGAGCAAGCACAAAGCGAAGTGAAGAATACAAATACATCTTTCTTTTATTACATTATTTTCATTATAGTCATAAAATATATAGAGTTAAAGAAATAAAGTGAATTTTATATGAAAAAGATTTGAAAGGTGTCCCGATTTACAAATTTATTGTAAGTGAACCTTGAACACGGCGAGTATACCCCAAGCACTTATTGAAGAAGCACCGGGGCAAGAAAAAAGCTTCGTTACAGACTTAAAGAAAATACACAAAAGAGGGCATTTCATAGGCTCGTATGCAAAATCGTATCACAATCTGTAACGAGGTGGTGTGATATGTTCTCTTAAGTAATTTACAAGTACCTACTGGAGTTGTGCTTCTAAATATCTTATGCCAGCATCAAGTAAGGTTAGTTATATCACACAGAGTGAAAGGAGTGATACATCAAACATGTAAGCTTCAGCATACCCACAAAGAACTTTGAGAAGTTCTAGCGGAATGGATTGCAGAAATTTGTATACAGAAATATTTTTCAACATTAAGAGTTTGACCCTCGCTAGCGACAGGTGCGTCCTCGCTTATGCGTGGACTTAGCCGAACTCTATAGTGCCTGAATATGCAACACAGTGACTTACTTGCTTTCACTTATAACTTTCCGGGAAATGGGAGGGTCGAGGATGACTGAAGGCTAAACCCTGCCAACCCATAGATCGATTGCGTTATGCGTACAATGTCTGAGAAGTAACGGAGACTCTACCACACCAAAAGGCGCCACTTTGAGTTACGATCAATCTTGCAAATATACAATAATAATAGAAGAGAAATGAAGAAATATCAGGATATTTACAACAGGGAGGAAGGGTGCAGAATGGATCGAAATGACCAAATCAAATAAAGTACAATACTTTGGGGTCGTGAACGATCGAACCGACTAGCGAGCGCTTACTATGGTTCCACAAGGCAGTAGAGATAGGTTGAGGTTAAATCTTTGTAAAAATTTACCGCAAGAAACTATACATACTGCAGTCGGTATGAAGAGAATACGGACGGAGTGTAGAGACAGCGATCAACTGAAGGCGATATATCTGCTACCAAGTAGCAGAAATAATCCACTCTGAAGGCCATAAGACAGGACAACACATGTGTGTCCGAAGTTGTAAGTAATGCCAATAGCGAGGAAGCACTTACTATGAAAGCCGCCAGTGCTCGGATCTTTTCCAAAAAATATGGCATTTCGACTCCTCCTATCTCCGATAGCCAGAATGTATGACGTATCAATGCAGTGCCTGACTGCGGAAACCTCTGCCATAACCGATTCAACACCAGCATCCGCGTCGTGTTCCAAAACCACAAAAACCATATTGTAAGCAATGTAGGTTAGAGTGGGTCGATTTATTAACCGATATCGCGCCATCGATTTTTCGATAGGATTTGGGCTCAGGCAAAAAAGTTCCACCAACCCAAAAATGTCCGCTAAAAACGTTGGCGATAACAGTTTCTTGAAAAAAAAAACTTAAATTTTTTTAGTAGGTCATGAAATAAAATTTAAAATTCAAAGTCAAAAAAAGTAAAAAAAATGAAATTTCGCAGGCTTGAAAATAAATTTTTTTTTTTATTGAAAAATCGATGGCGCTATATCGGTTAATTTTCGTCCATACAAATCGACCCACCCTAATATAGGTATATAAGACTAAAAATAGCTACGCTACATGAACAAAGCAGCTAAGAGCATAAGCAGCATTACTCACACATATACGCAGTAATTAAGGGCGCAGATGACATTACTTACACATATACATAAAATACCACAGCAAATGTGAGATGAAAGAGATGAGAGAAGTAAATAAACATCTAATCGAGAAGGCTGTTCGCGAAAAGCTTCGAACGTGGCAGAAATCGGCAAATGAGGCAACTAAGTGTAATGTTCATTTATAAGTTCATTGTGGGCGAGATTGACTCCTCTGATCTTGTTAGTCGGCTAAATTTTGCTGTTCCTGGTAGAACGTCTAGGCACTTTGCGCCTTTTCATTTACTACTTTGTCGGCAAAATTTAACCAAAAATAATCCACTGCGTTATTGGTGTTCGCACTACAACAACTTGTATAACTGCATCAGCTTTGAATGTTCGTTTACCGCGTTGCATAATTCAATGATCTCACGTTTGGCCTGATATTTTGTACTCTCTTTCATATGTATGATTGAATTTAATATATACATTTTTACTCAATTATTTTTAATTGTGACATTATTTTACGTTAATATTTATCTTTGCAGTCGACCGCTTTCTCTCTGTGTTAACTTTAATCCAAATAAATAAATAAATAAAAGCCGTGCAATCCAAGTGAATGTTTGATTTTAATAC
Organism: Eurosta solidaginis; assembly: GCF_040869045.1. NCBI lineage: Eukaryota > Metazoa > Arthropoda > Insecta > Diptera > Tephritidae > Eurosta > Eurosta solidaginis. The sequence continues at coordinate 17,308,838 of NC_090319.1, forward strand.
GCAAATACCATTAAATTTTGGCGATAAACCTCCATAGTAGTGCTGTTAATAAAGAGCATTTTTTATAAGGAAAATGTGAGTGTATTTATTCGAAAGCTCAGTGATTCGAACCATAGCAGAAGGTGCAGAATAATTAAGAATTCTTTTGATTCGTTACAATATTTCGACCTGCGATGTAAAGCCGACAAACCATTAGCAATTTTTTGGAACGGGAAAAACTACTATTACCACAGCAAAAGTAACAGTAAACAACTAAAAAAGGCTAAGTTCGGGTGTAACCGAACATTACATACTCAGTTGAGAGCTGCGGAGATAAAGTAAGGGAAAATCACCATGTTGTAAAAAGAACCTAGGGTAACCCTGGAATGTGTTTGTATGACTTGTGTATCAAATGGAAGGTATTAAATAGTATTTTAAGAGGAAGTGGGCCATAGTTCTATAGATGGACGCCGTTTAGGGATATCGCCATAAAGGTGGACCAGGCCTGACTCTAGAATTTGTTTGTACGATATGGTTATCAAATGAAATGTGTTAATGATAATGTTAAAAGGGAGTGGGCCTAAGTTCTTAGGTGGACGCCTTTTCGAGATCTCGCCATAAAGGTGGACCAGGGGTGACTCTAGAATTTATTTTGTACGATATGGGTATCAAATGAAAGGTATTAATGAGTATTTTAAAAGGGCGTGGGCCTAAGTTCTATAGATGGACGCCTTTTCGAGATATCGCCATAAAGATGGACCAGGGGTGACTCTAGAATTTGTTTGGACGATATGAGTACCAAATGAAAGGTGTTAATGAGTATTATAAGAGGGCGTGGGCCTTAGTTCTATATGTGGACGCCTTTTCGAGATATCGCCATAAAGGTGGACCAGGGATGGCTCTAGAATTTGTTTATACTCTATGGGTATCAAATGAAAGGTGTTAATGAGTATTTTAAAAGGGCGTGGGCCTTAGTTCTATAGGTGGACGCCTTTTCGGAATATCGTTATAAAAGTGGACCAGGGTTGACTCTAGAATGCGTTTGTACAATATGGGTATCAAACGAAAGGTGTTAATAAGTGTTTCAAAAAGGAGTGGGCCTTAGTTCTATGGGTGGACACCTTTTCGGGATATCGCCATAAACGTAGACCAGGGGTGACTCTAGAATGCGTTTGTACAGTGTGGGTATCAAATGAAAGGTGTTAATGAGTATTTTAAAAGGGCGTGGGCCTTAGTTCTATAGGTGGACGCCTTTTCAAGATATCGCCATAAACGTGGACCAGGGGTGACTCTAGAATGTGTTTGTACGGTATGGGTATCAATTTAAAGGTATTAATGAGGGTTTTAAAAGGGAGTGGCTCTTAGTTGTATATGTGAAGGCGTTTTTGAGATATCGACCAAAATGTGGACCAGGGTGATCCAGAACATCATCTGTTGGGTTCCGCTAATTTATTTATATATATAATACCACGAACAGTATTCCTTCCAAGATTCAAAGGGCTTTTGATTTAGCCCTGCAAAACTTTTTTATTTTCTTCTACTTAATATGGTAGGTGTCACACCCATTTTACCAAGTTATTTTCTAAAGTTATATTTTACGTCAATAGACCAACACAATTAACATGTTTCATCCCTTTTATCGTATTTGGTATATAATTGTGGCATTTTTTTCATTTTTCGTAATTTTCGATATCGAAAAAGTGGGCGTGGTCATATTCGGATTTCAGCCATTTTTTACACCAATACAAAGTGAGTTCAGATAAGTACGTGAATTGAGTTTAGAGAGATATATCGATTTTTGCTCAAGTTATCGTGTTAACGGCCGAGCGGAAGGACAGACGGCCGACTGTGTATAAAAACGGGGCGTGGCTTCAACCGATTTCGCCCTTTTTCACACAAAACAGTTATCGTCCTAGAATCTAAGCCTCTACCAAATTTCACAAGGATTGGTAAATTTTTGTTCGACTTATGGCATTAAAAGTTTACTAGACAAATTAAATGAAAAAGGGCGGAGCCATGCCCATTTTAAAATTTTCTTTTATTTTTGTATTTTGTTGCAACATATCATTACTGGAGTTGAATGTTGACATAATTTACTTATATACTGTAAAGATATTAGCTTTTTTTTTAAAATTTGAATTTAAAAAATTTTTTTTTAAAAAGTGGGCGTGGTCGTTCTCCGATTTTGCTAATTTTTATTAAGCAGACATATAGTAATAAGTGTAACGTCCTTGCCAAATTTCATCATGATATCTTCAACGACTGCCAAATTACAGCTTGCAAAACTTCTAAATTACCTTCTTTTAAAAGTGGGCGGTGCTACGCCCATTGCCCAAAATTTTACAAGGTTTTCTATTCTGCGTCATAAGTTCAACTCACCTACCAAGTTTCATCGCTTAATCCGTATTTGGTAATGAATTATCGCACTTTTTCGATTTTTCGAAATTTTCGATATCGAAAAAGTGAGCGTGGTTATTGTCCGATATCGTCCATTTTAAATAGCGATCTGAGGTTAGCGCCCAGGAACGTACATACCAAATTTCATCAAGATACCTCAAAATTTACTCAAGTTATCGTGTTAACGGACGGACGCACGGACGGACATGGCTCAATCGAATTTTTTTTCGATACTGATGATTTTGATATATGGAAGTCTATATCTATCTCGATTCCTTTATACCTGTAAAACCAACCGTTATCCAATCAAAGTTAATATACTCTGTGAGCTCTGCTCAACTGAGTATAAAATGTTGAGTTATGGTTTGACTTATTGTTTTTATACTCAGTTGAGCAGAGCTCACAGAGTATTTTAAGTTTGATTGGATAACGGTTGGTTGTACATATATAAAGGAATCGAGATAGATATAGACTTCCATATATCAAAATAATCAGGATCGAAAAAAAATTGTATTGAGCCATGTCCCTCCGTCCGTCCGTCCGTCCGTCCGTTAACACGATAACTTGAGTAAATTTTGAGATATCTTGATGAAATTTTGTACGTAGGTTCCTGAGCACTCACCTCAGATCGCTATTTAAAATGAACGATATCGGACTATAACCACGCCCACTTTTTCGATATCGAAAATTTCGAAAAACCGAAAAAGTGCGATAATTCATTACAAAAGACAGATAAAGCGACGAAACTTGGTAGATGAGTTGAGCTTATAACGCAGAATAGAAAATTAGTAAAATTTTGGACAATGGGCGTGGCCCCGCCCACTTTTAAAAGAAGGTAATTTAAAATTTTGCAAGCTGTAATTTGGCAGTCGTTGAAGATATCATGATGAAATTTGGCAGGGACGTTACTCCTATTACTATATGAACGCTTAATAAAAATTAGCAAAATCGGAGAAGGACCACGCCCACTTTAAAAAAAAAATTTTTTAAAGTAAAATTTTAACAAAAAATTTTATATCTTTACAGTATATAAGTAAATTATATCAACATTCAACTCCAGTAATGATATGGTGCAACCAAATACAAAAATAAAAGAAATTTTCAAATTGGGCGTGGCTCCGCCCTTTTTCATTTAATTTGTCTAGAATACTTTTAATGCCATAAGTCGAACAAAAATTTACCAATCCTTCTGAAATTTGGTAGTGGCATAGACTCTATGATGGTAACTGTTTTCTGTGAAAATGGGCGAAATCGGGTGAAGCCACGCCCAGTTTTTATACACAGTTGACCGTCTGACCTTCCGCTCGGCCGTTAACACGATAACTTGAGCAAAAATCGATACATCTTTACTAAACTCAGTTCACGTACTTATCTGAACTCACTTTGTATTGGTATAAAAAATGGCCGAAGTCCGACTATGACCACGCCCACTTTTTCGAGATCGAAAATTACGAAAAATGAAAAAAATGCCATAATTCTATACCAAATACGAAAAAAGGGATGAAGCATGGTAAGATAATTGGATTGTTTTATTGACGCGAAATACAACTTTAGAAAAAACTTTATAAAATGGTTGTGACACCTACCATATTAAGTAGAAGAAAATTAAAAAAGTTCTGCAGGGCGAAATAAAAAACCCTTAAAATCTTGGCAGGTATTACATATATAAATAAATTAGCGGTATCCAACAGATGATGTTCTGGGTCACCCTGGTCCACATTTTGGTCGATATCTGGAAAACGCCTTCACATATACAACTACCACCACTCCCTTTTAAAACTCTCTTTAATACCTTTAATTTGATACCCATATCGTACAAACTCATTCTAGAGTCACCCCTGGTCCTCCTATATGGAAATATCTCGAAAAGGCGTCCACCTATAGAACTAAGGCCCACGCCCTTTTAAAATACTCATTAACACCTTTCATTTGATACCCATATCGTACAAACATATTCTAAAGTCACCTCTGGTCCACCTTTATAGCGATATCTCGAAAAGGCGAACACCTATAGAACGAAGGCCCACTCCCTATTAAAAATACTCAGTAACACCTTTCATTTGATACCCATATCGTACAAACAAAGTCTAGAGTCACCCCTGGTCCACCTTTATTGCGATACCTCGAAAAGGCGTCCACCTATAGAACTTAGGCTCACTCCCTTTTAAAATACCCATATTGCACAAACGAATTCTAGAGTCACCCCTGGCCCACCTTTATGGTGATATCTCGAAACGGCGTCCATCTATGGAACTAAGGATTACTCCCTTTTAAAATACTCATTAACACCTTTCTTTTGATACCCATATTGTACAAACAAATTCTAGGGTCACCCCTGGTCCACCTTTATGGCGGTATCTCGAAACGGCGTCCACCTATGGAAGTAAGGATTACTCCCTTTTAAAATACTCATTAACACATTTCTTTTGATACCCATATTGTACAAAAAAATTCTAGAGTCACCCCGGCTCCACCTTTATAGCGATATCTCGAAACGGCGTCCACCTATGGAACTAAGGATTACTCCCTTTTAAAATACTCATTAACACATTTCTTTTGATACCCATATTGTACAAAAAAAATTCTAGGGTCACCCCGGCTCCACCTTTATAGCGATATCTCGAAACGGCGTCCACCTATGGAACTAAGGATTACTCCCTTTTAAAATACTCATTAACACCTTTCTTTTGATACCCATATTGTACAAAAAAATTCTAGGGTCACCCCTGGTCCACCTTTATGGCGATATCTCGAAAATGCGACCACCTATACAACAACCACCACTCCCTTTTAAAACCCTCATTAATACCTTTAATTTGATACCCATATCGTACAAACACATTCTAGAGTCACCCCTGGTCCACCTTTATGGCGATATTTCGAAACGGCATCCACCTATAGAACTAAGGCCCACTCCCTTTTAAAATACCCAGTAACACCATTCGTTTCATGTCCATATTGTACAAACAAATTCTGGGTCACCCCTGGTCCACCTTTGTGGCGATATCTCGAAACGGCGTCCACCTATGGAACTAAATATTACTCCCTTTTAAAATATTCATTAACACCTTTCATTTGATACCCATATCATACAAACGCATTCTAGAGTCAACCCTGATCCACCTTTATGGCTATATCCCTAAATGGCGTCCACCTATAGAACTATGGCCCACTCCCTCATAAAATACTCTTTAATGCCTTTCATTTGATACAAATGTCATACAAACACATTCCAGGGTTTCCCTCGGTTAATTTTCCTACATGGTTATTTTCCCTTATGTTGCCACCATAGCTCTCAACTGAGTATGTAAAGTTCGGTTACACCCGAACTTAACCTTCCTTACTTGTTATAATAATGATTTTGGTACTGAAGCGAAATTGGTAGCAGGCAACTTTACCCTTTAAGATGCTAAAATGGATAGACCTGCAAACGTTCAATGATAACAAAAGTTACAAAAGGGTAGATTAAACAAGCATAATATGTAAATCTTAAAATATTAAATAAACACAAAGAGAGTAAAAAACAAATCGTTTGAAATCATTCAGGCCTACAAGTCATTACGGAAATCCTATTTCCGACTTTGGCCAAATAAATATTCAAGCAAAATAAATACATAAGTATAAGTTAAAACCAAAAAAAAAACCTTAGTTGAAACAGCAACAACAATAAGTGCGTACAAGAAAGATAAATATTCGCCCCCAAGGCGAATACAAAAGCCAGCCACCGAACGAGCTGCTAGAATAAAGAATAAATTTAAGTACTTCTGTGAGTCTTATTAGGCTCACGCAAAATTACTAAAGAAGATTGCATTAAATTAAACTCTTTCATACAAATTAATTAGTTTATAATGATACTAATCGGTTAAATTACATTTACCATTTCAGACAAATTTTGAGTTACTTGTTGGAATTTTGTTCGCATCAGCAAAATCTTGATAATTTATGGTTGTTAAGATAGCTCAGAAAATATTAAATTAGTAGACGGTCGGATGGGTAGATGATTAAATAGAAATGAAAAGTAAATTTGAGATTTTACCAGCGGCAGAATAGTTAGATTAAAGGAAGCTGCAATTAATTTTTTTCATCTGCTGTCATCAACAGCCTTGACAACAAAATCAGCTGAATTAGCGCACCTCCGAGATGCCTTTGTATGCCAGAACAGTAATATAGTTTTGCTCTAACTCGAAGTATGATGTACTTTTATTTATTTATTTGTTTACTCCTTCTTCGTTTAATTCTAACGCAGCAAGCGTATACTTTATAATTATTTGTGTGAGTCACTACAGATTATAATTTCAATAATATCAACATGTTTATATAAAAACAAGTAAGGAAGGCTAAGTTCGGGTGTAACAGAACATTACATACTCGGCTGAGAGCTTTGGAGACAAAATAAGGGAAAATAACCATGTAGGAAAATGGATCTAGGGTAACCCTGGAATGTGTTTGTATGACATGTCTATCAAATGAAAGGCACTAAAGAGTATTTTATGAGGGAGTGGGCTTTAGTTCTATAGGTCGACGCCTTTTCGAGATATCGCCATAAAGGTGGACCAGGGGTGACTCTAGAATTTGTTTGTACGATATGGGTATCAAATTAAAGGTATTAATAAGGGTTTTAAAAGGGAGTAATCCTTAGTTGTACATATGAAGGCGTTTTCGAGATAAAAGTTATCGTGTTTACGGACTTACGGACGGACGGGCGGACGGACATGGCTAAATAAATTTCTTTTTCCGCCCAGATCATTTTGATATATAGAAGTCTATATCTATCTCGAATAGTTTATGCCGTTACGGATTGCCGTTATGCGAACAAAGATAATACATTTTGTGAGCTCTGCTCAGCCGAGTATAATAAAATAACTTAAATTACTTAAACAATGGTTTTGCAATTAATTGTGTAGATTTAAATAAAGATCTTTCCGTGATAACGTGGCCTCTATATAAAGGGGATCTAAGCAAAACATTCTGATTATGCACAGTACGCTATTTTCCGTCATAAGTATCTTGAACTTAATAAAAGGTGTTATAAAATTACCTTTCCAGCGACAATCAAGAGATTGCAAATTTCTTCGCTCAATTCTTTCACTCTAATTACTTTGCTGTGGTTGATTCATCACCTACAAATTATACATATGAGTTGCATTCTAGTAACTTAATATATGCTCCACATTTGCTTCCTGAAGATGTTCTATTACATCGTAAGACCCTAAAAGACTCGTTCAAATACGGTCCGGATTTGATCCCATCTTGTTTTCTTAAAAAATGTGCGCAATACATTTACCAGCCCCTTACTAATCTGTTTAACCTCTTTGTAAAAAATGACTTTTCCGGACGGAAAAAATCTTTTCTTATCCCACTCCACAAAAAAAGGAAGCAAGTCGTCTAATGAAAACTATCGTGGAATAGCAAAACTCTCTGTTAACCCTAAGCTTTTCGAAGCAGTCCTTACTAATCACCTTACATTTTCGATTTCTATACTGATAGAGAGTTTTCAGCATGACTTTTGTAGAGGCAAATCAACGACAATCAATGTGCTTGAATTTACAGCTCACGCCTTTAATGGGTTTAGAAACAATCATCATACAGACGTTATATACACTGATTTCAGCAAAGCATTCGACAAAGTACGCCACTCATTACTTGTCTATACGCTTGAATTGCTTGGCTTCAAACCTGACCTAACTCGCAGGATCTCCTCCTATCTTTGCGACAGTACTCAAAGAGTAATTTCTAAAAATATTTGTTCGAATGTCATCGATGTTCCCTCCGGTGTTCCTCAGGGCAGCCATCTTGGTCCGATTCTGTTTTTGTTGTTGTTGTTGTATTAACGATAAAGACACTCTCCGAGGGATTTGGGGAGTGTTATCGATGGTAATGGTCCTTTGCCGGATATAGATCCGGTACGCTCCAGTAACAAAGCACCATTGAGGTACTAGTCCGACTATCTAGGGAACGATTTATATGACCACATTAAACCTTCAAGCCATCCCTCCCTCCCAACCCCCTAGTTCCATGAGGAGCTGTCCGATTCTGTTTTTGCTCTTTATAAACGACATTTCCGCAACTACGCAATATTCTAAATTTTAATGTATGCCGACGACGTAAAACGTTTTCAGTCATACGCGTCGGTTGAAGAACGTTCTGTACTCCAGTCATATTTAAATTGTTTAGTTACTTGGTGTAATGCGAATTTTTTGCCGCTCAACATAGAAAAATGTAAATTCATGCGTTTTTCACGTTGGAACGTACAACCAGCTTCTTACACAATTAATGGCCAACCTCTGGAAAGCGGTGATGTTTTTGTCGATTTGGGAGTTACAATGAATTGGAAACTTAGTTTTAACCCCCATATTAATGCGACAGTCATTAACGCGAGAGGAGTTTTAGCATTTGTGATAAGATGTTCAAAAGACTTTAGTGATACTTACGTTACAAAAACCCTTTTTACATCATTGGTGGGGTCGATAATAGATCGATAATTTGCAAGTTCACGTGCAAAGGCTGAAATCAATTGAAAAACAATTTTTACTTTTCGCCTTGAGAAATTTCAATGGGAATCTCCGTATAATCTTCCTCCTTACACCAATCGGTTAAAACTAACAAATCTTCCTACCCTTGCAAGTCATAGAGAAATGCTAGGTGTAATATTTATGGCTAAGCGATTTCAGGTCCATTTCTTTTGAACGAAGTAAACTTGAATGTTCCATGCCGAGTTTCAAGGCGTTATAAACCTATAATTCCTAAACAATGCAGAAGCAATTTTCAACTAAACGGACCTTTTCTATGTTTGTATGAAGATTATACCTCTCACTCGAGACTCGCTCTTTACCATAAAAAAAAAACGGTTCTATCTTCTCTTAATAATTAAAAAATTATATGTATACTTTTAATCTATTGTATTTTGTGAATCTATATTTCTCAGCTGACGAGTTCTCTCTAGCTGAGCAGTTTTAGATCTCGACACTTAACAAGCCACTGCCTCTGAAAGACTCGGTAAGAATAAAAATTAAAAATTATAAATTACAAACATAAATAACAATTGGAATAAAAATAAGAAATTATGTACAAAAGAAAAAAAAAAAACAAATTAACAGAAAAAGCCTTGTTTCACCGGGCCAATTAAGGGCATTCCACAACGTCTGAGAAAAAAAAATTCATCAAATTTAAAAGAAAAGTAGTTCGAGTTGCTTACGAGCTAAAATATTTCTGTAGCTCACGCTTAAATGTGTTCGTGTTACCTATCGATACTAAATTTTAAGGAAGCGAATTCCAAAGTCGTACCGCTTGCACCATAAAACGTCATTGTCTTGTACCTAGCTGAGATAAGTTTCGAGTTTATCACAGATTTCGTTGCAGTTACTCTTTGGTTTTATGGTGCAGTATATTTTATGCAGAAGTATAAGTATTCGACACTGAAGAAGCTTATCAAATGACATGGAATAAATAGAGTCAGCGTTATGGGAAATATGATCCCTAGCATTGATTCCGAATACATATCGTGCAATATTATTATAGAGTACCTTTAGCTTTTGCTTACACGCAAAACTGCAATTAGCGAAAATTTCGCACCCATATAATAACGATGACAAAAGATGTGTCTGGGCAAGTAAAAGTGGATTTCCATGAGGGGTAAAATGTTGTGAGGACCAAATGGCGCGAAGCATGCTATAAAGTATTCCTACGACTATGCTTATGTTAGTATCCCACGTCAATGTCCTATTAAAAACTATTCCTAAGCTTTAGCTCCGGCCAAGAAATTGTTTCTATCGGAACCCGCCTATGGAAGCAGAGGTAGAGGGCTGCGCCCACTCCGTTGGAAGGACCAGGTGGACAACGATTTAAACTCTCTTGGTGTGACCAATTGACGCCGGTTGGCGGAGCGAAGGGGCGACTGGCGCGCCTTGTTGGACGGCCATAACCGTTTAGACGGTTAAGCGCCAATTAAGTAAGTAAGTAAGCTTTAGATGTGTGTACGTATTTAATGCTTACGCCTCCAATTAAAACTTGAGTAAATGTTGAAATGTCTATTGGTTGTCTAGCGATAACAAAAATTTGAGAATTTTTTGGATTGAGCGATAAGACTTCTTCAGCATGAGACTTCTTTGGATTGAGCGATAACTCGTTTACCAAGACCCATTTGTTTATTTGGCATAATTTTTTGTTTAGTTACATGACACAGGCAGCGTTATCGTTGAGTCTGTACTATCTATAGTCCTGCAAATCGGCGGCATACAAATGAGAGCACGTGTTTCTAATGACAGCTGCTAAGTCGTTTATATATAGAGAGAAAAGGGGAGGACCCAGGATTGACCCCTGTGGAACTCCACTCCCCAATTCTAATGCAGATGATGCCCTCGTCCCACTGAAGACACATTGAGTTCTTTTTTCTAAGTAGGTAGCTATTAATTTTGTGGAGGTGGAAAAAAAACCAAACAACTTCGTAAGTTTTGTTGTAAGGATGCCAAGGTTAACCGAATCGAAAGCTTTCGAATAGTCGAGTAGGGCTAAGAAGGTGAGTTCATTTTGTCAATGGGCTCATGAATATTTTCAATCACGTCAATCAAGGCAGTTATGCAGTTATACGATTTTCGAAAACCATATTGCAGTTTGTGTAAAAAAGAAGTTTTTCTAACTTTTTTTTAACCAACTTACCGAGTTAGACTAATTCAAGTAAAAGCTGAAATGAAACTTTCTTAAAGCTACCGACGTTGTTTCTATATGGAAATTTTTTATTATCCTTAGGGTGTATCACAAAAAAGGAATGTTTCGTACTTTTGTTTGTACTGAGCCCAAATAACCTGTGAAAATAATGAAGCTTGTCCCATTATGGGATCGCACCATCGTGGACTTATAAATTCCTCTAAATATCTCGATCTCTGTCTCATCTAGAATAATATTTTATCCTAAATATAACAACCCAACAAATCCAGAAGTTTCCTTCAAGGTCTCAGGGCTTTCGGTTATTGGGAAGCCAAACATCCAAGTTCGACCGATTTTTTATTTTTCGCGATCCCCTGGGTCACCTGGCGAAAACTTTTTTCCGTGATTTTGCATTTTTATAGAGTTTCGAAATATTATTTTTTCAAGAGTCTAGCTCTACTCAAAAAATGGTTGCAAAGTTCCACATTTTGTAAAAGGAATTTCTAAATATCCCTAAATATCTCGATCCCCTTCTAGTATGGAAAACTCGTTTATCCTAAATATCCTAAACTAATAAATTCCTCGGTCTCTTTCAAAGCTTCAAGTCTCTGGGTTATTGGGAAACCATTTAAAACTCAAATTTCAAATTCAGAAAATTTGTTTTTGAATTTTTACGGCCACTGGACCGGACCGCCTTACGAAAAAAATATTTTCCTTTATGCTGCATTGCCGTGGGGTTCTGAAGTAAGTTCTTAGTTTCAAGAATCTAGCTGCGCGCGAATGTAATAAACAGCGCTCGCAAGATTCTTCATTTTGTAAATAGACCTTGTATATATCTCGATCCTTGCCCATCTAGAAAATTCTTTTATCCTTAATATCACAAAGTAATTAAGCCCAAAGCTATGTTCAAAGTTTCAGGTCACTGGGTAGGCAGTATACACACGAGACTCTGTGCAGCAGAGAAAGTGCACGCAGCAACACATAGAAAGTTTTTTGCATATATTTCACGTACAAACTTCTACCACTGCAGAGACCACAGACCTTCCCGCGATATCACAAAAGCAACTGGTTTGCTAAGGAATGGTGATGCCTTATATGGACACCTTCTCAGAAGAAAAAAAATAACCCGAGGCCGAATTGCGTTATTACGAGGAGCTTAAGGCGCTGTCGGATAGCAACAATGCTCCAAAAAGAGGTTTCAGAACTCGGGAATATGTGATAATGATGACCTGAAAGCTGATGTACGAATACGCTTAAGTGGTGGAGCAAGAACTTCTCCACATACACTTAGGAAAAATTTCTACCGAGTGGGAGAAATGGGATTGAAATTGCACTTAAGACATTTTTTCCTTATTTTGAAGAAATTTTGGCCATGCGTAGAGGAACAAATTTCTTAAGTGCCATTTCATTCAAGTTTTTTCTGAGTGTAACCTAATTGCTGAATATGTGAAATACGTTCCAATTATGACGAAGTGATAAAAAAGCATGCGAGCGAACCTAGCGGGTTAGGGCGTCAGAATATTCCCGCGGTAGGTATGCCTGTCGTAAGAGGTGACTAAAATACCAGATTCAAGGGGCTGTGTAGCGCAACCCTTCAGGTTGCCAGCGCAATATATAGCTTCTCCAAACCCAATTGTCAACCTCACCTATCCGCGGCGAATCCAGTTTCACTAACAGACGAGGCTCTGGCGACCCCAAGCTCCTCATGGAACTTGTGGGTGGGGAGGGAGGGGATGGCCTGAAGGTTTAATGTGGCCACGTAAATCGTTCCCGAGATGGTCGGGCTAGCACCCTAATGGTGCTGTGGTACCGGAGCGTACCGGATCTGTATCCGGCGAAGGACCATTACATCGATAACACTCCCCAAAGCCTTCGGGGAGAAACCATATCGCTATAGCAACAACAACAACAGCGAACGAACACGAAAATATGATTGGTGGAGTACATGACTGTAGACTGGAAATTAAGGGGCAAATTATGTGTAACGCATCGAGTCATTTTTGCTCGTGTCAATCAATATTCGTATGGTATAAGAGCATTCATTCACTTCAGTAAGTGATAGTAAAACTGAGTGCCTTTGTGAAATTTTTGTGGATTTAAATAGTGGTGAATGTGAGTGTAAGGAACTTCGACGCAAACTGTAACGTCCGTCATACATAATCTGGCAATAAGTTTGCTTTACACACAAGAAGGAAGAGAACGCAATTCGGGCAAATTATCACTTAAACGGTGTGCTTAGTATTACATATAAGGCACTATCTAGCGTACTGTGAGAAATACAGAAAAGCAACTTTGACAAACGGCTTCGGACTTGGGCAGTGCCGGAAAGTAACAGTTGATTTATAGGTACAATTTCTTACCTCCCACTATCACCTCCCATCCCCAATATCCTTTCTTTACGTGTGGAGCAAAGAAAAAACGTCGATCGAACCGCTGGCAACGGAGTCTACCGCATGACATCCTTGATTCTCCCCTAAGATTTCAGTAGTTTTTTTTACTGTTGCATCAATAACCACACCCTGGTAAGATTATTTATAGCCACCCACTTTGAGTTGTCTGCAAAGCATATGTTAAACAAGACAATCTCCTTAGTGTACAGCTTGTCGTCTGTCGTAATAAATATATCCAATTTAAAGTCTCATCCCTTTAATAGTAGCGACGTTTTTGCGTTCAAATACTTGCTGTGCTTTCTTTTTATATTCACACGAAATATTAGTCTTACCTTAACAGTGATAGCTACATATAATCGTGTAACGCACCCTGCAAATTCTTTGAATTTCAACTTCACTGGATTCCACTTGATTTTAAATGAGCATAAGATGTCTTGTCAAACTGAAACGACGCCTCTTGGTTGGTGGCATGTGAGATAAATTGAGATGGTAAAATAAAATATAGCTAACATAACTTTCTTACGGTTTCACAATTTCGTAGTCAAACTCTGATGTTGACATCATTTTTAAATTAGGAGATTAAGAAAACAAACAGTCTATCTCAGAAAACGTTTGAAGAACGACCTATTTCAGAATTTAGTTTAAAAATGCCTTTTTTTAGAGTTCGGTTGAAGAACGCCCTATTGAAGAACTTTTTTCATAAACACCCCAGCTAATGTTAAAACGTACAGAATTTAAGCTCAGATAAGGCGTATTTGAAACAAAATCTGAAATAGGTCGTTATTCAAACATTTTCTGAGATAAAGCGTTTTCCGAACGACAGCCGAAATGGCTGATATTCAAATCAGCAGTTGATATGAAAACCTTTTATTATTTTTCATAGAAGCAGGCGCTTTCTGCCGGTAAATACGAAGCGCCCACGAAAATCCCCACACGATTACTGAATACCTACTCTTGGAGAATAAAGGGAGCGAATCTTGATCTTACATCTTCAAGGCATTGGTTTGGCAAACACCCCGAATGTATTTCTCTAATGAAAAGCCTCACTGCGAAAATTCACCTGCTTAAAGATGTCGTACGTAGTCGGCATTAAATATGTATATAGGTCTTGTTTCGCCAATTTAAAAAAATTAAACTAAACACGACGCGAACTGGTAGATAAGCTCGGCTCAAATCTCCTCGAAGGGATATAGCGCCTAGTGTTTTTGATGTGAAACATCTATAGGCGCACGTACAATCAATTTCTGGCATGGGGACGTGTCGCCCCAATATATGATGATATATATTGTAACGATTTTGGGAAATTCCTGATAATTATGCACCTTCTACTAACGTTCGAATCGCTGAACTGTCGAATAAATAACTCCAATATTCAGTATTTCAAAGTGGTCTTTATTTAGACTACTTTGAGAATAGTACCTCACATTCACAATTATACTTCACTAGTAGCGTGTTTAAAACAAACTGATTACTGAATCCTCAGCTTGCGCTGCTTTTATACTCTCGGTTAACTCGTTTGGGGCCATTTCGGGATGTTTTGGGTTGAAGGTCCCCTGTATTAAGCAAGTGTGAGCATTGATTTGTACATTTTATTCATGCAAACTATATGAAGGAAAAGTGTACATTTTAAAACTCACACTTACGGAATCTACCCCCAAGGGCCTTCTCACGGTCATTTGGGGCTAATTTTGGGATGATATTAGCAACTCCTTCGAAATCTTCACGGGTCATTTAGAGGTAATTTCGGGATGATTTTGGGACTCCTCTGGTTCCTCTCGGGGTTATTTGCGAACTTTTCGGCTTTAATTGGGGATTTTCTTTTGGGTCCTCCCGGGGTCATTTGAAGAATACTTCGGGGCCTTTAAGGGTTTTTTAGGAATGGTTTCGGAGACTTTTTTGGGATCCACGCGTCATTTACGCTTCATATCGGGATGATCTCAGCGGTCCTGCCGGGGTCATTTGGGGGTCACTTCGGCGTCGTTATGTGTTCGTTCCAAGATAATTTATGGTACTTTTTCGGGAACCTACCGGCGTCATTTGGGTATCTCTTCGGAATTCGTTAAGAGGTTATTTCAGGGGCTCTCTCGAGGTCCTCCAGAGAGCATTTGGTGGTAATTTCGGGATGATTTTGGGGACTTACTCCGGATACTTCCGGGATAATTTGGGGATCGCAACGAAAGAAATGTCATATTTTATTTTATCATTATGCCATATTTAGTACTTATCGCAATCTGTACCTTTCTGCATATTAATTTTAAAAAATAATGTCAATGTTTCCGTCAGGCGTCTCGTGACAGCTCACATATTCACGGTGCTGCGCTGATTTTCCGACATTTAACTAAGTTTCTATTTTGTTATCCAATTCATTCCATTCGCCAAGTTTCACCATTTTATCAATATTTGTTTATGTATTGTGTCATAATTTTCATTCTATGAAGTGGACGTCTCCCCCTTCCTCATAACACGACCTTCCGTTCGCATAACATAACCTAATCTGCGAAGCCTTTGGGTTGTTACTCGCTGTGCTATCCTCATAACTGCGTAAAGCTCATACAGCTCATCAACCTTCCATAAATCTTCCGGAGAACTTTTCTCTCGAGCACTCCAAGAGCCATCTCATCTTCTCTCGAAGGTATGATGAGCGACTTGTAAAGCGTGATTTGACTTGATTTTTAGTTCCAAGTATCACTGGTTGGCAAGAGTTATTCTCCATTTGATTTCTAATCTGACATTATTTTTGCTGTTAATGTTGGTTCTCAAAGCGGCGAAGAAATTCATAGTCTCGTATTTATATGCGTCAACAGTGACGTAATTGTCAAGTCGCGAATGCGCCGATTCTCTCTTGGATTGGAGCAAGTAACTTGCTTTGTCCTTATTTGCTTGTTTATTTAATGCCTAATCTAGAGAAGGGAGTATCACTCAGATATATACTTCAAAAAAAAAAAGCTTGAGTGGGAAGGTTCCAAGGGAGGGATCCCAGCTAGCTCTATCTCTTTGAGCGGAAAGTATTGAAAAAGCAGGAGTACTTTAAAAACTCTTAGATATCCATATCAGATCACTTCATATAAAAGGCACAACATGTGTATATGAATTGATATGGCATGGTAGATTTAACGACTTTGGTAACGTAGAAGAATGGTGGACGGAATCATATTAGTAGACTTAAGGAAACACTCTTTCTTATTTTATAAGTTGTTGCAAATGGTTGATTCAATATTCATTTTTAAAAACAATTACCGCTAATATTTTGCCTGTAATACAGAGAGAGAGAGTAAAATTAAAATCTTTTGAATAAAATTTAATATCAAAATATTAGCGATTTCACTCAACTTTCTACTAATTTAAAAATGTATGTAATTTTGTCTACATTTCCTAGTTAAAAGTAGACATTTTCATCTCAAACCATAAAACATTGTAAGTATGTTTGTTTGTGCGGGTAACGGTTTCCTTTATTTATTAACAATTAAGAAAACTGTGCGTTGGCGTTGTGTAAAAATGTGTTGTTACTTTTCAAGTGTGGCAGCTGTGCTGAATGTCTTAACGCCTTTGGATTTTCACAATATTTCGTAAAACCTTCAGAAGACAACGAGAGTAAATTATTTTTAACAGTTGTTGCGAATTAGCATACGAAAATATTGTGCGGTTAAATTTGTGTGCGCTGGCGACCGCCGTGGTGTGATGGTACTGTGCTCCGCCCACCACACCAAAAATCCTGGGATCCCGCCTTGGGCTAAGCAACATCAAAAGTTTTAGAAGCAATTTTTTTCAATTAATAGAAAATTTTTCTGAGTGGGTCGCCCCTCCGCAGTATTTGGCAAGCAGTCCCAGTGTATTTCTGCCATGAAAATCACTCAGTGAAAACTTATTTGGAAGAGAAGCTCGGCCTTAAATCTCTTCTGAGGTTATCGCGCCTTACATAAATGTGTGTGCATGTAAATGTCGGTATATTTCAGAATTCGACGCCAGACTTATTTTATGCGTTTGTTTACATCACGCCCGCCATAAAATATTATATCACTTTTCTTTGGCACAGCCTATTTCTTGGAGGGGTTTTTTTTATACTCAGCGTGCTTTGCACACAGAGTATATTAGCTTTGATTGGGCCATGTCCATGTCCGTCCGCCCGTCCGTCCGTTAACACGATAACTTGAGTAAATATTGAGATACACGAGCTTATCTAAACCCAAAATAGATTGGTATAGAAAATGAGCGAAACCGGATGATAACCACGCCCACTTGTGATAAAATCAATTTTACAAATATTATTAATCATAAATAAAAAATCGTTAAACCTATCGTAACAAAATTCGGCAGAGAGGTTGCCTTTACTATAAGGAATGCTTTGAAGAAAAATTAACGAAATCGGCAAAGGACAACGCCCACTTTTATATAAAAGATTTTTAAAAGGGTCGTGAACGAATAAGATAAACTATATCTTTGTAAAAAAGAGCTTTATATCAATGGTATTTCATTTCCCAAGTGGAGTTATAACAATAAATAGGAAAAACTTCAAATATTAAAAAATGGGCGTGGCACCGCCCCTTTTACGACTAAGCAGCTTTCTATGTTTCGGGAGCCATCACTCGAAGAAAAACTAACGGATCGTAATGAAATTGTGTACACATATTTTCCTTATAGCAGAAAATATTTCTAGTAAAAATGGATGGGATCGGTTAAAAACCACGCAAATTAGTATAAAACACGGCAACTGCTATAACTTAGCAAAAAATAAAAATTTTTTTGTAAGAGGAAATGGGGAGACATTTTTTTTAAGCGTGCGGTGCCACGTGTTATGTAGAAAATTAATTTATCTGAAATGAAATATACAGTTGAAGCTCACGCGAGTATATAATGTTCGGTTACACCCGGACTTAGATACCTTTACTTGTTTCATTTTTGTTTTATACTCCGCTATTAGGTTTCACATAAACAAACATATGTTTATTAAGGTGAGCCAAAAATAAAAATTTATGCAGTGCTAATTACAATACAAATTGTGCGTTTTTTTTGATAGGGAAAAAACTGAAACACTTTTCGGAAAAATATTTTCAGTCAATAAAAATATCTTTTAAAAACAATAAAGTTTAATTATATAAATTCAAAATTAAATAGAAAATTATTATTTTATACTTTGAACTTAAATTTTTATACTCAGCGTGCTTTGCGCACAGAGTATATTAACTTTGATTGGGTAACGGTTGGTTGTACAGGTATAAAGGAATTGAGATAGATATAGACTGCCATATATCAAAATCAGCAGTATCGAAAAAAAATTTGATTGAGTCATGTCGGTCCATAATCCATAACGGCATAAACTAATTGAGATAGATATAGGCTTCTATATATCAAAATTTTATGGGCGAAAAAAGAAATTCATTTAGCCATGTCCGTCCGTCCGTCCGTTAACACGATAACTTGAGTAAATTTTGAGGTATCTTGATGAAATTTTGTATGTAAATTCCTGGGTACATATCTCAGATCGCTATTTAAAATGAACAAATCGGACTATGACCACGCCCACTTTTTCGATATCGAAAATTTCGAAAAACACAAAAAGTGCGATAATTCATTACCAAAGACGGCTAAAGCGATGAAACTTGGTAGGTGGGTTGACTTTATGAAGCAGAATAGAAATTAGTAAAGTTTTAGACAATGGGCGTGGCACCGCCAACTTTTAAAAGAAGGTAATTTAAAAATTTTGCTGGCTGTAATTTGGCAGTCGTTGAAGATATCATGATGAAATTTGGCAGGAGCGTTACCCCTATTGCTATATATGTGCTAAAAAAAATTAGCAAAATCGGATGAAGAACACGCCCACTTTTTAAAAAAAAATTTTAAAAAGTCAAATTTTATCAAAAATTTGATATCTTTACAGTATATAAGTAAATTATGTCAACATTCAACTCCAGTAATGATATGGTGCAACAAAATACAAAAATAAAAGAAAGTTTCGAAATGACTGCGCCCTTTTTCATTTAATTTCTCTAGAATACTTTTATGCCATAAGTTGAATAAAAATCTACCAATTTTTGTGTAATTTGGTAGGGGCATAGATTTTATGACGATAACTGTTTTCTATTAAAATGGCCGAAATCAGTTGAAGCCGCGCCCAGTTTTCATAAACAGCCGACCGTCTGTCCTTCCGCTCGGCCGTTAACACGATAACTTGAGCAAAAATTGATATATCTTTACTAAACTTAGTTCACGTACTTAATTGAACTCAGTTTATCTTGGTATAAAAAGTGGCCGAAATCCGACTATGACCACGCCCACTTTTTCGATATCAAAAATTACGAAAAATGAAAAAAAAAAATGCCATAATTCTATACCAAATACAAAAAAAGGGAGGAAAAATGGTGATTGGATTAGTTTAATGACGCAAAATTTAACTTTAGAAAAAAATTTGCAAAATGGTTGTGACAGCTACCATATTAAATAGAATAAAATGAAAAAGTTCTGCAGGGAGAAATCAAAAGCCCTTAGGATCTTGGCAGGAATACTGTTCGTGGTATTACGTATATAAATAAATTAGCGGTACCCTACAGATGATAGAGATAGAACGTCACCCTGGTCTACATTTTGGTAGATATATTGAAAACGCCTTCCCATATACAACAAAGGGCCACTCCCTTTAAAAATACTCATTAACACCTTTCATTTCATACCCATATCTTACAAACAAATTCTAGGGTCACCCCTGTTCCACCTTTATGGCTATATCTCGAAAAGGCGTCCACCTATAGAACTAAGACCCACTCCCTTTTAAAATACTCTTTAATACCTTCCATACGATACCCATGTCATACAAACACATTCCAGGGTTACCCTAGGTTCATTTTCCTATTTATTCATTTTCCTATATATGATTTCCCTTATTTTGTCTCCAGAATTCTCAGAAAGGGTTCCAAGTTTGGTCATCGTGGGAAAATCTGGTAACAACGCGGACCCATTCAAAGTGCCTGAGGTGCCTGCGATTCGGTTAAGTCTACACTTTCACGAATAATGACCGACAAATTCTAAAATACAAATATTCGTGATTTTTTTATCAGTGTGCGAAATTTCAGACAATATTTTTATCAATAAACGAAGCCAATCCTGGAATCCATTGAACGAAAAAAATTTCAATTTTGTTTCATCTTGTATGAATATAAAATTTTCGTATCACAGTGTTTATGGCTGAACTTCTTCGAAACGGCTGGAACGATTCTTATGAAATTTTGTGAGCATATGGTGTAGCTCCGAGAATCGGACCTAGTATATTTTTCAAACGCCAAATGATAAGGTTTGTCATCCCCCTAAATTTTTTTCTACACAAAAATATTTTTGGTATTTTCCTGTGAATCATAATTCAATACTGGGGCTGGAACTGGGATCAGGACTGGAACTGGGATCAGGACTGCGACTGGGGAGAAGTAAATCGAGGGAAGGAGCAAGAGACTGAGGAAGAGGTAAAGTTAAATGATGATAGAGGGGTAGAAGGCGCGGTAGGGGGTGGCGGAAGAGATTGAAAAGACGGAGAATGAGAAAGAAATGCAGAGAGGAGTGAATAAAAGAATACAGAAAAGGGGAATAGATAGTAAGAGGTATAAACTTTTTAAAAGTTACGCAGTTGGACCAAAGCTAGAGCAGAACAATGTCTGTTGGATCTGCTAGTTTTTCAGTAAAGCTAACGTTAATTGGAAAACGAAAAAATATAACATAAAACTTATTGAAAAACGAAAATATCAAAATAAATTTCTTTTCGATAACACAAGTTTACAAATTAAGGTCAACTTTTGGATCTGAGTAGATAAGAACGATTCTTAACTATTGATATGCTGAATTCGAATCTGCATTCAGTTTTTTAAGATTAATTCCAGTTTCCGAGTTCTCGCATGATATGACCATTGTGCTGTTATAGCAGGTTTTAAATAGTCGCACTGCTTGATAAGTCATTTCAATTGTAACTGTAAAATAATATAAGTGATTAGAGCAAACAAAAATGCAGATACAGCATTGCAAAGTTGATTCAAAGTGTTTTTGTTACGTTTGTGGTTGTTATATGATTAAAAATAGTGGCAAAGTGCGTATATGCACTACTTTGGTTTCAGAGTAGCAGACACTCATAAGTCATGGATACCGAAATTTATTTGTAACGCATGCATAACAAAGCTGTATAAGTGGTCATTGGGAGAACGTAAGTACTTTTCCTTTTCAATGCCAGCGCTCTGGAGAGAACCAAAAACCATGTAGATGATTGCTACTTTTGTTTGATGAAAGTTACGGGTATAAATGCAAAAAAATTAAAAAAATATAAATATCCTGATGTATCATCAGTATCCAAGTCAGTTCCACGTACTGCTAATGATCCGATGCCAGTTTGTCCAAGTATAAGTGGAAATGTCCTAGAAACTTTAACTACATCACCCCCGAGCAGTGAAAGCGACTTTGTCATCCAAGCGACACATTTAATTTCGCAAGATGAACTAAGCGGTTTGATACGTGATTTGAATTTGTCCAAACAAAAAGCGGAGTTGCTAGTATCACGGTTGTAGCAATGGAAATATCTAGACTCTCGAACACAAATTACTGTATACAGAAACAGAAATCAGGCACTTCGACCGTTCTTCAAAAAGAAGACAACATAAGTTTCGGTAACGATATTAATGGTTTATTTAATAAAATGAATACACCGTAGGATCGAAACGAATGGCGTTTATTCATTGATGGTTCCAAATACAGCGTAAAAGCTGCTCTTCTCCACAATGGAAATAACAAACCATCTATTCCGATTGTTCATGTAGTACAAACGAAGGAATGCTACGAAATAATGCGGAAGATGTTGTGCTTCATCAAATACAATGATTATAAATGGAAAATATGTGGTTATTTAAAGGTTTAAACATTAATTCCAATTAAATCGAAAACACTTATTTTTTATATTATTTCAACAGGTAGTTGGTATCTTAACTGGGATGCAATCTGGATTCACCAAAAATTGTTGTTTTTTATGCTTGTGGGATAGCCGCGCAACTGAACATCATTATGTGAGAAAAGAATGGCAAAGTCGTACTCAATATGAGCCTGGACAGCAAAACGTCTCCGCTGAACCACTTGTAAATCCACAAGACATTTTCCTGCCACCTCTTTACATTAAACTAGGCCTTATAAAGAACTTCATCAGAGCATTAAACCGCGAATGACCGGCTTTTCAGTACTTAGTCAAGTTGTTTCCTAAATTGTTATATGAACGATTCAAAGAAAGAATATATGTCGGACATGATATTAGAAAATTAATGGCTGATAAAAAATTTACAAAGTGTTTAACGCCCGATGAAACAGCCGCATGGGCATCTCTTCAAAATATCATTCACCACTTTCTTGGTAATCACAAATCCCCTAATTTTAAGGAAATTATTGGCGATATATTGGAAAATTATCGAAAGATTGGAGCTAGAATGTCTCTAAAGATGCATTTTCTGCATTCCCATCTCGATTTTTTTTCCAAAAACTTGGGTGATACGAGCGACGAACAAAGAGAGCGGCTACACCAAAATCTAGCCAACATTGAAAGACGATACCAAGGATTTTGGAATGAAGGCATGATGAGTGATTACTGTTGGACTCTAATACGCGAAGCAGATACTAAACAATACAAAAGGCAAAGTTCCACCAATCTTCATTTCTGATTTTAAGTTAATAAAATAAATATTATTTGACAAAAATCTTTAAAAATGAATTTATTGACAGTATTAAAAACTAGAATAAATCTTAAAAAACGGAATGAAGAATCGGATTCAGCGTCATAAATTGTCTTAAAAACCACTCTTAGTGGCCTGGATCCAAAACCGTGTATACTTGTGTAATTATCAAAAATAAAAAAATTATCAATAAAATTTCGAAATAGTAATATTGTGCAAAATGGGTAGAAGGAAAGATGCTGTTACCGAAATGAAAATATTTTTGATAATTAACGTTAGTCATAACGTTATAACGAAACTAACTGTGTTTTGATAACTTCTTTTTTTTTGATAACCAACATTGGATAATTAAAGAAACTAAACGTTTTCGTTTATATCGTTATGCAGGCCTGACTTCAGAGTAAATTGTAACGTAAGCTTCGAAGGAAATGCCGTAACTGAGTGATTATTTGCTGTGACTGTGAAAACTGTTCTGTCTTGTTTGAAATCACTCTTACCAACGATTCCAATTACAAACAGACGCGTAATTCTTATCACAGCATACCGTCATATCCTACTACATAGTTGTGATTCAAGTGTCGGTTGTTTAACATATGATATTTGTACCTGGTACTTTATCCCAGTGAATGAAATATGACAGTAAATTTCCGGACTGTGGTTGTGACAGCATCTGCGTCTCGTTCGAAATCACTCCTTCTAGAAACTTAAGTCACAGACCTAATCACATGTATCGTCACTGTAACACAAAACTGCGATTATATAAAACGATGAAGCTTTGAGTAACCGGAAACTGTTATCTGCTGCTAAAACGTGTGCTTCAGTGATGATCTATTCCATTTTTTATACCTCACCATTAAGTATACCGAATTGATCAGGGCGACGAACTGAGTTGATATAGCCATGTCCGTCTATCCGTCCGTCCGTCAGTTCGTCCGTCTGTCTGTTTGAACGCAAACTAGTCCCTCAAATTTTGAGATATCTCCATGAAATTTGGCACAAGGATGTATTTTTGTATTATATTAGACATTTGTCGGATCCGGTAGGATCGGTTTTTTTGCCATTTTTTTATATTTATCTTAACATCGTTTAGGTATGTACGTCTGTTCACTATATATTTCTTATCTTATACAGCGCATTATTTGGAGATTACGAATGGGATAAGATTATTGTTCAGCCCCATTCATGAAAGGTATGAAATCGTTGGCACAGCCGAAGGCAGTCCCGTCCTTACTTGTTTTTCTTAATTCAATCTCAAATAAAGATTTGGCCGTTGCTGCCTTAGAAGTTACCTTCAAAAAGGAAAACTCCGAACATTGAACTTTCTATACAGAAAGTCTAAATTTGTGTTTCTTGTTAGTTGACTCGTTCAAAATTATTTGAGCTTAAAGCTTAACATTTTAATGCTTTAAAATTTCATGCTTTACAATTTCACTGTCCTTAACTAAACCTTATTTTGTTTAAGCCCACCCTAATATTTATATATATTTGTCAAAACGCAAGTACGTATTAAAACTTGTAAAAATCTGTGTTTGCTTAAGCTTTTTTACGTGTTTGAGATGCGTTCAGCCACACATTCATATATTCTGACAAACGATTTAAACGCCTTCACCATATATCACTTATATATACTGACATCATTGGACATGAACACACACATTTACAAATTTGTAAGTAAATAAATATATCTAAGTATCGCATGAGTATATTTCATGAATTATTAAGTAAGTGTGTCTACACTTTTTATTAGCCATGACGTAATTAACTAAGTACATAAATGTAAATTTTATTTCCTTAATTTATTGGTGCGCTCAACAGTTGAGACGTTATCATATATTTTCAGATAATTTTTGAAGAAATGTTGCCGAATATCTTTTGTTTTCTTTCATCTAGGCAATCCACAAGATTTCCAATTGTCGTTGTTGTTGTAGCAATAAAGACACTCTTTGATGGTTTTTGGGAGTGTTTCCGATGTTGAACGTCCTTTGTCGGATATAGATCGGGTTTGTTCCAGTAAAAGTCCGGTCATCTCGGGAACGATGTAATATAACCACATTGAGCCTTCAAGGCCATACCGTCCCCACCCCATTATTCCAAGAGGAAATTTTGGTCGCTAGAACGTCGCATGCTAAATATGTATATGATACATTCATAATTGTAACAAGATTTGCCAAGCATAGGTGAGGTTGACGATTGGATTGCGGTTGCTGTGAATTGCGTATATCAACCCCTTGAATCCCCAAGGAATTCTCTTCGCCGTATGTGGTATGCTTTAATCAAATTTCATATTCGAGACCATTGTAACAACTCAAACCTTAATAAAACTTAACATGGATACGACACTCTTGTGAATCTTACTTACTTAATTTCCGCTTAACCGTTTAAACGGTCATGGCCATCCAACAAAGCGCGCTAGTCGCTCCTTCTCTCTGTCAACCGGCGCCAATTGGTCACACCAAGGGAGTTTAAATCGTTTTCCACCTGGTCCTTCCAACGGAGTGGGGCCGCCCTCTACCTCTGCTTCCATAGGCGGGTTCCGATAGAAACACTTTCTTGACCGGATCGTCATCTTTCATTCGCATAACATGACTAGCCAGCGCAGCCGCTGCGTTTTTATTCGCTGGACTATGTTGTTGTCTGCGTATAGCTCGTACAGCTCATCATTAAATCTTCTTCGGTACTCGCCATCGTCAACGCGTAGAGGTCCATAAATCTTTCGAAGAACTTCTCTCTCGAACACTCCCAGATCCGTTTCATCTGATGTTGTCATGGTCCATGCTTCTGCACCATATAAGTGACTTGTAGAGATAAGTGACTTGTAGAGTATAATTTTGCCGAGAGAGGAATTTACTTTTCAATTGCCTACTTAATCCAAAGTAGCATTTATTGGCAAGAGTGATTCTTCGCTGTATTTTAGAGCTGATGGTGTTTTTAGTGCTGATGCTGGATCCCAAATAAACGAAGTCTTTTACTATTTCCAAATGATGGCCGCCAACAGTAGCGTATGCCAAGGCGCGTATGCGTTTACTCTTTGCTCTATGACAGCAGGTATTTCGTTTGTTCCTCATTCACCATCAAACCCATCTTTACCGCTCGTTTTTTACGGATTTGTAATTAAAAAGTTATTAGCTTGTTATCAAACATTTTTTGAAGTGATTCGAAGTGATACAGATTTTAATAGAAAAGGTTTCAATGCGTTAGAATGAAAAATTATCGATTTGCCATCGTAAGGATATCGATCCTTTATCGAGAAGTTAACTTATCGAAAAATTAGCGAGAGGTTATCAAAATTTTATCGATTACTTATCGAAAACTTATCAATTTTGTATAGAAAAGTTGCCGCTATGTTATTAAAAAGTTATCTTGTACTTATCGAGTTGTTATCAGGGCATTATCAGAATGACATTGTTGTGCTATCGATTTATAATAACACCGTTATGGGCTCTTGTTGATTCGTTATCAAAACTTACAGTTTTTATATATAAGAATTATCGCTTTCTTATTTAACGGCAGTATATTGACTTATCAGTTTGTTATGAATCAAGTATAGATGAAAGTTCAATATAAAATCGATATCACATTTTTAGCCCGCTATCGAGAACTACGATCCACTTAGAAATAAATAAGAAGCTGATGAATGGGCGGTAAAAAGTATAATCAACCATAATAGCACAATAACCCATAATACTAGCAACATCAATTACGGAGGCCGGCGGAGCTCTTCTCATAAAATTGTGGTTTAACGTCAATCCCTGAGAAAGTTCGAGTTCGTTGCTTTTCGATCTTGGTTTATTTTCATACATTGAGCCTTTCCCTAAGTGTCTGATTGCGGTCATAGCAACTCAACTGTGCACGTGCTCGAAATGAGTTAAACAAAGAGTTTAAAATAACCACCCTTGCTAGGGCAGAAGAGTGAATAACCGAACTTTATAGCACTTCATAGCACCTAGACCGTCATCTCCATCATTTAGCTTAATGGGACGTAGCCAATAATAGCTTACTCTTCTAATACTGGATGACAGGACCGTTTCGGGAAATAACCGGAGCCTGCCAATAGCAAATACCCTTGGGGATCTTTTTCCAATACTTAATATTTGATCGCTTAGCCCGCCTTATTTGGTAAGTGGTCGTACAATCAGCATTTAAACGACGGTGAGAACTCAAAAAGTAGGGAAACATAGAGTAAATTAAATTAGCTGCGAGGGAGCAGAAAATATCTTGCAAGCCCGAATAAAGAATTAGAGCTGAATTTGGAATAAGACGGAGAGTTGGAGAGAGTAGCAGCAATAGTATTGAAGCAGTTTAACATGTCAAACCTATTTTCAATTTCGCAACCCGTTTGAGTTGGAGGAAACAACGGATACGCCGAAAATGGGACTCACAATATCTAATAGAATGTAGCTACGCAGTAAGATGCAAAACTGTAAGAGGTAGGAAAAAGCGACTTTATACCAACAAGAGCCGAAGTACTTCTTAAGCTAAAGGGATGTAAAAGGTGGACTCTGGTTAACTGTTGAGGGAGATAAAACTGCTATTACATTTCTTCCCTAGAAGATGGATGGAAGTTGACAACGATCAGATTAATGCAGGGCGAAATAACTCGCTATCATCCTTCGTTCAAGCGGTAAAGTAAAATCAAGTTAAGTTAATAAATCCAACACTGGCTGCTATGTGTGCTGAAGTCGGAGGAAAATCTGAACTTTTCGCGGTGCCACATTGAAAGGTACTTTACGTATATCATCCTACGGAAATGGGCAGCACTACATCCTTCTTGATAACTGGCAGCATATAAATGTGCCTCAGTAAAAAAAAAAATCGATGGATGACATATATAATATCTAGAAAACAAGGGCGGTAGGAGGGTTGAGGTCCCTTCAAGCTAGAGGCACAAGAAAATGATGTAAAAGCCACGGCAAAACCTTTAACTTTTCTTTCCAATGTCAAAACATAGTTCCTTCAGGCTTGGCGAGAGGGAAAAGGGAATGGAGGGATTCCCCTGGGCCCGGGGCTTCTCAGGGGGCCCGCGATTTAGAGTTACTAAGAAATTTTTTTTAACTCCGGAGAGTGTTTAGTTGTTCCATGTTCAAATTTTAAGCCGAATTTAAAAAGCAACAAATATGGATCATGATTTTTTGCCTGCGAACAGTGAGGAGACAAAAAACATCAAACAAAAATGTATGTTTACATGAATCCGAAATCGTAAAGTTTTCGTGGTGAAACTGATGAAGGTTCATCTTCAAAAAGTCTTCCAACAATACCACCAACTCTGTATCAAAGTCCAGATTATTTAAACGAATTCGATATCGGTACCATGATTATTGAGTTTTTGCGATCTGAAGAAGTCAAGGAAATAATTCGTCGAGGTAATCAAAAGTGTCCTGTTATTTGTCCACGTAATTTTCATGACGAGGCCTTTCCTACCTCGTTGTTAAACAGAATCTTGCCAAATGGAGAGAAAGTGGAGCATGACTGGTTAGTGTGGAGTGCCAGTCGCAATGCTTTTTATTGCCTACCATGTCATCTGTTAAGCACCAATACTTTAAATCGACCCAAAATTTGCTGTACTTGCGGATATTTAAAATTCCAGGTATGGAAGAAGCTATACGATAAACTGCCGTCACACGAAAATACTCATGATCACATTAAATGTTATATTCAATGGCGATCTTTACAAAATCTAATTCAAAAGGAGACTACAATTGATACACTTACACACAATCACTGAAACTCAAAAGTGAAAAGAAATTTTATATAGGATTTTGGACACTATTTTATTTTTGGGTGAAAGAGGCCTGCCTTTCAAAGGCGAAAGTATATATGTTGGTGAACGAAACAATGTAAATTTTTTAGGCATCTAAGATCTCATAAGCTATTATGATCCGATACTTAGAGATCATTTGAAAAAAGTTAGGATTTCACAAAAGCGGCACAAACGTTTACAAGTTCACGGTTTTTCCCAAGACATTCAGAAGGAGTTTATAGAAATTTGTGCAAAGCACCTGAGGGAAACTGTATGAGATCAAGGCAAGAAAGCCAAGTATTTTGCTATTATCGTTGATGCTACGCCTGATGTTAGTCACGTTGACTACGTTCATTTTGCGCTAAATCCATTTCAATTCGAGCGCAACAAATTTTACAATTCAAGAACGGTTTTTGGCTTTCGTGAATTGTAACCAAAAAAATGCTCAGAAAATCGCTGATCTAATTTGCCATCCTTGATTGAAGATTGTCGTGCACAAGGGTACGATAACGGCGCCAATATGAAAGGAGCATACAACGGAGCACTACGTCACATTATCGACAAAAACTCGAATGCTTATTACTCGCCTTATGCAACCCACAGTCCCAATTTATGTGTTGTTGATGCTGCAGAAATGTGTACGGCTGCAATTACTTTCTGATTTTGTTAGTTGGGCCAAAATTTTTGTAAAATGTTTGCTGGGTACCCTTCGGAGTGGTAAAAAAATGTTTTATTATATTCAGCAGCAGTGCACAACGATGGGACATCTTCAAAAAAAAAAAATGTACCGAGATCTCTTCCCAGTCTTTCAGGCAAAAGCCAAATTTGACTGCGCAAGCATACGGAGATGTTACCGGCATACTCAAGTACTTCAAAAAGTTCGAATATATCTTGCTGTCCTCAATTTGTTTCAAAATACTGACTACCAGTAATGAAAGAAACGTGCTCCTCCAAGCTAGAGACGCCACCATAGATGTTGTGGTGCGACATCCAGATGCCTTATTAGCTGATTTGAAGTTGATCAGGAACCAATGGGAAACAATTTTAAACGAATGCGAAACAGCTGCTATTCAATTGAACATCTCGCCAAAGTTTCCGGACATTCGAAAGAGAAAACCCAAAAGGTGTTCTGAAGATAATTTAAATGAGATGATTACGGATGATTCAGTGTCTGATTTTAAAAACAATACATTCCTGGTGATCTTTGATTCGGTAATCACTGGCGTTTCCCTTTTTGTGGTAAGCATCGCAAAATTTATCGAAAAATACAAGTCGGACATTTCGCAAAGCTTAGAACGCGAAATAGTTCACTTGAAATACATTTACGAAGCAAATTTTGATAAAGGTCTGTCTTTATTGGAATTGCTAAATGCCGTCTATGTTCAAAATCTGTATACAATTTTCCCCAACATTTGTGTTGCTTTACGTATATTTTGCACTATACCTGTCACTGTAGCTAATGCAGAACGTTCCTTTAGCGTCCTTTCAAGAATCAAAAACCTTCATAGATCGTGTTTGTCTTAAGAGCGAGTTTTAGGATTTGCCACGCTTTGTGTTCAATCCATTTTGGCAAGACAGTTAAATTTTGATATTAGCCATCATCCGGTGGCAAAGTACTGAGCCAGATAAATAATTTTGCATGTAAATGAAACAACAACGATTTGAGCCAGATAAATACATATAGAAGTCTGGTTCAATTTGTGAGGCAAATAATTTGTTAATTTCTTCTTTTTAGGTTGGCAACACTGCCCTTTTTCAAAAATAGATGTCGCTGCTTAGCCTTTCGCCGTATGAGTTAAACGAAAAACAGCGGAGACATCCGCCTATCACATTTCACGTGTGCGAAAATTTCACGACATCTGCTTCTCAATTCTCTCAATGATCCAGAGCAAACCCGTGAGAATTGAGCGTCAGCTGGAGCTGTAAAACTCACTGGATGACGGCAATTATTATTAAAAATTTTGCAGGAAAAAAGCAAGAAAAACCACTCTTGATATCCGAACCTTCTATATTGAATAATTGAAATTTATTATCATCATTAAATTTATCAGAAATGTATTAAAATGTTACCAAATAACTAGAAAATATTATTTGAAACAATATGTGGCTGTTAAAAAAACATTTTGTTTCTACGTTACAATAAAATAGTATAAATAGTAAACGTTCTGTGTGTTAATTTTATTTACAGCTCTTAGTCCAAAAATCATTTAGTTGATGTGGCAAAAATTTTTTTTTGATGTAATCCATCAATAATCATTCATGAATGAGACGTCATTAATTCAAATTAATAAAATGTATTAGTGGATTTTTTATAGGGGCTGGTAAATTGTTTAGTCCCGGGCCCGGATTTTCTCTCTACGACCCTGAGTATTTTGTTGTTACCAATTGTAATGTTGAAATTTGTTGTCGACATACCGATATTACCATCTGCAGACAGCAAGCAAGACGATAAGGATGAAAAGAAAAAGAAATGAATGACAAGAATATGAATGAAAATGAAAGCAGAAAATAAAACTCGAATTATAATTGAACAATTTCTAAGGTTTGAAATGTAAAGATGCGACATGCTTTTGTTATTGAAAAAAAAAAAAATAAAATAAAAAATGTATCGAAGTGATGAATTAGGAGGGAGAAAATATGCTTTAGACGAATTCGTAATGGAATTAAAATGCCATTCATTTGATTTGCTCTTAAATGATCTGATTACAAGGCAATTCCTTGGAACATTCGTAAATATATACAACATACATAAAAGGAGCAGACAAAAATAATTTGATGAAATATTGACACTTGAAGTCAAGTTTAATTAAACAACATAATTCAGTTAATGGCATTTGAGTCATACGGTACACAACCTGGTAAGGTAAATTATTTTGCTTAAAGCAAACAAATTGAAATATTGCTGAAATTAGTCTGATAGTCTGTTAGCTACCAACGCAGAGAAAACGTATATGGTATTGTTTACTTAGAGGAACAAGGTCACAAATTGGACCAGACACAAGAGGGGTGACCTTTCACAAAATATCTGTGCATCATTCTAGACAGTAGGTTGTTGTAGAAGCTCAACGCGAAGAAAAGAACGAAAAAGGAATCAACGGAAAATTATGCATGTAAAATAATGAGAATAGGCAGTTAAAAATTGGAAAGCATCAAATTGAAATGAGTTTGAGAAAAAACTTGTAACTGAAACTATGCAAACCAATGTACGAACTCTCACTAGGTACTATACGGGACACTGCGGTCTACGATAACACCAAGTATTTTCTGCGAATGCGTCGCTCTGGCAAGGAAGAGGCTCTATCATCTAGGTGGTTTGACTCTTAATCCCTATGTGATATGAAGTAAAAAGCCTGAAGAGGTACTTAGATACATTAAAAGCCTCCACATAAAAAATTAGGCTGAAAAGTCATGCAAAATAGATTTACACAAAGGTCGCAGTGCTTCTCCTCAAAGACATTTTCCGTAATATTCTAAAACTCGTGCTAACTTTTCGAAAATTTCGAATTTTAATTTTGAAATTCTTTGAATTTATAGTAAAGCGAATCTATGCCAGGTGGTGACAAAGCGAATTCAAGCAATTCGCCGTGCAGAAGAATGTCAAATCAAAAGGAATTCATAGATTTCGATTATCGTAAATATTGTAACGAATTTAGTGCAATTCCGCTTATTTGCAACCTTCTGCTCTCGTTCGTATCGCTAAACTGTTGAGTAAATAATTCCAATATTCAATAATGCAAAATGGTCTTTATTAGAGTACTTCACAATAACACTCATACTTCGCAACCAATAGCGTGCTTAAATCAAACTGATTCAAACTTACTCAGCTTTAACTCCTTTTATACTCTGTGGTATCTCGTTGCCATACATCTAGGCGTTTCTTCTTCTAGAATTTACTACTTGTTTAGCAGCTATAAACTCACCAGCTATAAACTACAGATACACGTTTATAGCTTATCATATGCGCGTTTATATGTGAGTGATACTTGCACAAATTATTGCCTACTTTTGTAAGCATCTCAGATATATGCATGTGTATGTGTGAGAAATACTTTGCTGATGATTGCATACTTTTGTGAGCATCTCTCCGCTGCTGGCATGTACATATGTGTAGACTAGGGCGGGTCGATTTAAAAATCGCTCATTGCTCTTTGAAAATCGTATTCTAGGGATCAAATTAAGAAACAACAAGCAATTTGCCCCTACGACCCAAAGGGGGAGACATCAGAATTCGTTTTAGAGGTATGGTTCCTTGGGCTAAGTTTCTTATTTTGATCCCTAGAATATGATTTTCACAGAGCAATGGCCGATTTTTTTGCCTCCCCACAAATCCACCCAGCCTAGTGTAGACATAATGATTGATTTGTTTATGTATATACAAGTCACTGCTTAGTATCGGCTTAGAGATGATAGTATCCCTTAGTGTTGCTAATATTCGTCACAATATTGTTGTACAAGGTTTTGTATGGAAAATTATCAAGAAGAAGTAATCAACTGTTGGGATAACAACACCTGCTACTGAATTAGCCTTGATTTATAACATTATTTAACCAAGGAGTATTCACTACGAGGTATTATTATTCGAATAGCTGATTCATTCTATTTGATAATTTTGCATACAAAGCCTTGTACAACAATATTTACGATAATCGAAATCTATGAAAATTCTCCTTTGACTTGACATTTTTTTGCACGGCGAATTGGTTAAACTCGCTTTGCCACCACCGGGTATTGATTCGCCTTGAATTTAAGTCTAGCAGAGTTTAGTTTAGATATTTTTTAAAGTTCGCATTGCTTTTTGTAATTATTTTTTTTTTTCGGTGGATGTTTCAGATATTTTGAGGAGCGCTATCGATGATGCCAGTTAATTGCCGGATATAGATCCCGTACCTTCCGGTAACAACCACCATTGGGGTACAAGCCTTATCATCTCAGAAACGATTAAAAGCACCGAATTGAACACTCTAGGCCATCTCAATCCCACATACCCTAGTTCTATGGGGAGCTTGAGGTCGCCAGAGCCCCGAATGTGAAATTTGTGTATAACATATGCATATTTGTAACAGCATTCGCCTCGCGTAGCTGAAGCTGACAATTAGGTTGCGGAAGATATGAATTGCGCTTATATACCCCTTAACTCCCGGCGTTGCAGATCTTCACACTTTGTATGGTGGAAATACAAATCTCTTTCAGGGGAAAAAATTGCCAAAAACTAATGCGAATTTTGAGAGACGAATAATGTAGACGCCGGCCACCGTTGTGTGGTTGTAGCGAAAGTCCGGAGGCTGTTATTCCCGGAAAAGCTAACAGCAAAAATTTAGACATTTTTTTTTTTTTTAATTAGATAAAAATATTCTAAGCGGGATTGTATATCTGCAATAAAAAGCTGCTCAGGGAGAACTCATCTGCCTTGCAGCTGTCGTTCGGAGTCGGCATCGAACATGTAGGTCGCGTACCGGCAATTTGTAAGCAAAAGGACCACGAAGCGAATCGGAAATGGAATCGGCCTAAATCTCTTCGGAGGTAAATCGAACCAGTAAACATTTTTTTTTAGCTTGTACTTTATTAGACTAAAATTGATTGGGCTGCAATTAAAATGTTCAGAACTTTCGTAAAATTTTCTCGAATTTTTCGAAAACATTATCATCTATCTCCATCTTCGTATCTTTCTATCTCTGTCTCAGTCGCCTTCTCTCTTTTCTCTTCTCTCAAGTTTTTCTCATTCTCCTTCATATCTTATTGCCAGTCCCAGAGGGTGGTACGTATTTTGTTCCAGTCCCATTCCGAGTCTCAGTCCCAGTCCCACTCCGAGTCTCAGTCTCAGTCTCAGTCCTAGTCCTAATCCCAGTCCCACTCCGTCTCTGGTCTACTTCCTGAAAAAAAGCATCGTAAATACTAATATAGGCAAATTTATATACCAAATTTCAGACAAATCGAATAGGGCGTATGTAAATAGGTATGTGGGCATTATTAATTCATGTCTTAATTTCGGCTCCGCATGCATATTTATCAGTTTTGCTAGGTTGATGCGCCTAAATCGAATATCACAATGAAAATTACTTTCAAGCTCTCAGCAACAGCTTTGATTTCATATCCGGGTCCGCTTTTTGGCCTATACCTCGAGACCTTAGTCACCAATAGGTATGAAAACTACTCTGTACTAAAGCACTCATCAACAGCTTCAATTTGGTACCCGTAATGTAAAAACACTGTCTAGGCGTTCACGGGCCCACGTTTTGGCATATATTTCGAGACGCTAGTCACCCAGGGGTATACAAATTACCCTCTACTAAAGCACTCATCAGCAGCTTTCATTTGATATCCATATTCTATAAACATATTCTAGGGGTGCCCGGGTCCACGTTTTGGCCTATATCTCGAGACCCTGTGCGTCGGTCGCAATCAAACCTGTGTGCAAACCACCGTGTGAGTTATATGCAACTTATGTGAAAGTTTGAACAAAATCGACCGGATAGTTTTTGATTCTATAAGCCTCACACAAACGGATATTCATTTTTATATACATATATAGTTTTACAAGAGAAACACAATTTTGATGTAGAAGCTCAATTCAGAGCTCTCTACAAATGAATTTATGAATTTTGATATAGAAGTTCAATTCAGAGCTCTCTACAAATGAATATGAACAGAACAATGAAGCATATTTATGCTATTCTGCACGCTGAACCTGCAGTTTTGTCGGTAGCTCATATCTTTTCAATTGTTTTCATTAAATACACCCACAACTGCTAGTTTGCTTCTCTCATACTCACTCATATGCATTGCCTTCCATCCTTTGTGTATTATCTATAGAAATGCATTTCTATGCATATGAGAAGGATATAATTTGTCACTATTCTGAATATCCTAAAGCAAAGCTAAACACAATGACGACAACACCAAGACATAAATAGAAGCACAAACAGAAACAAAAATATCATTACATCAATACACAAAAACAATAGCAATAACAACAAATGCTAATACAAATGCAAATACAACACGAAAATTATTCAAAGCACGTATGCTAGGAATTTGCAATACATACTATCTTAGTTTGTACTGCATTGTGTAGATACCCAGCAAAAATGGTGCTAGCATTTATAAGTAACAAGGTATACGGCAAGAGATTTTTTTGCAGTAATTATGCAAATTTTTTGATGCACAGTTCATATATACCCAGTAGCGATTTGAACTAGTTGCGAACTAGCGTGGAGCTAATGACTGCGTTCATAACAAGTTCAGTAGTAGGTGTATCTGAATGAGTCGCTACCTTTGATTAACTATTTTAACACATACATATATCTTGCCTTTAAATGATGTTGGTTCAAGTGAATGCGATTAGCACCATTCGGAGGTAGTCACTAAACATGCAGTGCAAAACTGTCATTGTCTCACATTTTTTCTGCAGGATAAGTGTAAGTCTATTTAAAGCAAAGTATTTAGTGGAGAATTCATTGTTTACATGATGCAAGATGTACTCATGCAATATTTTGTATTATAAATATTTAGCAGAGAAATCATCATAGCAGTGAAGTATCAGGTGTGAGCTTGGTGGTGCTGAACTTGTGTTTCATAGACATGTTATGTGGAAAATTTCTAAAATTTCGTCGTTTAAAGTTTCAGGATTCGGGGTTACAAGGAAGATCCTTAAAACTCGAACGCAAAATTTCTAAGTTCGAATGATTTTTTTAATTTTTTCCCTGATAATGCATTGTCATCGTTGTCATAGGGTTCTGAAATATGTTTTTAGTTTCAAGAATCTAACTCTACGGAAATTTACACAAATAGCGGTCGCAATACTTCACATTTCTTAAAGGGACTTTCTAAATATCTCGATCTCTGTCCCTTCTTGGAAACCCTTTTGTCCTTCCTTAAAAATCGAAAGCGAAATTTCCAAGCAAGGTCTTTTTCCATAATGTTACGTTGTCATGTTGCTGTTGTTGTATTAACGATAAAGACACTCCTCCAAGGTTTTAGGGAGTGTTATCGATGTTGATGGTCCTTTGCCAGATATGAATCCGGTACGTTCCGGTAACAAAGCACCTTAAAGGTACTAGCCCGACCATTTATATGACCACATTAAACTTTCTAGGCCATAATGCCCTCGCTTTCACCTGCCAGTTCCATGAGGAACTTGGTATCGCCAGAGCCTTGCCTGCTAAATATGTTATATGACACATTCATATCTGTAACAAGACTCCCCTCGCGTAGGTGAGGTTTGCAATTGCGGTTGCGAGTTCCGATAAGTATTTCAAGTTTTACGACTCTAGCTTACCGGAAAGTTACTCAAAAGTGGATTGCAAGATTCTCCAATTTTGTATGGAAATTGGCGGAAAAACATCAAACGAAACTTATATAAAAGAAGTGAAAAAACAATTTGCTACGTGTCTCTTTAATCGGCTTAGCGCTGACATGCCGTATGAGTAACTTTAATTAAGGGCAAGCAAAGCTAAAAAACAATTAAGGCTGACGACAGACTGGAAGCGAGAAGCGTTGCTAAGGAAGCTGGAAAATCGTAAAAGTTTTTAAGATGCCAAAAAAATTATCAAGCTTGTTAAATATATGAAAAAAAAAAAAAAAAATTGCTTCTCGGCAAGCATAGCTTATAGCGAGTACTGTGCCGTCAGCCTCAATAAGTGTAGTCTCAAGTGAGCTCTCCTCACACATCACACATTAAGCCTATACTGCACCTGTTGGAATAGATTAAAGATCCGTAATTTAAATTATTTTCAACAAGCAGGTGCTGCTTTAACTACACGACTTGTATGTATGTATGTTCATACAAAATTTAATTATGCTTTGTAACACTTCATTGTTATTTAAATAATAAAATATGTCTGTAAGCTTACTTCTTCCAGTTTTAGTATGGAACACTTAAAAATTATGTTTATGAAAGCAATATCTATAAAATTTTGAATAAATTCTAATGGATCAAAAAAAAAATAAAAATATATATCTCAAGCAGCATTGGGCTTGCGATTACTTTTGCTTAAACGGCCTAACCTACTCAACAGGAATTTTGAAAACAGCCAACGCGCTACATTCTCAGAACTCCTGTCCATGTTTTGCAAATTTCCAATTTCGCGAACTTTGCACTATAAAAAATTTTAACAAACAAAAATCCATAAATCAGTCTTAACATTGCTATCTTAAATCGTCAAAAGCTTTCATATAAAACAAGTAAGGAAGGCTAAGTTTGGGTGTAACCGAACATTACATACTCAGCTGACAGCTATGGAGACAAAATAAGGGAAAATCACCATGTAGGAAAATGAACCGAGGGAAACACTGGAATGTGTTTGTATGGCATGTGTATCAAATGGAAGGTATTAAAGAGTATTTTAAGAGGGAGTGGGCTATAGTTCTATAGACTCTAGAATTTTTTTGTACGATATGGGCATCGAATGGAAGGTGTTAATGAGTATTTTAAAAGGGAGTAGGCCTTAGTTCTATAGGTGGAGGCCTTGTCGAGATATTGCCATAAAGGTGGAATAGGGGTGACTCTATAATTTGTTTGTACGATATGGGTATCAAATGAAAGTTATTAATGAGGGCTTTAAAGGGAGTGGTGGTAGTTGTATATATTTAGGCGTTTTCGAGATATCGACCAAAAGATGGACCAGGATGACCCAGAACATCATCTGTCGGGTACCGCTAATTCATTTATATATGTAGTACGATGAACATTATTCCTGCCAAAATTTCGAGGGCTTTTCATTTCGCCCTTCAGAACTTTTTCTTTTTCTTCTACTTAATATGATAGCTTTCACACCCATTTTACAAAGTTTTTTCTAAAGTTATATTTTGCGTCAATAGACCAATCCAATTACCATGTTTCATCCTTTTTTTAGTATTTGGTATAGAATTATGGCATTTTTTTCATTTTTCGTAATTTTCGATATCGAAAAAGTGGGCGTGGTCATACTCGAATTTCGGTCATTTTTTATACCAATACAAAGTGAGTTGAGATAAGTACGTGAACTGAGTTTAGTAAAGATATATCGATTTTGATCAATTTATCATGTTATTGGCCGAGCGGAAGGACAGACGGTCGACTGTGTATAAGAACTGGGCGTGGCTTCAACCGATTTCGCCCTTTTTCGCAGAAAATAGTTATCGTGCTAGAATCTAAGTCCCTACCAAATTTGACAAGGATTGGTACATTTTTGTTCGACTTACGGCATTAAAAGAATCCTAGACAAATTAAATGAAAAAGGGCGGAGCCACGCCAATTTTGAAATTTTCTTTTATTTTTGTATTTTGTTGCACCACATCATTACTGGAGTTGAGTGTTGACATAATTTACTTATATAAATATATAAAATTTTTTGTAAAATTTTTTTTTGTTAAGTGGGCGTGGTCGTTCTCCGATTTTGGTAATTTTTATTAAGCATACATATAGTAATAGGACTAATGTTCCTGCCAAATTTCATAATGATATGTTCAACAACTGCCAAATTACAGCTTGCAAAACTTTTAAATTACCTTCCTTTAAAAGTGGGTAGTGCCACGCCCATTGTCCAAAATTTTATTAATTTTCTATTCTGCGTCATATGGTCAATTCACCTACCAAACTTCATCGCTTTATCGGTAATGAATTATCGCACTTTTTCGGTTTTTCGAAATTTTCGATATCGAAAAAGTGGGAGTGGTAATACTCCGATATCGTTCATTTTATATAGCGATCTGAGATGAGTGCCCAGGAACCTCCATACCAAATTTCATCAAGATACCTTAAAATTTGATCAAGTTATGTTAACGGACGTACGGACGGACGGACATGGCTCAATCAAATTTTTTTTCGATATTGATGATTTTGATATATGGAAGTCTATATCTATCTCGATTCCTTTATACCTGTACAACCAACCGTTATCCAATCAAAGTTAATATACACTGTGAGCTCTGCTCAGCTGGTATTGAAAATGAGCGAAATCGTATGATAACCACGCCCACTTTTTATATATATAACATTTTGGAAAACACAAAAATCCTGATTATTTAGTAAATAATATACCTAGAATGCTGAAATTTGACATGTGGACTGATATTGATCCTCTTGATAAAAATCTTAAAATGGGCGTGACACCGCCCACTTGTGATAAAACCAATTTTACAAAAATTATTAATCATTAATCAAAAATCGTTAAACCTATCGTAACAAAATTCGGCAGAGAGGTTGCCTTTACTATAAGGAATGCTTTGAAGAAAAAATTACACAATCGGTTAAGGACCACGCCCATTTTTATACAAAAGATTTTTAAAAGGGTCGTAGATAAATAAAATAAGCTATATCTTTTCAAAAAAGTGCTTTATAACAATGATATTTTATTTCCCAAGTGAATTTATAACAACAAATAGGAGAAACTTCAAATTTAAAAAAATGGGCGTGGCACCGCCCCTTTATTGTCTAAGCAATTTTCAGTGTTTCGGGAGCCATAACTCGAAGAAAAAATTACATATCGTAACAAAATTGAGTACACATATTGTTCTTATAGCAGAAAATATTTCTAGTAAAAATGGACGGGATTGGTTAAAGACTACGCCAGCTTAGATATAAAACAAGCTTAAAAGGGTCGTAGACTAGAAGATAACCTATAACTTAGCAAAAAAATAGTTTTTAATCAATGATATTTCAATTATCAAATTTTATTGTAAGAGGAAATAGGGGACATTTTTTTAAAGGGGCGGTGCCACGTGTTATGTAGAAAAGTAATTTATCTGAAACGAAATGAAGCTCACTCTGAGTTTATAATATTCGGTTACACCCGAACTTACATACCTTTACTTGTTTCTTTTGCCACTTTCTCCTTTCTACTATGATTTTCGCGCCATCCTTTTGTCTTTCCCTACCTTCCTTTCGATATGTTTCGCCTATATTTCTCCTTGACGTAACCCCTTCTTGCGATTTCACTTTTAACTTTTCCTTTTCCCCCACTCTATTTTTTCCCATTTACTTTAAAAAACTGACTCCATAAATAAGATTTTTTCGAATAGGTCGAAGCTTTGTCCATTAGGTCCTAATAGCTTTCTTGGTACCGTGCCTATAATCAATACTTCAGTCTAATCCATAAATATTTCGCAGAGCTTTCCTCTCGAACATCATCTGACATGGATTGTCCTCCTCCGGAATTCTGCGCTCTAAACCAAAGCGAATATTCTAACAGACTGTTCAATTACCATGTCAATCTTAAGGAACACCTATTTGCTGGTCAGATCCATACAAAAAAATCTTGTATTTTTTTCTTTTTCAGTTTCAACTGAGTTATGAAAGTTAACATGAATGATGTCTACGCATTAATGTTGTAGTGTCACGCAAACGGTTTTACGTGAACGCAAATAATATATTGTGCAAATAATTTCTTTTAAGTAACCCAACCAACGGATATCCCACACATTCAATCAGAGGCGTGGGGAGATCTTGGGCCGTATCTAAATATAGCATTTGTAAGCGTTTTACAAAATTTCTCGTGCGAGTATTTCATTGTTTGCAACTGTCATCGCATAAGTAATGTTGATTAATGTCACATGGCCTTTATTGACAAGTAAACACATATCCACGTATTTACATATATCTAAGTAAAAGCGAACTATTTCCATTGTATTCAAGGTCATGGTATTAATGAGATTCTTTGTATAGATAGTTATTATCGATTTCTTGTACAGTGAAATCTTTTGTCCGCATATATTTATGCATTATTTATTCATAAGGGTCAATTTGGTTTTAGCACCCAACACGGGGATATTTAAATCCACCCAGCTGTTGGTTTTGAAATTTGAAGATACACAAATTACTTAGGATCATCAAACCGCTCGCTTAACCGCCCGATTGGTTTTGACCGTTGCGTAGCAAATCGAGCCAGTCGTCCCTTATTCGCGATAGCTGTTGCGAATTGGGAGCAATCGTTTCGGGCTTCTTATCGCTAAAAACTGATACCGTTAAAATATTGGTTAACAATCAACTTCTTATCGAAAGCGAAATTTTCGCCGCATGGTTGGTTTGTTATCGCGCAGAGTAAATCATTTACTATCGGAGTTTCATGGCCATCTATTTCGTAACCAACTGATAAAACGCCGAATACATTTTGGTAGGACTTTGATAAGAAAACAATAATTTTCGATAACAAATTAAAAAAAAAAATCGTATAGCAAATCAATAAATTTTCGATAGCGAGGCGATAACTTAAAAAAAATACTGAAAACTTTTTGATAGCAAATTGATAAAAACCTCAAAAAAAATTGTGTGATATCAATGATAACAAATCGATAAATTTTTGATAAAAAATCGTTCGGAAAATTTTACATATCCATAATTTTTTGATCAAAAATCAATTACCGCCGACAAAGAATCGATAGCACGACTACAACAACACAAACCGATAATTTCTATTCGAAAACAACTTTGATCGCTAGTCGATAACACACCTATGTATAACAAGTTGCTAACTGTTAGGTAGCACTTCGCTACGTAAGAGTTTTTTATGGCAAATCGTTAACTTATCGATTACGAATCGATAATTTTTGATAGCAAATCGGCAATACAATCATAAAAAAATTTATGTGTTGTCAGTCTATAACAAATCGAAAAATTGTCTATAAAAAAACGAAACGTTTTGATAACATATCGATAATATTAATACTATATCGATAAATTTTGATAAAAGTTCAATCAAACGCTGACAAATAATCGATAGCACAGCTATAATAACACAAATCGATC
The DNA here is from genome assembly GCF_040869045.1 of Eurosta solidaginis. Classification (NCBI taxonomy): domain Eukaryota; kingdom Metazoa; phylum Arthropoda; class Insecta; order Diptera; family Tephritidae; genus Eurosta; species Eurosta solidaginis. The sequence goes on from NC_090319.1 coordinate 17,351,384, forward strand.
ACTTTTCGATAATAAACAGGTAATTCGCGGGTAAAAATCGATAACTCACGATTACTTTCGTCATCGATGCCATATTTATAACACTTTGATAACAACTTGGAAGCTCGTCTTTACCTCGTTGATAGCACACCCGTATATCACAAGCCGATAACTCGTCGATAAGAAATTGATAACGCGCCCATAATCCGATAGCAAGCTGTTTCATTCATATCAACTTTACCCCGTATATTATTCCCTCATTTTGTTTCGTTATAGTGACTACACTTATGCTTATATTATAAATTCTCCTACACTTCCAAAGACTATGCTTACGCTTCCACTTACCCCACGCTGACATTACGTTTTTTCCAATAATATGAGCAAAGATGTTTGCTCATCGATAACTTCATTTTACGTTCCCTGAGCAACTTTCTACTTCAAAGCTCCATCAGTCTGGTCTTGTTCTTACTTACTACTTTTGCTTTTTATGCGCAAATAGTGTAACATTCCTCCTTTGGTAAATCTTTTGTCATTTTTTTTTGTTTTATTAATTCTACCTATTTTAATTTCAGGCTCATTTCACGCTTGACCACTACTAAGGTCAAACAGCTATTATCACAGCCTTGTACTTGAATAAGGACATGATATGTAGTGTAAATGTTAAATTTTATGAACTTGTTCTTTCGCTAGTACGTAACTGCCTTGAAAGCAGCGGGAAGCAAACGACCTCTGATATTCGACAGTAGAAAATAGGAAATAAAACTAATAATGGCTTAATTATATGCCCTTGTGTGTGTGGTATTTAAAGAAAATGGAAACGAGTGTACAATCCGAAAATAAAAAAAAAAAAATAAATGTAAGGCGCGATAACCTCCGAAGAGATCTAAGGCCGAGTTTCTCTTCCAATTTGCGTCGTGCTCCTCTTGATTTTTCCCTACAAATTGGCCGGACGGGACCTACATGTTTTATGCCGATTCCGAACGGCATCTGCAAGGCAGATGAGTTTTCACTGAGAGCTTTTCATGGCAGAAATACAATCGGAGCGCTTGCCAGACACTGCCGTGGGGCGACTCCGCTTAGAAAAATTTTCTTCTAATTGAAAAATCTTATTTCTAAAATTTTGATGTTGCTTTGCCCGGGAGTTGAACCCAGGGCATACGGTGTGATAGGCGGAGCACGCTACCATCACACCACGGTGGCCGCCGAAAATAGGCATACATAAATACAACAAAAAAGCTAATAAATAATGAATATCACCTACAACCACCTACAAGCACCCGAAAATCAAGACACATCATGGCGTATGAGTAACCTTTGCTTGCCGTTTAAAATGAAACAAAAGTTGCTCATACGACATGGTGTGTTTTTATGGGAAAGCCAATTCTACTTACATACAATCTATAAGTTAGCGTAGTGAAGCGCACTTCTCCCAAATTTCTCTGGCTCTCAGACAAACTCAGTAAAGTAATTGTGGTTAGGTTACCACGGGTAACTGAGTTTTTCTTCGGATAACAAAAATCCCTAGGGAAACTCCCGCACGATCTTCGGTCCGACACAACGAGATCAATTTCTTGCTTTCTGTTATATTTCAACCACAGAGGAAGAAAGTCGCTGCTGCTGTCACGCCACATCACACATCCAAGGTAAAATATTGTACCATCTTAACATACAAATAAACTAATTATTATCCTTATTACTAATATAACTATTTGCTTTTATTTCTTTTGTACATAATATATATATGTACTACATATATATATTCTTCGTGCTACCACGCACCTTGCGAGAATATACCGATTGTATGAAGAACTAACGAACTGTGGAAATGCTGAATTTATAAACATTGAATGAAGAGGTGAAAGCAACATTTTTCTTTTCTTGCGAATTTCGTTTACACTTCATTTGTACATCTTGGTTAGTCCTACTATGACTTTAGACATGCTCAAGTTTGTATATATGCACACACACATCGATGGTCACATGTATATGAAGTGCATTTGTGTTTGTGCTTTGTATATGTGTATGTACAAATGCCACCCAAGTATTGCTGGCTATTATTGAATTACGCTGTTGTTGTGGTTAACATTTCCGTTGTGACTTTTTTTGTTGCCCTTTCATTTGATGTTTGTTTATTGCTTGGTCCAAACCACATATGACTACTTTCTCATGCATTTCTGTATTTACTACTTATGCACGTATATATATGTATGTGTGCGTACCTTTGATTTACTACATTATACTTAGCCTATGCCTTAACTCACTTTTCACAATCGATTCATTGTAAATGCCGTGCACCCATATGCTAATGAGCGGTTTTTGTAGGGCTGTCAATCAAGTTGTAGTTTGAAATGCCTAGAAGGTGCAACTATAATTGACTGTCCGCCAAATTTAGATCCCAACTCTGCGGTAAATATTTCAGAGACTAATATGTTAAGGCAGGTTTTGAAATGACTGGCCATTTCTAATGAAAGGACATGTATAGACCGACTTCCGTACCATCCTACAAGAGAAGAGCTGGAAGTTTGTAAGTTTTTAGAAAAGCTAAATTGAGTCAGATATTTAATTTTTTCTTTGTAAAGCTATTCAAAGCAAATAAGAAATGAAGGCTTTAGTGTAAAGTAGCGTCTAATTTTGAATCACTTTGCCTTAATATTTTTGTTATTCACTATAATCTGAACTAGAGGTTTACGCCGATCACTTTATCGGCGGCAGCGGCGTGGCCGGGGCGCCGGCATACGCCGGCTTTATTACTTTAAAAAGCTTGAATTTTCTTTTAAAAATATTTTATTTAGGAAAGGTTTTGCCTATATGGAAATCAACGTTTTGGCCAATTCGCAAAGATCCGGGGTTTTTGTCTCAAAGTCTCGCGAATCGTTCAAAAAGTTTCAGGAGTGGCTCCTTGCGGAGGGATTGTACTTCGTTCACTTACTCCAGGGAGGCTTCGAAGCTAACCCCGGTGTAAGCGAGCCTTACTGCTGCGTCTTCCGGAAAAAATTTAAGTATTTAAAATGGTCACACTTTTTTCTGTATGTCTCGTGCAAAGCGTAGTTTCACCGAAAGAGATGTTCTGGGCTAACTGCTAATACTCGCTGCTGACACCATTTTTTTAAATCTTTTGCGGATTCTTGCTGGTTACGACTTACGGTTGCTATTAATGGTATTTTAGTACTCATGACTCTCTTGGTACAATTTAACGATTAGCACCAGTGATAACCTTTTGTTGATTGCACTAAAGGGCGCCTCCAGTTTTTTCGGCTGTTATAAGAGCTACAATTTCCGATGTGGGAACAGTAACAATCCTGACGACCAGTCGTTACCACGCCCACTGACCCTCACACCACATGCCAGCACAGAAGCTGTAGGACTGCGAATTCGAACTCATACCTTCTTCGACGTCAATTTCCTAGGAGCTATAGGTGTAGCTCCGAAGAATTTCTAAAGGATTTTTTTTTCGCGCTATGCTGCCGACCAAAACCAGACACCTTTAAAAGTAACTATTCGGCCAAGAATGCCGCCCTCGACATCGTAGGCAGTCCAAGTATTAACTCATGGGTGAAAAAAGTATAATCCTCGGCGCGTCTACATAATTTTAAATTTACAAGGACCCTGGATAAAGTTTTTTTTAAATGTAGACCAAAATTTACGAACCTTTGTGTTCGAAACATTGATTTCAATAGTCGTCGTTAAACCAAACCGAATTTTGGAAATTGGGTCGACCGATTTTAAGTTGAAAGATGTTAAGATTATATGCTTAGCCGAAACTGTTGTTTTCCGGCCGTTTGATGGAAGAGTTCATTATGAATAACCGCGTAGCTTCACTTTTCAGACTATTTCAACTGTCCAATACGTTAGGGTAGTAGCATACCAGTCATTTGTTCGATTGTCTTGGGAAAGCTTTTACTTCTTTACTTTGAGTGTTCTTACGTACTCACATATGTAGCAGGGGCCGTAACGTGTAGGTGATATTTCAATTTGGTTGATAGGTTATAATCAATGTGATTCACTTCAAGGGACTAGTTGGGATAGGGCCGCCAACTTTAGGAAATGTCAAGCCGGAACACTTGGGTGCTGAAAGATGATAGGTGAAAATCAAAATTAAAACTTCAGATGCTATTTTTAAGTTTCGCAAATAAACAATAGACGTTTGAATATAAGGCCAAGTGATTTTTTAAACCCTTCTCATACGTGTCATAAGTATGAGGTGATAATCATTTCAAAGGAGTGTTTGAACCCCTGTACCTACTGAAGGATGTAGCATCATTGGTTTCGCTTATCCTTTAAGCCAATCGGGATATAGAATTTTTTTAAAAATCGGTACCTTTTTCGGGTAACTTGCTTTTTTAATAACTTTATGACGGTTTAAAAACATGTTCGACTTGGGTCATTTAAATTTTTTATTTAACTTTTCGTTTAGTGTTTTGTTCTAATAACTTGGTGAATTCGGTGACGCTAAATCTGTGGTTTTTTGAAAAACTTTTGAACTGTTAGGAAGAGTCAAATTTCGCTCCCCTAGCGGGTTAGGGGTCTTAGAATATACCCGCGGTAGGTATGCCTGTCGTAAGAGGCGACTAAAATTCCAAATTGATTCAAGGGGTTGTGTAGCGCAACCTTTTCAAGGGGTTGCCAGCGCAATATATAGCTTCTCCAACCTAACTGTCAACCTCATCTACCCGCGAGGAATCCTGTTTCTTTAACAGCCGAGGCTCTAGCGACCCCAAGCTCCTCATGGGTGTAGGGGGTGAGAGGGTGGGATGGCCTAGAAGGTTGCATGTGATCATACCAAATCGTTCCCGAGATGGTCGGGCTAGTACCTATATGGTGCTTGTTACCGGAACGTACCGGATCTGTATGTATCCGGCGAAGGACCATCAACATCGATAACATTCCACAGGGCCTTCGGGGAGTGTCATTATCGCTACAACAACAACAATAACAACAACAGTTAAATTTCAAAATCGGATTAGCATCCGTTGATACCCCTTTCGACCATATCGGACCAATTTTCTAAATGTACAATAAAGGACCTTGACAGCCATAAATTAGTAGAAAATATAGTACCGCGCCGAACGCCGTCGTCGCCGCGCCGATACTTTTGACATTCGGCGGCGGCGTGCGAAAACCCCTAAAAGCGGCGGCGGCGTATATCTCTAATCTGAACTATGGCGACTCGCGCGGGTTAAGTGGCTAGAGACTTATTCTTAAAAAAGGAATACATAAACTCAAAAGTGTGAGGAGTTACGAAAATTCATTTCTGAAGCAGTCGGGCTAGTACCAGAAGCTTCTTTTATGACTTATTTTGTTTTGCTGATTTTCCTACACTGTGGGTAAATGATGTATATTGGAACGCTTTTCCATCATCTCTTGTTAAATTTGGTTTCGAAACAAGCCGGTTTCGGCGCTGTGCCGATTTTCACTGCAAAATACCCCAAAAAAGCAGCCCTAACCCTATGGGAATGACAAGCATCCGTGCGTCAATAAAATCTCTATCAGTGCTGGGACGGAACCAGGCCATGTCAAAAATTGAATGATAGTAAGAATTTTGGGTTTTCGTGTCACTTACTGCCCAGTTCCTACCGGCAGCAATAACCGTAATTGTAGCCATAAAAGTAGCCATTGTATCATTGGTTAGCCATGACAATAACTAATGATTTAACAGTACTGTAACCGTTGCCGTATATTACCGTTACCATAATCATTAGCTAACGGTCACTCGTAACGTAGCGTGGATGAAACAGTAATTGTTGTCACACCCGTTATTGTTACCGTGATCATTACTATAATTATAGCTGTAACTGTAACAGTAATCTTAGGTATACCTGTAAACTTCACTGTAATCGTTACTTTTATACTAAACGCGACCCAACCGTAACAGTAATTGTAAGCATAACTTTGATCGTGACTGTAATATTAGCCGTACCAGTATCTGTAAGCGTAACTGTAACTGTATCTGTGGTCACCACTGTAAAAGTGAATGTAACCATAACTGTAAGAGTAACTGTAGATTAATTGTAGATTAGTAACTGCTATCGTAGTTGTAGCTGTAAATGTAACTATATCAATAACTGTTACTGTAACTATAGCCTTACAAGCTGGATTTACAAGAGCTTGATAACTGTTAAACTTACTGCAACCGTAACTTTAAATTCGCGGTGACTGTCACTGTACATCTCGCGGCTAATCTAAATGTAACAGTAATCGTAACCGCATCTGTTATAGTAACTGTAACCGTAACTGTAACTGATGTGGTAACATTAATCATAGCTGTAACCATAACTCTAACTCTCATCGTAGCTACAACCGTAATTGTAACCATTTTTGTAACAGTAACTGTAACCGTTTTTGTAACTGTAACTTTAACCGTTTTCGTAACTATAACTGTAACTTTAATCGTAAATACTTATGTCCCACTGCATTCTTCACCATCATGAGCAAATATGTTTGAAAACTGTATTCACGTATACGAGTTATGGTCTATTACTACAGCTGAGTATAAAATGTTCCATATCGTGCGATGCTTTAAAACTTTAATTTCTTACATTTTTATTATTATTTCAAATATAACGTGTCAAACGTAAACATGAGTTTAGTTTTCTAATGCATAGTACTTGTTAACTTAATAAGAATATATTATTCTCTTGTAGGGTTAAAGGCTTTCCTTCTGGTATGAAATACCGTGATGATTTCTCTAGCGACGATCAAGTTATTGCTAATTTATTTGCACAATTTTTCAAATCTAACTATTCCGCTGAATTAATTTCTTTGTCTAGTGAATACCCGTATGAACTTGACTCACTTAACGCAATTAATATTACATCAATATATCCAGAAGAGGTTCTTACATATTTAACTTCTTTGAAGGAATCTTATAAATACGGTCCTGATCTAATTCCCACATGTTTTCTCAAAAGATGTGCAGAACACATTTATCTGCCCCTAACTGATTTATTCAACATGTCCCTAAAACATGGAGTTTTTCCTTTTGCTTGGAAGGAATCTTTTCTAATACCCCTCCACAAAAACGGCAGTAGGTCATGTGTAGAAAATTATCGAGGAATTGCAAAATTGTCTGCCATCCCAAAGGTGTTTGAAGCCATTGTTACTAATCAGCTAACATTTTCCATTTCTGCATTGATTGCAAACTCTCAACATGGATTCTGTAGAGGCAAATCTACCATTACCAACCTACTTGAATTCACAACGCATGTTTCTAATGGATTTAGAGAAAATCTTCACACCGATGTTATTTACACTGATTTCAGTAAAGCATTTGACAAAGTTTCCCATTCATTGCTTATCCACAAGCTAGATCGACTTGGTTTCCAACCAGGTCTCACTCAGTGGATATCTTCTTATCTCTGCGGTAGAACGCAACAAGTAATTTTTAAAAATACTCTTTCAGAGGTCATTAAAGTTCCTTCTGGCGTCCCACAGGGCAGTCATCTCGGTCCAATTCTGTTCTTGCTATTTATTAATGATATTTGTACCATAATAAAATATTCCAAAATTTTAATGTATGCTGATGATGTAAAACTTTTTAGGTCTTATGAGTCTATTGAAGAACGTCCATTGCTTCAAGCGGATTTAAACTGCTTAGTTGCTTGGTGCAACGCGAATTCAATGCCGCTGAACATCAATAAATGTAAGTTCATGTGCTTCTCTCGGAGATCTTTGCCAGCAGCCTCTTACGTAATTGATAATTTTTGTCTTGCATCAGTAAATTATTTTGTTGACTTGGGAGTTACGATGGATGCTAAACTTAGTTTCAACCTTCATATTATGACTACTGCCAATAAGGCTAGAGGTGTTCTATCATTCGTGAAGAGATGGTCTAAAGAATTTAGTGACCCTTATGTAACCAAAGCCCTTTTTACCACATTGGTTAGGCCGATACTAGAATACGGATCAGTAGTCTGGAATCCGCGATATCAAGTTCATGCAGATAGGCTTGAGTCAATACAGAAGCAATTTTTACTTTTTTCTCTAAGGAATTTTCATTGGGACTCTGCATATAATCTTCCACCTTATACTAGTCGGTTAAGGCTTATCAATCTTCCAACTCTCGCTAGCCGTAGAGAAATGCTAGGAGTATTATTTATGGCTAAACTACTGAATGGACTAATTTCTAGCCCCGTTCTTTTGAACGAAGTAAACTTCAATATCCCATCACGAGCGTCAAGACATTACAAACCTCTTCTTTTGAGGCAGTGTAGAACTAACTTCGAATTAAATGAACCTTTCCGGTGTTTGTGTTATGATTTTAACTCTCACTCGAATTCATTTGATATAACGGATTCACTTTTTACTATAAGGAAAACTGTCCTATCCTATCTTAACTCGTAACAAAATAAAAATAAAAATAAAAATCTTTATATGCTAAATCCTTAACTTATTTAACAATTTACTATATGTATAATTTTCTACTGTTATGTATATAATACTCAGCTGATGATTTTTATTCTGTAGCTGAGCAGTTTTAGATCTCGACGCTTAACAAACCTCCGCCTATCAACAACTCGGCAAAAACAAAAACAAATCCGTGCGTCATGCGGATGCGCCCCTCGTGTCGGTTGGGCGGGCTTTGGAGGGTATTAATCCGTTGGGTTTATTATTATTATTATTATTATTATAACTATATGTATGCATTAGGCCGGGTCGATTTGTGGGGAGGCAAAAAAATCGCCCATTGCTCTTTGAAAATCATATTCTAGGGATCAAAATAAGAAACTTTGCCGAAGGAACCATACCCCTAACACGAATTCTGATGTCCCCCCTATGGGTCGTAGGGGAAAATTTTGAAAAATCCCACTTTGAAATGCCTATGTTTTTTCTTTTTGGAGTTTATTTTTCTCTTTAGAAATTTATTTAGTCAGAACATTGTAAATGAAAAGAATGAATTTAACTTAGTAATAGAAAAGAAATAAAAAAAAAAAAATATTAGAAATTAGCGTTTTTACAACACTGTGATGCATTTGCATGTCGTAAACATAGTTGTGTGGGTTTTTTATTCAACCGGTTTAAAAAATGATCACTGTGACACAATTGCAGATCGTAAAATTGCTTGTGTTGTTTTTTTTAAGCCACCACAAGACACATGAGGTAGAATTGAAATTGCCCCTACCCAAAAGTTCGACCCAAAGGGGGGACATCAGAATTCGTTTTAGAGGTATGGTTCCTTCGGCAAAGTTTCTTATTTTGATCCCTGAAATACGATTTTCACAGAGCAATGAGCGATTTTTAAATCGACCCGCCCTAGTATGCATGTACAAAAGTATGCATGTAAATACATATCTATTGGGTTTGCGAAACAAGAAAATATTTACATTTGAATATTTTATTATCTTATGAAAAAAGAAAATGGACATCAGATGGAATTTGCATCGCACCTACTTGAGTATATGTATATGTGCTTTAGGATAGCTCTTAAAAATCAAATAAACACTTTTTGCGCCTTATTCTTTCAAGCTGTAAGCTTAAGGTTATTTTATTGGAATCAATGCTGCGATTTACTTACGATATCAAAACGAAAAAAAGTTGTAACAAATTACTAAATTCTTCTTTGAATGAAGTGAACTAGAGACCCTATATCTGTTCCAAAGGGAACAAAACTTTTAAGAGACATCACCGCCAATATTAGTGCCTTTTTAGAGGATGAAGATTGGAAACCGAATGCAAAATTTGTTCGCTAATTTCAAGGACCACCCTATACAAATATCAAATCACTTGTGTGTAGATATTAACATGTTGATTAAAAACTAATGAGATGCATGCTTGCTTGAAGCACACAAATTAAACATCATGCATCGTGTCGTAAGAAGTACATTTTTCAACAGCATTCGCAACACAAAAAGGTCAAAGCTAACATATTATCGGAAGAAATGCAAAAAATTAAGAATGTATGTTTGACTGCTGTCATACACATCCTTTGTTTATGCAAACAGTTGAGAAAACAGAAGATGCTTACAAAAAGGTCTTTCAATGAGTTTGTCTACACTCCAGTTTTCCTTTCCCCCTGTATTACCTCTTTCAAAGAATTTCGTAACAAATGCCAGATAGTGAAAAAGCAACGGGATAATTCAAGCAAAACAAGAACTTAACTATTTATTTATCAAAAAAAAAAAAAAAATATTCTCAAAATAATGACTGTTATATATTTTGGGGTGTCAAAGGAAGCTAAAATGCTGCACCTTTGTAACCCTCACTACCAAGCTTTTGCAATTTTCTTATCAGCTGAACTCAGGTGAATATGTTGCTGAAGATAAAAGCAATGCTAAAGTGGCAAAAATCATAAATTATAAGAGCAAAAAAGCACAAATTCATTGTCATACGTGTAGATATAAGAATATGATAGGACGTACACGTTGGCTTACTTAGGTGTATTATGCAAAAAGAGATTAATGATAAACGAAAGTAATTGCGTTGGCACTTTTAGCTGCGAAAAGCTGGTTTGGTGTTTTTGGCTCTGTGTAGCGTGGTGTAAATTTTTTTATTAGATGTATGAGACCATCAGTGGTATATGGTCAAAGACGCCAAACTTTGATTTCCTTATAAATTTTTTAAGCATGAAGCATACAAATGTAATTTTTCTATAATGCCTTGGCAGACAATTTGAAGGAAAACAAGTAAAGAAGGCTAAGTTCAGGTGTAACCGAACATTACATACTCAGCAGAGAGCTTTGGAGACAAAATAAGGGAAAATCACCATTTAGCAAAATTAATCTAGGGAACCCTGGAATGTGTTTGTATGACATGGGTTTCAAATGAAAGGTATTAAAGAGTATTTTAAAAGGGAGTGGGTCATAGTTTTATAGGTGGACGTCTTTTCGAGATATCGCCATAAAGGTGGACCACGGATGACTCTAGAATGTGTTTGTATGATATGGGTATCAAATGAAAGGTGTGGATGAGTATTTTAAAAGGGAGTGGGCCTTAGTGCTATAGGTGGACGGCTTTTCAAGATATCGCCATAATGGTGGACCAGGGATGACTCTAGAATATGTTTATACGATATGGGTATCAAATTAAAGGTATTAATGAGGGTTTTAAAATGGCCCTTAATTGTACATGTGAAAGCGTTTTCCAGATATCGACCAAAATGTGGACCAGGGTGATCCAGAACATCATCTGTCGGGTATCGCTAATTTATTTATATATGTAATACCATGAAGAGTATTCCTGCCAAGATTCCAAGGGCGTTTGATTTCGCCCTGCAGAACTTTTTCATTTTCTTCTACTTAATACCCACCCATTTTACAAAGTCTTTTCTAAAGTTATATTCTGCATCATTAAACCAATCCAATTACCATGTTTCATCTCTCTTTTCATATTTGGTATAGAATTATGGCATTTTTTTAATTTTTCGTAATTTTCGATATCGAAAAAGTGGGCGTGGTCACAGTCGGATTTCGGCCATTTTTTACAACAAGATAAAGTGAGTTCAGATAAGTACGTGAACTAAGTTCAGTAAACTGGGCGTGGTTTCAACCGATTTCGCCCTTTTTCACAGAAAACAGTTATCGTCCTAGAGTCTAAGCCTCTACCAAATTTCACAAGGATTGGTAAATTTTTGTTCGACTTATGACAATAAAAGTATTCTAGACGAATTAAATAAAAAAAGGGCGTAGCCACGCCCATTTTGAAATTTTCTTTTATTTTTGTATTCTGTTGCACCATAGTATTACCGGAGTTGAATGTTGACATGTTGACTTACTTATATACTGTAAAGGTATTAAATTTTTTGTTAAAATTTGACTTTTAAAAAATTTTTTTTTAAAAGTGGGCGTGTTCGAAGGTGAACGCACCTACCAAGTTTCATCGCTTTACCCGTCTTTGGTAATGAATTATCTCACTTTTTCTGTTTTTCGAAATTTTCGATATTGTAAAAGTGGGCGTGGTTATGGTCCGATTTCGTTCATTTTAAATAGCGATCTGAGATGAGTGCCCAGGAATCTACACACCAAATTTTATCAAGATACCTCACAATTTACTCAAGTTATCGTGTTTACGGACGGACGGACGGACATGGCTAAATGAATTTCTTTTTTCGCCCAGATCATTTTGATATATAGAAGTCCATATCTATCTCGATTAGTTTATGCCGTTACGGATTACCGTTATGCGAACAAAGCTAATATACTCTGTGAGCTCTGCTCAGCTGAGTATAAAAAGTAACACTTTGTATGAGGAAAAATCTAAAATAGAACGATTTTCCGTCATCCCTTGTCAAATTTGGCTTCGAGACAAACCGGTTTCGGCATTGTGCCATCATCAGTGTCGATTTTCGTTCTGATCTGTTATTGTCGTTTGTTCTGTATTTATAGTTCGTAGGTACATGAGCAGGTGTTGTCAAAATTGATGCTTGTATATTTAGTTATGTGTATGTGCTGTGTGTTCATTCAGAACCGAGGGTGGTTTTTAGTGATCGATTTGTTTGGCTGACTGAGGCAGGAAAAAGTCCGTAATTTTAGTCGTTTGACTTTCTTTATGGGTTTGTTGATTTGGTGTGTTAATTGCTTGTGTTTATTTGTTGTTGTGTGTTTGTCTGTTGTACCTATTTGATTACTTTGTTTCTTGTAAACAAGTTTTAAAGGCTCGAATATTGTGACTGAAATTGTGTTAATCCGTTCGTTGATTATTTTACCGTCGATTGTTTTCTGTTTGTAAATTTCCATGTTTTCTAGTACATTGGGACGTTGGCCTTTTGCTTGTATTTGAAGAACCTTAACTGTTTTATTGATGTTTGCTTGGGAACATTCATTTTCGACTACGTGATAAGAGAAGTTAGACTCTGGTGTAGTGTTTGGATTCCGTATTTTTTTGTTGTAATCTCTAATGTGTTCTCTGAACCTCGTTCTTATTTGTCGTCCTGTTTGTCATATGTAACTATGTTTGCATCCGCAGGTAAGCTTGTATACGCCGTGGCTGCTAAACGGATCCTCTGAGTTAGTGTTAATTCTTAGTTTTCGCCCTAGATTGTTCGATGTTTTGAACGCTGTATTAATGTCGTTCTAAACGTCGAACAATCTAGGGCGAAAACTAATATTATAGTGCTGATCTGAGTCTACTTACTATAAACGTTTTGTGGTTATCTTATCTTTGTAGGGACAGTAACTAATGATAGCAAATATTATTTTGTTTACTGTTAATAAACGGGTCCATCAGTCTAACAGAGAAATTCGTGATCTTCGCAAAACACTACCAGCTGGTGGGCTGTTGTGGTTAAAAGAGCTAGTGTTTATAAGATTCTTTAAAACTCCCGAATGTGGTTATGTCTCCACTCTATACCCAGAAACGACAGAAGAAATTAATAAATAAATTGACTCCAAGAGTAAAAGCGCAATCAAAGCTCTTCAAGGAAGGAGAACTTCCTCAATGATTGCTATAAATTTCAGACAGTCGCTCAACCTGGGAACTGTGTTGCTGATGAACTTGCAGAAAGCTAATGAACAGGTCACGGTAGTTCATTAAATGTTTAAGATGCACCCTAATTCCACGTGCTTTCCCTCCCTTATGTTTACATATACCGGCACTGAAACCCACTTTTGTGAACTCTGGACAAATTTGCTTTGGTATAAATAAGAACCAAATTGGTTTTGTTATCAATTTCAAGCATCTAATTTAGATCCACTGATCGGTATATGAATGAGATACTATCTGCTAGGAGTTCACGGCAAATGTATATTAATCTCAATGAGTGACTTCCGTTGGTTTTATGACAAGTTTGATAATTGATTCATTCTGGAACGATTTTTCGTCATTTCTTGTCAAATTTTGTTTAGGGACAAACTGTTTTGGTGTTGTGGCATTAGCACCGTAACTTTTCGTTCTCGACATAAAAAAGTTGAACTTTTCCTCTGCCCGATGCAAGCAAAAGCCTTCGTAAAATATTTGAGCAAGCACTTCGTTGGCTTTGGAACTGAGCTCTGCTCTACAAAAATTGCATGCATACTGCGCTACTGCGGGGGCAGTCACTAAAACGTTACTAAGCCCAACCTGAATCTGTTAAGAGAATCTCAACAGATATATTCCATACTCCATTCGCTTTTCAAACTAACTGATCGATCTTGCCAAGCTAGCTAAGACTTGGCCATAGATTCCCTTACAGCTTTCCTGTAGTTTTTGAGTATAGTTTCCACAACTTATTTATATAACACACATTTTATAAATTTTGTGCTATCGATTTTAGGTCCCTGAGCAGATCACCCCACTCAATAGCGTTTTTTTCTTTTCGTTGCTAACCGAAAAGAACCAAACGAAAATTCGATCCTCTTTGAAAACAAAATACTAAAGACATCCGCCTTTGTATACGTACACGCAGTATTCCTATTTTCTTTCCATTTTCTCTCTCTATAATTTCCTGATACAGACAATAAGCTACCACCATAACTAATTCATCAATTTATTAACCAACTGAGCATCGGTACTTTAATTATAATAAAGAAAAATTCAAATATTCCAGGTACATGCTAACAAATCATAGTTATTAAACGTGTCTGTTTGCCCAGAACCTCAGAGTGAGCAGGTGCTACAAATAGAGGCTGCAAGCTTCTGCGGAAATTACGTTTATTTTTACCGCGACCCTAGATGACACACGTTATGGTTATCGCATTTTGCAACCGGATTGCACGAGTTACTCAAATCGCGTATGAGTACCTGTCTTAGCATTTCCGTTCTTTAATACGAGTTTTAATTTTGTATTTATTTATTTTTTTAAATATAGTAATCTTCGAAATACAATGTTTCTTACAGACTACATAACGAATTAAATATATTTACAAAATAATTGTTTAAGTTAAAAATTCATTTAATTGTAATTTGAATTTAGATTTTTCAATTGAGAAATCTATATTCAAGGAATTTGAGAACAAATTAAACTCTCGTAAAGTTCTGATGAGAGGAGCATAATATGCATACTTAGTCCACACGCGTTCAATAAAAAACAAATCATTACTTCTTAAGTTCCTCTGTGGAACCAAGAAGTTAATTCCTTCTAAAAGAGTCGGAGTGTCTACTATGCCTTGAATGATGTCAAACACAAAGCTAAGCGAAAGCAAGATTCTTCTGTTATCCAACGTCTTCATGTTAATAAGGAGACATCTAGCATTATAAGACGGAATAGGCTCTTCAAATTTTAATCTGCGCAGAGCAAATTTTATGAAGGTCTTTTGCACCCGTTCTAGCCTCTTTATATGGCAATTGTACAATGGTCTCCATATAAACAAAGCGTATTCTAACCTGGAACGAACCATCGAGGTGTAAAGAAATTTTAGAGTGTATCAGTGAAATCAGTACTACAACGGCGTATAAAGGCAAGCATTGCATATGATTTAGAAATTGCATGACTTATATGATCATGAAACATAAGGTTAGGTTAGGTTGAACTGGCCGGTCCATGAGGACCTCACATAGACTGATTGAGTCCGTAGTGTTACCAGAAGTTTGTTTTAACGACTAAACTGAAAAACCCTATCAAAAACTAGGACCTATGTTATAAAATAACTCCGTCCTCTTGGCAAATACTAGAAGCTTCCTAGGACTTAAGCCACTTGCTGCTTCTAGATCTGACAGCTTTATTACTCCTAATAGCTGGAGTCTTAGCCTGGCAAGTGCAGGGCACGAGCACAGAACGTGCTCGATCGTTTCCTCCCCCAACCCGCACTTCCTACATCTGCTATCACTGACCAAGTCTAATTTAAAGGCATGTGACGCCAGAAGGCAGTGTCCAGTCAGAATACCCGTCATGCGTCTACAGTCCTCTCTTTTTAATGATAGAAGCAACTGTGTTAGTCTAAGGTTGTAAGGCCTACATATAATCTTCGACACTTTACAGCCCCGCGCTTCAACCCACGCCTTTCCCGCTTGGTCGATCATGTGCACCTCTCGCCTTCGCCTAATCTCGCCCAATCTAATTGCGAAGTCTACGGAGCAAGCTTCAAGGGATGCGCCCTTTTTAGCTAGTTCGTCCACTTTTTCATTCCCATCTATTCCCATATGCCCTGGGATCCAATATAGATGTATGTTTCTCCCTGTCCCGATTCTCTCCAGAGACACGCATTTAGATGCTGTAATATGCGAGATTATTGCCTTCATTGCTGCTTGACTGTCAATATAAAAGTTAACAAGGTTGCAGCTTAAGCTATTCTCTTCCAGGGTTTCTACTGCATTGGTTACGGCTAATATTTCCGCTTGGAAAACGCTACAGTAACCCGGCAGCCTGTAGGATCTGCTTATTTCCGGATCAGCACAGTATAAAGCAGACCCTACTCCTTCCGCTACTTTGGAACCCTCGGTGTACACATGTATCGCCTCGTCCGCCAATTGCGCACCCTTGCGCCAACCGTCCACATGAAACATAAACTTGGAGTCAAAAATTACTCCTAAATCTCGAATTTTAGACTGCGTAGCCAGCTTAGATCCATTAATATCATATGATATAGGAATTAAGGAACGGGATTTTAAAAAAATTTTGTGAAAACATTTACTAATATTGAGTTGCAGGTGGTTTATTCTGCACCAGCTGGCTACATTGTCCAGATCATTTTGAAGACTATGTGCATCAGATCATCCGCATACAAAAGGAACTCAGAGGATAAAAAACAGGGACCCAGGATACTGCCCTGAGGAACACCTGAGGAGGCAATGAAGGGATCGGACGCACAATCACCATACTTACCTATGTAAAATTCCTAAAATCTCGACAAAAGCAATTGTTGATTTTTTTCCTGCTAATTTAATTTAAATCAATTCCAAAAAAAAATAAAAAAAAAAATTCAATATGTTACGAGATTCCTATACAAATTTCGCTTTCGCCATTCACTTGTACACAAAAATTCAAAAGATACGCCAGCAGCTGAGTACAAACTTTTGTATTAAATTATCAAAAAACAAAAAAATCCAGTATCAAACTGAAATTGCAAAGGTTGATAAATGCTTTCTAATACATTACAATTTTTTTTCCGTACGCTTTCTTTTGCCAAACTTCTTAGTTCACTTGCACTTTGCTTCAAAATTTCTTTACCAGTTTTTACTTATTTCTTTTGTATGCAACGGATTTAACGAAAGCTTTCTCTGATTTTTCTCAATGAATAGCATCAACTGCGAGCACCATGCATATATACGCAGACTATACAAGGCAACGAGTGAAAGAAACGTGAGTAAGTAAAAAAAAATCCTGAAATTGAGTAGCGTTGAGATTATGAAGAAAAAAGATAATAGCGAAAGCGAGCTGCAGCAGATGCTGAACTATAGATATAACGCAATTGACTGTGTACTTAAAACTTTAGAAAAATGTATACATATATACTAGAACACCCACAGAATGTATGGGATTTGCAAAAGTATCAAATTATTTCGCTCACCACGCATTTTCTGAAAGAATGGGGATAAAAAATAAGATCTGTAAAAAAATCTGGCCATATGTAGTAAAAAAATTCCATGGAAATTTCCCTAAAGGCTAAAAATGCACTAAAAAATGCATATGTTTTTATTGGCTAATATCTCGTAAACCAATAATTACAGTAGAAATCATGATATAAGGACTTTCATTTAGATTGGAGTCAGGAGTAAATTGCCCATATAAATGTTGTACCTGCGAGTGTCCTTTCAAGTACTTTTAAGAAGTCGAAGTTAATTTTTTATTTTTTATTTTTTTGTAATGGTCAAAAAAAATACATGCAAAATAATGGATTAGATAAGCCATACACCGTTTAGTAGGATATTAACCACAGTTTAATTTTAACATTGCACTTTAATTTTATTACCATTTTTGCAATGGTGGGATGGCGTAAAACTAAGTAAAAACGGTTTTAAATTTCTAAAAATATACAGAATGACATAATTTTAAGAGAAATTACAACCCATATAATCTAATCTGTAGGGAATAGTACAGAAATTCGTATCGCAGTACTTCAAGTGCAAACTAATATATTTAAGCTGTCAATTAATTTCTCTTTGTCTCCTTTTAATTTGGTTTCCTTAAGCTGTGGAAAACGTTCTAGTTTTTTTGTTCGTTAAAAGCATAACCAAGTTTCTTTAAGTATGAAATTTGTTTAACTTAATTGTGGTGGGTGTGTTGGAAAAAAAAAGTTCTAATCCTCTTCGCTCCACATAAAAGACAAGATCTGTAAAAAAATCTGTAGTGAAAATATTCCATGCGATTTTAACCTGAAGGCTAAAAATGCACAAAAATTGTACATATATGTCTTTATTGGGTAACATCTCGTAACAAGTATTTTATGGAGAAATAATAACATAAAGAATGTTATTTAGAATGGTATCAAGAGTAAATTGTCCATATAATTTGCCAAAAATAAGACACGACGATTATGAGTATGGTGTAGAAGACGCAGATGTAGTTGAATTTTTTACCGATGTTATAATATCCGATTTGATAGGGTGACAAATATTAGCAACGCTAAGGGATACTATCACCTCTAAGCCAATACTAAGCAGTGACTTGTATGAACATCAATAAATAAATCATTATGTCTTTACATATGTCCGTACAAGCAGCGGAGAGCACAAATACATGCATATATCTGAGATACTCCCAAAAGTAGGCAATCATCGGTGGAAGTTTTACTCACATATACACGCGCATATGAGAAGCTATAACTGCATCATATTTCTTTTTTGACAATTTACTCGACAAAAGCGTGACTAATATCAACACGGATTACTTAAGAACAGATGCAAGCACTTGGCATGAAAAAAAAAACTACATATTAGCAAAAGCTTTAGTATCAAAATTATTAGTAGTAGATGATATAGCAGAACGTGGTATAGCACTAATAACTCGTTTTAATACAGCTCTAACTCATCAGGAAGAACAAAAGCAATTTATACTTGCCGTTACGAAACACATCAAAGATAAAATTTATATATTATTTAAACAAAAACTGTTCAAAAGAAAATGTTTAGTATTGTTTTATAGGCTTCAAAACGTTTCATATTATTATTTAGTTTGATTCTTTATTTAGTATTTACCATTTTAGTTTAACATAGCATATAAAATTAGAACTGTGCCCCGGAATTATCTCATTCTGTATGTTTTTCGAAATTTAAAAACCATTTTTACTTAGCTTTACGCCATCCCACCATTGCAAAAATGTTAGTAGAATTAAAATGCAATGTTAAAATGAAACTGTGGTTAGTATCCTACCAAACGGTGTATAGCTTATCTAATCCATTATTTTGCGTGTATTTTATAATAAATCTATCTATCTATATCTATAAATCTTATAAAATAGAGTCGCTAAATGCCATGTATGAACATAACTTCACACAGAATGCTCCGATTTTAAAACGGTTTTTTTCATTTGAAAGCTTAGCTACGTGAGATGGTACAGTTAATATAATTTGAAGGTATATATTATAGGGGCGTGGCAAATTGCCAAAATGTAGTAAAAAATCATAAAATATTTGTTTACACAGCTATAACTCATAAACGGATGGATGGATTTAAAAAATTCTACTTTTCAGTAAAACTTTGAGATATTTACCTTCGATCTGCATCAAATACTTGATTCCTTTCTTATATCAACCAAATTGTTTAAACAAAAGTAATATTTTTAACAAAAAATGTGTATGTGTGGTTGTTCGTTGTGAACTGTGCGCGCTAATTGCTTTTAAGTGAGGCTTGATGCGACACATACATACGTACATATATATGATTCGCTGCGTTATTTAACTTCGGGCGTAGGTTTATAGGTATGCATGGATGTACATCACTACATCGTATAAAAAAAAGTCGCTTTTTCTGTCCCTATGTCCCTTTGAATGCTTAAACCTTTAAAAATACGCAACGGATTTTGATGCCCTTTTTTTTAATATATAAAGAGTGATAGAAGAGGAAGGAACGGATGAACATATTTGGCTGAAAATTGATGGAGGGGTAGCTTAGAACCAGGAGACAGACATAGGATAATTTTTATCCCTTTCTGGCTAGGGTCTTGAGATCAAAACGTGGACCTGGGTAATCCTGGGATATGCTTGTACAATATGGGTATCAAATGGAAGCTGTTTATGAGTACTTTGATACGGGGTATTATTCGTACCCGCGGGTAACTAGGGTCACGAGATATAAGCGAAAACGTGGACGCGAGTATCCCTAGAATGTGTTTATAGAATATGGATAACAAATGAAAGCTGTTGATGAGTGCTTTAGTACATGGTAATTTTCATACCTATTTGTGAAGGGTCTCGAGATATAGGCCAAAACGTGGATCATGGTAACACTAGGATGTATTTTTACATTATGGTTATCAAATTGAAGCTGTTTATGTGTGCTTTAGTACAGAGTAAGTCTTACACCGCTGGGTGAGTAGGGTCTCGAGATATAGGCCAAAACCTGGACCCGGATACCCGTAGAATGTGTGATATTAGCCAATAAAGACATATACAGTTTTTTAGTGAAATTTTAACCCTTAGGTTAAATTTCCACGGCATTTTTTCACTACAGATGGCCAGATTTTTTTACAGATCTTATTTTTTATCCCCATTCTTTCAGAAAATTCGTGGGGAGCGAAGAAAATTAGCACTTTATTTCTGTGGGTGTTCTAATATATACACATATAACCTTACTCAACGCTTTTGCTTTTTTATGTGCTGCATTTTCTCAACAAAATAAATATTTCCGTTTCCGGCTTTATTTATAGCGTCCAAAAGCAGCTTTTGTTGCTATTCAAACGAAATACAGTAATTGTTGTATTATTTAGAAATAAAATGAAAGAAATAATGTAAAATTCTACTGAAGATTTACTTTACAAATTCGTTCTATTTGTCTTTATCTTATAGAATTTTTCTGATGATGAGACGCATCTACTTTGCTTGAAAGGAAATTAAATTTTAAGAGAAATTACAACGCATATAATCTAATCTGCAGGGAATAGTACAGAAATTCGTATCGCAGTTCTTCAAGTGCAAACTAATATATTTAAGCTGTCAATTAATTTCTCTTTGTCTCCTTTTAATTTGGTTTCCTTTAAGCTGTGGAAAACGTTCGAGTTTTTTTGTTCGTTAAAAGGATAACCAAGTTTTTTTAAGTATGAAATTTGTTTAGCTTAATTGTGGTGGGTGTGTTGGAAAAACATACGCACGAAGTGCAGCCCTAACCGTTGTGTAACAGCTGTACAAGTAAGGCACGATAACCTCCGAAGAGATTCGAGGCCGAGCTTCTCTTTCAATTTGCATTGTTTTCCTACAATTTGGTGGGAAGGGACCTACAATTCCAACGGCGTCTGCACGCAGATGAGTTGTCACTGAGTAGCTATTCATGGTAGAAATACACTCGGGGTGATTGCCGAAAAGTGGACGTGACTATACCAAGATTTATACTTGCTTTATCGGAGCAGTCAATCAAGTTTGTTTGATTTACTAATACTCGTCAATGAATAATCAATTTGTTTAAAAAAAAAAAAAAAAAAAAAAATAAATATAAGGCGCGATAAGCTCCGAAGAGATCTAAGGCCGAGCCTCTCTTCCTATTTGCGTCGTGCCCCTATTTTTTTCCTACGGGATGGGACCTACTTGCTTAAAGCCGACTCCGAAGGGCATCTGCAAGGCAGATGAGTGTTCACTGAGAGCTTTTCATGGCAGAAATACACTCGAAGTGCTAGCCAAACACGCGTAGGGGTGACCCCGCTTAGACAAATTTTCTTCTAATTGAAAAAACTTGTTTCTAAAGTTTTTGATGTTCCTTTTTCCGGGACGTGAGCCCAGGATCTTCGGTGTGGTAGGCGGAGCACGCTACCATCACACCACGGCGGCCGCCAATCAATTTGTTTGAATTCTACGAAATATTCGATACCGAAAAGTGGGCGTAATTACAGTAAAATTTTGCTCATTTTATTGACCTAAAAATCAGTGTAAAAGATAGGATAAAAACACAAAAATTATGAATATTTCCCACAGGCAGACGAACTGTGAGGCCATTAGATATTTCGATTCCTTAATACCATTAAAAGCCACCATAAATTATTAAAGGATTATTACCTCGTTTAAACAAGAGCTTGGTATGAAAATAATACTGGCATCTTCATTTCATTTATTGATTCTGTTTTAAGTTTTGCCAAAAATTTACGTCAATTGCTGGATTTATGATCCAGGTGTTATATAAGGTTTGTTTAAGAACACTTACGGGAAAATTTCGGTAACTTTTCAAATCTATGTTTATGAACTAAACGGGGACTGTCCTTTTAAATGTATGACAACATTTATTTGAAGCAATTTTTAACTTATAATTTATTTAATAATTTGTGAAAAATTTAAGCAACGTGACATCAGGACGGAGAAGGGGACAGCTGTTTCGATTATACCTTGTATATCTCTTCAAAGCCTGTTCTCCCGGGAGTGGGATTTGAACCTGCACTCCTACGAAAGTTGAAGTGTTACATACACACTCAGCTACGTCCTGCCTTATGTTGCGATTGTTTTTTGTATTTGCTCGGGATCATTTTAATGAAAATTTTGCTGCTGCATTTTAAATATTTTTGTGTTGATTTGCTCTTAAAGCTGCGAACACAAAAATAGCAGTGACATTTTTCTTCAGACTTCGATTGCTAAATCCTTCTTTTCTTTTTTTTAATTTGAATAAAAATTCCGAATAAACTTTGTTACTGAAGCCATGGAAACTAATAGCAAAAACGTTTTCGAAAAAATTCGATAATTTTAGAAAATTTATTAAAATTTGGAATTTTTATTTAAAGTTCTTTCAATTTTTTTGAGTATGAAGTTATATAGCCCCAACCAATTTTATTTTAACAAAGTATAAAATTTGTATAAAATTTTGAAATTTTTTTATTTAAGTGACGAAGATTTGCGACAATTTCCACTGCTAACTTCTTTTCCATTGCTGTAGTTTATGACCATAATTTTACGATTGTTTTGGGTCTATAAGGGTATTATTTTGATACAATCTTGGTTGTAAACACATTGCGAAAAAAACTTTT
The DNA here is from genome assembly GCF_040869045.1 of Eurosta solidaginis. NCBI lineage: Eukaryota > Metazoa > Arthropoda > Insecta > Diptera > Tephritidae > Eurosta > Eurosta solidaginis. The sequence continues at coordinate 17,374,306 of NC_090319.1, forward strand.
TGAGATTTGTTCAGGATTATGTCGGGTTCATAGTAGGAAACTTGCAGAGTCTGGAATTATTTTTATAGTTTTTTAGAGCCGTGTTGTATATATAATGGGGTTAGTCTGGAATACATAAGACACCATACCTAACCTAGCAATACTTCAAAATCCACTCCGAAATATTTCATTACTGGCTATACCTACAAGTTTAGTCCTAATATCATTTTAGAAATTTGGATAGTTTTCACACGCTGCATTGACTATATAAAAATATACTTATAAGAAAACTCGGAGACTGCACAATTCGTAATACCATTAAAGCTAAGGACAAACTTAGCGGCATTATTGTTAGGTTGAACTGGCCGGTCACATAGACTGAATGTGTCTATAGTGTTACCAGAGTTTGTCTGACGACCAAACGGAAGAACCCCAATCAGGTGCCAGGTCGTATGTTATAGAATAAATTCGTCTTCTTGGCAAATACTAGTAGTTCTCTAGGACCCAGCTTAATTTCTGCCTCGAGATCTGGCAACTCTGTCGCCCCTGATGGTTGAAACCTTGATCTGGCGAATGCATAACACGAACACACAACGGGATCAACCTTTCTTCCTGCAGCTCACACTTCTTATACTTTCTGTTACAGACGAGGCATAACTTATTAGCATTTGGCGCCAAAAGGCAGTGTCCAGTTAGTATGCCCAACGTGAGTCTTAAGTCTACTCTCTTCAGAGATATGAGCCACTTTGTGAGTCTAATATTTGCACATGATCTTAGAAATTTTGCAGCCCCGCGCTTTTGGCCACGCCTTTCCTGCTTGATGGATCATATGCAACTCCTGTCTCCTTTTGATTTCTCCCAAAGGAATTGGGACATCTATCGTCGACTCAGCGAGTGTTGCACCCAAGCCAACTTTGCCAACTCATCAGCCTTTTCATTACATTCTATCCCTTTATGAAAGGAAACTTAGTAAAGATGTATGGTCCGGCCTGAGCGAAGTTTTTCCAATGCTCCTTTGCATTAGATTAAAGACGCTTTCTCCAAAATTACTGCTGCTTCTTTCACTACTATAATTTCCGTCTGAAAAACGCTGCAGTAATCTGGCAGCCTGTAGTATCTACTTATTTCTGGGTCTACATAGTAAACAGCAGACCCAACCTCTTCCGTTAATTTGGAACCATCCGTATACATGTATAAAGTTCTGTTCTGCCGTCTTTCGAATCTCAAGCACGGGCATATCGGCATTATACTACACGGCAAAATATCTTTTTAGTACTCTTATGAGCAACTCACACGTAGCCGCAGCAGCAGCACTACGCGACGTGGCAATGACTGACAAAGTTGATCAAATAGGAAAAAAGTGTTGGGCTGCTTCTTCTGTTACAACATCTGTTATGATGTCATAGCAAACGACTCGTATCATTCCTAACTGATATTGTGATACGTTGGAATAGATGCTGTAGGTATGTCTGTTGAAACATCTATTGATATTTCCTTTCGCATTATTTGAGCTGCCGTGAAAAATTCGAATTTAAAAATGTCGTAGATATTTCAACAATTATAGCACATATAATCGAACTGTATTATCATACTAATTTATCCACGCTCTCGTGTTGTGTACGTGTTTTTGTCTGTTGCGGTTTGGCCGCGATTTTGACGAAACCGCAAAATGGTTTTAAATTTATTATATGTCTGAATAATGCGTAATTCCATAACTGCAGCACAATACTACTTGTTATCCTTGTACAAGTATTTAACAACAACAAAGAGATTATATGAGTAAATATTAAATAAATTGGGAATGATAATTAATTGTTATGGTAAATAAGTAATTAAATTGAAGAAATTGTGTCTTTGATCCAAAAAATTGTTATTTAGTATAATAAATAATTGCTAATTTGTAATAATTTATTAACTTTAATTACATTAATTGGGGCTCTCAAAAAACATTATGCAGCTAGATTAGTGTTGTTTAATTAAAATTTCAATATTAAGTTATATGCTTCTTATATCATATCTTATTATAACACTAGCAGACCCGGCAGACGTTGTTCTGCCCTAAATTTGGCCTACCCGCATACATTTTAATAAGCTTTTTCTGTCTAACTCTGCCCTGCCCCCACTCCTCTTCACTTTTTCCTGATCCTTTTATTCACTACTGCCTCCGTCTTTTTCGCTTCATCTATCTCCATATTCGTCTCATTATATTTCTTTCTCAGTCTCCTTCTCTCTTTTCTGTTCTCTCACGTTCTTCTCATTCTTCTTTATCCCTTATTGCCTGTGTCAGAGGTTAGTATGTATTTTGTTCCAGTCCCACTCCGAGTCTCAGTCCCAGTCCTAGCCTGTCCCAGTCTGTCTCTGGTCTACTTCCCGGAAAAAAGGATCGTAAATACTAATTTAGGCAAATTTATATACCAAATTTCAGGCAAATCGAATAGGACGTATGTAAATAGGTATGTGGGTATTATTAATTCATGTCTCTATTTCGGCTTCGCATGCATATTTATCAGTTTTCCCAGGTTAATGCGACTAAATCGAATATCACAATGAAAGTTACTTTAGAGCTCTGAGCAACAGCTTTCATTTCATATCCATATTACTCACATATTCTAGGGGTATCCGGGTCCACGTTTTGGCTTATATCTCTAAACCCTAATCACCCAGCGGCATAATATATTACTCTGTACTAAAGCACTCGTCAACAGCTTTCCTTTGATATCCATATTGTATAAACACTTTCTAGGCATTCACGGGCCCACGCTATGGCCTATATCTCGAGACTCTAATCACCCAGGGTATGAAAATTACTCCCTACTAAAGCACTCATCAACAGCTTTCATTTGATATCCACATTGTATAATTCCTCTCTAGGCATTCACGGGCCCACGGTTTAACCTACATCTCGAGATCCTAGTCACCCAGGGGTATGAAAATTACCCTATACTAAAGCACTCATCAACAGCTTTCATTTGTTATCCATATTCTATAAACACATTCTAGGGGTAGCCGGGTCTACGTTTCGGCCTATAATTTGAGACCCTGTACGTTGATCGCAAACAAAATCGGCCGACGCATTTCTTCAAACACCGGCGACCAACTAACACACATTTTAGCCTTTCTTTTTATATGTATAAATTTTTATTTTCACACTTCACTATAATATTAAAACGAAATGCAGATATTCGTTGCTTTTGAAATTCGCTATAATATTTTTTATTGATAAGCACGTTGTTTAATTAAACACCAACCAATTACACGGAAGCACATCCGCATCACCTGAAAATATGAGTGCCGGTGCGTATACGTAACATTTTATTATTACTTATAAACATATACAAAAATTTTCAATAAAATAATATTGAGACTATAAAATGAGATACACCAGTCCTATATTTCAAGTTAGATCAAACTACACACGGGGTGCAAAACAAATTCAAAATCGGTTCAGTAGTTTAGGAGTCCATCGCGGACAAACAATGTGACACGTGATTTTTATATATAAAGATTATACATGTTTTCGAATGTTTGGTTTTCACGATAAAGTTTAAAACGCAGACAACCAATAGTCCGAAAAATTTACTAGCACATTTTTTAGAAAAAGGAAAGAACTGTTACTTAATTATTTTTGAAATTTCTTGGTGACTCAATCACGTTAAAACGGCGAAACAATGATCTTAAAATATCTGTTATATTTTTTTCACCTGGAAAGTGGGGTGTCCTGCATTTCCTGGGAGCAGTTTATTTTTAATTATTTTCAATCGTTACAAGTTAAATACAGATATAAAAAGTTTTGCAAACTAAGAAATGTCCATAAACTGTTAATAATTACTTTCCAATTTTGTTTTCATAAGTAAGGTAATATGTATAAACATTAAGGCATCCGTTATTTTCCGAGGTGCTCCGATTCTCGATCTCATCCCCAGATATATTGAAATAGACTTAAAATTTGTATGTGAAAAATTTTAGACCAATCAAAAAAAAAAAAAAAAATTGGAAGTTGAGCGAGAATCTTAAAATCTTAAAAAGGGCGAATTTTTACATTTCTTTGGTCCACCCAAATTGCTTTATTGTGGGCGGAATTGTTTCTCACTTGTTATCAATAACCTCTAGAGATTTTGCTTTCGCATTTTAAAACACAAAAATTGGTCAAATAATAAAACAAAGTTATCAAATGGAAGAGGTGCCAATATTTCGCGCACAATTTCCAACTCTTTATTATGAATTTTTAGAAATTTTTAATTTTGAGAATTCTTACGGGACTGGTGTTGGTCGTTTCTTCTAAACAATGAATGAAAAAAATTGTTGTCATTTATATTGTAACGAATTCTGGGGATTTATTATATTTATACACCTTCTGCAAACGTTCGAATCGCAAAATTGTCGAATAAATAACTCCAAAATTCACTAATGCAGAATTGTGTTTATTAGACTACTTTGAGAGTACTTCACAATAATACCTATACTTCAAAACTATTAGCGTGTTTAAATCAAACTAATTCGTTATTACTCAGGTTGCGCTGCTTTTATACTCTCCGTGTCTGGTCCGCATATTTCTCCAAAGGTCTAGACGTTTCATCTTCTAGAACTCTTGTAGCTCATGCTTGGGTACGAGCTATATACGTGTATGTTTGTAGTTTATAGCCATATGTATGTGTGAATAACAACTTCGGCTTATGACTGCATGTGTGTGTGTGAGAGATATTTCTTCGTCGCGTTCTACATAAGTGTAGCTAGCTTTAATGTGGGCATGTATATAAGAGTGGCTGCTTCATATTTTTGTTGTTTAGTCTATAGCTATGTTATTAATGGAACGATTGCTATAATTTAAGTCATTTGAAGAAGAGAATAAATCAAAGACATAAAAATTGCTACAAATTTTTGCTTGTGCTGGAGCCAGTCCAGCCAAAAATAGTTGGAATATTATGTTGACATAGGAATGACGTTTTCGAAGACAATCATTCACGTAAATTTCTGCGTTGATAGAGAGCCGTGAACTTGTGCCAGCACTCCCAAAAAGCTTGCCAAATCAGAAACTTTCACCCATAATTTTCTGGCTGGATGGTTTTTTTCCGAATTAGGAAGGTTTTCTCCAGACTGCAAGCAGTAGAACTGTGTACCTAGCACCATTCTCAGGTCCATTTTTAAATACGTTTCATTGTCCATAATCACATACAAATTTTTGTTTGCCAGTTTGATTTCATAGAGCAAGTGAACAACTTTTTGTTGTCTATTTTTCACCTCGTTTTTGGAGCTTTTTTTCTTCCTGTTGGTTTTAGTACAATTCACCTGCTTTATTCATGTGACTTACACATGTGTGGTTTAAGCTATTTTGGCAACATCTCTTGTTGACATTGTTCAAGTTTTCTCAACTAGGGATTGCACATTATTCTCCAACTGGGTGTCTGACGATCGCTTTGGGCGGCCACTCATTGGCTTGTTCTTACTAAGCCTTCTCTGTTGAATCGCAAAACCTTTCGCCGGACAGTGCCATAGGATGGTTTTGTGACTTTCGCCAACTTTTTGTAACTAACATTGTACATTGTACGAAATTTATTTACAGAGCTCTTCGTTAGTATTCATTTTTCTCGTTGTTTAAGGCCTAACTTCAAGATCTTACATATTTTTCAAAATTTCTTAAAACTCCAGTTCAAGAATAGTTTATTTGAAGTCCACCTTTTCATTACTGAAAAACTTTTAGGGAGTTACAAATTTGCAGAACTTTATATACCAGTCCTTAGGTGCATTGACCTTGACCAATGGCATTATGTATGAGTCATATACGTGAATAGAAGTGAACTAATTTTGAAAAAGCTACAATGTCGATTCAATTGCAATAATATCGAGATTGTATTCGGTATTATTTTGGACCATTTATAATTTTTTTGGTGTATTTGGGAACTGTTTTCGAAATAATTTCTATTGAAATAATTGACTATTTCCGAATTGTTAAGCAATGGTTTGCCAGGTCAGTTCGGAATTATTTAGGTATAGATCCCAGTTTATTTAAGGGATCAATTGAAGGTAAATGTTAAAAAATATTTTCGGAGCAATTTTTTATTGCATTCGAAATCATCTATCATTTTGGCATCATCTACACATATTTTTTCGTGATGGTTCTCGAGATAATTTAGCGAACATTCCTTTTTTCTTACAGAATAATGCTTCCAGATATGTAATTTAAAGTTTAATTTTGGTATTATTTGAGAATCAGCTCTTAACTGTTTGGGAAACAGTTTGGGATCAAATTTGAGTCCCTTTTGGTCTTATCCGGAAGTCATTTCCAGATAATTTCGGCATAATTTCGGTGTTCTTTTCAAAAGAAGTGCTCAGAAATGTATCATCTCCATGTTGGTTGACTTTTGTTTGAATATGATACATCGTTGATCCGGATTACACCCTCAAAAGTTATATGGGATTATAAGTAATCAAAGGGTCCGCAACTATCAAATTATAACGGAAATCCGGGAATCAGAAAAGTTATAATTTGAAGTCTTTTATGACTTCAATGTGATAAAAATTATGAGCCGCATGCCGGGATTCAAGGGGTTGATAAGCGCAATACCAAGCTTTATAGCTTCAAAGCTTCCGCAACTCAATTGTCAACCTCAACTATTCGAGGGAAATCCTGTTCCTAATGGAACTAGCGGGTGGGGCGGAATGGCCTAGAAGGTTTAATGTGGTCATATAAATTGTTTCCGATATGGTCGGGCTAGTATCTTAATGGTAATTTGTTACCCCAACGTACCGGGTTTATATACGGCAAAGGACCATCAACATCGATAACACTCCCAAAACTTTCGGAGAGTGTCTTTGTCGTTAATACAACAACAACAACAACAACAACAACAACAACACCAACAACAACAACAACCGAATGCCGAAAGTGTATATTACCAAAGCTTGTTTGGAACAAATATAGGCACCGATGCTTTTTCGCGTATGAAAGCTTTTCTATTATCATCTCCATAGTCAAATTCATCTCAGCAATGTAAGTATTTTTCACATTTTTTGATGTTTTTTTATACCAGTAAAGAACTTTCGCCATTAATAAACCAAACAGATGCCATATAATACGAGTTCATTAGAGTCATAAATGACGCCTGAAAAAGTCATATAACAGTCAAAATATGAGCTATTTATGAGCAGTTTGAAAAGTATTTAGAACTCTTTTTCAAACTCATATGATATAATAAATTAAGTTCAAATCGGAAGACGTTCGCAAGAAGGAAGTAACAGACACAATTATCTAGTTCAAAACAAGTACGCCTTCCTAATATCAATTGACAAGCAGAACTCTTCGTAAGTTTTAGAATCCGTTATGAAAAATAACGTGATACAAGAATTATATACTTTTATATGATAGATACTTTTTCATAATCATAATTAACAACTTACCCTTCACCAAAGTCATTATTCCCAATGGCATCACCAATACAGCCACCATTAAATCGGTTATAGCTAGCGACATTAGAAAATAATTCGTAACATTTTGCAAACGACGCTCAAACCATATAGCCAAACAGACCAATATATTGCCAGCAGCCGTAGCTATAACCAATAATATCGCCAAGAAACCCCAATAATTATTTTCATCCACTTCACTTGCACCGATTATGACACTATCATCAACACTGGTTGGTGTCATCATTGTTGTTGTGATTGTGGCATTATATAGCGGTGCTAGCGTCCTTAGGAGTACACCATTTGCTGTTGCCACAATCAGCTCGGTTGTATTGTAGGTAAAATTGTTGTTATTGTTGTTATCTGTGCTCCATAATACCGCAAAACCAGAAGCATCATACAAATCTTCAACACTATTGCTACTACTACTACCAAGTATATCTGTGTTACTCCACAATTGATCGCCGCTACCACCAACACTATCAAATGCCAATAGCGTATCAGATGCTGCCGCTGCTGCTGCCCCACGAGTGGGCACACTAGAGATGCTATTAATAATATCGTTTGCCATGGCATATGAGACATCATCGGCCATTTTTAAAGGCGCACGTGCGCTTGTGGTTGTGTGCTTTTGTTTTAAGTTTGAAATAAAAAAGTTTTTTTTTTCGTTTCTTTTGCTGTTGTTATTAAGTGAGATACACAGTTTTATTTGGCTGCAAGCATCGTACAATGTTGCGTATGCAATAAATCATCAACACATGTGCCACTTGCCATGCGACTGTTTGGTTTGTGTGTGTGTGTGTTTGGGTTTTCTCAACTTCAAGTTGTTATTATTAGTTGTTGACTTTTAAAATGTTGATTTTAAATGCGCCCTATTGCTCTGCACTAAAAATTTTCATTTGTGTGTATGTATGTGCAAGTAGTATTTTTAATTTGTTTGTCCATTGAGTGCTGAGTCAAATGAGTTTCCTGCCCGCGTGACGCGTAGGCGGATATTGCAACTCGTTGTTTCATCGTAGGCGCTGATTTGCGTGACTTAATGGCTTTTCTCGTTTCGTGGTATTTTAGTGGCCATATTATATTTAATACTTTCAATGGTTTCCCGCTTAGACGCCTTCAACATGTTTTTTGCATTTCATTTATCACCGTTGGCTTTTCAATTTCCACCCTCGTATTTCACCAAAACTTAGCAATTTGTTGTGCTCTAAAATTATTGTTTACACTTAAGTATTTTCCTTTGGTAGGGCAATTGGTGGCAGCGTGAATTGAGACATTTCATTTATGTTTTTATGAAAATCAAAACGCGGATTTTCCAAATTTTTAATATATTTTTGCGTTGGCAACACTGATGCCATAGGCCTGAAAATAAAAACGAACCATTTTTTTTTAAAATCAATTAGTCTATAATGTATAATTTAATAGAGCATGATACAATGCAACAAAAAAATTCGGCTTTGATATCAAATTTTAACTGTCAGAGGTACAATTTTTCAAACGCTCAAAAAGCATTGTCACCTCACCAAATTTAAGTTTTAAACTTTTTTGTATAGGAAATTGTATTCTAATTGCAATATTGAAAGCTCGGCAATATTGAAAAACCGGCGTATGACAAAAGGTTTCAAGATCGCGACAGATTCTTACAGGAAGGAGGGAATAGACGAACCCTATATCCCAATCACTGATGATGGAAAACATGTTCCGGCAACCGACTTTGATGAAATGAGAATGATAATATGCCGGCTAAATAATTTGAAGTTAAGGGTATTCAGCCAATCAACAAGAAATGATTCCGCAAACCGCGCCAATCACCGCAGAATCAGCCTGTTTTATATCGCATATAAGTGTTTATCTAGCCCATAGTCAACAAACCGAATGGACCTTATCAATGTGTCTTCAGACCATCTGCTATCGACAAGATTTTCACGAAACGCTAGATCCTCGAAAAAAGTTCACGATAAGAGAATCGACACTCACCATCTTTCTGTCGACTTCAAAGCAGCCTTTGTGAAAGCGAAATTCAGCTGCTTTTATGTTGCTATGTCTGAATTAAACTTCGCTGCAAAGTTAATCAGGCTCTGCCTAATGACATTGAGCAACACCATGAACTCCGCAAGGATTGGGAAGGAACTCTTCCAGCCATTAGAAACCAACCGAGGCTTCAAATAAGACTGTTTGATGGCAAATCTATACCTTTCTGATAGCAAATCTATAATAAAATTTTTCGATTTGAAATCGATAAAAATTTTATAATATATCGATAAGTTTGATATAAATGATAAAAAAACGACAACCTTTCGACAAATTTTCGATTAAATAGCCGTTAAATCACACTTAACCTTTGTAAGTGATATCAAATTTATAACACTTCTATAACAAATCGATAACTCGTACCTACCTTGTCGATGACACACTTAAAGCAAAACGATAATAATAACAAACTCATAGCTCATCGATAACAAACAGTTTTCAATTTGATAAAAAATTGACAACACACTTTATATTTGGGCATTGTAGGTGTTCCCAACTGTAAACCTCACCTACGCAAGGCGAATGCTGCTACAAATACGAATGTATCATACACATATTTATCAGGCTAGGCTCTGGCGACCTCAGGCTTCTCATGGGATTAGGGAGTAGGGGCTTGGGGCGATATGGAATAGTACCTTAATGGTGCTTGTTACCGGAACGTAAGGGATCTATATCGGGCAAAGGGCCATCAATATCGTTAATACTTCCCAAAATCTTCGGGGAGTGTCCTTATCGCTACAACAACAACAATGCTTTGTGTTTCCTTGCCTCTATTTGCTGCTGGTTTCGCTTATATCATACCGCTTCCAAAGAATGCGCTTACTCTTACACCGAACTTACGCTTACATTCTGGTTTCCCCCCATACTGTGAGATAAGATGTTGACACATTGGAGCGTGAAAAGAAATTGAAATATAAAAATGTCTTCAATTAGAAAAGCTTCAAAGCGGCTGCGTTCGAAGCCGGCATAGAACAGCACAATCTAAACCTCCTAGGAGATACATCACGCCAAGAATATCTTTTTTTTTTATCAACCGGCTAAATTATAATAAAATAAAGTCAGAATATCATCAGTCACATGCATTAGTCCCAGTAGAGTCCTTAAGTCGTCGGTACGTAAGCTGTTAAATGTGAAATATGTTTTTTTTATGACACACATTTTTCTCTCCGCTTCTCACAACATTCACTTAAACACTTCAACTTTGCGTCATAGTTAATGTCGTTAGTCCTAATTCGTATGCAGAGATGTTGTTAAGTTAGACGTACTTTCATGCTAAACTAAAATATTATTATTGCTGAATTGGTTTTTTTTTTTTTTGCTAAGTTTGCAAAAGTCATTTACCTGTCTGTATGTTTTTATACATAGCAGGTACTTTTAAAAGTGACGTAAGTAATGTTTGCGTAGTACTCAAGTTGCCACAAGGTAATTCAGCGGATTTGTTTGTATTTCAGACTACGTAAGCTCAACGTGGAGAAAAAAGTGAAGAAGGTACTTTATGTATGTAAAGAATGCTGGAGCACACGTGGGGTTTATCGCCCTCTCTCTATCTTATTGGCTATTTACTAAAAAGAACCTTTCTCAAAAAATAAGTGGAGATATGCAGACTATCAATGCTTAGAATTAAGGGAGCTTTGAAAATAACCCCGATGACTTCACTGTATGCCAATCTATATATATTACAGTAGAATTGGTGGCAAAGTACATAGCGTTAACAACTTCAAGTAGGACCTATGATATACTGTGCTGATCGTGAAGCAAACTGATCTTAAAAGCGCCGGGAGCTAGATAAAAAGGGCGCAACCCTCATAGCTTGCTCCGTAGACGTCCCAATTAGATTGGGCGAGTTTAAGAGAAGTCGAGAGTCGTACATGAGCGACCAAGCGGGAAAGGCGTGGCCTCATGTGAAGGGCTGTAAAGTGCCGAAGATCATTTGTAGGTATTAAGACCTTAGACTAAATCGGACTGTTGACTCGGGTATTCTGACTGCTCTCTGTTGTCGCATGCCTTTGGGCTTGGTAAGTTATACAAGATGTAGGAAGTGCGGTTTTAAGGAGGAAAGAATAGAGCACTTTTTTGCTGATGCCCTACTATTACCTGGCTAAGGAGCTATAAGAAGTGATACAGCTGTCAGATCTAGAAATAGCAATTGACATAGGCCCTAGAAAACTTCTACTATTTGCAAAGAGGACTGAGTCATTTTATAATGTAGGCACTGGATTTTGATAGGGTTTTTCAGTTTGCTCGTTAAACAAACTTCTATCTTCCTCATGGGCCGGCCACTTCAACCTTACCTAACCTTAGCCAATTGGTGCTTACATATATACACACATAAATGAAAAGACGGATGTATGTTACTTCTACCGAAAATATGTGCTTTCACGAAAGCGAGAACAAGAGTACATTTACCACGTGATGAGAAATTCAACAATACCGACTTGCACTATTCTAAATGTTAACGTCTTATTTGTGATGTCTATTCCCTGCAGTTCAACGGTTTTTGTTAGCTTTTACGCACGTCTATTGCCTTATACAGCTATGAGCTTAGATTTTGAAAAATGGTCTTTTTGGTTTACTTTAACAAGTTAGGCGACAATAAGTGACCAGGATCAGCGTCAACACTGCACACATACAAACACACAAACATACGTGTGTGTGTATATACTAAGTAACAAGCTAAGTGCATCAGATTCAAGTGAGGGTGTAAATATTTGTGTTGCACAACTTTTGACAAATTGGTGTTATAAACTTTGATTGTAAACAAGATATAAGTAGATAAATATTGCTAACCTATAAAGGCATACTTAAGTATGTCCAAACATACTTCGCATTCGATAAAATACTTGCAAACTTAAATACTTCAAAAAATGGCCAATCCATTGTATAGTTTGGAAAGAAAACACTGCAATTGTATGGGGGCTTAACTTTGACAATGATATTAGCAAACTCCGGATAAACTTAAAATTTTTACAAGAAAAGCCCAGCGAAGCATAGTTCTTTAACCGCTTGCCAAAAGAATGGATTATACGCTGAAACATACAAAAAGCAGCAGGCAAAGGCAAACGAGCCTGAATCCGCCAAAGTATTCTAAAATCAGATATCGCAGACGCCATAAAACAAGCTAGAGGATTACTACCCAGGCAACATGACATCAATCCCAGAAAATGCACTTTAGGCACAACCGAAGACGTTCTTACAAGCATTAAAATAGCTCACCGAGGTAATGCCAAATCCAAGCGTGTGGTGCTACGTGCAATCTTTGAAGTAAGAAACGCTTTCAATAGCGAAAGATGAGCTAGCCGCCTTAGAGCAGCATTCTACTTACAGCTTGTCATCAAAAACTATCTCAGTGGTCGCATACATACAAATATAACCACAAAAGGTTTGCAGACAATGAAAGTCACATGTGGAGCAGCGCAGTGATGAATTGTCAGTCTTGACTATAAGAACGCCAGTTACGAAGTGTTTTCAGTATTGAGATGCCGATGATTCATTCTTTGCTGGATACGCAAACGAAACTGACACAGTAATTAGATCCCGAAACACAAAAGAAGCACACACAAAGCTCGATCAGGCCAAGATGCGCACAAAGCAGCGACTAAAATTGCGCGGCTCCCAGTTGGCAGCAGAAAAACAGAGTTGATAGTTCAAATAAAAAACCATATGCTGCTAAAAGTTAGCTTTGAAGCCTTCTCCCGAAATATAACATCAAAGAAGGTAATCAACTGATTAGGATTAAGATTAGATTGCCGACTAATATATTTGGCACAAATTCAACTTGCTACTGGGAAGGCTTCCAAGCAGGTAACGTTGCTAAACAGGCTCATGACGGGAATTGGCGGACCAACACAACACATTCTTCGGAGAAAGAATCGCTGTACATTTCTAACAACTGTACAGTGAACCTGTACAGTGAGATTAGCCTACGCTTATGGCACTGTATCAGGACCATTGTACAAGTGATCACAAGAACAATAACCATCGAAGTATTAGCGCTGGAGAGAGTAAGGTTATAGGACGCAAAAAATCAAACGGATCAAGAGTGTATGCAAATCGTTAGCAAAAAGGGAGAACGGAAGGAACGTTAAGGCTGTGGTAAGAACAATGGAAAAATGAAAAACGAGACAGAACGAAACAATAGCATATGTTGGAGTATAGAGAGTCAAAAGCGTTGATTGGGCAAACTACTACATTACCCAAAAGTTTCTGCCATCCAAGGCTTCTTAATGAAAATTGATCTGCTGTTCTGTAGCTGCCGTTCGAAATCAGTATAAAACATGTACGTTGCGCCTCGCCAATTCGAAGAAACGCAGCTTGAAGAGAATCATAGCCCAAATCTCCGCGGAGGTAAATCGCATCAAGTACTTTTACTTTAATTTTTTGGAGCCAGAACTGAGAGATTCACGACTTGGCCACATCACAGTCGAAAGTGTTACTGCGAAAATATTTAGTGGCCCAGAAGAGTTGCAGGAAATCAGTAACTTCGCAGGAACCACACTCAACGTAAAAAAGCGGGACCCTGACGCAGGAAAAACAGACGTCTATTAAAAAACAAGAAATATAAAATTTCGCTTTTACGTAATGCGAAAGCCCTCCCGGGGGTGGGTGACGCTTCTAAAGTTATACTCTTTAAAGCCACGTCACATAAAAAGTTTTTCATATAGAATCGTTTAACGCAATCTTATACAAAATTAGTAGATTGCACGTATTTTTATGGAGCACGGCATATTGAGCGACACTGGCGCCATCTGACATGAAAAAATAGCCAACTCTCAACTTTTGTTGCAAACAAAGCATAAGAAGAAGAATACGACAATTGCTTTGGCTAAGGGCGCTTTCACACTTTGCAAATGAAATAATTTGTCCCAATCGTTGGTACTTTTCTAACATTTTTCACAGTTAAACAACTGCAATTTAACACATGAATACGACACAAAATATGTAAGCAAGTATTTTTCTTATATAGTGAAAATGTTTATAACAGTGCTTTGCAAAATTTTGTATGTAAATCGGCAAGGCTAAAAAAACTTCAATTGCTAAGTCTCAAGTCCCTTTATATTTATAAACGCAATATAACGTACACACGGTTGCTGCGACGATAGCAAATATGATGCGTTAGGCATTTTCTATCCCAACCCGCTAATAAAAATACGCATTTGCTCACTCGCCATGGAAATGTTAACAAAAAATTAGTATTTGCTATAAATAGAAACATAAACAGTTTAAGTAAACTGTACCATATATCAGCTATGTGCAAAAGCATAAAAAATTATGACTTCACGCCATTTCGATTGTCGTATCTCAAAACTATACAACAAATGTGAAAAGAATCAGAGTTGTCTTATATTAAAGTAATGCACATTAAAATTCTAATATAGTCAACTTTCTTTTGTTATATTCAACTTTTTTGCATAATATATTCATATAATATTTAATGTTTTATGTGAATGGAGTCAGAAATTTCAAACTCACCAAAGGTCGCCATTAATTTCATTTAGACGAATATATTCACATATGTACATACAAGTGATATATGATACAACGCCCGATAGCTGTCATTGTAATATACTGTTTTGAATACAAATTAACATATATATTTACATGCTAATGTACTCTATGCTTATATTTGTAACGAGAGTTTTGTATCAGGAATTCAACTAGACTAACAAAAGTGCGCTTATTCGTCATATTTGCGAAGGTCTTCATTTTTTAAGTTATACTTCTTTAGGCGCGTTGTGAAAAAATGATGAGACGTACGCAACAAATGAAATGGGGTTAACCTGAAATTACAGCCCTTGGTCAGGAACAATCCCGAGTCGCTCCGGTACATAGAACCGGCTGCCTTCGGAAGCGTCGTGTGGTTGTTCGCTGTGAGCTGTAGAAGCATACTTGCTTTGAGTGGGACTTTTACCACATCAAATTATGAGTTACATCATGTATATATATTAGCCTGGGTCAATTTGTATAGACGAAAGTTAACCGATATCGCGCCATCGATTATTCGATAGGTTTTGGGCTCAGGAAAAAAAGTTCCACTACGCATACCCAAAAAAATAATTTTCGAGCCTGCGAAAAAAAAAATGGCGAAAGGGTTAATTTTTCGACCAAAACACTTCCCAAAACCCAAAAAATATTTTTTTTCTCAAAAAACTGCCCGCTATAAAACATTAATGAGGAGTGACATTTGATTTCATTGCTCGAAACCCAATAACACCTTTAGGTTGGTTCTTGATTAACCTAGTAAAAAACAAGTAAGGAAGGTTAAGTTCGGGTGTAACCGAACATTACATACTCAGTTGAGAGCTATGGAGACAACATAAGGGAAAATAACCATGTAGGAAAATGAACCGAGGGAAAACCTGGAATATGTTTGTATGACATGTGTATCAAATGAAAGACATTAAAGAGTATTTTATGAGGGAGTGGGCCATAGTTCTATAGGTGGACGCCATTTAGGGATATAGCCATAAAGGTGGATCAGGGTTGACTCTAGAATGCGTTTGTACGATATGGGTATCAAATGAAAGGTGTTAATGAGTATTTTAAAAGGGAGTAATCCTTAGTTCTATAGGTGGACGCCGTTTTGAGATATCGCCACAAAGGTGGACCAGGGGTGACTCTAGAATGTGTTTGTACGATATGGGTATCAAATTAAAGATATTAATGAGGGTTTTAAAAGGGAGTGGTGGTTGTTGTATAGGTGGTCGCCTTTTCGAGATATCGCCATAAGGGTGGACCAGGGGTGACTCTAGAATGCGTTTGTACGATATGGGTATCAAATGAAAGGTGTTAATGAGTATTTTAAAAGGGAGTAATCCTTAGTTCCATAGGTGGACGCCGTTTCGAGATATCGCCATAAAGTTGGACCAGGGGTGACCCTAGAATTTCTTTGTTCAATATGGGCATCAAACGAATGGTGTTAATGAGTATTTTAAAAGGGAGTGGGCCTTAGTTCTATAGGTGGATGCCGTTTCGAAATATCGCCATAAAGGTGGACCAGGGGTGACTCTAGAATGTGTTTGTACGATATGGGTATCAAATTAAAGATATTAATGAGGGTTTTAAAAGGGAGTGGTGGTTGTTGTATAGGTGATCGCCTTTTCGAGATATCGCCATAAGGGTGGACCAGGGGTGACTCTAGAATGCATTTGTACGATATGGGTATCAAATGAAAGGTGTTAATGAGTATTTTAAAAGGGAGTAATCCTTAGTTCCATAGGTGGACGCCGTTTCGAGATATCGCCATAAAGTTGGACCAGGGGTGACCCTAGAATTTCTTTGTTCAATATGGGCATCAAACGAATGGTGTTAATGAGTATTTTAAAAGGGAGTGGGCCTTAGTTCTATAGGTGGATGCCGTTTCGAAATATCGCCATAAAGGTGGACCAGGGGTGACTCTAGAATGTGTTTGTACGATATGGGTATCAAATTAAAGATATTAATGAGGGTTTTAAAAGGGAGTGGTGGTTGTTGTATAGGTGGTCGCCTTTTCGAGATATCGCCATAAGGGTGGACCAGGGGTGACTCTAGAATGCGTTTGTACGATATGGGTATCAAATGAAAGGTGTTAATGAGTATTTTAAAAGGGAGTAATCCTTAGTTCCATAGGTGGACGCCGTTTCGAGATATCGCCATAAAGGTGGACCAGGGGTGACCCTAGAATTTGTTTGTACAATATGGGTATCAAGAGAAAGGTGTTAATGAGTATTTTAAAAGGGAGTGGGCCTTAGTTCTATAGGTGTACGCCTTTTCGAGGTATCGCAATAAAGGTGGACCAGGGGTGACTCTAGACTTTGTTTGTACGATATGGGTATCAAATGAAAGGTGTTAATGAGTATTTTTAAAAGGGAGTGGGCCTTCCTTCTATAGGTGTTCGGCTTTTCGAGATATCGCCATAAAGGTGGACCAGGGGTGACTTTAGAATATGTTTGTACGATATGGGTATCAAATGAAATTTTTTAATGAGTGTTTTAAAAGGGCGTGGGACTTTGTTCTATAGGTGAACGCCTTTTTGAGATATCGCCATAAAGGTGGACCAGGGGTGACTCTAGAATAAGTTTGTACGATATGGGTATCAAATTAAAGGTATTAATGAGAGTTTTAAAAGTGAGTGGTGGTAGTTGTATATGTGAAGGCATTTTCCAGATATCGACAAAAATGTGGACCAGGATGACCCAGAACATCATCTGTTGGATACCGCTAATTTATTTATATATGTAGTACCTGCCAAGATTTTAAGGGTTTTTTATTTCGCCCTGCAGAACTTTTTTAATTTTCTTCTACTTAATATGGTAGGTGTCACAACCATTTTATAAAGTTTTTTCTAAAGTTATATTTCGCGTCAATAAAACAATCCAATTACCTTACCATGTTTCATCCCTTTTTTCGTATTTGGTATAGAATTATGGCATTTTTTTCATTTTTCGTAATTTTCGATATCGATAAAGTGGGCGTGGTCATAGTCGGATTTCGTTCATTTTTCATACCAAGATAAAGTGAGTTCAAGTAAGCACGTGAAGTAAGTTCATTAAAGATATGCCGTTTTTTGCTCAAGTTATCGTGTTAACGGCCATGCGGAAGGACAGACGGACGACTGTGTATAAAAACTGGGCGTGGCATCAACCGATATCGCCCATTTTCACAGAAAACAGTTAACGTTATAAAATCTATGCCCCTACCAAATTTCAAAAGGATTGGTTAGTTTTTGTTCGAATTATGGCGTTAAAAGTATCCTAGACAAATTAAATGAAAAAGGGCGGAGCCACGCCCATTTTGAAATTTTCTTTTATTTTTGTATTTTGTTGCACCATATCATTACTGGAGTTGAATGTTGACATAATTTACTTATATACTGTAAAGATATTAAATTTTTTGTTAAAATTTTACTTTAAAAAAATTTTTTTTTTAAAAGTAGGCGTGGTCCTTCTCCGATTTTGCTAATTTTTATTGAGCGTACATATAGTAATAGCAGTAACGTTCCTGCCAAAGTTCATCATGATATCTTCAACGACTGCCAAATTACAGCTTGCAAAACTTCTAAATTACCTTCTTTTAAAAGTGGGCGGTGCCACGCCCATTGTCCAAAATTTTACAAATTTTCTATTCTGCGTCATAAGTTCAATTCATCTACCAAGTTTCGTCGCTTTATCTGTCTTTTGTAATGAATTATCGCACTTTTTCGGTTTTTCGAAATTTTCGATATCGAAAAAGTGGGCGTGGTTATAGTCCGATATCGTTCATTTTAAATAGCGATCTGAGATGAGTGCTCAGGAATCTACATACCAAATTTCATCATGATACCTCAAAATTAACTCAAGTTATCGTGTTAACGGACGGACGGACGGACGGACGGACATGGCTCAATCAAATTTTTTTTCGATCCTGATTATTTTGATATATGGAAGTCTATATCTATCTCGATTCCTTTATATATGTACAACCAACCGTTATCCAATCAAACTTAATATACTCTGTGAGCTCTGCTCAACTGAGTATAACAAGGTTAATTTCTGAAATATTAGTTTGTTGCTTTAGTTTTACATATCGATAAATATTTTTGTTGTTATGCTCACATGTAACTGCTTTTAGTTAGTGAATGTATTGCAGCGAATTTTGGGAATTCCGATCACTATGCATGTTGTGCTAACGCTCGAGTCGCAGAACTGTCCAATAAATAGCTCTAATATTCAGTATTGCAAATTGGTTTTTATTGAGACCACTTTGGAAGTAGTACTTCACAACTAAAAGTATACTTCACTAATAACGTATTTAAATCAAACTGACTAATTATTCCTCAGCTTTCGCTGCTTTTATACTCTCTGTTACCTGGTTCGCTTATTTCCCCTAATATCTAGACTTCTCACCAGCATACCTTCTAGAATAGTTGTATCTCATGCTTTGTTATTTAGCTATATGCGTGTGTATGTGTGAATAACAACTTCTGCTCTTAGCTGCCGGCTACATATATGTAAGTGAAATAATCTCTCTGCTTCAAGCTGCTGGTTATATGTGTGGAATATTCTTCATTGCCTTGTACATAAGTGTGGCTGCTTGCTTTAATGTGTACTTGTACATAAGTGTTGCTGCTTGCTGCTTTTGTTGTTTTGTTGTGATTATTTACTAACAGCTTAGTAATGCTAATATTTGCCACAGTATTATTAATAGTTTACCTGTCAACGACTAGTACATATTTTGAAAAAAAAAAAACATTGTTTTAAATTTATTAGTGAGAAAAATATATTTGCAATGAATTTGCTGCTTTTGTTTTGCACAATACTGTATATAAAGAAGGATGTATATAAGTGTGTGTGCAACTTATGAACTCCGCAATGGTTTTTATTGATCAATTCGAACAAATTCTATTCACAGTTCGATTTGCGTGAAAATTGGTATATATGTACTTTGCCCAGATTAGTATCTACGAGACTTTTTTATCCGGAAAGTGGACCAGGTACCGGTATATTTGAACAAATTCTATTTTGAGTAAAATAATTGAGCTTTCTAATTTAACATGTTGCTTTGTAATTAAAAATGTTTTCGAGACGAAAAAAATCTTGTGAATATAGCAGAAGAATATGTTTTAGCACTTTCAAGTGCAAGTAACTCGAAAACCAGAACTAATTTAAAAATTCTAACTCCAGATTCAGAATCAAAAAAACCGAAGGCCTTAAGAAATTTATTCGCGTATTTGTATGTATAAAATTGTATTATCAATAAGTTACCAAAAAAGGTATCGACAATTTATCGATTTTTTTCGATTATCGATATATTATTCAAAGGTTATAGATTTGTTATCTATAAAATATCGATTGTTTATCCCAAAAACTAAGATATGTTATCAAAATGTTATCGATTTCCTATCGAAAATTTATCGGGTTGTTATTGTAGTGTTATCGGCGTTGGTCGATTTGCTATCAACACTTTTTATATTTTTTCAACAAGTGTTCTATTATTTATCGCATACTTATCGATTTGCTATGGAAAAGTTATCGCTTTACCATCGTAGTGTTACAAATTTTTAGTCCCTTGTTATTTATTTATTATGGAAAATGTAACTATCAAAAATAACTTATCAAAAAATTAAAGATGATCGCAATGTTATCGAAAAGCTATAAATTTTTTTGTAGTATCACCAATTTTTATTGGCGCGTTATCGATTTGTTATTGACAATTTATATGCTGTTATGAGGCAGATTAAATCGGTATGTGTTAACCTAGCTATGATGTCGATTACACGTCTCTAACCCGGCTAGAAGAACCCGATATGAAACAAAAAAAAAAAAAAAAGCCGATGGTTTAACGATAAGCCGATAAATAACAATAACCTGTAGGTATGGGTTATTACAGATAAGAAGCCAACGAAACACTTCTCAAAAAACACGAAATTATTTGTTTCTTGTAAAGTTGCCAACTCCTGGGGGCCCCAAGTTAACTTAAAATCCCAAGTTTTTGAGACTATTACCTGTATGTTTACACATCGAAAATCACGACTACTTGGTACTTACACATTTTTTGTGGTTATATTTTCGAACAATTGTAAACAACTTTCTCCCGTTTCACTTTTTAGTGAATAATCATGACCTTAGAATCAACACACGTGCGAACTTTTGTTAGTATCCGCATATTTGAATAGCAAAAAGTTTTGTACACATTTTCTGAACTGGATACTTGACCCTCAATAGATTAAGTCGATTGTTTAGTGTCAAATTTGACAGCTCAGTGCTTAGACCATATCAGCAAACCTCTTGTGACATGTCAGAATATACATTTGTACTCACTTAAATTAAGTATAACGCATTTGGGTTGAGAAATTGAGCAATGAAACGCCCCACAAATATACGCTATCTTATTGATTTACACACATACACAGAAATATATGCTAAAGTGGGAGATAATTTATGCAAATTTCAAATGAACGATATCTTATTTCTCGGATACCAACAGTAAATAATGGTTTTCAGTGCAAAAGTCCTTTTCTATTTCACTTCCCTTTCATACCCGCAAATAAATTATATCGTATTTATTATGTCTTTTGAACAATCAAATTGAATGTTTCGTAGAAAGATACACGTACGAATGCTCAGTGTACGGTTTGACGGTTTGTTAGCAAAAAAATTAATTAATGTTAAAGCACAGACACTTGAATTGTATGGCAAATATTAAAGCTATACGCTATACTAAGAACAAAAGCTAACAACATCACGTGAAAAGGTATTAAAACCAAGATGTGGAGATGTGGAAGATTTGAGTGCTTTTTTTAGTGTTACATACATACGAAATCTATAAATAATTTTTATACAAACACACAACGATACTAGACTCAAAAAGTGGCTCATATATCTGAAGAGAGAAGATTTAAGGCTCCCGATGGGCATACTAACTGAACACTGTCTACTGGCATCACATGCTAATAAATTAGGCCTCATCAGTAACAGTAGATTTTGGAAGTGCGAGCTGCAGGAAGAAATAGTTTAACACGTTCTGTGTTCTTTTCCTCGCCAGATCAAGGCTCAGCTATTAGAGGCGGGAGAATCGCCAGTTCTCGTAGCACTAATTAAGCTAGATCCTAGAAAACTTCTATTATTTGCCTAAAGGACGGAGTGACTCTGTAATATAAATCTTGGTACCAGATTGAGGATCTTACGTTTGGTCGTGAAACAAATTATTGTAGCTCTATCGAGACTTTCAGTCTATACGAGATTTTTATTGACCGACCACTTCAACCTAACGTACGCACAACGAATAGTGTTAGTTCCGAACAAGCACAATGCTTTAAACTAACACTTTTGACATTGCGATGTCCTACGAAATGGCAATTGCCCCCGTTTACAGGCCTAGGACTGAAGAATGCGTACATTCTTAAACGGTTCAGTCGTAGGTGATTTTTGAATAATGTCAGCCTTTAATTTTATTCAAATATATATTGTTTAGATTTCAGCGCTCCCGGTACTCGTTTGGCCATCCACCTGATCTAGTCTCCATCCAATTAAAATCAGTTCGCAGGTAATCCTTGACTGTCTCCCATTTTCTCTGCAGGGTACCTGTCTATTATGTTCTATCCTGTCTACAATTATTTCTAACACCGTGGAATGCGCCTTTGGAACATTTATTAAATTTGATTGCTATCCTTTTTATCGCTCCGCGAAAATTGACCTTAAACTCGAAAGAAACCAATTTGTTTAAAAATAAAGCTCGTTTAAGAAACCGGTAACAGCCGGAGATCGATATCTTAATTACTTTTTGAGTTATGAGCAGTTAAAGTCGACAGTAATTGTGCAGTAGATAGATCATCGTGCGAAAGCTACCTCGCACGACCAATTCTATACTCGCACATCGTGAAAAAACAACAGAATTCTGGTAAGGAGCCCTTTCTCATAGGGCGTTACGTATGCATGTGTATCATCACGCTATTATACCATGATATCATCATAACATCATGCCATCAGATCATCATATCATCATACCATCATATAATATATGAGCTATGTTGCGATAATTTCCGGTAACATTTCTAACACCTACTTTATTTCCTCTTTTATTTTTGGCGCCCTACACTGGTGTAAGTGTATAAACTATATTCCAAAGAACGAAATAAACACAAAAAAAAAAAAAATACAACCTAATTCATTTAAAACAAACGAGCCAGTTTGTATTTCGATAGGTTTGGCCGTATTGGCTTAATTTTTTTTGACAAATGAAAATTTCATTTTTAGTATGAAACTTTTGTGAATAAGACACAACGCAAAATCAGCTTGTTATTTTTATTTTTATTTATTTAATAGTCTACAAGTTGAGCAATTTTAACATACTATATAGCAAATAGCAGTACATTGAAAATGGTATGTATTATACAAAACGAATGTGCAGTGTAAAACATTAAGTAAACGATCTAAAGGGATATAGTTACATATTTGATATTAAGAGGTGACATGTATAATTATATGCGCGATAATTTAAATAAATAACTTAAATTTACAAGAAGGTATGAGTTTTGTGTACATATGCCCAGTAAGGGGCAGGCGAAGGTGCTCAGAAGGGAGCTGACGCGAATTGCTCTGAAAGGAGCCGATTACCCAGTAGGGGGCTAACGAGAGGTGCTCAGAAGGGAGCTGACGCGAACCGCACAGAAAGAGCTGCTATATTATATATATATAAAATGGAGCAACAGTAATTTGTAGTTAGTTATTTGAAATATATATACATATATACTAATTTAACTCAACTAAAATACAACTCTTTATTTTGAAAAGCGAACCCGACGTATCAAAATTACTATAATGCTTGTTAAAATCCAGCCACAAACAGCGAAGGGCTTCGTGCATTTCGAAATTCGACCTACATGTGTTCAAAAAAAGCGAATGGAAATGCCCTAATAGCCTCATGGGAACATTAAATTTGATCCTGCTGAGTAAAAACGGGCTATTCACTGTTCCTCTCAATAATTTCACCATAAAGAACACACCAAGTATTTCCCTGCGACTCTCGAGAGAAGGTAGGTTTATAAGTTTTAACCGACTGTTGTAAGAGGAAAGATTTCTGGTTGGATCCCACGCCAAATGACTCAAAGCAAAAAATAGGAATTGTTTTTGAAACGATTCAAGCATGTCACGATAGATTTGATACCGCGGGTACCAAACGATTGATGCATACTCCAATATAGGTCTCACTAAAGCAGTAATGAGAGATTTTGTAACGTAGGGGTCATTAAATTCCTTAGACCATCGTTTACCAAAAGTGAAGTTTTGAGGGAATAGTGATCTCGCTTTTTCATGGTAGGAGATATTTTTGTATTTTGAAGTTCCGATAAAATTTCGTCAGTTTTTCTAGGTTGGGAGCAAAGATAAAATAGAGTAGTGTTATATATGTAGGTATAAACAAACCCAGGATTATATTGGGACTATTTCGAGAACATTTCGGTATCACTTCCCAACTGTCTGCGGGTCATTTGTGATTATTTGATTATATTTTGGACTATATGGGGACTGCTTTTGAAATCATTACAGGATTGTATGCGCATAGTTTTGCGATTGTCTTTGAAATCGTCACGTGGCTGCTTCGGTATGATTTCCATCTATTTCGAGACTATCTTTGGAACTTTGTGTGGATTTGTGGACTTGGGATTTCTGAACTTGCGATTTGTTTCTAGACCATTTCAATATTACATCTTATCCACACATCATAGATGGTATATCTTATCATCATGCCATCATATCATACATAGGCTATGTTAGTATAATTTCTGGATTATTACCGATAAACAATCACAGGATTATTCCAAAACTATATCGAAACTATTTTAGTATCACTGCACAACTGTATCAGAATAATTTTGAGTTTGTTTTCCGATTATTGCTTTTAAAAGTATGAAAATATTTATTTGAAGCAATTTTCAATTTTCAAGTTATTAAGGCTGTGTGCGAGTTTGCCTAGATTGCTACCTAAATAGAGAAAAAACCTAAATCACTGCAAGTTGTCGGCAAAGAAGTGCAAATAAAAAAATTTGAATTTTTATGAGCTTACTTTTCAACCTAAATTCAAATGTCAAACTTTAAAAACAAAAACATTTCGATTTTTCATTTTATTATACCTTTCATGAACATGAAATGGTATACTAACTTTAGTCCGATGTTTGTAACGTTGAGAAATAAAGAAGATAGACTCACCATTAAGTATACCGAATTGATCAGGGCGACGCACTGAGTCTGTCTGTCCGTTTGTCTGTTTGAACGCAAACTAGTCCCTCAAATATTGAGATATCTCAATGAAAATTGGCACAAGGATGTATTTTTGTACTATATTAGACATTTGTCGGATCCGGTAGGATCGGACCACTCTAACATATATCTCCCATACAACCGATCGTTCAGATAAGACGATTTTGGTCATTCCTGCCGCAATTTAGAAAGTATAAACGTCAAACTCGGTTATATATATTCCAGTATATCATAGAAGGTTTTCTGAAAATCGCATTCAACCGATCGTTCAGATAGAAAGATTTTTGGCAAATTCCAATATAAAAACGGTAAACTTGGTGATATTTATTCTAATATATCAGAGAAGATTTCCTGTAAAAATCATTTCGATCGGAGCTATATATAAAATATATTTCCCATACAACCGATCGTTCAGATAAGGGGGTTTTAAAAACCGTTTAGGTATATACGTCTGTTCACTATATATTTCTTATCTTATACATCCGATTATTTGGAGATTACGAACGGGATAAAATTATTATTCAGTCCCATTCATGAAAGGTATGAAGTCT
Source organism: Eurosta solidaginis (assembly GCF_040869045.1). NCBI lineage: Eukaryota > Metazoa > Arthropoda > Insecta > Diptera > Tephritidae > Eurosta > Eurosta solidaginis. The sequence goes on from NC_090319.1 coordinate 17,399,975, forward strand.
TCGGCACAGCCGAAGACAGTCCCGTCCTTACTTGTTTCTCTTAAATTTCTGATGTGCAAAAAAAAAATGCGCTTGAAGGAACCATTTAAAGTACCATATAATAATATAATTAAGAGGGCGATGATCAATGTCCGATCGATTGTTGAGTATGGCGTAAAGGGGATCTCAAATTGCTTCTTGCTGACTCCCGCGTCATAAGAATTGGATCTTAACTATTTGGATTACGGTGGGCACATTGGGCAAAAATAAGTTATTGGCGCCATGCTCAATGGAAGTCACAGGGGTATTCATGCATTGAAATTGTGGCAAACGTCTGTTTGCTTGTGCTCCACGTCGTCTGGCATAAAAGGCCGTATAGTATTGAGCCGCTGCACTTTCTTTCAGTTCTATGTATGCATACTTACTTCTCGCTTGACCGCTATCCTGCACAAACACTGCAACCACCATATAAGTCTCAAATTTCTATTTTTGGGAATAATTTCCCCCATAAACACACAATTTAGTTTGTCAAATCAACTCGCACAGTTTTGACAGTTTTTTCCTAAATTGTTGCAGTGCTGGAAAGTTCCAGTGGAATATTAGTTTAGGTACCTAAAATTTAGGCGAATTCGCACCCAGCCTTAAGAGCAATAAAATGAAAAATCGAAATGTTTTTTTTTTGAAGTTTGACATTTGAATTTAGGTTGAAAATTATGCTTATAAAAATTCAAAATTTTTTTATTTTCACTGCTTTGCCGAAAATTTCCAGTGATTTAGGTTTTTTTTTCTCTATTTAGGTAGCAATTTAGGCAAACTCGCATAAAGCCTAAATAATTTGGGAAAAATTCAAATAACATGACATCAGGATGGCCAAGGCGGCAGCTGTTTTGATTATAACTTGTAAGTCCCTTCAAAGGTTTTTCTCCCGGGAGTAGGACTCGAACCCGCACTACTACGATGTTTAAAATTTTTCGAGAATATTTAGGGACTATTTTTAAAATCATTACGGAGTTATTTTGGCATAATTTCCGAACTTTTAGAGACTACCGCAACTTTTTGTGAATTTTAAATTGCCCTTCTGCAAATGCGTATTATTTATTTTCCAGTGTTGAACTCAACGAAAAATGTAAACGAAATTTTCGTTCTGATTATTTATTGATTGTCGAATTTGTACACCTAATAGGACAAGCCCATACCGACGCTACTTAAAAACAAATGATACCTTCAGTATGTCCTGCCAAATACCCAATGGAAGAATCTTAGGTTTATTTGCAAGGCATTGTATATTTCTTAACATTCAGCGGAGTATGAGAACATAATAAGCAAATGCTTATAATAAATAAAAATAATAATTTCATATACATTTCTACATATATATAAACATATGTAAGTAAAACAGGTTTTATACGATTATTCAGACTCATAAGTTGCTGATTTTTATACTCAGCTGAGCAGAGCTCACAGAGTATATTAACTTTGTTCGCATAACGGTAATCCGTAACGGCATAAACTAATCGAGATAGATATAGACTTCTATATATCAAAATGATCTGGGCGAAAAAAGAAATTCATTTAGCCATGTCCGTCCGTCCGTCCGTCTGTCCATAAACACGATAATTTGAGTAAATTTTGAGGTATCTTGATAAAATTTGGTATGTAGGTTCCTGGGTACCCATCTCAGATCGCTATTTAAAATGAACGAAATCGGACCATAAGCACAAGCCCGCCTTTTCGATATCGAAAATTTCGAAAAACCGTAAAGGTGCGATAATTCATTACTAAAGACGGATAAAGCGATGAAACTTTGGTAGGTGGGTTGACCTTATGACACAGAGTAGAAAATTATTAAAATTTTGGACAAAGAGTGTGGCACCGCCCTCTTTTAAAAAAAGGTAATTTCAAAGTTTTGCAAGCTGTAATTTGGCAGTCGTTGAAGATATCATGATGAAATTTGGCAGGAACGTTACGCCTATTACTATATGTGTGCTAAGGAAAAATTAGCAAAATTGGATTACGAACACGCCCACTTTAAAAAAAATTTTTTTTTTTCAAAGGAAAATTTTAACAAAAAAATTGAATATCTTTACAGTATATAAGTAAATTATGTCAACATTCAACTCCAGTAATGATATGGTGCAACAAAATACAAAACTAAAAGAAAATTTCAAAATGGGCGTGGCTCCGCACTTTTTCATTTAATTCGTCTAGAATACTTTTAATGCCATAAATCGAATAAAAATCTACCAATCCTTGTGAAATTTGGTAGGGACATAGATTCTATGACGGTTACTGTTTTCTGTGAAAATGGGCGAAATCGGTTGATGGCACGCCCAGTTTTTATACACAGTCGTCCGTCTGTCCTTCCGCATGACCTTTAACACGATAACTAGAACAAAAATCGACATATCTTTACTGAACTTAGTTCACGTGCTTACTTGAACTCACTTTATCTTGATATAAAAAAAATGGCCGAAATCCGACTATGACCACGCCCACTTTTTCGATATCGAAAATTACGAAAAATGAAAAAATGCCATAATTCTATACCAAATACGAAAAAAGGGATGAAACATGTTGATTGGATTGGTTTATTGACGCATTCACATATACAACTAAGGACCACTTCCATTCAAAACCTTCATTAATACCTTTAGCGTGATACCCATATCGTACAAAGACATTTTAGAGTCACCCTTGGTCCACCTTTATGGTGATATCTCGAAAAGGCGTCCACCTATAGAACTAAGGCCCACTCCCTTTTAAAATACTCTTTAATACCTTCCATTTGAAACCCATGTCAAACAAACACATTACAGGGTTACCCTAGGTTCATTCTCCTACAGCTGAGTATATAATGTTCGGTTACACCCGAACTTAGCCTTCCTTACTTGTTTTGTTGTAAGGACAGTAAACTTTGTCAAGTGTGAATGCACATGAAATTTTTAATATCATTACACAGACATTTGTACTTTAGTTCAATAAAGAGTGTTTATGTATGTATGTATTTTTGTAAAAAAGGTAGTAGCAAATTGAGAGACCATTAAATTATGGTAGAAAAAGAAAAACCTAAAACACGATAAAAATGGGCGTATAATCTTCCCAGAATGGGAAAAGGAATTGAACTCATACTTAAATATGGATTGTCATATGTGCATGTACAATAACAGCTCCACCGAAATTTACCTTTTGCATATTTGTGTTGGTAGTTTTGGGACACAATTTAAGTATGGACGGCAAAGACGACGACGGCGACGTATGGGCTTTTGAGAGTGTCATTTGCATTATGAGCATTTTTATCTTCCCTTGATCAAATGTACCGCTTTGTTCACCTTGTCACGATCTTGGCGTTTTTTTTTATACTCAGTTGAGCAGAGCTCACAGAGTATATTAAGTTTGATTGGATAACGGTTGGTTGTACATATATAAAGGAATCGAGATAGATATAGACTTCCATATATCAAAATAATCAAGATCGAAAAAAAATTTGATTGAGCCATGTCCGTCCGTCCGTCCGTCCGTTAACACGATTACTTGAGTAAATTTTGAGGTATCTTGATGAAATTTGGTATGTAGGTTCTTGAGCACTCATCTCAGATCACTATTTAAAATGAACGATATCGGACTATAACCACGCCCCCTTTTTCGATATCGAAAATTTCGAAAAACAGAAAAAGTGCGATAATTCATTACAAAAGACAGATAAAGCGACGAAACTTGGTAGTTGAGTTGAACTTATGACGCAGAATAGAAAACTAGTAAAATTTTGGACAATGGGCGTGGTACCGCCCACTTTTCAAAGAAGGTAATTCAAAATTTTTTCAAGCTGTAATTTGGCAGTCGTTGAAGATATCAGGATGAAATTTGGCAGAAACGTTACTCCTATTACTATATGTATGCTTAATAAAAATTAGCAAAATCGGAGAAAGACCACGCCCAAAAAAAAATTTTTTTTAAAGTTAAATTTTAACAAAAAATTTAATATGTCAATATTCAACTCCAGTAATGATGTGGTGCAACCAAATACAATAATAAAAGAAAATTTCAAAATGGGCGTGGCTCCGCCCTTTTTAATTCAATTTGTCTAGGATAATTTTAACGCCATAAGTCGAACAAAAATTAACCAATACTTTTGAAATTTGGTAGAGGCATATATTTTATCACGTTAACTGTTTTCTGTGAAAATGGGAGGAATCGGTTGATGCCACACCCAGTTTTTATACACAGTCGTCCGTCTGTCCTTCCGCATGGCCGTTAGCACGATAACTTGAGCAAAAATCGACATATCTTTAATGAACTTAGTTCTCGTGCTTACTTGAACTCACTTTATCTTGGTATGAAAAATGAACGAAATCCGACTATGACCACGCCCACTTTTTCGATATCGAAAATTACGAAAAATGAAAAAAATGCCCTAATTCTATACCAAATACGAAAAAAGGGATGAAACATGGTAAGATAATTGGATTGTTTTATTGACGCGAAATATAACTTTAGAAAAACTTTATAAAATGGTTGTGACACCTACCATATTAAGTAGAAGAAAATGAAAAAGTTCTGCAGGGCGAAATAAAAAACCCTTAAAATCTTGGCAGGTATTACATATATAAATAAATTAGCGGTATCCAACAGATAATGTTCTGGGTCACCCTGGTCCACATTTTGGTCGATATCTGGAAAACGCCTTCACATATACAACTACCACCACTCCCTTTTAAAACTCTCATTAATACCTTTAATTTGATACCCACATCGTACAAACTCATTCTAGAGTGACCCCTGGTACACCTTTATGGCGATATCTCGAAAAGGCGTCCACGTACAGAACTAAGCCCCACGCCCTTTTAAAATACTCATTAACACCTTTCATTTGATACCCATATCGTACAAACACATTCTAGAGTCACCCCTGGTCCACTTTTATGGCGATATTTCGAAACGGCATCCACCTATAGAACTAAGGCCCACTCCCTTTTAAAATACTCATTAACACCATTCGTTTGATGCCCATATTGTACAAACAAATTCTAGGGTCACCCCTGGTCAACCTTTATGGCTATATCCCTAAATGGCGTCCACCTATAGAACTATGGCCCACTCCCTCATAAAATACACTGTAATACCTTTCATTTGATACACATGTCATACAAACACATTCCAGGGTTTCCCTCGGTTCATTTTCCTACATGGTTATTTTCCCTTATGTTGTCACCATAGCTCTCAACTGAGTTTGTAATGTTCGGTTACACCCGAACTTAACCTTCCTTACTTGTTATACATATTATTTGTTAATTTGTTTTCTGTTTTTTCTATCCATCACAATAATAATTATATATACAAAGCTTATTAAAGCATGGCGGTTAATACTAAAATAATCGTTTGTATAGTAATAAAATCTATAAATCTACATATGTATGTCAATAATTGCCTTGGAAAATTTTGTTGATTCACAAAGACAACATAACGCGAGGGGAGATCAGAAAGCAAAATACGGCGACAGACGGAAAGTTTTAAGACCGGGGCAAATTCCTGTAGGGACGAAAACGGCGACCTTGTAACTGAAGTCAAAAGAGTGCTTAGATTATGGAGGGAACACTTCTCTGCTTCACTCCTAAATGGATGCAGCGATTCACCGCACAGAAATGACGAACCCGATTCCGCAATCGATGATGATGGAATATATGTCCCACCGCCCGATTATGACGAAGTTAGAATAGCAATAACCAGATTGAAAAACAGCAAGGCCGTGGGCGCTGATGGATTGCCTGCGGAGCTCTTCAAGTACGGCGGCGAGGAGTTGGTAAGGCGCATGCAGCAGCTTCTTAGCAAAATATCGGCGGACGGGTGCATGCCCGACGATTGGAATCGAAGAGATCTATGCCCAGTTCACAATAAGGGCGCTACTGCAAAATGCACCAACTATCGTGGAATCAGCATTCTTAATATCGCATATAAGGTCTTTTCAAGTGTATTATGCGAAAGATTGAAGCCCACCGTGAACCGGCTGATGGGACCTTATCAGTGCGGCTTCAGACCTGGTAACTCTACCATCGGTCAGATTTTCACAATGCGCCAAATCTTGGAAAAAACCAGTGAAAAGAGAATCGACACACATCACCTCTTCGTCGATTTTAAAGCCGCCTTCGACAGCACGAAAAGGAGCTGCCTATATGCCGCTATGTCTGAATTCAGTTTCCCCGCAAAACTTATACGGCTGCGCAAAATGACGTTGAGCAACACCAACAGCTTAGTCAGAATTGGGAAGGACCTCTCCGAGCCGTACGAAACTAAACGAGGTTTCAGACAGGGTGACCCTCTATCGTGTGATTTCTTTAACTTGATGCTGGAGAAAATTATACTAGCTGCAGCACTTAACCGCACTGGAACAATCTTCTATAAAAGCGTGCAATTAGTGGCATATGCTGATGACATTGATAACACCCGCGCTGTTAGTTCTGCTTACTCCAAACTGGGAAAAGAAGCAGTAAAAATGGCTTTGATGGTGAATGAGGACAAAACGAAGTACCTGGTGTCATCGAGGAAAGAGTCAGCACATACGCGCCTTGGCAACCACGCTACTGTTGGCAGCCATAATTTCGAAATAGTAAAAGACTTCGTTTATTTGGGAACCAGCATCAACACCAGCAACAACATCAGCACTGAAATCCAGCGAAGAATCAATCATGCCAATAAATGCTACTTTGGACTAGGTAGGCAATTGAAAAGTAAAGTCCTCTCTCGGCGAACGAAAATCATACTCTACAAGTCACTTATCGTACCCGTCCTGCTATAGGGGGCAGAAGCATGGACCATGACAACAGCAGATGAAGCGGCTTTGGGAGTGTTCGAGAGAAAAGTTCTTCGAAAGATTTATGGACCTCTACGCGTTGGCGATGGCGAGTACCGAAGAAGATTTAATGATGAGCTGTACGAGCTATACGCAGACATCAACATAGTCCAGCGAATTAAAACGCAGCGGCTGCGCTGGCTAGGCCATGTTATGCGAATGAAAGATGATGCTCCGGCCAAGAAAGTGTTTCTGTCGGAAGCCGCCTATGGAAGCAGAGGTAGAGGGCGTCCTCCACTCCGTTGGAAGGACCAGGTGGAAAACGATTTACACTCCCTTGGCGTGACTAATTGACGCCGGTTGGCGGAGCGACGGAGCGACTGGCGCGTCTTGTTGGACGGCCATAACCGTTTAGACGGTTAAGCACCAATTTAGTAAGTAAGTAAGATCAGAAAGTAATAACCTAATCAGGCCTGTTTTGAATCCATACTCGAATTGCAAAGTAAAAAAGTGAAAAAAGTAATTTCAAGTCGATTTCATGATGGTGCTCTCATTTCTGATTTATTTGAATCGGTTTCGAATCGTTTTTAGTGGTTTTCATTTCTATGATCTAGCAGTAGCGGCGCTTAACTTCCAGTTTGCACATCGGCGGTTCGTACCCTTCTAGATTCTTTTGAAATGCTAGGAGACCCGGCAGACATTATTTTGGCCTTACTTTGGTTTAGCCGCATAACTTTAACGAATTTTTGCCTCCTGTTCTCCCCACCTACACTTTCTGTCCCCCTTTTCTTTGTCCTTTTAATCACTCCTCTCTCTGCGTCTTTTTACCCTCTCCGTTTTGGCAAGATCACTCAAAAACTAAGGAAGATTTGGCGAATAATGTTGCAAAGCAAGGAAGTGGATAACGCTACGAATGACAAGCCAGGCTGGAGAATGATAGTATTGAAAAGTCAGTAAGCTCGATAAGCTCGATGAGGCAAGTACGAGCAGAGTTGAAGACTGGAGAAGCTTACAAAAAAAGATGGTAAGATAGTCCTCTCACAGAAGAAGGTAGCCTTGGTCGATATAAACGACCAGGCGGGCGAGCACTTGGCATGAGCATGCGGCACAGTAAAGACTGGTAAAAGATAAGGGAATTCCTCTATTACTCCACCTCATGCTTTTAAGAGGCAAAAACGTGCCAGTCTCAGAAATGTGTGGAGAGGCCATATTAAGGTAACTCTGTGGCTTCGACCGCCCCCGAAATGATACATGACGCGGCAAAACAGTGTTAGTTGTTCATGGAAATCGTTTTAAATACACTACTCAATTAAAAGAGAGATTCTGCAGCACGAGAGAACGGCTTCTATTCAGCGGGTGGCGCTTAAATTTAGTTGTATTTGATGGCATTCAGCAATCCGTGTCATGAATGGGCTATGGGAAGTGCTCACTTCCAAAGCAGTGCAAGAGCGAAAGGTTTGAGGTGAAGTAGAGGGCCCAAAGGCCAAGATAGCGATCCCACGCGTGAGGAAGTCGGAATAAGCGTTGCACCTTCTTCTGTGCTATAACCCTAATATACTGACACAGCATTTGAAGGTATCTTATATCTCCGTCCACTGAGGAGGGTTAGCAGGCGTGCGAACCACGGATAAACGTCCCAAAGGCATAGCCAATATTTATCTGTGCCTCTAAGAGAATAGTCCCATAACCACAACTATACACACCAGGAGCGGCCGCGGGTGGAAAGCTGCCTCGAAAGCCTTAAAGAAGACTTATACGTAATTAGGAAGGTGTAGGCCGGTCCAACAAATAAACTTTCAGCATACTAAAGCATCGATGCAGTCTCTCGCAAGTCTTAATGAGCCATAACTCTGTTGAACATGAAATCGAAAGCTCAGTTAAGAGCGATTTATGTGCTGCTTATTTACCGTACTGAAGAACATCGTGTTGATGGCCATCTATGAAAAAGGAGCGTTCTGTTATTTGGCTCATAATGCTGGACATCAAACGGGGAAGGGGTGTAAGATGCTGGTGGAAAAAGAGGAGTGAAAAAGGCAGTTGGTCATAAGTGCGGATGCGAATGCGCACTACAGTGAGTGGGGAGAAGCCGATGCTAAATATATAGATGAGCAGATTTATTACTATATACTGCAAAGGAACTTGCCATTAGCCAAGAAGGGTATTGTTCTTTTATTGGTTCAACATACAGTAACGTGCTTGATATGACGTGATTTTCTGAGCGTAACTTATCAAGGTATGACTGGAGGAAGAGCGGATAGACAGTACTTACATTCCGACCTCGGAGAAGTAAAATCGTTTACAGGTTTAAATTGCAAAGTGTTGATAAAATATTCTTTGCTCCGCTAAAAATGTAGGAGAGACTGATCTTAAAATGGGTCAAGATAATTCCCTCACTGAAACCAGCTCTGGATTAAAAAAATTTAAAAAGGTTCTGCAAAACAAAGATCTTTTGTGCCTTTTATCACCTTATAATGTGTAAGCTATCTGAGACTCTACCACAGGTGAGACGAAAAAAATGACACTGAAGATGGCACAATACCGAAACCATTTTGTCTCCAAACTAAATTTGACAAGTGATAACGGAAAATTGTTCCAATATACATCAGAGTATAAAATCATTTTTAAGCGACAGCTGGGTATAAGCAAATTCTTAACATATTTTGTAACGACAAAGCAATAAAACACATAACTGAAGTGGAAAGAATAGCATTGGTGTGAATTACTGCCGGTCAAAAGCCATTAATGCCAGCATTGAGGCTTTGAGTGGGATGAAAATTTAATTTTATGTGCTTTTGTTAAGTTTGGCCAACATTTATATATTGCCGCATTATTTCGCCACAACAGTACCACGAAGGGACGCTATAATGTATTTACCTTGTATTTAGGTACCAAAAAAATGTTATATCTTACATAAGACTGATTTTGTGAGATCAAAAGATTGATAATATGACTCCTCAAAGGAAAAGAAAGGAAAGTAGACGAAAGAATGATCGATGGTAGATTTGTTATAAAAGTGTTATATATAATTTACATTTTTTAACTAAATGTTATGCATTTTTTTTGCAAATTTATCGATTATTTATCGAAGAGTTATCGATATGGTATTCAAATGTTATATTTTTTTATAGAAAGGTTTATTGGTTATCGGAGTATTACCAAGTAGTTACCAATTTGTTGCCGTTAAGTTATCGAAAAGCTATCAACAACCTTGTATTAGGTACCAAAAAAATGTTATACTTACATAAGACTGATTTTTTGAGATCAAAAGATTGATAATATGACTCCTCAAAGGAAAAGAAAGGAAAATAGACGAAAGAATGATCGATGGTAGATTTGTTATAAAAGTGTTATATATAATTTACATTTTTTAACTAAATATTATGCATTTTTTTGCAAATTTATCGATTATTTATCGAAGAGTTATCGATATGGTATTCAAATGTTATATTTTTTTATAGAAAGGTTTATTGGTTATCGGAGTATTACCAAGTAGTTACCAATTTGTTGCCGTCAAGTTATCAAAAAGCTATCAACTTCTTATCAATAGTTTTCGATATGTTTTCGATTGCATATAAAATCAATGTCACATCTGTATGCCATAAGAAATCATTATGATGTCGCTGGTTCGCGATATCAAGCCAATAACAAACCGATAATTCGCACGTAATACCTTTTTTAGAATAACGGCGTTAGTGTTTGCTGAAGCAAAACAACTGATCTACTGAGTGGATTTTTCAAATAAAAGCTTCAAATATCATATTCAAGTCACAAAAGATCATAGGGTATATCTAAAAAAAAAAAAAAAATTTATGTAAGGCGCTATAACCACCGAAGAGATCTAAGGCCGAGCTTCTCTTCCAATTTTCGTCGTGCTCCTCTTGATTTTCCCTAAAAATTGGCCGGATGGGACCTACATGTTTTATGCCGACTCCGAAAGGTATCTGCAAGGCAGATGAGTTTTCACTGAGAGTTTTTCATGGTAGAAATACACTCGGAGCGCTTGCCAGACACTGCCGAGGGGCGATCCCGCATAGAAAAATTTTCTTCTAATTGAAAACCCTTATTACTAAAATTTTGATGTTGCTTTGCCCGGGGGTTGAATTCGGGGCATACGGTGTGGTTGACGGACAACGCTCCGTATATTTCATACATTACAAATATAAGGTGTAATTAATCAGTTTTTGTAGATTTTCGACTAAAAACTGATATACTCCAGAAATTTGTAATGAATTCTATTAATTTCTGATAATTATACACCTTCTGCTAACGTTCGAATTGCTGAACTGTCGAATAAATAACTCCAATATTCCGTATTGCAAAATGGTCTTTATTTAGCCTACTTTGGGAGTAGTACTTCACAATTATACTTCACAACTAACAGCGCGTTTCAATCAAACTGATTAGTTATTCCTCAGCTTGCGCTGCTTTTATATTCTCTGTTGCCTCGTTCGCATATTTGTCCTAAGATTTTGACGTTTCACAGTTGTACCTACTGTTTGATTATTTAGCTATGTGCGTGTGGATGTGTGAGTAACAACTTGTGCTCTTAGCTGATGACTACATACATATACATATGTATGTGAGATAATTTCTTTCCTTTAAGCTGCTGGTTATGTATGTGAAATATTCTTCGTCGCCTCTATGGATGTGCGTAAATGGCTTTGATGTGTTCATGTACAAAAGTGTGGCTGCTTGCTGTTTCTGTTGTTGGGATTATTTACTAAAAGCATAGTGATGCTAATATTCGCCACAATATTGATAAGTTGGTGGTATTTTACCTGTGGCAGCAGAAGAAGAAGGTACAGTGCGCGATACCAGTTTCTGGAAACCATCCTAAAGCCAAGAAGGAACGCCAAAGTTCGACGACCCGCTTTTTTTATGGGTATCCCCTCTTATGCAGACATAGACAAACTTGCCGTCAATTCGTGGTACTGGCACTATTTTATATAGTAACATTGGTATTGTCGCAGAGACAGTGAAACTTAATGCACGAAAGCCATGAAACGGCAGAAATTGTTGGTAGATCGTAAATATGGTGAGTAGCAGAAATTTGAAAAATTTCCAAAAGTTTAGGGTGGATACAAAATTAAATAATTAATTTGTTTCCTTTATTACATACCTACATATGTACTAACATATGTACATATGTAAGTACGTATATATATACATTAGCCTGGGTCGATTTGTATGGACGAAACTTAACCGATATCGCGTCATCGATTTTTCGATAGGATATGGGTTTAGGAAAAAAAGTTCCACTACGCATACCCAAAAAAATAATTTTCGAGCCTGCGAAATTTTTTTGGGTTTGGGTAGTGTTTTGGTCGAAAAATTTACCCTTTCGCAATTATTTTTTTTAAACTGTTTTTTCAGGATACATGCATTCATTTTCAAGGCTCCAAATCAGTTTTTATGTATTTATTAAAAATTTGTGGTGAAAATGTTTTACATTTATTTTAAATAGTGTGTAACGAAAATGAAATTACGCAGGCTAAAAATTATTTTTTTTTTTTTGGTATGCGTAGTGGAACTTATTTTCCTGAGCCCAAATCCTATCGAAAATTAGATGGCGCGATATCGGTTAATAAATCGACCCAGTCTAATATATATAACGCTTCAGCTAACATTTATTTACCAATTAAATATTAGTGTTGTATATTAATGTAAAGTAATTTACAAAGAATTTGACGACGCCTAAAAGTATACTTCAGTTATCTTTATGTTAAGAGTCATTCATGCGTCATAAGGAGATGTAAGAGAAAAGTTTTTGATTAACTTGATTTATGTGTGTATGAATTTAATTATGTAATTATAAGTTCTTTGAAAATACTGATTTTCAAAGCACGTCAGCTGCGAGAAGGGCATTAAAAGAAACATGATATATTCATTGTTATTGCTGATTTCCGACAAAATGAAAGTCAGCATTGTTTTGGGAAGATTTTCTGTCATCTCTTGTTACTTTTTGTTTGTAGTAAACCCGGTTTCAAACATGATATAATTTTAGGCGCATAATAGGTATGTTAACCGTAGAACGCATAACCAACAAGTAAGGAAGGTTAAGTTCGGGTGTAACCGAACCTTACATACTCAGTTGAGAGCTATGGTGACAACATAAGGGAAAATAACCATGTAGGAAAATGAACCGAGGGAAACCCTAGAATGTGTTTGTATGACATGTGTATCAAATGAAAGGCATTAAAGAGTATTTTATGAGGGAGTGGGCCATAGTTCTATAGGTGTACGCTATTTAGGGACATAGCAATAAAGGTGGATCAGGGTTGACTCTAGAATGCGTTTGTACGATATGGGTATCAAATTAAAGGTGTTAATGAGTATTTTAAAAGGGAGTAATCCTTAGTTCCATAGGTGGACGCCGTTTCGAGATATCGCCACAAAGGTGGAACAGGGGTGACCCTAGAATTTGTTTGTACAATATGGGCATCAAACGAATGGTGTTAATGAGTATTTTAAAAGGGTCTTAGTTCTATAGGTGGATGCCGTTTCGAAATATCGCCATAAAAGTGGAACAGGGTTGACTCTAGAATGCGTTTGTACGATATGGGTATCAAATGAAAGGTGTTAATGGGTATTTTAGAAGGGAGTAATCCTTAGTTCCATAGGTGGACGCCGTTTCGGGATATCGCCATAAAGGTGGACCAGGGGTGACCCTAGAATTTGTTTGTTCAATATGGGAATCAAAAGAAAGGTGTTAATAAGTATTTTAAAAGGGAGTGGGCCTTAGTTCTATAGGTGGACGCCGTTTCGAAATATCGCCAAAAAGGTGGACCAGGGGTGACTCTGGAATGTGTTTGTACGATATGGGTATCAAATTAAAAGTATTAATGAGTGTTTTAAAAGGGAGTGGTGGTTGTTTTATAGGTGGTCGCATTTTCGAAATATCGCCATAAAGGTGGACCAGGGGTGACTCTAGAATTTGTTTGTACAATATGGGTATCAAAAGAAAGGTGTTAATGAGTATTTTAAAAGGGAGTAATCATTAGTTCCATAGGTGGACGCCGTTTCGAAATATCGCCATAAAGGTGGACCAGGGGTGACTCTAGAATGTGTTTGTACGATATGGGTATCAAATGAAAGGTGCTAATAAGTATTTTAAAAGGGAGTGGGCCTTAGTTCTATAGGTGGACGCCGTTTCGAAATATCGCCAAAAAGGTGGACCAGGGGTGACTCTGGAATGTGTTTGTACGATATGGGTATCAAATTAAAAGTATTAATGAGTGTTTTAAAAGGGAGTGGTGGTTGTTTTATAGGTGGTCGCATTTTCGAAATATCGCCATAAAGGTGGACCAGGGGTGACTCTAGAATTTGTTTGTACAATATGGGTATCAAAAGAAAGGTGTTAATGAGTATTTTAAAAGGGGGTAATCATTAGTTCCATAGGTGGACGCCGTTTCGAGATATCGCCATAAAGGTGGACCAGGGGTGACTCTAGAATGCGTTTGTACGATATGGGTATCAAATTAAAAGTATTAATGAGTGTTTTAAAAGGGAGTGGTGGTTGTTTTATAGGTGGTCGCATTTTCGAAATATCGCCATAAAGGTGGACCAGGGGTGACTCTAGAATTTGTTTGTACAATATGGGTATCAAAAGAAAGGTGTTAATGAGTATTTTAAAAGCGAGTAATCCTTAGTTCCATAGGTGGACGCCGTTTCGAGATATCGCCATAAAGGTGGGCCAGGGGTGACTCTAGAATTCGTTTGTGCAATACGGGTATCAAACGAAAGGAGTTAATGAGTATTTTAAAAGGGAGTGGGCCTTAGTTCTATAGGTGGACGCCTTTTCGAGGTATCGCAATAAGGGGGGACCAGGGGTGACTCTAGAATGCGTTTGTACGATATGGGTATCAAATGAAAGGTGTTAATGAGTATTTTAAAAGGGAGTGGGCCTTAGTTCTATAGGTGGACGCCGTTTCGAGATATCGCCATAAAGGTGGACCAGGGGTGACTCCAGAATGCGTTTGTACGATATGGGTATCAAATGAAAGGTGTTAATGAGTATTTTAAAAGGGAGTGGGCCTTAGTTCTATAGGTGGACGCCGTTTCGAAATATCGCCACAAAGGTGGACCAGGGGTGACTCTAGAATGTGTTTGTACGATATGGGTATCAAATTAAAGGTATTAATGAGTGTTTTAAAAGGGAGTGGTTGTTGTTTTATAGGTGGTCACATTTTCGAAATATCGCCATAAAGGTGGACCAGGGGTGACTCTAGAATTTGTTTGTACAATATGGGTATCAAAAGAAAGGTGTTAATGAGTATTTTAAAAGGGAGTAATCCTTAGTTCCATAGGTGGACGCCGTTTCGAGATATCGCCATAAAGGTGGGCCAGGGGTGACTCTAGAATTCGTTTGTGCAATACGGGTATCAAACGAAAGGAGTTAATGAGTATTTTAAAAGGGAGTGGGCCTTAGTTCTATAGGTGGACGCCTTTTCAAGGTATCGCAATAAGGGGGGACCAGGGGTGACTCTAGAATGCGTTTGTACGATATGGGTATCAAATTAAAGGTATTAATGAGTATTTTAAAAGGGAGTGGGCCTTATTTCTATAGGTGGACGCCGTTTCGAAATATCGCCTTAAAGGTGGACCAGGGGTGACTCTAGAATTTGTCTGTACGATATGGGTATCAAATTAAAGGTATTAATGAGTGTTTTAAAAGGGAGTGGTTGTTGTTTTATAGGTGGTCACATTTTCGAAATATCGCCATAAAGGTGGACCAGGGGTGACTCTAGAATTTGTCTGTACGATATGGGTATCAAATTAAAGGTATTAATGAGTGTTTTAAAAGGGAGTGGTTGTTGTTTTATAGGTGGTCACATTTTCGAAATATCGCCATAAAGGTGGACCAGGGGTGACTCTAGAATTTGTCTGTACGATATGGGTATCAAATTAAAGGTATTAATGAGTGTTTTAAAAGGGAGTGGTTGTTGTTTTATAGGTGGTCACATTTTCGAAATATCGCCATAAAGGTGGACCAGGGGTGACTCTAGAATTTGTCTGTACGATATGGGTATCAAATTAAAGGTATTAATGAGTGTTTTAAAAGGGAGTGGTTGTTGTTTTATAGGTGGTCACATTTTCGAAATATCGCCATAAAGGTGGACCAAGGGTGACTCTAGAATTTGTCTGTACGATATGGGTATCAAATTAAAGGTATTAATGAGTGTTTTAAAAGGGAGTGGTTGTTGTTTTATAGGTGGTCACATTTTCGAAATATCGCCATAAAGGTGGACCAGGGGTGACTCTAGAATTTGTTTGTACAATATGGGTATCAAAAGAAAGGTGTTAATGAGTATTTTAAAAGGGAGTAATCCTTAGTTCCATAGGTGGACGCCGTTTCGAGATATCGCCATAAAGGTGGGCCAGGGGTGACTCTAGAATTCGTTTGTGCAATACGGGTATCAAACGAAAGGAGTCAATGAGTATTTTAAAAGATATTGGGCTTTAGTTCTATAGGTGGACGCCGTTTCGAAATATCGCCACAAAGGTGGACCAGGGGTGACTCTAGAATGTGTCTGTACGATATGGGTATCAAATGAAAGGTGTTAATGAGTATTTTAAAAGGGAGTGGGCCTTAGTTCTATAGGTGGACGCCGTTACGAAATATCGCTACAAAGGTGGACCAGGGGTGACTCTAGAATGTGTTTGTACGATATGGGTATAAAATGAAAGGTGTTAATGGGTATTTTAAAAGGTAGTGGGCCTTAGTTCTATAGGTGGACGCCGTTTCGAAATATCGCCACAAAGGTGGACCAGGGGTGACTCTAGAATGTGTCTGTACGATATGGGTATCAAATTAAAGGTATTAATGAGGGTTTTAAAAGGGAGTGGTGGTTGTTGTATAGGTGGACGCCGTTTAGAGATATCGCCATAAAGGTGGACCAGGGGTGACTCTAGAATGCGTTTGTACGATATGGGTATCAAATGAAAGGTGTTAATGAGTATTTTAAAAGGGAGTGGGCCTTAGTTCTATAGGTGGACGCCGTTTCGAAATATCGCCACAAAGGTGGACCAGGGGTGACTCTGGAATTTGTCTGTACGATATGGGTATCAAATTAAAGGTATTAATGAGTGTTTTAAAAGGGAGTGGTTGTTGTTTAATAGGTGGTCACATTTTCGAAATATCTCCATAAAGGTGGACCAGGGGTGACTCTAGAATTTGTCTGTACGATATGGGTATCAAATTAAAGGTATTAATGAGTGTTTTAAAAGGGAGTGGTTGTTGTTTTATAGGTGGTCACATTTTCGAAATATCGCCATAAAGGTGGACCAGGGGTGACTCTAGAATTTGTTTGTACCATATGGGTATCAAAAGAAAGGTGTTAATGAGTATTTTAAAAGGGAGTAATCCTTAGTTCCATAGGTGGACGCCGTTTCGAGATATCGCCATAAAGGTGGGCCAGGGGTGACTCTAGAATTCGTTTGTGCAATACGGGTATCAAACGAAAGGAGTTAATGAGTATTTTAAAAGGGATTGGGCTTTAGTTCTATAGGTGGACGCCGTTTCGAAATATCGCCACAAAGGTGGACCAGGGGTGACTCTAGAATGTGTCTGTACGATACGGGTATCAAATTAAAGGTATTAATGAGGGTTTTAAAAGGGAGTGGTGGTTGTTGTATAGGTGGACGCCGTTTAGAGATATCGCCATAAAGGTGGACCAGGGGTGACTCTAGAATGCGTTTGTACGATATGGGTATCAAATGAAAGGTGTTAATGAGTATTTTAAAAGGGAGTGGGCCTTAGTTCTATAGGTGGACGCCGTTTCGAAATATCGCCACAAAGGTGGACCAGGGGTGACTCTAGAATGTGTCTGTACGATATGGGTATCAAATGAAAGGTGTTAATGAGTATTTTAAAAGGGAGTGGGCCTTAGTTCTATAGGTGGACGCAGTTCTGAGATATCGCCATAAAGGTGGGCCAGGGTTGACTCTAGAATTCGTTTGTGCAATATGGGTATCAAACGAAAGGAGTTAATGAGTATTTTAAAAGGGAATGGGCCTTAGTTCAATAGATGGACGCCTTTTCGAGGTATCGCAATAAGGGTGATCCAGGGGTTACTCTAGACTTTGTTAGTACGATATGGGTATCAAATGAAAGGTGTTAATGAGTATTTTTAAAAGGAAGTGGGCCTTCGTTCTATAGGTGTTCGCCTTTTCGAGATATCGCCATAAAGGTGGACCAGGGGTGACTTTAGAATATGTTTGTACGATATGTGTATCAAATGAAAGGTGTTAATGGGTATTTTAAAAGGGAGTGGTCCTTAGTTCTATAGGTGGACGCCGTTCCGAAATATCGCCATAAAGGTGGACCAGGGGTGACTCTAGAATGTGTTTGTACGATATGGGTATCAAAAGAAAGGTGTTAATGAGTATTTTAAAAGGGAGTAATGCTTAGTTCCATAGGTGGACGCCGTTCCGAAATATCGCCATAAAGGTGGGCCAGGGGTGACCCTAGAATCCGTTTGTGTAATATGGGTATCAAACGAAAGAAGTTAATGAGTATTTTAAAAGGGAGTGGGCCTTAGTTCTATATGTGGACGCCTTTTCGAGGTATCGCAATAAAGGTGGATCAGGGGTGACTCTAGACTTTGTTAGTACGATACGGGTATCAAATGAAAGGCGTTAATGAGTATTTTTAAAAGGAAGTGGGCCTTAGTTCTATAGGTGGACGCCGTTTCGAAAAATCGCCATAAAGGTGGACCAGGGGTGACTCTAGAATGTGTTTGTACGATATGGGTGTCAAATTAAAGGTATTAATGAGGGTTTTAAAAGGGAGTGGTGGTTGTTGTTTAGGTGGTCGCATTTTCGAAATATCGCCATAAAGGTGGACCAGGGGTGACTCTAGAATTTGTTTGTACAATATGGATATCAAAAGAAAGGTCTTAATGAGTATTTTAAAAGGGAGTAATCCTTAGTTCCATAGGTGGTCGCATTTTCGAAATATCGCCATAAAGGTGGACCAGGGGTGACTCTAGAATTTGTTTGTACAATATGGGTATCAAACGAAAGGAGTTAATGAGTATTTTAAATGGGAGTGGACCTTCTATATGTGGACGCCTTTTCGAGATATCGCCTTAAAGGTGGACCAGGGGTGACTCTAGAATGAGTTTGTACGATATGGGTATCAAATTAAAGGTATTAATGAGAGTTTTAAAAGGGAGTGGTGGTGGTTGTATATGTGAAGGCGTTTTCCAGATATCGACCAAAATGTGGACCAGGGTGACCCAGAACATCGTCTGTTGGATACCGCTAATTTATTTATATATGTAATGCCTGCCAAGATTTTAAGGGTTTTTTATTTCGCCCTGCAGAACTTTTTCATTTTCTTCTACTTAATATGGTAGGTGTCACAACCATTTTATAACGTTTTTTCTAAAGTTATATTTCGCTTCAATAAAACAATCCAATTACCTTACCATGTTTCATCCCTTTTTTCGTATTTGGTGTAGAATTATGGCATTTTTTTCATTTTTCGTAATTTTCGATATCGAAAAAGTGGGCGTGGTCATAGTCGGATTTCGTTCATTTTTCATACTAAGATAAAGTGAGTTCAAGTAAGCACGAGAACTAAGTTCATTAAAGATATGTCGATTTTTGCTCAAGTTATCGTGTTAACAGCCATGCGGAAGGACAGACGGACGACTGTGTATAAAAACTGGGCGTGGCATCAACCGATTTCGCCCATTCGAAATGGATCTATCTGCGCAGCTATGGCAGGTTGTCAGAAAAATTTTCTACTTACTATTCCAAAAACAAAATACAATTTTTCAAATTTAGAAAAATTAAAAAATAACAATAATTATCATTAGAAAAAAATTTTTGTTCTGGCCTTGAGCTCGATTCGAACCTTGAATGGTTAAAATTTTACTTTAAAATTTTTTTTTAAAGTGGGCGTGGTCCCTCCCCGATTTTGCTAATTTTTATTAAGCGTACATATAGTAATAGGAGTAACGTTCCTGCCAAATTTCATCATGATATCTTCAACGACTGCCAAATTACAGCTTCCAAAATTTTAAATTACCTTCTTTTAAAAGTGGTCGGTGCCACGCTCATTGTCCAAAATTTTACTAATTTTCTATTCTGCGTCATAAGTTCAACTCATCTACCAAGTTTCGTCGCTTTATCTCTCTTTTGTAAGGAATTATCGCAATTTTTCGGTTTTTCGAAATTTTCGATATCGAAAAAGTGGGCGTGGTTATAGTCCGATATCGTTCATTTTAAATAGCGATCTGAGATGAGTGCTCAGGAACCTACATACCAAATTTCATCAAGATACCTCAAAATTTACTCAAGTTATCGTGTTAACGGACGAACGGACGGACAGACGGACGGACGGACATGGCTCAATCAAATTTTTTTTCGATCCTGGTTATTTTGATATATGGAAGTCTATATCTATCTCGATTCCTTTATATATGTACAACCAACCGTTATCCAATCAAACTTAATATACTCTGTGAGCTCTCCTCAACTGAGTATAAAAAATACCACGCAAACGCATAACGGGGTTACCCGTGTGTCCACTTGCACAGTAACAAAATTCAGTAGTAAACATTTTTACAGATTGTGTGCTGATCAGTGAGTTACTTACTTACTGCGACAAGCTCGAGAAAACCGGTAACTGGACGTGCTACTTATGTTATATTGAAATCCCCAAACGAAGAAGAACAAGTAAGGAAGGCTAAGTTCGGGTGTGACCGAACATTACATACTCAGTTGAGAGCTATGGAGACAAAATAAGGAAAATCACCATGTAGGAAAATGAACCTAGGGTAACCCTGGAATGTGGTTGTAAGACATGTGTATCAAATGGAAGGTATTAAAGAGTATTTTAAGAGAGAGTAGGCCATAGATCTATGGATGGACGCCATTTAGGGATGTCGCCAAAAAGGTGGACCAGGGCTGACTCAAGAATTTGTTTGTACGATATGGGTATCAAATGAAAGGTGTTACTGAGCATTTTAAGAGGGAGCGGGCCTTAGGTCTATCGGTGGACGCCTTTTCGAGATATCGCCATTAAGGTGGGCCAGGGGTGACTCTAGAATGTGTTTGTACGATATGGGTATCAAATGAAAGGTGGTAATGAGTATTTTAAAAGGGAATGGGCTTTAGTTCTATAGGTGAACGCCTTTTCGCGAAATCGCCATAAAGGTGGACCAGGGGTGACTCTAGAATATGTTTGTCCGATATGGGTATGAAATGAAAGGTGTTAATGAGTATTTTCAAAGGGAGTGATCCTTAGTTCCATAGGTGGACACCGTTTCGAGATATCGCCATAAAGGTGAACCAGGGGCGACTCTAGAATGTGTTTGTACGATATGGGAATCAAACGAAAGGTGTTACTGAGCACTTTAAGAGGGAGTGGGCATTAGGTCTATAGGTGGACGCCTTTTCGAGATGTCGCCATTAGGGTGGGACAGGGGTGACTCTAGAATGTTTGTACGATATGGGAATCAAACGAAAGGTGTTACTGAGCATTTTAAGAGGGAGTGGGCATTAGGTCTATAGGTGGACGCCTTTTCGAGATGTCGCCATTAGGGTGGGACAGGGGTGACTCTAGAATGTTTGTACGATATGGGTATCAAACGAAAGGTGTTACTGAGCATTTTAAAAGGGAGTTGGCATTAGGTCTATAGGTGGACGCCTTTTCGAAATATCGCCATTATGGTGGGCCAGGGGTGACTCTAGAATGTGTTTGTACGATATGGGTATCAAACGAAAGGTGTTACTGAGCACTTTAAGAGGGAGTGGGCATTAGGTCTATAGGTGGACGCCTTTTCGAAATATCGCCATTAGGGTGGGCCAGGGGTGACTCTAGAATGTTTGTACGATATGGGTATCAAACGAAGGGTGTTACTGAGCATTTTAAGAGTGAGTGGGCATTAGGTCTATAGGTGGACGCCTTTTCGAGATATCGCCATTAGGGTGGGGCAGGGGTGACTCTAGAATGTGTTTGTACGATATGGGTATCAAACGAAAGGTGTTACTGAGCACTTTAAGAGGGAGTGGGCATTAGGTCTATAGGTGGACGCCTTTTCGAGATATCGCCATTAGGGTGGGCCAGGGGTGACTCTAGAATGTTTGTACGATATGGGTATCAAACGAAGGGTGTTACTGAGCATTTTAAGAGGGAGTGGGCATTAGGTCTATAAGTGGACGCCTTTTCGAGATATCGCCATTAGGGTGGGCCAGGGGTGACTCTAGAATGTGTTTGTACGATATGGGTATCAAATGAAAGGTGTTAATGAGTATTTTCAAAGGGAGTGATCCTTAGTTCTATAGGTGGAAGGAAGCCTTTTCGAGATATCGCCATAAAGGTGGACCAAGGGTGACTCTAGAATGTTTGTACGATATGGGTATCGAACGAAAGGTGTTACTGAGCATTTTAAGAGGGAGTGGGCATTAGGTCTATAGGTGGACGCCTTTTCGAGATATCGCCATTAGGGTGGGCCAGAGGTGAATCTAGGATGTTTGTACGATATGGGTATCAAACGAAGGGTGTTACTGAGCATTTTAAGAGGGAGTGGGCATTAGGTCTATAGGTGGACGCCTTTTCGAGATATCGCCGTTAGGGTGGGCCAGGGGTGACTCTAGAATGTGTTTGTACGATATGGGTATCAAACGAAAGGTGTTACTGAGCACTTTAAGAGGGAGTGGGCATTAGGTCTATAGGTGGACGCCTTTTCGAGATATCGCCATTAGGGTGGGCCAGAGGTGACTCTAGAATGTTTGTACGATATGGGTATCAAACGAAGGGTGTTACTGAGCATTTTAAGAGGGAGTGGGCATTAGGTCTATAAGTGGACGCCTTTTCGAGATATCGCCATTAGGGTGGGCCAGGGTAACTCTAGAATGTGTTTGTACGATATGGGTATCAAATGAAAGGTGGTAATGAGTATTTTAAAAGGGAGTAATCTTTAGTTCTATAGGTGGACGCCTTTTCCAGATATCGCCATAAAGGTGGACCAAGGGTGACTCTAGAATCTTTGTGCGATATGGGTATCAAACGAAAGGTGTTACTGAGCATTTTAAGAGGGAGTGGGCATTAGGTCTATAGGTGGACACCTTTTCGAGATATCGCCATTAGGGTGGGCCAGGGGTGACTATAGAATGTTTGTACGATATGGGTATCAAACGAAAGGTGTTACTGAGCATTTTAGGAGGGAGTGGGCATTAGGTCTATAGGTGGACGCCTTTTCGAGATATCGCCATTAGGGTGGGCCAGGGGTGACTCTAGAATGTTTGTACGATATGGGTATCAAACGAAAGGTGTTACTGAGCATTTTAAGAGGGAGTGGGCATTAGGTCTATAGGTGGACACCTTTTTGAGATATCGCCTCTAGGGTGGGCCAGGGGTGACTCTAGAATGTTTGTACGATATGGGTAAATAACGAAAGGTGTTACTGAGCATTTTAGGAGGGAGTGGGCATTAGGTCTATAGGTGGACGCCTTTTCAAGATATCGCCATTTGCGTGGGCCAGGGGTGACTCTAGAAGGTGTTTGTACGATATGGATATCAAATTAAAGGTATTAATGAAGGTTTTAAAAGCGAGTGGCCCTTAGATGTATATGTGAAGGCGTTTTCGCGATATCGACCAAAATGTGGACCAGGTGATCCAGAAAATCATCTGTCGGGTACTGCTAATTTATTTATATATGCAATACCACTAACAGTATTCCTGCCAAGATTCCAAACGCTGTTGATTTCGCCTTGTAGAACTTTTTCATTTTCTTCTACTTAATATGGTAGGTGTCACACCCATTTTACAAAGTTTTTCCAAAGTTATATTTTGCGTCAATAAACCAATCCAATTACCATGTTTCATCCTTTTCTTCGTATTTGGTATAGAATTATGGCATTTTTTTCATTTTTCGTAATTTTCGATATCGATAAAGTGGGCGTGGTTATGGTCGGATTTCGGCCATTTTTTACACCAATATAAAGTGAGTTCAGATAAGTGCGTGGACTAAGTTTAGTAAAGATATATCGGTTTTTGCTCAAGTTATTGTGTTAACGACCGAGAGGAAGGCCAGACGGTGGACTGTGTATAAAAACTGGGCGTGTCTTCCACCGATTTCGCCCATTTTCACAGAAAACAGTTACCGTCATAGAGTCTATGCCTCTACCAAATTTAAGAAGGATTGGTAAATTTTTGTTCGACTTATGGCATTAAAAGTATTCTAGACAAACTAAATGAAAATGGGCGGAGCCACGCCCATTTTGGAATTTTCTTTTATTTTTGTATTTTGTTGCATCATATCATTACTGGAGTTGAATTCTGACTTAATATACTTATATACAGTAAAGATATTAAATTTTTTGTTAAAATTTGAATTAAAAAAAAATTTTTTTTAAAAAGTGGGCGTGCTCTTCATTCAATTTTGCTAATTTTTATTCAGCACATATATAGTAATAGTAGCAACGCTCCTGCCAAATTTCATCATGATATCTTCAACGACTGCCAAATTACAGCTTGCAAAACTTTTAAATTACCTTCTTGTAAAAGTGTACGGTGCCACGCCCATTGTCCAAAATCTTACTAATTTTCTATTCTACGTCATAACATCAACCCACCTACCAAGTTTCATCGCTTTATCCGCCTTTGGCAATGAATTATCGCATTTTTTCGGTTTTTCGAAATTTTCGATATCGAAAAAATGGGCGTGGTTATAGTCCGATATCGTTCATTTTAAATAGCGATCTGAGATGAGTGCCCAGGAATCTACTTGCCAAATTTCATCAAGATACCTCAAAATTTACTCAAGTTATCGTGTTAACGGACGGACGGACGGACGGACATGGCTCAATCAAATTTTTTTTCGATCCTGATTATTTTGATATATGGAAGTCTATATCTATCTCGATTCCTTTATATATGTACAACCAACCGTTATCCAATCAAACTTAATATACTCTGTGAGCTCTGCTCAACTGAGTATAAACAAGTAAGGAAGGTTAAGTTCGGGTGTAACCGAACATTACATACTCAGTTGAGAGCTATGGTGACAACATAAGGGAAAATAACCATGTAGGAAAATGAACCGAGGGAAACCCTGGAATGTGTTTGTATGACATGTGTATCAAATGAAAGGCATTAAAGAGTATTTTATGAGGGAGTGCGCCATAGTTCTATAGGTGGACGCCATTTAGGGATATAGCCATAAAGGTGGATCAGGGTTGACTCTAGAATGCGTTTGTACAATATGGGCATCAAATGAATGGTATTAATGAGTATTTTAAAAGGGCGTGGACCTAAGTTCTATAGATGGACGCCTTTTCGAGATATCGCCGTAAAGATGGACCAGGGGTGACTCTAGAATGCGTTTGCACAATATGGGCATCAAACGAAAGGTGTTAATGAGTATTTTAAAAGGGAGTGGGCCTTAGTTCTATAGGTAGACGCCGTTTCGAGATATCGTCATAACGGTGGACCAGGGGTGACTCTATAATGCGTTTGTACGATATGGGTATTAAATGAAAGGTGTTAATGAGTATTTTAAAAGGGAGTAATCCTTAGTTCCATAGGTGGACGCCGTTTCGAGATATCGCCATAAAGGTGGACCAGGGGTGACCCTAGAATTTGTTTGTACAATATGGGTATCAAAAGAAAGGTGTTAATGAGTATTTCAAAAGGGTGTGGGGCTTAGTTCTATAGGTGGACACCTTTTCGGAATATCGCCACAAAGGTGGACCAGGGGTGACTCTAGAATGTGTTTGTACGATATGGGTATCAAATTAAAGGTATTAATGAGGGTTTTAAAAGGGAGTGGTGGTTGTTGTATAGGTGGTCGCATTTTCGAGATATCGCCATAAAGGTGGACCAGGGGTGACCCTAGAATTTGTTTGTACAATATGGGTATCAAAAGAAAGGTGTTAATGAGTATTTTAAAAGGGTGTGGGGCTTAGTTCTATAGGTGGACGCCTTTTCGAGATATCGCCATAAAGGTGGACCAGGGGAGACTCTAGAATGAGTTTGTACGATATGGGCATCAAATTAAAGGTATTAATGAGAGTTTTAAAAGGGAGTGGTGGTAGTTGTATATGTGAAGGCGTTTTCCAGATATCGACCAAAATGTGGACTAGGGTGACCCAGAACATTATCGGTTGGATACCGCTAATTTATTTATATATGTAATACCTGGCAAGATTTTAAGGGTGTTTTATTTCGCCCTGCAGAACTTTTTCATTTTCTTCTACTTAATATGGTAGGTGTCACAACCATTTTATAAAGTTTTTTCTAAAGTTATATTTCGCGTCAATAAAACAATCCAATTACCTTACCATGTTTCATCCCTTTTTTCGTATTTGGTATAGAATTATGGCATTTTTTTCATTTTTCGCAATTTTCGATATCGAAAAAGTGGGCGTGGTCATAGTCGGATTTCGTTCATTTTTCACACCAAGGTAAAGTGGGTTCAGATAAGTACGTGAACTGAGTTTAGTAAAGATATATCGATTTTTGCTCAAGTTATCGTGTTAACGGCCATGCGGAAGGACAGACGGACGACTGTGTATAAAAACTGGGCGTGGAATCAACCGATTTCGCCCATTTTCACAGAAAATAGTCAACGCCATAAAATCTATGCCCCTACCAAATTTCAAAAGGATTGGTTAATTTTTGTTCGATTTATGGCATTAAAAGTATCCTAGACAAATTAAATGAAAAAGGGCGGAGCCATGCCCATTTTTAAATTTTCTTTCATTTTTGTATTTTGTTGCACCATATCATTACTGGAGTTGAATCTTGACATAATTTACTTATATACTGTAAAGATATTAAATTTTTTGTTAAAATTTTACTTTAAAAAAATTTTTTTTTTAAAAGTGGGCGTGGTCCTTCTCCGATTTTGCCAATTTTTATTAAGCGTACATACAGTAATAAGAGTAACGTTCCTGCCAAATTTCATCATGATATCTTCAACGACTGCCAAATTACAGCTTGCAAAAGTTTTAAATTACCTTCTTTAAAAAGTGGGCGGTGCCACGCCCATTGTCCAAAATTTTACTAATTTTATATTTTGCGTCATAAGTTCAACTCATCTACCAAGTTTCGTCGCTTTATCTGTCTTTTGTAATGAATTATCGCACTTTTTCGTTTTTTCGAAATATTCGATATCGAAAAAGTGGGCGTGGTTATAGTCCGATATCGTTCATTTTAAATAGCGATCTGAGATGGGTGCTCAGGAACCTACATACCAAATTTCATCAAGATACCTCAAAATTTACTCAAGTTATCGTGTTAACGGACGTACGGACGGACGGACGGACGGACGGACGGACGGACGGACGGACGGACGGACATGGCTCAATCAAATTTTTTTTCGATCCTGATTATTTTGATATATGGAAGTCTATATCTATCTCGATTCCTTTATATATGTACAACCAACCGTTATCCAATCAAACTTAATATACTCTGTGAGCTCTGCTCAACTGAGTATAAAAATGTTGTGTCCACCTCTAGAATGAACGACATACATATGCGCAAATTTAAATTTCACTCATGTTTGAAAAATTTGTTTTTGCTTGCAAAGAAAATGACACTATTCAGAATTTCTTTTTTGCTTTTGATCCTCATTTTACGATTTACACTTTTGTCGTAGATGAGATGAAAATTTGGTCTGAATGGAAATTAATGTGAAAGACAGTGCGAACGCGTTGATTAATTAGGCGCGTGGTTGTGTATGAAAATGAAAGTGAAAGCCAATTGGAACAAGGACAAAAGTGGGAAGCAATAAAATCACTCAGCACACTGTGGAAACCACACCATTTCAAATAACAATACATTTTTACACGTGTATATAATGTGTGAGTATGTAGTATGTGTATTATGTATGTATGTTTGTTTGCTTTAGAGTAAATAATTTCGAAATGTTTTAACATGTTTATATGACAAAAGCGTAATTAGTTGTATGCACACAGACGAAAATGCGACTCGTTGGAAAATCTCACCAAATATTTTTGAAATTTTACTGAAAACTCTTTCATTAAAAAGTACGAAGTAAGTTACGCTGAAAACGAAACAATAATCTGATAGAGATCTTAGAGTGTTTCCAGTAGCAGTGCCGTTTTAATATCTTAAAAAATATTTGAAAGTGTAAACCAAATTTTGTCAAGTGATACTCATTTTGATGGGGTTTTAAGTAAATCGACCTAGTTTTTACCATGTTGAAGTGTTGTCTAGACCTTTCACGTTCCTTCCTGTGTGCTTTGGTCTACGTATAGGCTCTGTGGAATAAACTGCGAATGCAGAAACATGTTTGATAGGTTAGTCTCCCTATATCTTACATTCTCTTCGAAGGCATTCTATATTGCGAACTTCTATTGCCAGCATTCCAGCCTGCAAGATAGCAGTGTGACTCTAACTTTGACCAACTTCCATTTTTTCATCATCAAATGTTGATCCAAACCGCTCAGTCGGGGTATGTATATAAATTCCCCCTATTTCCTAGAGTACCTCACTCACGGCGGCCACATTGATGTGGATGTGGTGAGCGCGAGCTCAACATATCACACCGAAAGTCCTGGCTTCAAGTCCTGGGCAAAGCAATATCAAAATTTGGAAAAAACTGCTTTTTCAATTAGAAAACATTTTTATAAGCGGCGTCGCAACACGATTTTACAAATACCCGAGTATATTTCTGTCATGAAAAGCTTCTCAGTGAAAATGCATCTGCTTGCAGTTGCCGTTTGGATTCGACTTGAAATATATGGGGGACCCACATATTTTATCCCGCCAATTTGTAGGGAAAAACTAAAATAGGACCATGACAAAAATTGTTATAAAAGCTCCAGCATTATATTTACTCCTCGGACGCAAATCGCGTCAACAAACAACTCGACATTAGAATGGAGAAGGCGAGGGCTGTTTCGAATATACCTTGTAAATCTCTTCAAAGCCTTTTCTAACGGGAGTGGGATTTAGCGTGCACTGCTACGTTAATCGGACTGTTTATATACGCATCCGGCCATCACTACGTCTGGCTGTTAAACAGATTTTTCCTAATTGCCTTCTGCTTCATTTATTTATTCTTCAATATAGAACATAATTTTTCTATGTTTGCTTATATTAAAGAAATGACATTCGATTTTTTGTTTATTATGTTGAGGAGCAACAAAACTATTTTATTCATCTTTTTTTTTTTACTCTGCCCACAGGCGACACAGCAAAGTTCCAAAAGACTTTAAGGACTATACAATCAGGCATCTGCGCTTTTGATTGGATCAAAATGCATAATTTCAGATGAATATCTCAAACATGGTATAATAAGCTTCCCCAAATTTAGGAACCCAAGATTGAACATTTCGGCTACTATATTATACTTTGCTGGAGGACTCCTAATTTCAGAATAGCGAACTCTCTTCTCTAACGACAAGTGTGGCAAAAGCTATATGTTCTTTGCTTAAATGGCATTGCACGTCTAGCAATGTGATGGGGAACGTGATGAAAGTATGATGGATTGACTACAGTGAGCCCTTGCATGTTCACCACAGAGACTTTGAGTTTTCTTGGACCTCCGTTCGAGGATTTTGATGGATTTTCTCTTTTATACAATAGCAAAATTTAAATCAAGTAAGACTTTGGCAAATCGGATTTCAATGTTTACATAGAACCACTTAATCCTAGAACGCATAACCGGGTACCCGTGTGTCCAGTTGCGACTTTAAACTACTTTAGTGAGAGAACCACTGTAACTAGAGTGTTGAACCTTCTAATCTAGGCAACTACAGGGTTTCTGTATCGTTTAAGTCAATGCTTGCAGGTTTCAGTTGAGGGGTTCCCCAGATATAAGTTCCCAAAGTCTACACCTACGCGAACGCATAACCGGGTACCCGTGTACCCTTCAAATATTTAACAATTTATTTGTTTTAATAGGAAACTTTTATTGGGGATTGTAAAAATATATTAGTAAACATTAATCGTTAAACAAAAAATATTGTATTTTGTAGACATATACTAATTTTTCTGCTGCAAACGGTGCGGATACAATTTGTCATCGAATGTACTAGGCACATTAGTTTTTTGCAGATGCTGCATGCTTTTCGCGTTTTTATACTCAGTTGAGCAGAGCTCACAGAGTATATTAAGTTTGATTGGATAACGGTTGGTTGTACATATATAAAGGAATCGAGATAGATATAGACTTCCATATATCAAAATAATCAGGATCGAAAAAAAATTTGATTGAGCCATGTCCGTCCGTCCGTCCGTCCGTTAACACGATAACTTGAGTAAATTTTGAGGTATCTTGATGAAATTTGGCAAGTAGATTCCTGGGCACTCATCTCAGTTCGCTATTTAAAATGAACGATATCGGACTATAACCACGCCCATTTTTTCGATATCGAAAATTTCGAAAAACCGAAAAAATGCGATAATTCATTGCCAAAGGCGGATAAAGCGATGAAACTTGGTAGGTGGGTTGATGTTATGACGTAGAATAGAAAATTAGTAAGATTTTGGACAATGGGCGTGGCACCTCCCACTTTTACAAGAAGGTAATTTAAAAGTTTTGCAAGCTGTAATTTGGCAGTCGTTGAAGATATCATGATGAAATTTGGCAGGAGCGTTACTACTATTACTATATATGTGCTGAATAAAAATTAGCAAAATTGGATGAAGAGCGCGCCCACTTTTTAAAAAAAATTTTTTTTTAATTCAAATTTTAACAAAAAATTTAATATCTTTACTGTATATAAGTATATTAAGTCAGAATTCAACTCCAGTAATGATATGATGCAACAAAATACAAAAATAAAAGAAAATTCCAAAATGGGCGTGGCTCCGCCCATTTTCATTTAGTTTGTCTAGAATACTTTTAATGCCATAAGTCGAACAAAAATTTACCAATCCTTCTTAAATTTGGTAGAGGCATAGATTCTATGACGGTAACTGTTTTCTGTGAAAATGGGCGAAATCGGTGGAAGACACGCCCAGTTTTTATACACAGTCCACCGTCTGGCCTTCCTCTCGGCCGTTAACACAATAACTTGAGCAAAAACCGATATATCTTTACTAAACTTAGTCCACGCACTTATCTGAACTCACTTTATATTGGTGTAAAAAATGGCCGAAATCCGACCATAACCACGCCCACTTTATCGATATCGAAAATTACGAAAAATTAAAAAAATGCCATAATTCTATACCAAATACGAAAAAAGGGATGAAACATGGTAACTGGATTGGTTTATTGACGCAAAATATAACTTTGGAAAAAACTTTGTAAAATGGGTGTGACACCTACCATATTAAGTAGAAGAAAATGAAAAAGTTCTACAAGGCGAAATCAACAGCGTTTGGAATCTTGGCAGGAATACTGTTAGTGGTATTGCATATATAAATAAATTAGCAGTACCCGACAGATGATTTTCTGGATCACCTGGTCCACATTTTGGTCGATATCGCGAAAACGCCTTCACATATACATCTAAGGGCCACTCGCTTTTAAAACCTTCATTAATACCTTTAATTTGATATCCATATCGTACAAACACCTTCTAGAGTCACCCCTGGCCCACGCAAATGGCGATATCTTGAAAAGGCGTCCACCTATAGACCTAATGCCCACTCCCTCCTAAAATGCTCAGTAACACCTTTCGTTATTTACCCATATCGTACAAACATTCTAGAGTCACCCCTGGCCCACCCTAATGGCGATATCTCAAAAAGGTGTCCACCTATAGACCTAATGCCCACTCCCTCTTAAAATGCTCAGTAACACCTTTCGTTTGATACCCATATCGTACAAACATTCTAGAGTCACCCCTGGCCCACCCTAATGGCGATATCTCGAAAAGGCGTCCACCTATAGACCTAATGCCCACTCCCTCCTAAAATGCTCAGTAACACCTTTCGTTTGATACCCATATCGTACAAACATTCTATAGTCACCCCTGGCCCACCCTAATGGCGATATCTCGAAAAGGTGTCCACCTATAGACCTAATGCCCACTCCCTCTTAAAATGCTCAGTAACACCTTTCGTTTGATACCCATATCGCACAAAGATTCTAGAGTCACCCTTGGTCCACCTTTATGGCGATATCTGGAAAAGGCGTCCACCTATAGAACTAAAGATTACTCCCTTTTAAAATACTCATTACCACCTTTCATTTGATACCCATATCGTACAAACACATTCTAGAGTTACCCTGGCCCACCCTAATGGCGATATCTCGAAAAGGCGTCCACTTATAGACCTAATGCCCACTCCCTCTTAAAATGCTCAGTAACACCCTTCGTTTGATACCCATATCGTACAAACATTCTAGAGTCACCTCTGGCCCACCCTAATGGCGATATCTCGAAAAGGCGTCCACCTATAGACCTAATGCCCACTCCCTCTTAAAGTGCTCAGTAACACCTTTCGTTTGATACCCATATCGTACAAACACATTCTAGAGTCACCCCTGGCCCACCCTAACGGCGATATCTCGAAAAGGCGTCCACCTATAGACCTAATGCCCACTCCCTCTTAAAATGCTCAGTAACACCCTTCGTTTGATACCCATATCGTACAAACATCCTAGAGTCACCTCTGGCCCACCCTAATGGCGATATCTCGAAAAGGCGTCCACCTATAGACCTAATGCCCACTCCCTCTTAAAGTGCTCAGTAACACCTTTCGTTTGATACCCATATCGTACAAACACATTCTAGAGTCACCCCTGGCCCACCCTAATGGCGATATCTCGAAAAGGCGTCCACCTATAGACCTAATGCCCACTCCCTCTTAAAATGCTCAGTAACACCTTTCGTTCGATACCCATATCGTACAAACATTCTAGAGTCACCCTTGGTCCACCTTTATGGCGATATCTCGAAAAGGCTTCCTTCCACCTATAGAACTAAGGATCACTCCCTTTGAAAATACTCATTAACACCTTTCATTTGATACCCATATCGTACAAACACATTCTAGAGTCACCCCTGGCCCACCCTAATGGCGATATCTCGAAAAGGCGTCCACTTATAGACCTAATGCCCACTCCCTCTTAAAATGCTCAGTAACACCCTTCGTTTGATACCCATATCGTACAAACATTCTAGAGTCACCCCTGGCCCACCCTAATGGCGATATCTCGAAAAGGCGTCCACCTATAGACCTAATGCCCACTCCCTCTTAAAGTGCTCAGTAACACCTTTCGTTTGATACCCATATCGTACAAACACATTCTAGAGTCACCCCTGGCCCACCCTAATGGCGATATCTCGAAAAGGCGTCCACCTATAGACCTAATGCCCACTCACACTTAAAATGATCAGTAACACCCTTCGTTTGATACCCATATCGTACAAACATTCTAGAGTCACCCCTGGCCCACCCTAATGGCGATATCTCGAAAAGGCGTCCACCTATAGACCTAATGCCCACTCCCTCTTAAAGTGCTCAGTAACACCTTTCGTTTGATACCCATATCGTACAAACACATTCTAGAGTCACCCCTGGCCCACCATAATGGCGATATTTCGAAAAGGCGTCCACCTATAGACCTAATGCCAACTCCCTTTTAAAATGCTCAGTAACACCTTTGGTTTGATACCCATATCGTACAAACATTCTAGAGTCACCCTGTCCCACCCTAATGGCGACATCTCGAAAAGGCGTCCACCTATAGACCTAATGCCCACTCCCTCTTAAAATGCTCAGTAACACCTTTCATTTGATTCCCATATCGTACAAACACATTCTAGAGTCGCCCCTGGTTCACCTTTATGGCGATATCTCGAAACGGTGTCCACCTATGGAACTAAGGATCACTCCCTTTGAAAATACTCATTAACACCTTTCATTTCATACCCATATCGTACAAACATATTCTAGAGTCACCCCTGGTCCACCTTTATGGCGATTTCGCGAAAAGGCGTTCACCTATAGAACTAAAGCCCATTCCCTTTTAAAATACTCATTACCACCTTTCATTTGATACCCATATCG
Organism: Eurosta solidaginis; assembly: GCF_040869045.1. Lineage (NCBI taxonomy): Eukaryota > Metazoa > Arthropoda > Insecta > Diptera > Tephritidae > Eurosta > Eurosta solidaginis. The sequence goes on from NC_090319.1 coordinate 17,433,695, forward strand.
TACAAACACATTCTAGAGTCACCCCTGGCCCACCTTAATGGCGATATCTCGAAAAGGCGTCCACTGATAGACCTAAGGCCCGCTCCCTCTTAAAATGCTCAGTAACACCTTTCATTTGATACCCATATCGTACAAACAAATTCTTGAGTCAGCCCTGGTCCACCTTTTTGGCGACATCCCTAAATGGCGTCCATCCATAGATCTATGGCCTAATCTCTCTTAAAATACTCTTTAATACCTTCCATTTGATACACATGTCTTACAACCACATTCCAGGGTTACCCTAGGTTCATTTTCCTACATGGTGATTTTCCTTATTTTGTCTCCATAGCTCTCAACTGAGTATGTAATGTTCGGTCACACCCGAACTTAGCCTTCCTTACTTGTTTTTTACTCCAATGAGCAAAGCGTACAGAGTATATTAATTTTTATTGCATAACAGAGGCAAGCACAATAAATTCGCTGTGCTCTAGGAACGCCTTTATTTGCTACCGAACGGTGCCGTTTCTGTTGACCTGCTGTTGCAACAGACACAATGAAACGCCATCAACAACCCCAGGTATCCTGCTTCGTATGTGCATCTCAATCAGGCGCTCCAACATTGAAACTATTAGAGGACACATGAGAGCTCCTATCCTTTCGAATGAATGTACTTTGGACCATATTCCAAGACTTAAGTATATAGTTTAAGGCAAACTGGTGTAAATTATTGCCAATCCGCATAATATATACCCATAAAACATTCAAGCTGCCCAGATACAATGCCATGTTGCTTTGGAAATTTATAGAGCTTGATGGAATAAATAGCCACACAATTTTTTTCTCGCAGAGAGATAACTGATATTCTTGCAAAGCTAACAGTCAATGGCGGTACTAGTAAAGATGTCTCCGCAACCGTGAAATCAGCAAAGTTATTGGGCAATGAAAAGTTTAAGGAGGTATGCTTAGTTGAGAGAAATTTCTTGATGTTATAATATTTAATTCCTGAATACTGAGAAAGTATAGACTAGTAATATTTTCTTCCTATATATGGATTTAAATACTAGATTCCAAAAAGTATCGGTGTTTAAGGGAAAACAGTGTGAGTACCAAGTATTCGTGAGCTTCGTTATGTAAGCGTACAAGTAAATGGCAAGAAAATGAATGTTTTGGAATAACCCAAACCTCCTCGGTGGTTGAAGTCAAAACACAACAGAGTTAGCTTTACCTGAAACAAATAATTTCGTACTTTTTGAAAAGAGCTTCGTCGGCTTCTTATCGGTGACCATCGATGTCGACCAGGTTTTGTTTAATTAGTTTTTGCTTATTATCAATGTCGAATTATAATCGTTAAGTTATCGATTTGTAAACGTCAAGTCATATAATAAATTGGCGACGCTCATATAAGATATCGATAACCTTTCGATAGCGAATCGATAACTTTTTAACAACATTCGATAAATTTTCTATAAGTTTATAACACACAGATAACATATTGGTAGCACCTTCATAACAAATCGATAACTTTTTGATTAAATACCGATAACTTTTCGATGCATAATCGGTGTAATAAATGTATACCAAGTCGACAACTTTTTGATAACAGAGTGATAGCCTTTCAAGTCGATAAACCGAAAATAACACATTGGTCTCACTACGATAAAATATCGAAAACTTTGCGACAACAAATTGATTGTTTTTTGATAAACACTCGACAACATTTCGATAGCTTTTCGAAAAAACAATCGATAAAGTGCCAAAAAAAATGTGTGACACTTCGCCAACAAATCGATGACTTTATGTGCCTTATCAATAACTTTTCGAAACAAATCGGAATTTTTTGTGATATTAAATCGATGTACCTTCGATATTAATCTTTTCGATAAACACTCGATAACAAATCAATAAAAAGCCGATAACCAATTGGTCAAAGTTCGATAACAAATCGATAACTTTATGATAAGGTAACGACAACTTTTCGGTAAATAATCGACAAATATTTGGTAACACATAATAAGTTTTCGATAGCATATCGACAACCTTTTCACAATAAATCGAAATTTTTCTGAAGGCAAATCGATAGCCTTAAGGTAACATATCTATAAAGTTTCGATAAATAGTCGATAAGAAATTGACAACTTATCGACGAAAATCGATAACTCATTGATAATTCTTTATCGATAAAACTTCGATAAGAAACCGATAAATCTCTGTACCTCGCCGATAACACACCTATAACACACCTTTCTAGAGTTGGCTCGTTTCTTTCTGAACTTTTTCAATTGACCGGGTCTCTCAACTGAACAAGTGAACTAGATCTTCGATTTCGGTTTTATTTGTTTTTTTAGTTATTTCGCTCTTCTCGTTCGCGAACATTGTAAATTCATACATACATATGTACGTAGAATTTCACAGTGAACACGAATGTTGATGATGCCACTTACACTAAAGATATGTGTGGCAACAAAGAATTCTGTAAAAATTTGAAGTTAATTATATACATATATATATATTCATAACACATTTAAATATACCTGCACAAAGCATTGCTGCATACACACCCCCATCTATACTTGTTGACTTTTTTCGTGGGTGTGAGTAGCAGTGATCAAATTTGCTTGAAAAAAAAAATTAACAGATGAACAAAAAGAACAACTTGTTCGTTCATCAGAAAAATAACGACAGAACCGAATCTCTGAAATGAATGAAAAAGCACAACTCTACACCTTTCCTTTACTTCCCTTTATACCTTGCCTTACCTTTTCTACATATACTCTCCGATTTCGCCCGTATCAACTCTTCCATATATGTTGTGCGAGGCACCCATGAAAACAAATTTATATAATACGGAACTTTCTTTGGCCATACGAAGTTCTTGTGGAAAAATTATTAATGTGCTTCTAGCCAACCGAAATAATAAACGATTCAAATACTTGAAAGTTTGATACTCAAGGTGGAGACAACACTCAGAAATACGTATCAGACCTCCGAAACAAGATTTAACCGAAAAAACGAATTTAATTCTCGTTTAGGGAGAACATTTTATTTTTAACAACTTCCCTGTGCCCACACAAAGCGCTTTGAGAATGCCCCACTTCCACTAGTTTTTTATATTGCTTAACTGAGTAATGTCAATATAAATCATAAAATATTATTTTTATAAATAATTTGACATATATTTACCTTATCTTGGCTATTTTATTTTGTGTGTCAAATGTGACTCATGAACGTAGCAAAAACAATTTCTTTTACCACGTTCAATGAGTCACATGTGAACATATACGCCCATAAGAAATTATTTGCATGACAGATAAGTTTTCGCGTCACAATAACGGTAAATTGATATATAAATGTCAAAAGCGTGTATTAGTTTGCTTGTGTGCTTAATTGAAGTTAGAAGTATATAAAATTGGAGAAAATTGCTAACAAAAGATTTACGACAGAAGAACTGATCCGATATTTAGAAAACTCTGATGATGAAGATTTTAGTGATGCAAATGGTGAAGAATACCTCCCCATTGATGAAGATGAAGAATGCGATGATACAGAGGAAATTGCAAATACTATAACAACTAGGATATAAGTGAGGTGCCCTTACGACCATTGGAAGCCTTTTCGACATCTAACGCAGCGAATTTGCAATGATATAGAGATGCTTTTGGGGAGAGAAATATTTACAGGTAGTAACGGTGTACAAAATATTTCCGCTAATACTGAAGATGGAAGAATTAGTTTGGAGAAAATCTATTCTTATTTTATACATGATGACTAGCAGACCCGGCAGACGTTATTCTGCCCTAAATTTTGCCTATCTGCATACATTTTAATAAGCTTTTTCCGTCTAACTCTGCCCTACCCCTCTACACTTTTTCCTATTCTTTTTATTCACTCCTCCTTCCGTCTTTTTCGCTTCATCTCCATCTTCATCTCATTCTATCTCCTTCTCAGTCTCCTTCTATCTTTTCTCTTCTCTCAAGTTTTTCTCCTTCTTCTTCATCTCTTATTGCCAGTCCCAGAGGGTGGTATGTATTTTGTCCAGTCCCATTCCGAGTCACAGTCCCAGTCCCACTCCGATTCTCAATCTCTGTCCCAGTCCTAGTCCTAATCCCAGTCCCAGTCCGTCTCTGGTATACTTCTCGGAAAAAAGCATCGTAAATACTAATATAGGCAAATTTATATACGAATTTTCAGGAAAATCGAATAGGACGTATGTAAATAGTTATTAATTCTTGTCTTTATTTCGGCTTCGAATGCATATTTATCAGTTTTGCCAGGTTGATGCGCCTAAATCGAATATCGCAATGAACTTTAGAGCTCTCAGCAACAGCTTTCATTTGATATCCATAATTCACGCACATTCTAGGGGTAGCCGGGTCCACGTTTTAGGCTATATCTCGAGACCCTAGCCTCCTAGTTGTACGAAAATTATCCTGTACTATAGCACTCACAAAATCTTTCATTTGATGTCCATATTTTATAAACACATTCTAGGGGTACCCGGGTCCACGTTTTGGCCTATATCTCGAGACCCTAGCCACCCAGTGGTATGAAAATTATCTTGTACTAAAGCACTTATCAACAGCTTTCATTTGATATCCATATTGTATAAACACATTCTAGGAGAACCCGGGTCCACGTTTTGATCTCAAGACCCTAGGCACGTAGCGAAAAAAAGGTACACGTTGGCCGATTCTCAGACCTACCCATTACGCTCACAAATTTGATGAGAATCGGTTCAGCCGTTTCGGAGGAGTTAAGCCTCTAAAACCGTGACAGAAGAATTTTATATATTAGATGATTTAATTGAAGATATGTTTATTCACACTAATAATTACGCTCAGTTATTGAAGGAAGTACGCACTGCACAATTTGGTCGAATGACGAGGTAGAAAGATGTCAGCAGGGAGGTGTTGAAATTATTTTTTGGAGTCATTATGTATATGGGTTTGAATCCTAAGCTATCAATCGTGCACTATTGGAAATTGGACGTGCTTTACTATAATCCTCTTATGCACAGAATAAATATATCATACAACAGGTTCTCAACAATTCTAAGGTGTGGCATTTTACAGAGGTCCAAATAGGCGTTATTGGAGAACGAAGAATTCATAAAATAGAGCCACTTATTCATAAGGTGATAAATAATTTTCACAGCCTATATGTACCTGCCGATATTATAGTAGTTGATGAATTTATGGTGAAGTTTCATGGAAAGTTGCTTATAAAAACCTACAACCCGGCAAAACCCAATCGCTATGGCATAAAAATATATAAAGCCAGTGCTGTAAATAGTTACACATGGTCCCACTAGGTTTATGATGGAAGGTCGCAGCAGTTAGAAGGTCTGGATAAACCTGGATCAACAGTAGTACATCTCATAGAATCGCTTTTAGATGAAGGTCGTGTTGTTGTTGCTGACAACTACTATACAAGCTTGCCATTAGCTGAGTACCTAAAAAGTCGCAAAACTCATTTGGTTGGCACTTTACGTAAAAATAAAAGGAATTTGCCAGAGGAGGTGGTAAAAGCGAAGCCAAAGAGAGGCGATTAAATAGCTAGACAAAAAGATAATCTATATACTGTACTAAAATGGCACGATAAACGTGACGTACTGATGATATCAACATGCCATGGAGATAGTATGTCTAAAGTGCGTACAAAAAGGGACGATGTTATAAAACCAGATGCCATAATTGACTATAATGAAGCAAAAAAGGGATTGATATTTCGGATCAACTTTCTTTCAATTCTTTCCGTTCTCCGTTACGTAAAAGTTTAACTTGGTATAAGAAGATTGCAATTGATTTGCTATATCAAGTCGCTATTGTAAATACTAGATGCGTTTACAACGAATTTGTAGACATCCCTAAGTTGACAGCTTTACAAGTACAAGAATATCTAGTCCGACATTTCTAGGAACAGCAGCATTAACGGTTGAACATAACCTTCCTCAAAGGCCTTCAATTTCCTCTAGCGCTTCAGAAAAAGATGCAATGGGTGCTACATCAAATTGAAAAATTAGGGAGAATTGGCTAGGAAAGCAAAGCAAGTGCATTGCTTGGAATGTCATAATGAAAGACACGCTTTATTTTATTAATTTAAATTAATAAAAACATTATCTTTCGTATTTAATTTTTATATATTTCATGTTTCTTCTACCGAATAAAAGGCTACTATCAGAAAAAAATTTCCGAAATTTTCTTTCATATTCCTAAAGTTTAGGTCTTTTGATATATGCCCACATAGAATTCACAAATATATAATGACATGATCATAGCAAGAAAGCTTCTCTAAGATTCATATAGAAATGAGTCACGTGTAACTCATGAACTTATTTCAATAAGCTCTCGTGAGTCACATATGACTCATTGGACAGGGAAGTTGTTAACCCTCCGATAGATTGTGGCGTCTAGCCAGAACAAAAAGCTTTATATTCGTGAATAACTTTACTGCTACCCACCCGATCGTGAAAAGCTTTAGTGACTTTTTAAGTTTAGAGGCGGTCTTTATAATAATTCGGAAATCAATATTTTTATACTCAGTTGAGCAGAGCTCAGAGAGTATATTAACTTTGATTGGATAACGGTTGATTGTACAGGTATAATGGAATCGAGATAGATATAGACTTCCATATATCAAAATCATCAGGATCGAAAACAAATTTGATTGAGCCATGTCCGTCCGTCCGACCGTTAACACGATAACTTGAGTAAATTTTGAGATATCTTGACGAAATCTGGTATGCAGGTTCCTGGGCGCTCATCTCAGATCGCTATTTAAAATGAACGATATCGGACTATAACCACCCCCACTTTTTCGATATCGAAAATTTCGAAAAATCGAAAAATTGCGATAATTCATTACCAAAGAGGGATAAAGCGATGAAACTTGGTAGGTGGGTTGAACTTATGACGCAGAATAGAAAATAAGTAAAATTTTGGACAATGGGCATGGTACCGCCCACTTTTAAAGGAAGGTAATTTAGAAGTTTTGCAGCTGTAATTTGGCAGTCGTTGTAGATATGATGATGAAATTTGACAGGAACGTTACTCCTATTACTATAAGTATGCTTAATAAAAATTAGCAAAATCGGAGAACGGCCACGCCCACTTTAAAAAAAAAAATTTGAGCAAAAATCGATATATCTTTACTAAACTCAGTTCATATAATTATCTGAACTCACTTTCTATTGGTATAAAAAATGGCCGAAATCTGACTATGACCACGCCCACTTTTTCGATATCGAAAATTACGAAAAATGAAAAAAATGCCATAATTCTATACCAAATACGAAAAAAGGGATGAAACATGGTAAGGTAATTGGATTGTTTTATTGACGCAAAATATAACTTTAGAAAAAACTTTATAAAATGGTTGTAACACCTACCATATTAAGTAGAAGAAAATGAAAAAGTTCTGCAGGGCGAAATAAAAAACCCTTAAAATCTTGGCAGATATTACATATATAAATAAATTAGGGGTACCCGACAGATGATGTTGGTCGATATCTCGAAAACGCCTTCACATATAAAACTACCACCACTCCCTTTTAAAATTCTTACTAATAACTTTAATTTGACACCCATATTGTACAAACACATTATAGAGTCACACCTGGTCCACCTTTATGGCGATATATCGAAAAGGCGTCCACCTATAGAACTAAGGCCCACTCCCTTTTAAAATACTCATTATCACCTTCCGTAATGTACAAACGCATTCTAGAGTCAACCCTGGTCCACCTTTATAACGATATCCCGAAAAGGCGTCCACCTATAGAATTAAGGCCCACTCCCTTTTAAAATACACGTTAACACCTTTCATTTGATACCCATATCGTAAACAAATTCTAAAGTCACCCCTGGTCCACCTTTATGGCGATATCTCGAAAAGGCGTTCACCTATAGAACTAAGGCCCACTCTCTTTTAAAATAATCATTAACACCTTTCATTTGATACCCATATCGTACAAACAAATTCTAGAGTCACCCCTTGTCCACCTTTATATCAATATCTCGAAAAGGCGTCCACCCATAGAACTAAGGCCCACTCCCTTTTAAAATACTCATTAACACCTTTTATTTGGTACCCATATCGTACAAACTAATTCTAGAGTCACCCCTGGTCCACCTTTATAACGATATCCCGAAAAGGCGTCCACCTATATAACTAAGGCCCACTCCCTTTTAAAATACTCATATCGTACAAACAAATTCCAGAGTCACCCCTGGTCCACCTTTATGGCGATATCTCGAAAAGGCGTCCACCTATAGAACTAAGCCCCACTCCCTTTTAAAATACTCATTAACACCTTTTATTTGGTACCCATATCGTACACACTAATTCTATAGTCACCCCTGGTCCACCTTTATAACGATATCCCGAAAAGGCGTCCACCCATAGAACTATGGCCCACTCCCTCATAAAATACTCTTTAATGTCTTTCATTTGATACACATGTCATACAAACACATTCCAGGGTTACCCAGGTTCATTTTCCTACATGGTGATTTTCCCTTATTATGTCTCCATAGCTCTCAACTGAGTATGTAATGTTCGGTTACACCCGAACTTAGCTTTCCTTACTTGTTTTTATTTGTTTTTGTTTTTTTCTATTTCCCTTATGAATCACTTACACGGGATACAAGCGCTTTCCGCGCTTTACAAGCATTTAAACTTCCGCCAAAAGTCAATTTCCCACGCATTTTAGCGTTTAGCAAATGAATGCAAATTATTGTAGATTTCGCATGATTGTTGTTTTTTGTTGTTGCACGCTCAAAACAACTTACGTTAAGCGTATTTTTATTATGACTTAAGTTTAAATTTTTTCTCACTTCTTTTGTGCAAAACATTAATTCAAATTTGTGTGGTAGTTATTTTTAAATTGTACCAATAAAGGTTTTTTTTGTTGTTATTATTGTTGTTGCTGTTTTAACAATAATTTACTTTACAAAGTGCATTAAGATAAGCGCTTTTGGAACAAATGGCCAACAATTAATTCTCGAGGGCGTAGTACATGAGGTGTAATATGGTGCGATGTTTGGTCTGCATTTCGATTTTATGCTTTCACAAGTGCTTTCAACAACAACAACAACAATAGCAACAACAAACCGAATGCAATTGTACTAAATGTTGAAATAATTTCTGTAAAAGTCATTACCATTACTATTTTTATACTCAGTTGAGCAGAGCTCACAGAGTATATTAACTTTGATTGGATAACGGTTGGTTGTACAGGTATAAAGGAATCGAGATAGATATAGACTTCCATATACCAAAATCATCAGTACCGAAAAAAAATTTGATTGAGCCATGTCCGTCCGTCGGTCCGGCCGCCCCTTAACACGATAACTTGAGTAAATTTTGAGGTATCTTGATGAAATTTTGTATGTAGGTTCCTGGGCACTCAGCTCAGATCGGTGTTTAAAATGAACGATATCGGACCACAACCACGCCCACTTTTTCGATATCGAAAATTTCGAAAAATCGAAAAAGTGCGATAATTCATTACCAAATACGGATAAAGCGATGAAACTTGGTAGATGAGTTGAACTTATGACGCGGAATAGAAAACTAGTAAAATTTTGGACAACGGGCGTGGCACCGCCCACTTTTAAAAGAAGGTAATTTAGAAGTTTTGCAAGCTGTAATTTGGCAGTCGTTGAAGATATCATGATGCAATTTGGCAGGAACGTTACTCCTATTACTATATATACGCTTAATAAAAATTAGCAAAACCGGAGAACGATCACGCCCACCTTTTAAAAAAAAATTTTGTTAAAGTCAAATTTTAAAAGAAAAGTTAATATCTTTACAGTATATCAGTAAATTTGTCAACATTCAACTCCAGTAATGATATGGTGCAACAAAATACAAAAATAAAAGACATTTTAAAAATGGGCGTGGCTCCGCCCTTTTTCATTTAATTTGTCTAGGATACTTTTAATGCCATATGTCTAACAAAACATTACCAATCCTTGTGAAATTTGGTAGAGGCTTAGACTCTAGGACGATAACAGTTTTCTGTGAAAAAGGGCGAAATAGGTTGAAGCCACGCCCAGTTTTTATACACAGTCGACCGTCTGTCCTTCCGCTCGGCCGTTAACACGATAACTTGAGCAAAAATCGATATATCTTTACTAAACTCAGTTCACGTACTTATCTGAACTCATTTTGTATTGGTGTAAAAAATGGTCGAATTCCGACTATGACCATGCCCACTTTTTCGATATCGAATGTTACGAAAAATGAAAAAAATGCCATAATTCTATACCAAATACGAAAAAAGGGATGAAACATGGTAATTGGATTGGTTTATTGACGCAAAATATAACTTTAGAAAAAACTTTGCAAAATGGGTGTGAAACCTACCATATTAAGTAGAAGAAAATTAAAAAGTTCTGCAGGGCGAAATCAAAAGCCCTTGGAATCTTGGCAGGAATACTGTTCGTGGTATTACATATATAAATTAATTAGCGGTACCCGACAGATGATCTTCTGGGTCATCCTGGTCCACATTTTGGTCAATATCTCGAAAACGCCTTCACATATACAACTACCACCACTCCCTTTTAAAATACTCATTAACACCTTTCATTTGATACCCATATCGTACAAACAAATTCTAGAGTCACCCCTGGTCCACCTTTATGGCGATATCTCGAAAAGACCTCTACCTACAGAACTAAGGATCACTCCCACTTTTATGGCGATATCCCTAAATGGCGTCCAGCTATAGATAGGCTAATTTTCCTACATGGTGATTTTCCCTTATTTTGTCTCCATAGTTCTCAGCTGAGTATGTAATGTTCGATTGCTCCCGAACTTAGCCTTCCTTACTTTTTTAATTGTACTCTAATGGGTAGACCAAACGAATAAGCATGGCGTGTTAGAAATTTTAGATTTCAATGTACAGCAGCGAAAAGAAAAATAGTAGTGGCAATTTTTATCAAATTTTATCAATTCACGCACGAACTCTCTCGAAAGCAAGTCAGAAATATGAAATGAACAGTAGCGAGGGACGGGTGGGCAAACGTGTACCGAATTTGGATATAAGTAGAAATGTGGTCTTTAAGAATAAAGTATTCCGGGACTAACAAAAGGCGAGCTCAAAAGCTTAATAGCATGGTTTCCTGAGAGGGAACTCTACATTAGATTTCATATGTCAGAAATGATAGAAGCAGTCAAGAAAACAGAAGCAGCGTGCTACAGGGTAATACCGTAAGCCTTGCTGGTCGGTCACACTGAATGTCAAAAGCGTTTTTAATACAGCCAAGCGGAACGACATGCTTGAGGCACTAGAACGTTCTTACGAGCTACCTAAAGATCTGCTAAACATATTATGGGATTACCCGACATACTGGTATATAACGTACGAAACCACTCACGGTCACAGAAAGTACAGGATAACAAGGGAAGCAGTTCAGGGTTCCTTTACGACAGTCTGCTTCTATTGCACAAGCCAGAGAGAACTGATCACGGTCTTCAGTTAGCAACAGCGAAAACTGTGATGATCATCCTCACGAATGGACTCCCTCAGTAATATAACGTATCAGGACCAACATATATAAAAAGGCATCTAAAGGAAATATCTGGGAGTGAGGCTAGCCGGTAAATTGACTGACCATTTGGTCGGATCCTGCGAAGAACCTTCGCAAAGGAAGCGAGTAGAGATGTTGTGTTCATGTAGGCGTGAAAAGAATCGATCCGACGCTGGAAGAAGCAGTGACGTAGAGAACCAATTTCTGAACTGAACATATGGCTGAAGCAACCACACAGAGGTTCCACCTCTTCTACCTGGCACATTTTTCAATCGCACATTGTTACTTCCGTAAATACCTCCACAGAATGTGATGGGTTGAAAACACGAACTGCTTGTAGTACGATATTATGACCCACATATGGTACACATTTTTCCAATGCTAACGCTTTGCACAACAACGAAGGAGGGAAGGAGAGAAACTTGGCGTCCTTTCCCTGGGCAGTGACATCAACAGCATGATGACCTGCGAATGAGGCAGCTGGGATACAGTCAGCAAACATGTGAGTTATATACTGCTCAACAATGGAAAAGAGAAGATGGACGCCAGTTACATTAGCCCGAAAGTAAACTATTGCCATGAAGCTTACGTAACGCACAGCCGTACCTGAATTAATGCTAAATGTGGCCCTAGTTAGGCTTTAGTAGGTAACTGTTCAAGGGATGAAGAGTCCTATTCACGGTCAGTGCATAAAGTATATACTCGTTCTACGATACTCAAGCCAAAAATGGGATTCGACTGGCTGTCTTCTTATATCTATTATTAAATGATTATTCTAATGACTTTTTGGAAAATTTCAATTAAATTCGCCTTTTAGAAAAATTACCCAAAACGTACTTCGATCTTCCGGAAATGCAGCTTCAACCATGTAACCCTTTTCTGTGATCTGCATAAGCGTTCAAACCAAATTAAGATTCTAACTACTTAAATCCATTAATAAATACAGAAATTCAAACTTCGTACTAGCGCAACCCGTTCAAAAAGGTAATTTTAGCCATTCGCTTTGTACTTTGCTTCGCACAAGCAAAATGTGTGAACCCAAATGCTCGTTCAATATAAAAGTTATTAAACATAGTGTTTGGCAAATTGGCTCAAAGTTGCTTGCTTAAGTAATTTAAAACAATTATACTTGGAAAAGATTTTAACAGGGTCAATTTGATAGCTCTAATTGCGTTTTATCACCTTCACTCTTTACAATGATTTTTTGGCACTTCCATTTTAATATAATCTTCATCTACCTATGTGCTGCCGTATGGTTCTTGTATTTGTATGTATGTGTTATTTATGTTTTTTTTTTACTGTCTTAGCTATAATGAAATCTCTTGGAAAAATAAAGGAAAATCTCTTTGCATAAGATACTAACAGACACGCTTTTACACTGAAAGAATAAATAATAGTTTAAAAAAACTAAAAAAAACACGCTTTTATAGCAAACCGAACTAAAAAATAGAAAATAATTTTCAATTAAAAAGAGTTTATATAACAGTAGGTTAAACAATCGTTTATAGTTAATCACCTCAAAATAAAATTATAATAAAATTTAAGTTATTACCAGAATAATTTAATTCAGAGTAAAAAGCGTGGGGTGCATTTGACTATATTTCATATCTTTCCTCTCAAATAGTTGCCAAGTATGTAAGTAAGTAAATTATTCTGTTAATAACTTAAATTTTATTATAATTTTATTTTGAGGTGATTAACTATAAATGATTGTTTGACCTTCTACTACTGTTATATAAACTCTTTTTAATTGAAAATTATTTTCTATTTTTTAGTTCGGTTTGGTATAAAAGCGTGTTTTTTTAGTTTTTTAAACTATTATTTATTTTTAGTTTTTTAGTTCAAGTAATTTTAAAAGTTTTAGTCGAGAGTGATGAAAACTCGAAACGCCAGCGGTGCATGGATGAATCCAACCCCACGGCACAGAAAAGGCCAAGACGCAGGGAGGCTGGACGCGATCTTTCGCCGAAATTGCCAATTGGCAGATCATTGGCATTATAGACGAGAGCAGCGAAGATGGCAGGATCCCGAAACAACAGTGGAAGTGGATCGAGGGCGCGCTCCCTACGGTGCATTCTAAGTGGTAATAAGGCCATTGACCTTATGTCACCACACCATCACATTAATGCATTGTCATCGAGCCTTGATACGTGTGCAAAGTTTCAATCAAACTTCTTGCAATTCAAAGTGGTAATAAGGCCAATTACCCTATTGTGGCCGTTGACCTTATTTCACCACGTCATCACATTAATGCATTGTCATCGGTCCTTGATACGGATGCAAAGTTTCAAATTAATCAGACTTCTATAAACCGGTGAAAATTAAGCTCAAAGATTCCGTTGCATAGATAGAGGCCAAGCTAATAAAAGCGGTTTAAAAAAGGGCTCCAGTATGCTCTTTCGTAGATGTGCCATGTATCCACTTCTATCATTAATAAAGAAAAGCGTTTTAGCATTATGTGCAAGGTTTCAAATCTATGACCATTTGGGGTGGTCATAAGTTCAATTGACCTTATGTCCGTTAACCTTATGTCACCCCACTATCACATTATTGCATTGTCATCGAGCCTTGTATACATGTGCAAAGTTTCAATCAAACCCATGGCCATTCGAAGTGGCAATAAGGCCAATTGACCTTATGTCCGTTAACCTTATGTCACCCCACCATCACATTATTGCATTGTCATCGACCCTTGATACGTGTGCAAAGTTTCAATCAAACTTATGGCCACTCAAAGTGGTAATAAGGCCAATTGACCTTATGGCGTTGACCTTATGTCCCCACACCATCACATTAATGTATTGTCATCGAGCCTTGATATGTGCGCAAAGTTTCAATCAAACTTATGGCCATTCAAAGTGGTAATAAGGCCAATTGACCTTATGGCCGTTGACCTTATGTCACCAACCCAACACAATAATACATTGTCATCGAGCCCTGATACGTGTGCAAAGTTTCAATCAAACTTGTGGCCATTCAAAGTGGTAATAAGGCCAATTGACCTTATGGCCGTCGAACTTATGTCACCACACCATCACATTAATGCATTGTCATCGGTCCTTGATACGTATGCAAAGCTTCAAATTAATCAGACTTCTAGAAACAGGTGAAAACTAAGCTCAAAAATTCCGTTACATACAGGCCAAGCTAATAAAAGCGTGTTAAAAATGCTGGTTAAATCCACCGAATTCGGTGTCAGTTCAATCGGAATTTCTGTTAATTTATATTCATCGGCAAACAGCTTTTGAATCAACTTGGCGCGAATTGTGATTTTTAATTGGCCATTTCAATAGTCAAACCAACAAAAAAAAAAAAAAAAAAAATTTGGGTTCATCATACGAGAGCTCTTTGAGAGCTGTTAAAATAACAGACTTTCGACAACATGAGAATTACAGTAAAGACTCTTGACAGAGATTTCAACGGCACCATGGTCAAAAGAACAAAGTTGTGAGCGGAGTGTGTATAAGTTACTTTCCCTTTAAAATTAGCTGCTTCGCGAAAGCTGACGACAATTGAGAGCACCAAGGATGCTAAAGCGGCAATTACTCACCGACGTGTGCCGTACAGACGTTTGTCGTATGAAACACGTTTGAACAAACCCTCAAGCCCGTAGGAATCAATGCGTGCGTGTGTGTACATGTACATAACATATTTGTGTGTATTGTTTACAGATAAGCACTGTTGCCATTGACCATTTTTCATGCATGCTTAAGGAAACATCAACTTTTTCCAATTTAATTTTTGATGTTGTAAAAGGCTGGAATTATTATTAAATAAATATAAATAGATTACATATTTATAGTCTGCACTTTTACGTTATTATTTCCAATTATTTTCACAATTTTTCAAACTTTAATTAGGAGTTTTTGCATAAAACTGCAAACGGTCAAAAATTAGCGCACAAAAGTTTACTAGGCAACTCTGTCTAGTGAGAGAGCGATAAGCTGACACATTCTTACGGAAAAAATCAAAATTGTTTTGATTTAAGCTGGAGACATTGTTGCTTTATCGGTAACCGTATCGGTAACCTTTTAACAGCTGATTCGACCAACCTTATGAGAATCAATGCAATCGATTATTGGTGCCGGTAAGGTCGTAACCGTATCGTAGCCAACCAATTGGGTTTTGGTTTACCGTCGTAACGATAAACAGCTGATTACGTTAGGGATAGGGATACAGCGATACGACATACGGTACAAATGACTCCGGCTTTATACGTTCCGGGCTACGTACATACGGGCGTTGCACGTCGGTGAGTTTTCGTTTACATTGCACACTCATAAGATAGGTCGTGTCAGCTGACACGTTTTTGGTACGTACGTTCGGGAGTAACTGCCGCATTAGTCTTCCCCCAACTATCTCTCCTAACTCAGTGCTGGCTTTGGATTTTATTTGATGCACTATCTTCATATCTGCGTAAAGCTCATACAGCTCATCATTGCCCATAATTGTACCGCCCTGTATATTCGCCTTGGGCCAACAAAACTTCCGGAGACATTTTTTCTCGAATACTTCAAAGATCATCTCAGCTTCTATCTACACCATCCATGATTCCGAGCTATACATCTAAAAATATACTATAGTAAGCGACTTGTAGATCGTGATTTTTATTGCGTCGATAAAAGACTTTACTTTTCAACCGCCTACTCAGTCCAATCTAGCACTTTTTGGCAAGAGAACTCTGTCAAGCGATATTTACATAAAAATGAAAAAAATCACGACCGATCTCAAATCGGTTCCATAACATTATTGCGCAAAACCGCCCTCCGCTTCGCCCCCGAGTGTACAAAAAAATTATGAAAAGTGAGCGACCGCATGAAGATTTGAAACTGTTTTTAAACGGTTTTATTTAGCTTGAGTTGACAGGCAGGCCGCATGCACGGCCGCAAGGCCGTTGTGAACGAATCTTGTAATTGCAATTTAAGTAACTTCCCGATAAGCTACAAGCTTGAAACCTGGTATATAGTTCAGAACCAGATGACAATGCAATAATAAGAAAAAAATCGCCGCTAGGTGGCGCAAGGATCGAGATATTCGCAAAATTCGCATTTGTGGTCCGATTTGGCTCATATTTGGAACACATAATACATGCAAGAATAAAAAATGACTTATGAAAAATAATCGCCGCTAGGTGGCGCAAGGATCGAGATATTCACAAAAATCGTATTTGTGGTCCGATTTGATTTGGTCCATATTTGGAACACATAATACATACATGAATATAAAGCGACCTATGATGCCCGATTTGGCTCATATTTGGAACAAGTATTGCATACAGTCCGGTAGAAGTGACATCAAAATATTTTGGAGTTGGAGGAGGGACAAGCATACGTGGCGCAGAGTCGAGTAAAGTCTTTGGAAGGATTATGTATTGAGGACTTAGGTTGTAGCAAATTGTCAGGAAAGAGTCCTTGTAATAATGAGTCACTAAATGAACTAAATAGAATGAGAAATAATAGGCAATTAAATAACGGCTAAAAACTTGAAAATAATATAATTAAAAAAAATGTTTAAGTTAAACGGTTTTATTGAAAACAATACTTACATGAAATAATAATAATACGAAAAGCTAGAAAATAATTAGGTAGGTCCTTGGTACTAGTCATCACACTCCTTATCAATCTAGGGCGTTGATCAGACAATTAAATAAAAGCGTTGGACGCGTCATATTTCTATTGATAGTCCTAAGGAAAACCAACTGAATCTTAATCAGGTTATGCTACGCCTCACATTTTTAGAAATTTCACGCGCCCAACGCTTTTATTTAATTGCCTGATCAACGCCCTAGATTGATAAGGAGTGTTATGACTAGTACCAAGGACCTACCTAATTATTTTCTAGCTTTTCGTATTATTATTATTTCATGTAAGTATTGTTTTCAATAAAACCGTTTAACTTAAAATTTTTTTTAAATTATTTTTTTTTGCAAATATCTTTCGACAGAACTAAAACGTTGTCTTTGGATAATCAACACCGTGGTCAAAAACGATATGGTCACTTACATTTTTGGACGTGTTCTTGCAAGTTGTTCATTATATTCAATTTTACTCACCCGGGCTCTCAGATAAACAAAAATTATAGAGTCCTTACAACATTTTTCGAGGATTTTATCCTTTTTAACAACAACAATAAACAACAGCTGAAGTTAAAGGCCGTTTCCTAGAAACAAATGAACAGACAGAAAACTGTCAGCTGTAGTTCGGAACGATTATTCGAAACGAATTGAAAGGCAACATGGCTCAGCTATATGGTTACCTCATCTCTACAGCAACAACAGATTGACAAAATGTACGTGTTGGTGTTAGGCGAATAGACTTTGCAAGTCGTGTGTGCTGTGAGAAAATAATGCGCCAAATTAGATGCATTCACTAATAAGATAGCTCAAGGCGATGTGAAACTATTTAGTAATAAAAAATTTACCATTGCGGCTGTAAATATTTATCAATGTGTTGGTTACATTTCGCGTTTGCCATCATTTGAATGATAACTAAGTGTGATATCTTCTGCATAGACGTCAAAATTCCAAAATGATTGGATCACCTGATTTGTAATTGACTATCGCTATCTCATTCTGCATCACTTTCTATCACCCGCTGAAGATATGCGTCGCCATATTGAACACCCTGTCAAAACGCTAAAAAGTAGCCATATTGAACATCCTGTCAAGCAGTTGACAGATAAGATAACACACTTAGTTATTATTCACAATGTTTGCCATCTCCTTTCGACAATGTCTACGCCACTGCAATTAAAAAAATAAAATCAGGTGCTGAGATGAGCCAACCATATAATTGAGACATGAGAGAGAATCACAAAGCGCATTGGGCATGTAAACATTAGATCATCTGTGTTTTATGACGTATGAATTGACCCTTTTCGTTTAGTTCTTTTTTTTCTCGCAATTTATTTTTAATTCGCTCAAGAGTCAACTATGACGTAGATGCGCAGAACGAAGCAATTTTGAACTCTTGAATGCGCAATTTGGGTAGTTGATTTGTGAGAGCGAATGAATATTACAAATTTTATATCCATCTGTGATATCAGTGTTGCCAGTTCGAGGAGTTTTGGGTGTTTTTGTGGGAATTTTTAATAAAAAGAAAAAGGAACTTTCACACACTGAACGAAAAATGGTATTTTTCAAAATTCATGCTTTTTCGTTGGTCCGTTGAACACAAAAATTACCGTATTGAATACTTTTAACATTACTTCTCTTCCACTTTTTCAAGTCTACTCGAAATAAAATGAGACATTAAGCCCTTTCAAATCGATTATGGAACATAGAAAACGATGGTGTTTGGATCAAAGAATTTAGTTTCCTGATGCCAGTGGAAGGCCATCTCAAAGCGTTGAGCACGAGGTGTAAGCTTTCAGAATAAAAAATTAAAAAGTGCAGACAACACCCCTTTTCTTTTACTTTCACTTTCACTGCATTCAACTGAGTCCCAACGGCTTCTTCTGCCTTCCAGTTCTTCGACATGCTATAAATGATAACTACTTGATTCATTATTGAAATGTTAAAGCTTTTCTTTTTTCGTTTTCTTTTTTCGAGTTGAGTACATACGAATAAGGAAGAGGTACATTATCAATTTACAAAATGTGAAAATATTTGATTGCAATATCAAAGGGGATAAATATAATAAGAGACGTCACTCGTTACTTTGCATAATGTTTTTGGGTTAAGGTAATCGCAGGTTTTTTTTGGGCGTGATGTGCATAAATATCTTTATACATTTTCGTGGGGTATTTGTGTTTATTTTTCCGGCTGTATTTAATTAACTAATTAATTCTCTTTCCAAAAATCACATTTGCATAAGCTGCCTACACGACATGGATAAATGCGTGACAATTAAAAATGTTCCTCATAGAAAACATAAGGCATCAATTTTTTTAATTTCCACCGAGTTACTCGCAACTCGTAGCAGACTGGTGGCTCTTACTATTGTTACGAATATTAGCAAATCTAAGGGGTGCTGCTATCTCTAGGCCGATGCTAAGTAGTGGCGTGAATTCACATCAATAATTCAATCATTATGTATCTACATAAACGAATCAATAATTGCGTCTACACATATGTACGTATACGAGCAGCGGAGAACCAATGCACAAACACATGCATATATCTGAGATACTCCTGAAAGTATGCAATGAGAGAAGCTATAAAATCGTGCAATTGTAGTTACAGCTGAGAAGTTTGAGAGCTGATGGCAACTAGTAGATTCTGGAAGCGCCTAGAAGATGCAAACGTTGAAATCAGAGAGTATAAAAGGCAGCAAATGTAGAGGCGCTGGAATTCAGTTTGATTTGAGCATTGTGGATAAGTACAAGTGTGTTGACTTCTTTCTGACAGGCACTCGCTTAAGTTAGCATAACGGGAAAATCTGGGTTGCCATTATTGTTTCGGTTGAAAACGATCAATTAGAGTTCTGTGCAGGTACGTAAAAGATTGAAACAGGGTTTATGTAGTCACAAAAGTGTTGCTCCTGTTACACAGCATTTTAATTTTCTCATGGCGAAAATTGTTCAGTTCAGAGTTATTGATTTGCATTGAAAATTTAATTTATTACATGAGCTTACTCCTCTAAGTATAAAAAGCATAGACAACGTTGAGGTTTTCAAATTATTGTGAAAAACTTTTTAAACACAACAACAAAGTATATCGGTAAAATATTTTCTATGATTTCTGAATTTCTGTTCCCAAGTTCATTATATTTGTGTAATACAATAATCTGGTAACAGCATTTTTAAATGAAAAAAACAATAATGTTACACGTGTGGCGCTTTATATTTTGTTAAGTTTTTCTAGACTTTTTTGACTCTAATTTAAATAAATTTTGCTATGTCCGTATGTTTCCGCATTGTGGAGGCTAAAAGTCTTCTATTATTTATATTTCCGTGGAAATATATGCAACTATTTCAACTGTAAATAGTTACTACAGAGATTTATTAAACTATTAAATGCAAATCAGCTTAAAGTACTCGTACGTACCAAAAATGCAACTCTAGACCTGAGATTTGCATCAGGTGAGCGAGGCTGTTTGTAATTTTGACGTTTACCGCTAAATTGACACACTTGGTATTGTACACAATGGATTTGAGCTATCAAGCAGTTTCGATTAAGACGCAGCTAGCGAGCCATAGCAGTATTATTATGAAAGTCAGTTTCATTTAAGCTATCAGTTTGATTATTAAGCCAGCTAGTTGCAAAGTATAAGTGTTATTGTGAAGTACTTTAATAAAGGCCATTTTTCCATTATTCAATATTGGAGTTATTTATTCAACAGTTTAGTGATTGGAACTTAGCAGAAGGGCAAATAAGAGGGTTTGCAAGTAAATTCGTTACACTATATTTATCCTCTTTGGCAATATATTGAGTGAGTTAAAGTGTATTAAATTGTTAAGTGTAATAAAGTGTTGCCAAGCGGAAATAATTGTTAGAGTGATTAACGCACATAAAAAGTGCCATAAAATAAATTACTGAATATTAAGGCGACGCCATTAAACCATGATGTAGTTTAAAAGTTAGAGTATGAATATAAATTTTATTATTCCATATAAAGTTTGGAACGGTAAATATATGTGAACGGAAATGATCCCGAAATAGCTAGAACAACTCCAGAAAAGCTCCGAAATTATCCCCAAAAACGGCTGCAATTTTTAATGTTTAGAAGATTTCAAAACAATCGCAAAATTGTGTAGAAATGATCACAAAATAGCACAAAAATAATCACGAAACTATCTCGAAATGGTTAGAAAATAGTTTTGAAATGACGCCGAAGAATATTTGTAAATTATCACTAAAGCACTTTTGAAATATTTTCAAAATGATACCTAAAACTGTTCTGAAACTATCCCGAAAGGATTCCTACAACAATTCCGTGCAAAATACTGAAATGGTCCTAAAGAAAAGAGATCCCAGAGATTCCTTTCTCTTGCCCCAAAGCTTAGGACAGTCGCACAGAAAATGCTTGACTGTTTCTGTCTCCTCTTCGTCTTTGCAGCTCCTGCATTAGTCAATATAAGGAGCACCCAGCCGTTGTGCGTGCTTCCCGATTGCTATGTGGCCGGTTATAAGTCCAACCACCAGAGATATGTCCCCCCTTCTAAGAAGAAGGATACTTCTTATACGTCTCGCGTCCCATGCAGGCCACACGAGCTTAGTGTGGTAGCAGGATACGAGATTGCTCCATATCACACCCGCTTCCCTAAGGCAAATTCCTTTCAAAGTGAGCTTATAGGTAGCGAGCGGCATGCTCAATGACTTCCAGGACGACGAAAGCGTAACGGATGTGCCCCCTCGTGCAAGCTCGTCAGCCATCTCATTGCCCTGTATTTTCGAGTGTGCAGGCACTCATACCAGACTAAAGGAAGTTTGCTCAGCGATCTCGGTAACATTTGCGGCACTTCTCCACTGTCCTGGTCTTACATGTGACCGATCCAAGCGCTTTTAGTGCAGCCTGGCCGTCAGAGTATATACAAATTTTATTATAGCCGTGAACAGCATTTCTCAGGTGATCAACGGCCTCATTTATAGTAGCCGCCTCCGCCTGGAAGACGCTGCAATGATCGGGTAGGCTAAGGGCTATGCTCCACCCTAGTTGAGGTGCAAAGAGCCCGCTGCCCACCTTTTTATTCAGTTTTGAACCGTCAGCATAAATCTGCAGCCTATCGCTCAGCTCCGGCGACACCTTCGACCAATACATCTAGGATATCCGGGATAACAACCTCGTATTTCATATCGAAAAATGAAGTCGGAGCGCAATAATCCGACGAAGGCGAATCAAAATTCTTAAGGATGGCTGCAATCCCAACCACATTATCTCTCCAGCCGGATAACTCCCGCAGCTGTAGAGCAGAAAAGGCCGCACATTTCTTGGCCATTAAATCTATTGACAATACATTAAAAAGAGTATCCAGCGCCTCCGCAGGGGTGGTGCGTAGAGCGCCCGCCACGCGGACTAGAGCACTTCTTTTTACCTTCTGGAATACTCGTAGGTTCGGTTTTATATCTAAGCTCGTCCACCAGACCAAAGCCCCGTATAGAAGGATTGGTCTAACAACAGCAGTGTAGAGCCACAGGGTAATATCCGGTGATAGTCCCCATTTTCGTGCAACAGCTCCCTTACAGTTGTACAGTGTCAACGTTGCTTTCCTCACACGCTCCTGAGTGTTTTCCCTCCAGGATACTTTCCTATCCAAAATTACTCCTAGATATTTGCCAGAGTCTCTAAGCGTCAGGGTCGGACCCGCTAGCACTGGCAGCTGCAACACAGGAACCTTATATTTCCTAGTGAACAAAACCAGTTCAGTTTTGGCTGAATTGACCGACAGGCCTTTACTCCTGGTACAGTCCTCCACCAGTCTCAGCATAGTTAGCATTAGATCGCATAGTGTCTGCAGAAACTTCCCGCTAACTAACAGCGTGAGGTCATCTGCATATGCGATTACCGTGCTGCATCCGTCCTTTTCAAGTAGAACCAAGAGCTCATTAAGTGTGGCAACCCATACAAGTGGAGAAAGTACCAGGGCCAATCCATCCGGCCCTGGTGCTTTGAAGATCTTGAACGACATTATAGCCGATTTAACTTTACCCATAGTAATGAACTTCCCCTCAAACGGTTCGCCAGTATGAGTTTCCCTCCAGTTCATTTCTTCATCACTAGCGCCCGGAAAGTGCGTAGGTACTCAGGAGCAGGAGTAGGTTGCTCTCTGCCGAATCCGTCCATGTCCCATCAGATCCTTGCAGGCATCCAGGGCACTTTTTGGAGCATCAGAGAGCACGTTTCTGAACCTGGATCCCTCAGTCTCCATTTCGCTACAAAACTTCCGCCAGGAGGTCCTCTTCGATGACCTTCGCATTTTCTTAAAATCCCCGAGCATCATTTTGTATGCATCTCATTTTTCAGCCACCTTGGAGGCTTTAGCAAGATTGAATGTTTTCCGACAAGCCTTGCGTAAATTATCTAGGTCCGCGTTCCACCATGGTGGATTGGTTTTACCCCTAGATTTCTTCCTAGGGCAGGCCTTATTAAGAGCCTCCCCGCAAGCCTTCGTATACTAGTGAACCATATTATCCAGCTTTGCAGAGTTCTGTGGAATATAAACACTAGATCTCGAGAGCCTCTTTTGAAGCTCCTCACTATAGATACGCCAATTGGCGTTTTTTAGGTTTCTGTGCCAGCCAGTTCTTAGCGCCACCCCGCCAAAGTCGAAGCGAACAAATCTATGATCCGAAAAGGAGTGGTCTTCAAACACCATCCAGTTTTTTATCAAGGATTCCCCGCTCCCCGAGATCAGGGTGACGTCCAGAACCTCCTGCCTGCTCCTAGTAAGAAACGTGGGTACCGAACCCCTATTGCAAATCTTAAAGTTATGATAAATAACAAAATCAAAGAGTGACTCACCTCTATCGTTCGTGTCTCCGCTGCCCCACACTTCGTGGTGCGCATTGGCATCTCCCGCTAGTTCTGTACTTATGTAACAATAAAATTCAACTTCACCAAAGTTTAAAGATTTACATCTAAACTTTAAATGTTTTGATTTCATTAAATCGTAAATTTTTATTATCAAAACAAAAAAAAAAAAAAACAATTTTTTGTCAGACATTATTTTGTCAGATTGCGGTAAAATGTGTTCATAGTTGGAAAACTTCAAAAAAGCTCTGTTAAATTAAATCGGAGTTGAAAGCAAAAGCATCCGAACAAAAAACCATTGCGGTTGTCAAGGTATTTATTGCATTTTAACGAAAAATGGAGGTTTGCATGTTTATTAGGGTGCCCGTGATTTGGCAAGCTGTTTTTTCTTTAAAAACAAAAATGTCATATGTATATAACATCATATAGCATATATCATATATCATATATCATAAATCATATATCATATATTATATATCATATATCATATATCATATATCATGTTTCGTATGTCATATAGCATATATCATATACCATATATCATATATCAATTATCATATATCATATATCATTTCTCATATATCATATATCGTAAATCATATATCATATATTATATATCATATATCATATATCATATATCATAAATCATATATCATATATTATATATCATATATCATGTTTCGTATGTCATATAGCATATATCATATATCATATATCAATTATCATATATCATATATTATATATCATATATCATATATCATACATTATATATCATAACTTAATATAGATATTTCTTCTGTACGTGTCTGGACTGATTTTGATTAAATTTTGTTTTCGTATTGAAGAGGGTTTAAGGATGCTTTAGATTCACTATTTAGTCCGGGAAGGGGACCAGATAGTGACCTATTCCAAATTATCTTATTTATGCTGAGATTTTCTTGACCAAGATAATAGTTAAGAAACTTTTCATACTGAGAAGTGGATCGGGAGCCGACCCATATTAATATATACATTTCATCTGTACATGTGTTTGTGACTGAACTTTTATTAAATGACTGGGCTGATTTTGATGTAATTTCGCGTGCACCTTCGAGGGAATTTTAGCATGCTTTAGATTCACAATTTAGTTTGTTTTATTTCTTTACTTTCCGGTAAGGGATCCAGGGTCCGATCTATTCTAAAAAAAATAGTTCATGGTGTGATTTCTTTAAAATTTGGTACGGGCTACTTCCTCGACCAGCTTTGTATTTGAGCAAATTTCTTTCCGGATAGTGGACCAGGGACTAACCTCTTCCAAAAATTCGAATTTATGGGACGAATTTCTTGATATTTCGCACAACGACCTCACCCACGACCGCCAAAACGACCTCATCTAAAAAATCGTGTTTATGATGCGATTTGTTTGAAATCTAGGTCAGGAGTACCTCCTTGACAAACTTATTGTTTAAGTAACTTTTCTTTCCGGACCCAACCTATTGTAACAATCCGTGTTTATATGAAAGTAAGAAGATATGGTGGAGAGACAGGGATCAAACATGGCGAGGAGGCGGACGACGCTAGAAGATATAATTTTTTTTGCAGAAACTACAATATGACAGATGCCTCTGTCTAAGTTACAGTTACAGAGCAGCTACATCGCAGGGAGGTATATCATCATATTTTATATATAAAAATGAAATGAAATGAATTATCAATTTTCAGAAATGAATATTACAAATTTAAAGAGAAAATGTTTAGTTAATCTTGGCTCACGCTAATAACTTAGATATTCGTCCCACCCTGACTACCACGTGAGCGATTTGTGTGAATCCGCTGAACCTTCGGGCCGTATCACCATGCTTATAACTGAATATTTTAACAACTTTTTGGGGTGTAATTAATGTACGGACTGCTTATTAAAAATTTATTTATATATTTGTCGATATAAACTCGTTATAATGATGGCTCCATTCCATAAATAGAAACCATAATAATGACTCTATTAAAAGTAGATTAATTCGATACATTACAAATATGTATTCTATGTACATATGTACATATACATATTTACAGCAGCGAACAAAAAAAATAGCGGCAGTAATTATACTCAGCTGAGCAGAGCTTGCAGAGTATATTAACTTTGTTCGCATAACGGTAATCCGTAACGGCATAAACTAATCGAGATAGATATGGACTTCTATATATAAAAATGATTTGGGCGAAAAAAGAAATTCATTTAGTCATGTCCGTCCGTCTGTCCGTCCGTCCGTATACACGATAACTTGAGTAAATTTTGAGGTATCTTCATGAAATTTGGTACGTAGCTTCCTGGGCGCTCATCTCAGATCGCTATTTAAAATGAACAAAATCGAACTACAACCACGCCCACTTTTTCGATATCGAAAATTTCGAAAAACCGAAAAAGTGCGATAATTCATTACCAAAGACGGATAAAGCGATGAAACTTGGTAGGTGGGTTGATCTTATGACGCAAAATAGAAAATTAGTAAAATTTTGGACAATGGGCGTGGAACCGCCCACTTTTAAAAGAAGGTAATTTAAAAGTTTCGCAAGCTCTAATTTCGCAGTCGTTGAAGATATCATAATGAAATTTGCAGGCACGTTACTCCTATTACTATATGTGTGCTAAGCAAAAATTAGAAAAATGGGACGACGAACAAACCCACTTAAAAAAAACATTTTTTTAAAGTCAAATTTTAACAAAAAATTTAATATCTTTACAGTATATAAGTAAATTATGTCAACATTCAACTCCAGTAATAATGATATGGTGCAAAAAACTACAAAAATAAAATAAAATTTCAAAATGGGCGTGGCTCTGCCCTTTTTCATTTAATTCGTCTAGAATACTTTTAATGTCATAAGTCGAACAAAAATTTACCGATCCTTGTGAAATTTGGTAGGTGCATAGATTCAATGGCGATAACTGTTTTTTGTGAAAATGGGAGAAATCGGTTGAAGCCACGCCCAGTTATTATACACAGTCGACCGTCTGTCCTTCCGCTCGGCCGTTAACACGATAACTTGAGCAAAAATCGATATATCTTTACTAAACTTAGTTCACGTACTTATCTGAACTCACTGTAACTTGGTATAAGAAATGGCCGAAATCCGGCTATGACCACGCCCACTTTTTTGATATCGAAAATTATGAAAAATGAAAACAATGCCATAATTCTATACCAAATATGAAAAAAGGGATGAAACATGGTAATTGGATTGGTTTATTGACGCAAAATATAACTTTAGAAAAGACTTTGTAAAATGGGTGTGACACCTACCATATTAAGTAGAAAAAAATGAAAAAGTTCTGCAGGACGAAATCAAAAGCCTTTGCAATCTTGGCAGGAATTCTGTTCGTGGTATGACATATATAAATAAATTAGCGGTACCCGACAGATGATGTTCTGGGTTACCCTGATCCACATTTTGGTCGGTATCTCGAAAACGCCTTCACATATACAACTAAGGGCCACTCTCTTTTAAAACCCTCATTAATACCTTTAATTTGATACCCATATCGTACAAACACATTCTAGAGTCACCACTGGTCCACCTTTATGCCGATATCTTGGAAAGGCAACCACCCATAGAACTGAGGCCCATTCCCTTTTAAAATACTCATTAACACCTTTCATTTGATACCCATATCGTACCGTCGCACTTTTTCGGTTTTTCGAAAAAGTGAGCGTGGTTGTAGTCCGATTTCGTTCTTTTTAAATAGCGATCTGAGATGAGCGCCCAGGAACCTACATGCCAAATTTCATCAAGATACCTCAAAATTTACTCAAGTTATCGTGTTTGCAGACGGACGGACAGACGGACGGACGGACATGGCAAAATGAATTTCTTATTTCACCCAGATCATTTTGAAATATAGAAGTATATATCTATCTCGATTAGTGTATGCCGTTACGGATTACCGTTATGCGAACAAAGTTAATATACTCTTTCTGCTCAGAAAATTCCAAATAAAAGGTAAGAAAATTTCCTAAAATGTTCTAGAATTTTAAATTTTTTTGAAAATGTTACTAAAACTGGTTTTCATAGAATTTTTTCTTAAAATATAGAAAATAAGAAAAGTATTTAGAATAGGACTTTGTCACCACTATTTTTCTGTTCGCTGCTGTGTGTATGAGTATATTTAACGCTTTGTTAAAATGCGTGGATGTATGAACGAACATAAGATTTTATTGGTACTCTTTTTACTATCATTTTGTAGCAGGTATACTTAAGTATAGCCATTCCAGAGCATTTAATGTGACTTTAATGTTATAATAAGTACCGCAATGAGTATATATCAACAGTTACAACTATTGCACAGGTGCACACGCGCACTTAACATTACACCGCAAGAAATTATGCGTTATTTTCTGAAGGTATAACAACCGGACTAGTTTTCCTACGATACAATGAGAGATTTTTGATGTCTAATCATCTTTGCGCACGGTATAAGGATATCGAGAATGTAAGAATTAGGTAAGTAAGTGTAAGCGTAAGCATAGTCTTTGGAAGAGGTATGCTATATGGGAGAATATAGAATGTATACGTAGTCTTAGTTTGTGGTATTGGTATGCTGTCAGTGTAGTCTCCACAATGTTGAATAAGGAAAGGAAAGATTAAAAGTTAAAACCGTAGCCGGAACTGAACCCGAAATTGGACGGCGTCGTATTTTTTTGTTATAGAACTTCTAACGGTTTGTTATCAATGAGTTATTGGTAATGGGCGTGTTACCCAGTTATTATACAAGCCCTAACGGGTTTTTATCGACAAGTTATCGTTTTAATGCACAAAGTCGTATGATAGACGAGGTAAATACGAGTTATTGCAGTGTTATCGAAGTGTTATAAATTTGCTATCTATAACAAATATTAAAAATGCCTTACCTACGAGTTATAGGTCTATAATGGATTGGTCATCGAAAATTTATCGATTGTTTAACAAAAAGTATCGATTATTTATCGAAAAGTTGTTGATTTACTATCGAGATTACGTCAATTATGTTACCGAAAGTTAACGATATGTTACCAAAAGGTTATCGATTTGTTATCGAAATAATATCGTTTTTATATCAAAAAAAGTTATAGATTTTATGTCAGTATCAATTTCCAATCATCATGTTATCGACGGCTCATGGGGTTGTTATGTATCAGATACCGATAACACTTTAACATAAAAACCAAAAACACATCTGGAACCCATGTTGCCCTCATATTGCACTCTTAAATTCTAAAATCTTTTTGGGGAAAATGTTTAGAAAGAAGCAAAAAAACTCACATATGAGCTGAGAAGAAGCAACAGGGTAACACTATTTTCAGAAAAGAAAACGCCATTAGATTCGTAGCAGTTTTAGGCATTGTTTCTGCTGTCATTGATGAGGCGCGAAAAAAAGTTTACTTTATAAAATTCCCCCATTCCTTACATTAATTTCCTGTCGAAAGCAGACTACGTACGATGTGTAACGGAAATTAGCACCACAACATTCATCCCTAAATGCCAAAAATCAATTATGAGCAACATGTTAGAACTCATTTTTTTTTTGTCATATGAGGCGCGCTTTCGCAAGGTGTCTGAATGAGTGATCGAATATTAAGTGATACAGAGTGGCAGTTACATTTACGAAGGGGTCCGTATGGAGTATTTGTGAATTGACTGCGAGAGCTTATGTCAAGCCTGCCTAAGGAACATTTTTTTTGATATATTTCAATAAGGCTGCTTTCTATATGATACGCTCCTTGTGGTATTTGTTTGAAGTCTTCATAAAGAAAAAAGGATCAACAATTGACTGCTCCCCTATATTTGTATTTGATAAATGACGATGTGACTGCTTCAACGCGTAAGGCTAATGACGAAAGTCATAAAGTTGTGTGAGAAAGTCAATGTATATTTTCTAATATGAATCATGCTCATCGTCAAGGCTTAAATGTCTCATATGTTTTGCTACGTAAGGATATATATATATAAGTGAGGGTGTAACTAATGAGGAGTAAGTAAATGTAATATTACATAAAAGTAAGTATGTAAAAATGTCTGATATGTCGGTATGCAAGAATCCCATTGATAAAGACTAGACTGAAAAAAGCCTCAATGAATGTAAGTGTATGTTTGTATCATCAAGGATATTAAAACGTTTGAATTAAACATTTTGTTAAGCAGACTTTCAGTACGCTACTACATACTTATATACAAAATGAATGATATGGTGGTCGTCATTACATGCAGCATCCGTTAAGACTGATTAAGGCTAAACATAAGGGACATTTATACGAACCCCTTAAGAGGGAAGTAAAGAGGATTAAAGATGCTGTTTAATAAAGTAAATAAAAAATAAAACAGCACAAATAAGAACAAGTACTAGGAGAGTAAAAAGTGCATGTTCAGTGTGTGTGTAAGCATAAATGTGTGAAGCTTGAAAAAATCCAACAAAATCAAAAAGAGCTTTAACATTGGAATCTTTTGAAGCACCACGTGAATAAGGAGTAACATCACCGAAGAACTGCGGTCTAAAATCTCATTCTGGGTGAGAACGCTTTTAACAGATTTACACGGTGTAAGTGCAAAAGCTGTCACCTTGACCATGCTGATGTGCATGTGATTGAATTTTTTTATAGGGCTTGCTTTGCTTTATGCTAAATATTGTTATAAAATAAAATTAAGCTCGCCGAGGGGTTGAAGTTAAGCCACAACAAAAATAGCCTTATCAGAGGTTTTTGAAAAAAGCATCGCCTGTTTCTTATCGACAACAATATAGAAGGACAAGTTACCGGCTAACTGCCGATTGCGAACTATTATCAAAAGTACCCAAAACTTGCGGAAGAGGAACACATACTCCCCAGGGAAACGCGAGTCACTCTAGCTTAACTCTTACCTATCCAGAATCAGCCCCAACATACAAAATGTATGCCCCGCTTGCAATGTGTCCCAACATGACACCAACCATCTCTTTAATTGTAATGTGGAACCAACGCCTCTAACACCCCTTTCATTATGGTCCTCCCCTGTTGAAACAGCAAGTTTTCTTGGACTCCCGTTAGAAGATATTGATGACAATTTGTGATCGGTCGCACCTATTAGGTGGGGCGAAGCACTGCTACAGCAACAACAACAACAACTATTATCATACCTATTATCATAGGTATGCCTGTGGTAAGAAGCGACTAAAATACCAAACTGATTTAAGGGGTTGTGTAGCGCAACCATTTCAACGGGTTGCCAGCGCAATTTATAGCTTTTTCAACCCAATTGTCAACCTCACCTACCCGCGACGATTAGCCAAGGCTCTGGCGACCCCAAGTTTCTCATGGGTCTAGGGTTTGGAAGGACGGTATGGCTTTGAAGGTTCTATGTGGTTATACTACAGCGCCAAAAACCTTCGGGGAGTATCCTTATCGCTACAACAACAAAAACAAAAACTAGTATCATTGAGTCATCGGTTTGTTATTGCCTTGTTATCACCGAGTCGGCGGCTTCATCGATATCTGTTTCATAACAAAGCGATAACGTGCCGAAAACACATTAATAATAATCAAAAAAGTAATCGAAATCTTTTTGATAAACTTTTGAGAACAAATGGATAGCATATCGATAACTTACTGTAAAAACATTTACCATATTGCAATTAGCAAACTGCTAACACTCCGATAACAAAATGTAAACTTTTCGATAAAAAAATCCGATAACTTCATTATTACATATTGATAATAACATAAATAATCGGCAAATTTCCGACTATTAATCACCAAATTTTCAATAAAAAATCGATAATTTGATAACTTTCAAAGAGGAATTTTCGATAACAAACCGGGGGCACTATCTGTATAAAAAATAAGTAACACCCCGACAGTAAATCGACAACTTTTCGATGACAAGTCGATAACTTTTAATTAACATATCAATTAAAATGAAATAAATGTAAGGCGCGATAACCTCCGAAAAGATTTTAGGCCGAAATTCTCTTCCAATTTGCTTTGTTCTTCTCTTAGTTGTTCTTACAAACTGGCGGGAGGGGACCTACTTATTTTATGCCGACTCCGAACTGCATATGCAAAACAGATAAGTTTTCACTGAGAGCTTTTCATGACAGAAATACACTAGGAGTACTTGCCAAACACTGCCGAGGGGCGACGCCGCTTAAAAAAATTTCTTCTAATTGAAAAACCTTGTTTTTAAAATGTTGATGTTGCTTTGCACGGGGCGGACGGGAGCCCAGGATCTTCGTGTTGTAGGCGGAGAACGCTATCTTCACACCACGGCGGCCACATTATAAATTGCTTTTCGATAAAAAAATCGGTAGTATTTCGATATAAAAACAATAGTCGTCGGTAAAACATTGATTACTCATCGTGAGCTTTTGCTGTCCTGTAATTCTTGTCAATAACGGTAGGAGAGATGAAGTGTTTGATTAGCTAACGGAAGGCAACAAGCAGACTTCGGCTTTTGCAGTAGGTATTCAAAAAGGAGTCAACGCTACTGCAAGAAGATGAAATAGCTGAGGAAGCAGTCCCTGTGATACTAACATTGCGCATATTTTTGGCATAGGCAGTAATTTACCGGTTGCTAAATAGAATATGTAACATAGTGGGAGGATGCTTTGCTTAATTTTCTGCGCCGCGACCTAGGATTGGAAGCTAATTTGGATATGACGACCCATAAAAGAGGCATCCTCTAGACAAACAAAAGGTTAGAAGATGCTTTGCACGCAAGACTGGAGAAAATGTGCCATGGCATGAGCACTATTTATTTACGCTTTGTCAATTGAGGTTCTAAATTCATTCGTATGCTTGAATCAGGGAAGGTAGAAAGGGACCTCGAAATCCTGAGATAAGCGGTACAAAATGAAGGCGAAAGCAAAATTTTGGAAGACCCCATCGGGTTAGGGGGCTTAGAATGTAGCCGCGGCAGGTATGCTTGTCGTAAGAGGCAACTAAAATACCAAATTGATTCAAAGAGGTGGTGCAGCGCAAGGCGTTGCCAGCGCAAAATATAGCTTCCCCAACCCATTTGTCAACTTCAGCTACCCGTGACGAACCCAGTTTCATGAATAGCCGAAGCTCTGGCGACCTCAAACTCCTGACGGATTTAGGCTGTGGAAGAGTGGCATGGCCTAGAAGGTTTCATGCGATCATACTAAATCGTTCCCAATATGGTCGGGCCGGTGCCTTAATGATGCTTGTTACGGGAACGTAACGGGTCTCCATCCGACAAAGGACCATCAATATCGATAACACTACCCAAGGCATTCACGGAGTCTCCTTATCCGTACCAGAACAACAACAAAATCAGGTCTGCCGCTTCTTCGCTAAGCTAACTGACACCTGACACCAAGGGAACTTAGGTCATTTTAACTAGTCTTTCCTGAGGAGTTTATTTGGGGTTTATTCTGAAACGATTTGATTGAGGGATAGTTGGGCATAGCAACCTAAATATATATTATCACTAACAAATCTTATATTGGCATCTTTTTATTGTAATTTACTACTAATTCGAAGTCGAGTGAATCGTTGTGAAGTAATATTTTTATTTTTTTTCCTTTCACTATGATAACTCTTAATGTAGAAGTAGTCAGCAATGAATTTGCCATAAAAATGTGAAAGAAACTAATCATAAAATGATAAAGAGGGATCTAACACATCACGCATACGAGTGAACAACTGAGAAAATTTCTTAATGTGTGAACTTTGCTCCGTTTTTACAGACCATAAAATCACTTAATGCTGCAGCATATTAAATTTTGTTTAAAAGCATTTGCCAAAAATGTGTCACGTTTAAGAATATTTATGTATGTCATGCTTGCCTTCTATACCAATAAACACTTTAACACTTATGAAACCCGTATTTGCAACCCTTAACCCACTCACGTTTGAACATGCTATACAAGCGGTGCACTCGAGAGCTTCGTAGAGCTTCGGGAAACTATTCGGCGTTTACCTTAATGTTATGTGAGCCATGCGCGGTTCCAGGGGGGGGGGGGGGGGGGAGGGAACTTTTTTGTATTGACTGTAATGAAATATATAATACTAATCTACATAGTAATTTCTTATCACAAAACGGATTTCTACTAATTTTTAATTTTTCTTGCTTTTTTACGTTCTAGGGGGAGAGGGGGGGGGGGGGGGGACTTTTTTTAAGTATACGTAATAATAACGTAAAAAGGCAAGACAAATTAAAAAAAAAAAGTAAAAATCCTTTGTGTGATAAGAAATTACTGTGTAGATTAGTATTATATACTTCATTACAGTCAATACAAAAAAGTCCCCCCCCCCCTTCCTAGAACCGCGTATGTGTGAGCGCGGTGATAGATATGCAGTAAAGCAAGCTGTGAATCAGTTTTAGCTTGTACTTCAAGCTGTAAACATTGTCCCAGCGGGTGAAAGGGTTAGAATATACCCGCGGTAGGTATGCCTGTCGTAAGAGGCGACTAAAATACCAGATTCAAGGGGCTGTTCCTCATGGAACTTGGGATGGGGAGGGAAGTATGGTCTGAAGGTTTAATGTGGCCATATAAATCGTTCCCGATATGGTCGGGCTAGCACCTTAATGGTGCTTTGTAAGGGGGCGTACCGGATCTGTATCCGACAAAGGACCATCACATCGATAACACTCCCCAAAGCCTTCGGGGAGAAACCTCATCGCTACAACAACAACAACAACAACAACAACAGTAAACATCTCATGCGTGAATTCTCTGCTAAACTATCACCACTTTGCCGGCGTTACTCACCACTGTGCTATACACATGAATTGTGCGTAGTGTTAGAAAGGGTCGCATATCGCTGCGCAGCACACGCCACTAATAAATAAACCCTACAAGAATAAGAACAACATGGCAGCAAGAACAAGGTAGCTAGTGAAAGACTGCGACAGCAAAAATATACGCGGATATTAGGAGATATCAATCATTGTGAATGATAACTAAGTGTGATATCTTATCTATCAAATGCCTGACAAGATGTTCAATATGGCACTTTTTAGCGTTTTGACAGGGTGTTCAATATGGCGGCGCCTATCTTCAGCGGGTGATAGGAAGAGATACAGAATGAGACAGCGGTAGTCAAATACAAATCAGGTGATCCAATCACTTTGGAATTTTGACGTATATGCAGGAGATATCACACTTAGTTATCATTCTCAATGATATCAATACTTTAAAGAAGTGTTCGAGGAGGTAATTTGCGAATGATACAGACGAGTGTTGAAGCAAGCGTATAAAAAACATATATATAATACTTCTATATCAATACCTTCCTATCTACCTAATATGCAAATTTTCTGTCAATCATTATTTGCTGAAACTGTGCAAATGTATGTTCTGCACATGCGCGGGCTTTGTTAGTGTTAGTGAATTGTAGTAGCATATGTAAAAAAAGTATTAAAGTGGTAGCAACGGGTCACTATCCCCTTTTTACCCAACTTCTGCATACTAATTTTTATAAAATCTCAGTTTAGTCGATTAAACAATGAAAAGGCCAACAAATACCACACAAGGCTTGATGTATTTATTATTTAAACATGGGCTGGATCCATACAAAACACATTATTTACATAAATAGTAAAAACACAAAAAAAAAAAAAAAACAAGGCGAAGAATTCATATTTTTGAAATGAAAAAAATTCAAAACATCCCAACAAGCAACGTTTTTAAAAATAATTTAAAGTGAATTAGCTTGAAATAGCTGGCTGCTATTGCTGTTGAGATAATAGGTGTATTTTTTTTCAAGCGAGCTTGGAGAACACGCTTCAACTAGCTAAACAGTTTCATTATGCCAAAACCATACAGATGGTGGAGGTTTATCAGCTAATTGTTAGTTTTTTTCGCTGCTATGACAGCGCAGTATGTTTTTGACACTCAACCAGAGAATTACAAAAACAAAATACATGAAATGCGTGTGTTTGTTTGTACGTATGTCACCCAGCCGCCACGCTGTTATTTTGTTATTTTTGTTTATCTGCACATTCGTATGTTCATTTCATTCGCTCGTTCACAATAGTGCCCTATTTTTTAGTATGCAACACTATACAACACTATCAATCAGGTCGACTATTACCTAAGCGGTTTCAACTGAAAGCGCTTAGCCAACGCAACTCGATTACTTTTTATTGTTGCTTTCCATGCAATTCGGTAAGCTAGCTAGTGTTTTAATTGTACTAGTTAGCAACAAAATACAGCAGACATCAATTTTGTAAATTTTACTTATAACAACTGTAAATCTTACTACCGCTAACTAGATTTTTTTAAATTTATGCCATTCGTTGCGCCTACGCATATTTTGTAACTGTTAATTCTGTGCATGGGAAATTCGAGTTGTCAGTTGGCATTATTTGCTTTTTTTTGTCGCTTTTTGGTAACTAAGGGCTCATATACATACGTATATCTGCGCACTCAGCACAAATCGGTAATGCTATACTGCTGAGTTCTTAAAACAATAAAAATTTTATAATACTAATGGAAAACAAAAGCTTACTTTTTCATTTGGAGAACGAAATAGCCTAATGTACAATATTGATAGAAGCAAGGCGGCTTGTTGAAATATACATATATTTAAGCCCCTCTTTTACAAAAATTTAACGACAGCCTTGAGATTTTGTCTCCTTCTCTCGTTGTATATCTGTACTGTAATGTTTGACAGGCTTCACAGTTCAGTAGTAGTGATATAGAAGTATTACATATATGATAAAAAATTACAACACAATTGTGTCTATAAAAGAGCGGGTGAGCGAGACAGCTGATTAGTTTAATCGTAGATTAGATTGATACGAATCTTTTGTAATCGCTCTCATATTTTCGCTCTCACGAGGGATTTGTCTTCTAGTTGTTGCTGGCAACAATCACAGATAAATCCCTCGCGCCAGCTGAAGCGGGTGCCAGAACAAAAAATGTGCCAGCCAAAACGAAAAACGGGCCAAAAATTTCGGTAAACTTTAGTTTGACCTGCAACTGTAGAATAGCGTTCAAAAATTATGGGAAAAAGGATAAAAATACTTGTTTTAGTGTAAATATGATTAGTTTGAAGGCCCAGGGTAAATATTGTTTCCCATTCAAAAGTTATCACTAAAAACAGGTTTTGTAAATATGAAGTCCCGATGCAACCAGTCCATTTTGATCACAGCACCTGGAACGCCAGACATGTAAGATAAGCCCTATCCAATAATGATGTTAACTATTATATCAGAGGTCCGATTTACTGAAATTTCAAAAAAAAAAAAAATATATGGTTTTCACTGCGAGTTAAATGCGTTACAATATTTGACTAATTAATTTAATCGAAATGTAAATTTTACATAGATTTGTTTATATTTAACTCTAGCTAGTCGTATTATTGTAAAATAAGTTTAAAGAAATAAATATTTTACGATCATCATTTTATTAAGCCGAAATCGCCGAAATGTATGTCAAAATCCCCATTTTCAGATCTATTCATTTTTGCTTGGAGTGGCATCATTGATAAATGTTATAAAAAATGTGCATTTTGACAGCGCTCTCTCGAAACAAAGAGTTGTAAATCCATTCATCTATGGTTTAATTTTAGTGATGTTTGAATAAACTAAGTTGACTTTAAATTTAAATTTAAATTTATACTACTTTTATTATAGGTAAAAAAAACCTTAATACTTTTATTCATTTTTTGGCAGTATTTTATTTAAAACATTGTTTGATATGGAAGAATGATCCCGATAGGACATATTCCTGACGAAAAATCCCGATAAAACTCTCAAAGTTTGCTTATAAATTATTTGTTTGATTTATTGTCATTTAAGCAGACGCCTCCATTTGATGTCACTGTTGCTCTTCATGGGGAGGCGGTGTGAGTTTCGTGGAAGGAGGAAATGCTTTATGCACTGACGAAGATATGTGAAGCTCACTGAAGACTCTCTGAATGTTGGACGGAGACAATGAAACACCGGAAGTACCGAACCGCTCTTACGTCGGTTCAATTTAGAGTGGAGCTACGAATTGCTCCTCCACCGAAGATGAGATACTATTATATCTTACCACTGAGGAAAGTATATTGGAGCAGAAGCCATACAGACACGGCAGTAACATCAACACATGTCCTGCCGAAGGGACATATGGCATAAGGGCTGAAGATATCTGTGGAACATATTTTTCTTTAAACAAGAAGATAATTGATTAAAGGTTTAAGAAGAGTTTATCCAAAGGGTTTAAATATATAAATAAATGTAGGGCGCGACAATCTCCGAAGAGATTTTAGGCCGAACTTCTCTTCCAATTTTCGTCGTGCTCCTTTTTAATTTTTCCTACAAATTGGTGGGAGGGGACCTACTTGTTTAATGCTGACTCCGAACGGCATCTGGAAGGCAGATAGTTTTCACTGAGAAGCTTTTTATGGCAGAAATACACTTAGAGTGCTTGCCAAACGCTGCCGAGGGGCGATCCCGCTTAGAAAAATTTTTCTTTAATTGAGAAAACTTGTTTCTAAAATTTTGATGTTGCTTTGCCTGGGGCGTGAACCCAGGATCTTCGGTATGGTAGGCGGGGCACACCTACCATCACACCACGCCGTTGCCTTAGCTAGTTTCCTACCCAAAGAAGCTCTGAAAGTTGTCCAAGGTGCAGAAAATTGTGAAACCTTAGGTTAACTGAAATTAACGTGAATTGACTTAACTTAACAAGCTTCTCCCTTGGTGCTCATTTTAAATCTGGAAATTAATATCCATCTCGATTCCTTTATTACTTTATCAAGCCCAAACTTGAGTAACCATTCAAGGAAGTTTAAATCATAGCAATCAAATTTTTTTTTTTGCAGTTCTCACTTTCTTTTTTTATTGACACTGCGTATGTATTACCTTTGTAAATAAATGCGTGTTATGACAACAATATTTTTGTAGGTGCATTTAAATTTATATATTTTTCTCGTCGTTTTGCCAGACACTCAATTCTACACGCTTCGTTACCGCCGAAACTGGCGGCAAGAGGTGGAAATATCTGGGGTATTCCATCCCATTTCGATCAATTTTGAACCCGACCCTTTTAGAATTGGCTGAAAGTTTTTCTTCTTTTTCTAGCTTACGAAAGACGTTTTTCAGGATTTTTTCAAATTTTTTCATCCAACTCAAAAAAAAGTTATGAATTTTTAAAAAAACACCGTATTTGTTTTCAAAATGCTATAACTTTTTCAAAAATTGACCGTTTGGGATCTTTCTTTATTTTTTTTTAAATTTGTTTTTAAATGTACTTTTCGGAAACAATACAAAAAAAATTTTAAAGTTTTTTTTTAATTTTTCAGTTTTTCGAGATTTTTCGAATTTCGCCATTTTTTTTTTTCATAAAAAACTTCAATCAATTCTGCAATCATCCCCACTAGTCCCGGAGTGGGCCGATTTTTTTATATTTTTTTATATTTAATTGAAAAAAAATTTCCAAAAATAAAATTTTTTTTATCAATTTTATTTATATAACAAAAAAATGTAAGAAAATTATTTTTAAGTATTCTTGCCAGAAAATAAATTCATAATTTGTTACATTATTTTTAGAAAACTTACCTGTTTACTGCGTCAGTCATTAATCCTGGTTATTTTAATCGTATATTACCATAATATATAAAGAAAAGAATACTTAAAAATCATTTTCTTACATTTTTTTGTTACATAAATAAAATTGATAAAAAAAACTTTTTATTTTTGAAAAATTTTTTTTCAATTAAATAAAAAAAAAATATAAAAAAAATCGGCCCACTCCGGGATTAGTGGGGATGATTGCAGAATTCATTGAAGTTTTTTATGGGCGAAAAAAAATGGCGAAATTCGAAAAATCTCGAAAAACTGAAAAATTAAAAAAAAAAAAAAACTTTAAAAATTTTTTTAAAATTTTTCCGAAGAGTACATTTAAAAACAAATTTCAAAAAAAAGATCAGAAACGGTCAATTTTTGAAAAAGTTATAACATTTTGAAAACAAAAACGGTGTTTTTTTTTAAATTCATAACTTTTTTTGAGTTGGATGAAAAAATTTGAAAAAAATTCTGAAAAACGCCTTTCGTAAGCTAGAAAAAGAAGAAAAACTTTCAGCCAATTCTAAAGGGGTCGGGTTCAAAATTGGTCGAAATAGGATGGAATACCCCATCTACATACGTATTTACATAAGCCACCTTCAAAATTGACATTTAAATAAAAATGCGTGACAGTTGGGGGAATTTGGGTGTGTGTGTGTAACAACATGTGTAACATATTCAGCTACGGAAATGCTGGTAGCGATATCACTTCAATACAATGTTATGATGCTTAGACACTCAGCTTTTACTTACCTACATATGTGATTGCGGGTACTATGTTGTTTTTGACAATCATGCCTTTGGCTTACGCTTATTTGAACGAGGGTTCGAGTTATATAAAATTCTGATATTGGCAGCGAAATTAATGCTGTTTTGTTTTAAATTGATGTTAATATGTAGAACGTATTTTATATTTCAGTGCTTTTACTTATGTATACAATATATATGCAATGATGTACAGCAGCGAACAGGAAAATAGCAGTGACATATTTTTATGCAATGTTTTCGTTTGAATTCTTCTATTTCTATTTTTAAGCATATGCTTGAAAAAGCTGCTATGAATTTTGTAGCTAGAACTATGCAAACAAAGTTTCCAAGGAAATACGAAAATTCGGCAGAATGTTACGGTTATTTCGAATTTTTTATTTCGAGTTTTATGAATTTTTTTTTTTTAGTATATAGTTTTGTACTCCCATCAATTGTATTCTCACGAAAGACAGGTTTTTTCGGATTTGAAAACAAAAATTATGAAATTTGAAAGCTTTCGAATCCCCTTT
Organism: Eurosta solidaginis; assembly: GCF_040869045.1. Lineage (NCBI taxonomy): Eukaryota > Metazoa > Arthropoda > Insecta > Diptera > Tephritidae > Eurosta > Eurosta solidaginis. The sequence goes on from NC_090319.1 coordinate 17,474,408, forward strand.
CCATTCAAATCGAGCTAAAGAATAAGCGCTCAGGTCTCTCAAAACGATTTTCGATAATTTTTCGAAGTTTGAAACTTTTATTAAATTTTCAAAATTTGACAAGTTTTTCAAAAACGTTTTTTAGATTGGTTTGCATATCTTCTAACAAAATTCAGTAGTGGAATTCACTAACTTTGTTAACCACATTTGCCATCGCCTTATTTGCCAATCGATAACTATAACACTTTTGTTATTCAGTAACTAATTTTTATCGATATTTTTTTATCGACGATCGGCTGCGTTGTTCAATAAACGGCAATTAAATTGGCTGCGTTAAAAATTACGAAATAAAAAAGAAAATCGGAACTTTAATTAAATACTTTCAAACACGAAAAGTTGCTTTATAAATCAAATGGCATTTGTGTACTTGGCGTACGTTTTAGTCCATCGCCAGCGGACAGACACCTTCTTAGAGAAGTAGATAACCCATTCCACTTGAATGCAACGTAGTTAAGAAAGCTGTACCGACTAACCCCAGACTTGGCTCATGATATTGTTTCTCAACTTGATGGTCAATTAAAGTACAAGACTATCAACAGAGAAAGAAAAAAATTAATACCGCATTTAATTACCTTTTGTTAAAATATGTAAAAACGTGCACAATAATGACTTTTAGAATCAGTTAGCATACAGAATTTATTTATCTTTGGCATTCCTTTTGTGCTTTTCGCATTTTTTAGGTTTTGTTAAGCTGTGCTGCCACCTTTCTACTATTAAAACGAAATTTAAATGTCATTTATTTCGAATCGTTAAAACTAAGTTAGTTAATAGTACAATCGATAAGGCAAGCGACAAAATCATTAATTAAAATCTCGACATATCGCATCGTTATAAGTTAGAGAATTGCACTACATGCCTCTGAAAATTTGCATTGGTTTTCGAAGTTCGAAACTTTTGCAAAATTTTCTCAAATTTGAGAATTTTTTCAAAAATATTTTTGAGACTGGTTTGCATATCTGCTAACAAAATTCAGGGAAATTTTTCTCAAATTATCGAAAGCAAACAACGAAAAATGAAATTGACAAAATTTGATATGAAATATCAATGCCATTTTCGTGTTCGCCGCTATATATATGAGTAGTACAAATCAACTCCAAATTTTGTACCTGATTAATTTCGATTATTTTGGATTTATATTCCCACATATTTTGCATTTTAATATTGTCACATCTTTGGCAATGCTGCTTAACTACTCGCCATATTTTTAATAATATAAGCTGATTACACACATATGAAAAGTGATAAAATTTGGTTATTGAGTAACAGAATCGTTAAAATTACCGATTATCCAAATTATTGATTGAAGACGTTGTTAATACCATAGCGAATTCCAATACTGACATGATAATGAAGGAAAGAAGAAACGATAACGAAACTATATCAAAGAGATAACAAAGCGATAACGAAACGATAACGAAATGATGACGAAGCAATAAGCAAACGACAACGAAACAAAACGATCACGAATCCATAAAGAAACAGTTACGAAAATATAATGACACGATAACAAAGCGATAACGAAACTAAAGCAAAACGATAACAAAGCAATAACAAACTGTTAAAAAAGGATAGCAAAACGATATCGAAATAATAATGGTCAGTAACGAAGCAATAAAGGAACGATAAAAAACGATGTCGAAATTATAGCGATACGATAGCGAAACGAAAATGAAGTGATGACGAGACACTTGGGACAGAAACGATAACGAAACGATAAGGAAGTAATAGTGAAACGATACCAAAACGATAACGAAGCAAAACGAAAAAAAAAAAAACGATAGCCAAACCATAACGAAACGCTAAAACGTCAATAACGAAAGTATATTTTAACGATAACAAAGAGAAAACGAAACGATTAACACAACTATAACAAAGCAATAAGAAAACTTCAAAGCTATGCTAACGAAGCAATAAGAATATGATAACGAAACAACAGGTAAACGAAAATAAAATGATAAAGAAACGATCACGAAATGATATCGAAAATGAGACGATGGCGTAGCTCAAACACCCTTTCAGACTACCGCGCACACTTCCGAGTCCCAATTTTCCTTGCTCGTATGAAAACTTGAGTAGCCAAAGGTTGCAAGGACAATAAACTAATTCACATAAGCTCCGTAAAACTATTACCTCAGTAAATACATTTTCTAATGTACTTTGAGGTGGCTTGTCGCGAGAATTGAACCCAGAACTTTCGGTATGGTAGGCGAACGCGCTACAGCGTAGCGACGGTCATCAAATTAGATTAAAACTCATATACATATCTTTTTGAAGCACCCTATACAAAAATACTGCAAATTTGAAAATAGAAATAAAGAAATCTGGTTTAAGGAAAACAATCTACCAAAAAATCTGCTACAAATATGCAAATTAATTGCGTCAACAAATCAGGTAGAAATGATAAACAAAGAAAAGTTATAGAAAAATGTTAAAATCTATTTCAAAAGGACGTGGGAAACAATGTGAGAGTAAATTGTATTAAACAGAAAAAACTAAGGAAAAAGCTCTATATCACAAAGTATACCAAGAACTTCTAAGTTTAAGTTAAGCTCGCCTAAGGCGCAGAGTGTGCATAAAGTAAACAAACAATGGATTTTCAGGAATCATCACCTGAAGCTAAACGCAATGAATAATGTTTTTGGATAATGCTTTGCATAAATTTTATAGCATACACACTTAAATATTTAATACAAATTCGAGTAGATGTGAAGATGAAGAAAATCAAAACAATCCTATGATACATAGGGTAATCTCAAGTTTAAGTCTCATCTAGAAGTATTTATGTTGTATTTGACACAAATTGAGGTTTACACTTTGGGGTCTTAATTGAATTGATTGTTTAAATCAACATCTATGGAGGGATCGCCAATCAACTTAAAAGAACTTTAGTAAAAAATGTGAATATACATATGTCATAAACTTTGTAGCATAAAAGTGCTTCACATCAATACCACAGGGTTCTTCAAAGCATGCTATGGTACATCGGCAGTGACATGGCAATTACTACGAGTGTATTTATGCCATGAAGTCTCTCAATGAAAGCTGATCTGCTTTGCAGATGCCGTACGGAGTCGGCGTAAAACACGCAGGTACCGTATCGCCAATTTGTAGGAGAAATTAAAAGATCATGATACGAATTGGAAGAGAAGCTCGGCTTTTAATCCCTTTCGGAAGTTATCGCCCCTTGTATTTATTTATTTTTACGTGACGGAAAAGTGCATTATTATCAGCATTAATCGGCACTTAGCCGCCTAAGCGATTTTTCCGTTTTTTAACAATTCACGCAAGTGGTAGCATCAAGGAATGTCAAATCTTCTTTCAACTGCCTCTTACAACTCAGCCGAGGTCTCTCTCTCTTCCTCTGCTTTCTAATTGCGATGGCGACTGAAATACTTTCTTGGCTGGATCGTCTTCGTCCATTCGCTTAACATAACCTAGCCAGCCTTGGGGTTTTTATAAGCTGCACTAGATTAGATTAGATTAGATTAGATTTATTCACGACTATCGTCGTATATGCGTAAAGCTCATACAGATCATCATTATACCTCCTTCGATATTCACCGGCGGTATCACGTACAGCACCATAAATCTTCCGGAGAATTTTTCTCTCGAACACCGTGTTCTGAAACATACATCAGCACCGGCATGATGAGCGGTGACAGCCAGTTCTATGTACTGGAGAGACTCGGAATTTATTTTCCCGACCAAGAGCTATCATATCATATCAGCGTAACTCCATTAATTTTGTGATTTTTGTTCATCGATAGAGGACTTTACCTCTTAATTGCCAACTCAGTTGAAAGTTCCACTTGTTGGCAAGAGTCACTGTCCTTTTGTTTTCTAAGCTGATATTATTTTTGCTGTTAATGCTGGTTCCCAGACAGACGGAATTCTTCACAGACTCGAATTAAATTCGTCCACAGTAATATGGCTGCCAAGGCGCAATTGCGCCGATTCTTTCTTGCCCGATTCTTTCTTGTCTGTCCAGATTTATCGCAAGCCCCAAGTTTTTGCTTCTTTATCTAATTCCGAGAAGGCACAACTCACAGCGCGTCTGTTCAGGCCAATAATATAAATATCATCAGTTATCGATTACTTATCGAAAACTATCGATATGTTGTCACAAAACTGTTGATTTGCTATCGGAAAACTGTGGATTTGTGATCGAAAAGTTATAGATTTGTTATCAAAAAATTATCGATTTAATATCGAAGAGTTATATATTTCTTACCTAAGTATAATTAGTTATTAACCGCTCGTCGGTATGTTTTGAAACATATACCGATAAAACTTCAACATAAAATTTATGACACATCTGCAATTCGTTCTTCAACAAGACGATTAGAAACTATCAACCGATGACTCGGCGGTAAGATGCCGGTAACCGACCCATAGGACAGCTCGTCGATAATAATTCACCATCGATAATTAGCCAATAATAATATAATAACTTGTCGGTATATATTCTTTCTCAGTACGAAAAGTATTTGTTTCCGATGAAGTTGCGTCTGTTGTAGTTTAACTGCAACCTTTAGACGAGCTTTAGCTAAGCTTAAAATAATAGTTCTTTAACCATACCATATATGTATTGTGACAAATATTAGCATCACTAAGCTGCTAGTAAATAAATGCACAACAACACATACATACGCATATGGCTATGGGAGATGCGTGGACTACAGATATACCTGTATATAGCTGGTAGCTAACCAAGCATAACCTTCAACTTTTCGCGAAATTACTTGACCTTAGGGGAAATGGGTGAACCAGGCAACAGAGAGTATAAAAGCAGCGCAAGCTGATTAATAACCAATCAGTTTTGGTTTAAACATGCTATTGGTTGTGAAGTAAAATGGTGAAATACTACTCCCAAAGTAACCTAAATAAAGACCAGTTTACAATACTCAATACTGGAGTGATTTATTCCACAGTTTAGCGATTCGAACTTTAGGAGAAGGGGCACAAATATCGGAATTCGTTACAGTATGTATTTGCCCACATCAAGTTTCACGAGTACTTGGTACTCGCGCTTTCACTTTAGTGGGTGTGTGGCTGTTTCTCCAAATTTTCACTAGGTGTATTTTTTACCACTTTATGGATATTTGGTAATTTCTAGTCCGAGCTTAGTTACGTCCGTGTGCCAAATTTGGTAAGAACATATGCGCTTTCAGCACACATTTTTGTACCTTTCATGAGAGAGAAATGGTATATAAACTTTGTCACGAATCTTAAAATTGTAAGTCCTAAAAGAAAATACATAGACCCACCAATAAGTAGATCGAAATGATCAGAATGAAGAGTTGTATGCAAACTAGTCCCTGAATTTTTGAGATATGTTGATAAAATTTGGTGAGCAAGTATATTTAGGTGTCCCATTAGACTTTTGTCGGATTCGGCCGGATCGGACCACTAAAGCATATATCCTCCATATAACCGGTTTTTCAGAAAAAGAGGATTTTTGTCATATCTTCTCAATTTATCATATTGAAGCTTCAAACTTCACCAAATGCTTTCGCATATTTTGCTTTGAGAAAATGGATGAGATCGGTCGTACATATAGCATATATTCCTCACCACCGACTGTTCAGATAAAAAGTTTTTTGTCCTTTGCACACAGTGTATATTAAATTTGATTGGATAACGGTTGGTTGTACAGGCATAAAAGAATCGAGATAGATATAGACTTGAATATATCAAAATCATCAATATCGAAAACAAATTTGATTGAGCCATGTCCGTCCGTCCGTCCGTCTGTCCGTTAACACGATAACTTGAGTAAATATTGAGATATCTTCACCAAATTTGGTACACGAGCTTATCTTGACCCAGAATAGATTGGTATATAATTAGCGAAATCGGATGATAACCTCGCCCACTTTTTATATATATAACATTTTGGAAAACACAAAAAACCTGATTATTTAGTAAATAATACACCTAGAATGCTGAAATTTGACATGTGGGCTGATATTGAAACTTTTGATAAAAATTTGAAAAAAAAAAAAAATTTAAATGGGCGTGGCACCGCCCACTTGTGATAAAATCAATTTTACAAATATTATTAATCATAAACAAGAATCGTTAAACCTATCGTAACAAAATTCGGCAGAGAGGTTGCCTTTACTATAAGGAATACTTTGAAGAAAATTTAACGAAATCGGTTGAGGACCACGCCCACTTTTATATAAAATATTTTAAAAGGGTCGTAGACGAATAAAATAAGCTATATCTTAGCGAAAAAGAGTTTAGTATCAATAGAATTTTACTTTATAAATTGAATTATAACATTAAATTGGAAAACATTAAAATTTTTGAAAATGTGTGTGGCACCGCACCTTTTACGACTAAGCAATTTTCAATGTTTTAGGGAGCCATAACTCGAAGAAAAATTTACATATCGTAACAAAATTGGATAAACATATTTTCCTTATAGCAGAAAATATTTCTAGTAAAAATGGACGGGATCGGTTAAAGACCACGGCAACTTAGATATAAAAAAATTTAAAAGGGTCGTAGACTAAAATAGTAAGCTAAAACTTAGCAAAAAATAGTTTTTGAATCAATATTTCATTTATCAAGTTTACAATCAAGTTTACAATGCAGGTAAAAATAAATTTGCAATAATCCTACTTGGTATGATTTTAGATAGTATGATACTTTGATAAGAAAAAGTAACACATTTTATATATACATAATTTTATTAGAAAACGGATGATTTCTTATTTTTAAGTTATACCGTTATTTCATAGATCGAATATCAAATATTTTGATTGAGATACTTTATTAAACAAAATAGTAGATACCTTAATAACCATTGTTAAATACATTATATTCTATTATTAAAATGTGCTTATAACTATTTGTTATTTCCATTTGTTATTTTTAGCAATTTTTTTTTAATACTTTTATCATTTTTAAACTTTTTCTATTTTTAACAATGGAGTTCTCTGTCTGCTTAGTCGTTTTTGAAACCACTTCAATTCTTTTATTTTTCCGTTCTTTCTGGTCTACGACATTGAATGTATTTTCATACCATTTCGATGCTTCACTACTGCAAAATTTTATTAGAGAGTTATACCGTTTTTTCATAAATGAAGCTAGTATCTTTGTTAAATATCACTTTTATTTTCTAAGATTAACGTGGCATGTGTATGTAATCGTGCTCTTTTTATTTAGTTGATTTATGGAAAAACGGTGTAACTCGACTTATACCATTATTCCACACATCCCCTCAATTTATTTGAAATTAAATATGCAATTGAAGCTCACGCTGAGTATATAATGTTCGGTAACGCCCGAACTTAGACACCTTTACTTGTTTTATATTAATCTTAAAAGTCGCTTAGGTATGTACATCTGTTCTTATGCAGCCGATTATTTAGATATTACGAAGGGGGTAAAATTATTGTTCAGTCCCATTCATGGAAGGTATTAAGTTTTCGGCACAGCTCCGTCCTTTCTTGTTTATTTTGGTTTTACAATAATTTTGCTCCCTCCTATCTTACAATCCCTTTATCGCCTCAGTATAGATATATTTATTGACCTCAACTTTTGCCTCTCTCTTTTTTTTTGTCCTTTCTGTCCTCATTTTTACTTTTTTTTACCACCTCCTATCACTTACCTCTTTCTATATTATCCAGTTTTCAGCCCCTATTCGTACAAAAAGCATTCTCCAAATAAATTTACAAGGCTAGTTATTTGACTCATTCCTATTAACCAGCATCTGAACCTCCTCATTCCGAGGCCGTTCCGCCGTAAGCTACCTTTTTATAAGTAGGCGCCTCTCTACTCTTTTAACCTCACGATACGAACTCTACAATTTTGTCACATTAACCAAGTTGCTGCTATTTTTCCTTCTTCCTCGAAAATAGTTTGTCATCTAATAGAGGCGCGGCTGGTTGCAAAAAGTTCATGACTAAAAATATAGCGTGTCACTTCTAATTTATTTCTACTTTCTTTATTTAGTCAACAACTAATATTCACTATGATATTACAATTGCATCCGTCTGTGCATTATAAAGCAATATCTACATATCTCATGGCCTAACCATTGTTGGCAAATACAATTAGAGCCTTTTCAAACAAATAAGGCTGGCATTTATGCTCGAGGTCGTCAAGGACAATTCGGCAAAAGCAAATACAGAAGAAATTGCATGGAAGTAAATTTAGATAAACATGAAAATTTAGGAATATTGTAAAACGAACAAAGCAAATAAGGTTTATACGTGGGAAAGGAAAAGGCATGAAACGGAAATTATTTATATTTATATTTATATTTATTGTAATACCGTCAATGAAACAAAGTTTCTGGCAGACTACTAACAACAAGTACATACATTTTTATCTAAAGAATACAAGTATGTTACATACTAAACTTAAGAAATTAATATGCTAAGCATTTAAAAGAAGTTTAAATATCTATAGATAATGAGCGAAAAAGATTTACGAAAGCTTCAGTGGCCAAATCAATGACGATTGTTTGAGACAAAATATTAAATTCTCGCATAGATCTTACAAGAGGAGCATTGCTGGCGAAATTAGCTTTAACCTTTTTGCAGTAAAATTGTAAGTGACTCGGAGGTTACGCCTAGGAAAATTAAAAGTAATCCTCTCCATGAGAAAAGGGCAATCATTGATCCCTTGAATAATATTGAATATAAAAGTCATCGAGAACATAGACCTACGACTATCCAAAGATTGTAGGTCAATAAGCATGAGACGCGAAGCATACGAAAGGACAGTATAGTAAAATTTTAAGGTTCTTAGAGCGAATTTAAGAAACACCTTTTGAATACGTACGAAATGCGTACTCGAGACGCGAGCGTACAAATGTTATTTATAACAATTTCAGAGTGTAAGGGTCCCTTGAATAATATTGAATATAAAAGTCATCGAGAACATAGACCTACGACTATCCAAAGATTGTAGGTCAATAAGCATGAGACGCGAAGCATACGAAAGGACAGTATAGTAAAATTTTAAGGTTCTTAGAGCGAATTTAAGAAACACCTTTTGAATACGTACGAAATGCGTACTCGAGACGCGAGCGTACAAATGTTATTTATAACAATTTCAGAGTGTAAGGGTCAGAAAACTTAGTGGAATTCCGACGGATAAAACCAAGTACTGAGTAGGACTTTGCAATGATAAAGTCAACATGATTATTAAAGTTCGACTTCGGATCAAAGATAACCCCTAGATCTTTTACTTCAGTAACATTACACAGTAAAGTGTTCGAAATGCTTTAGTTCGTAATACGAACATTCAAAATTTTAGCAAACGTCATCTTAAAGCATTTTTCAATATTTAAAGGGAGTCTATAACGTAGACACCACAAACTAACAACGTCAATATCACGTTGAAACTTAGCTTCATCAGAAGTATCCCTGACTACCGCGAAAATTTTGAGATCATCTGCATACAGTAAATATTTTGCAAATAAAAAGCCATTACTTATGTCGTTGATGAAAAGAACAAATAGTAGAGGGCCTAGAACGCTTCCTTGCGGGACACCGGATGAAGCAATGAAAGGTTCTGACGAAACACCATCGATAGTAACAACACAGCGTCTATTGGAGATGTATGATTGTATCCATTTCAAAAAGCAGGAATGGAAACCCATATGAGCAAGCTTTCCAAGTAGTACTCTGTGACAAACTTTGTCAAAGGCCTTCGAGAAGTCGGTATATACGCAATCAACCTGGAATCCAGCTGAGAAAGCAGTATGGCAATAATCTACAAACACAACTAAATTCGTGGCTGTGGATCGCCCAGACACAAACCCTTGTTGATTTTGGCAAATAAGAGATTTGGTTGCAAAATACAGTTTATCTTTTACAATGCACTCAAAAGGTTTAGAAATGGTAGAGAGCTTTGATATAGGTCTATAATGGCGAACATCGTTTTTCTTACCTGATTTTAAGATAGGGACTATGTGAGCAACTTTCTAATCATAAATGAAGGTTTCTGAAGCAAGAGATTTATTGAAAATAATTTTCAATGGTCCAATTAGAGGAGGGCATTTTTTTAAAAGGAGTGCCGACAGGCCATCAACATCGGTTTGAGAAGACGGCTTAAGTGTGGCAAGCCCATTGGCAATGCCTTCTGAAGATAGGGTAAGATACCCAAAATTAAGGTGTGAGAAATTTGAAGAAAAGCTTAATGAGGGGACATCATTTTCAGTAGTAAAATTAGATTTAAAAAAGGTAGCAAACAAATTAGCTACATCATTGGGCCCATCAGCGAACTGATCATCAAGAAACACTGACTTTGGAATAAAAGAGCGTGATCGTTTTGATTTAATAAACGTCCAAAAATATTTCGGATCACTTTTAATATTCCACTCGGCGCCGCGAATGAATTTATTGTACAGATATTTATCTAGGCGATTGAACTCGACAGCAAAGTGTTTATATTTGTAATAAAAATATATATTATTAGTGAGCAGAAAACGTTTGTGAAATTTGTTTCTTAGGTTTTTAAGTTTTTTTAATGCTTTTGTGTACCATTGAATACCATGTGGTCGCTTCTTTTTAATGGATATATTATTCATACAGAACTCATGCATAAAAGCTTTGAAGTTGGAAAAGCACTCTTCAATACTTTAATTTGCTATTAGAGCAGTTCAGTTGACATCCAATAATAAACTATTGAGATTCACAAAATCACAGGTATCATATTTGTAAAAGCTTTTTTTATCATTGGTATTTAAAAAAGTCGGAAGGTATTCATAAGACTCAACGCTTAGAGTTATGGCCTTATGATGTTTATCACATTGACTCATGGGCGACATGCAATCAGAAATGACGTAGTTAATTTTATCAGTCACAAATATGAGATCTAAGATTTTGCCTAGCTCGTTAAAAAATAAATTGATTTGCTTCAAATTAACATTTAAAATATAATCTATAAGATAAGTCTCGTTATAGGCTGTTACATTAGATGGCATGAGACAACAGTTACAAGCACTATCAGTCCAGCGGACGTTACTCAAATTAAAATCACCTAAAATACATAATTTATCATCTAATACATTGTTTTCGACAAGCGATGTGATATTGTAAGCATGCATTTTATAAAGTTCAAAATCACTACTTGGAGGAACGTAAGAAGCTACGATATAGAGCGATCCGGATCTGGAAGAGCCTTTTAGACAGACATATAGCTGGTCAATCAAAGATTCGTCATTTAATAGAGTTATTAAACAGGCATGGTACTTGCGTTTCACAGCAATAAGAACGCCTCCACCTCTGCGAGAGCCAGTCCTGGCAGGATCTCGGCCTTTACGGAAGACGTCGCAGGCGTTTAAATCGAAGAATTCACCATCGAAAAAATCAGAGTTTAACCACGTCTCGACTATGACATGACTATGATTTTAACAAATAATCTCAGGTAGGCATATGTTGCACACGTGTATGTATGTGTGTATTTTTAATACGGTTATTATGTTCTATATTAAGCCACATATTAAATTAGAAACGACTGTATATGTGGGCCAGTTGTTTCTAATTTAATCAACAGATAGATGAAAATGAAATAGGCAACAAAAGAAACAGTCAATTAGGACATGTCAACCATAAAATACAACGGCCTTTTTGTTCTTTATTCCTAAATCCACTCAGATACCTGAATGCAATTCAGAGAACAACCGCTTATATATCTAAGGTAAGAAAAACCAAATTAATTGAAATTGAAATTTTAAGTATTTCTATGAAATCGTAGTGTCCTTGTTTGAATAAATAAAGTTGCGCTGAACATCTACAGCTAATTTGACAGTTCTGACCTCACGCCATTATAATATGGCAAAAGCGTTCTAGCACAAAAACTACATGTGATGTAATTTGTTCTAGTAAAACTAATACTGCAGCCGAGATAGATATAGATATCCATATATCAAAAACATCAGTGTCGAAAAACAGTTTGATTAAACCATGCCTGTCCGTTCATCCGTCCTATTGTCCGTCCGTTAACACGATAACTTGAGCAAATATTGCGATATCTTCTCCAAATTCAGTATACGGTCTTATCCTGACCCAGAATAGAATGGTACTGAAAATGTGTGGAATGGGACTATAACCACGCCCGCTTTTTCTAAATCGAAAATTTAGAAAAATGGAAAAAATTAGATAATTCAAAACGAGTACCGAAATTTGGTAAGTGAATTGGTCTTATGACGCAAGATATACGTAAATTCTAAAAAAATTTGGAATATGATCGTGGCACCACCCACATTTGGAAGAAGAAAATTTGAAAGTTTAACAAGCCGTAAATCAAGAGCCGTTAAAGATATTACATTGAAATTTGACCACGCCCACTTTTGCTAAAGGTCTAACCTTAACTAAGTTTGCAGTAACTCTATGGTATTTAACTACATTTGACTACTATTCTACCTCAGTAGTGGTATGGTTGGGCTAAGAAAAAAACTTAAACAAATTTCGAAAATGGGCGTGACCCACCTCTTTTTTGTTACTTATTCCAAAATAATTTTAATGCCATAAGTCGAAAAATAATCTCCCAATCCGAACGAAAATTGTCATACACATTTTTTCAACGCTGCAACTGTTAAACTGCATTTTTAACCGCTCAAGTTCATTAGTGGTAGCCTCTGTATACTTTTTGCTCGAATGAAATGAGTTCAGAATAGAACCATATATGCATGATTGCGCAGCCTTATAACACTACTAGCAGACCCGGCAGACGTTGTTCTGTCCTAAGTTTGGCCTATATGCATACATTTTAATAATATTTTTCCGTCTAACTTTGCCTTCCCCCCTCTTCACTTTTTCCTAATCCTTTTATGCACTCCACCCTCTCTATTTTTCGCTTCATCTATCTCCATCTTCGTCTGTTTCTATCTCTTTCTCAGTCTTCTCCTTCTCTCGTTTCTCTTCTTTCAAGTTCTTCTCATTCTTCTTCATCCCTTATTGCTTGTCCCAGACGGTGGTATGTATTTTGTTCTAGTCCCAGTCCCAGTCCCACTCCGATTCTTAGTCCCATTCCCATTCCGAATCTCAGTCTCAGTCCGTTTCCGGTCTACTTCCCGGAAAAAAGGGTCGTACATATTAATATAGGCAAATTTATATACCAAATTTCAGGCATATCGCATAGGACGTATGTAAATAGGTATGTGGGTATTTTTAATACATGTCCTAATTTCGGATTCGCATGCATATTTATTACTTTTGCCAGGTTGATGCGACTAAATCGAATATCACAATGAAAATTACTTTAGAGCTCTCAGCAACGGCTTTTATTTGATATCCATATTACCCACACATTCTAGGAGTACCGGGCCCATTTCGGCCTATATCTAGCTATGTAATAATCACCGCGTGAGGTATACGCAACTTGTGTGAAAGCTGGAACAAAATCGACCGACGCATCTCTTCAAACAACGCACCTTTTCACACTTAACCATAATATTAAAACGAAATGCAGATATTCGTTGCTTTAGAAATTCGGCTTAAAAATTGCACATGGAACAAATAAAGACTCTCCTGAATTTAAAAAAATGTCTTAGTACCTCTAAGCCGCGGGCCCCCTCAGAAACCCTGGTCCCGGAATAATCCCCCATTCCACACTACATACGGAGCCAAAACAAATTCAAAATAGGTTCAGTAGTTTAGGAGTCCGTCGCGGACAAACATTGTGACACGTGATTTTTATATATAATTATTAACCACACAAAGCAAACAACAACAGCGTTACACAGTTGGGTATGTAATGTTCGGTTGCACCTGAACTTTGACTTTCTTACTTGTTTTTTTTAATTTTTAATATTTTGAGAAAAAAATATGTAGGCATTTTGTAACTAGGACTATGCAAACCAGTTTCAAAACCGTTTTTCAAAAAATTCGAAAGTTTCGTAAAATTTTTTTGGAGGTCTCTCTTTTTTTTTGAGTATGCAGTTTTGTCAATTTTAGTCTAGCAAAGTAAAAATTGTGGGTCTCTCAAAACTTGCATTGATTTTTTTAAACTTTTTTCCGAAAGGTGTTTTCGATTTCCCTTCATAAAATGTATTCACGTTATTATAAGGAAGAAAGTCAGTCTAAAACTCATACTTTATTCAAATTTGTAACGATCTATAACTCGTACTTTGTTAGACTAAATTGATTGGGCTACAAAACTGATTCATCAAAATAATTAAAAAAACTATAAATAAAAATTTCGAAATTTTCGTAAAATTTTCTTAAATTCCCAAATATTTTTCAAAGGTACTTTCGGTAGAACTTTGCATGGTTAGAGTTAAAAAAATCAAACGAAAAAATTGACTGATGCTATTTAATAGTAAAAACTGTTATTGTTCTGCTCGCTAATGTACATCAAATTCAAGAAAACGTTATACAAAACAAATGTTTACTATCTGTTTTGCCATATAAACATGTATGTATTTACCACACTGCTCCCTCATTATCTCTTTTCTTTGTAACTCTGTCATTCTCCTCTCCTTCAGCTCTACCTATACCATCACAACTAGTCCCCTTTCTACCTTTCCAACTTTACTAAACAAAGTTTTTGTTAGCGACCTACAAAGTTGCTTGCAACATTCAATTATACTTCACGGTGTGAACAATTTTTTTTTTTTTGTAGCTATTGCTGCTACAGCACTTTAAGTCGAGCCGAGTGGCCGAAGGGTGTTGAGTTAATTAAAAATAGCGTAACTAACTGTCATTCGTCGAAAGTTAACTAAATGTGTGTAGCATAGGAGAACTTGGTCACTTTTTGAAGCGGAAGTATAACGGCATATGTAAACAATATTGTATTCATGTGAATCACAAGCTAACGAATCCCTTAAATGCTAAATATAGCGAATTTTTCACAGTGAAAAGCTTGACTTAGGGGCTCCTTCGACAGCACGAAAAGGAGCTGCCTGTATGCCGTTATGTCTGAAGGATTTAAATTCCCCATGGTGTTACCAATTGGGGCCAGTTAGCTCAACAAAGAAGCGACTGGCGCGCCTTGTTGAACGGCCATAACCATTTAAATGGTAAAGTGCTAATTAAGTAAGTAAGCAAGTAAGAAAAGTGTAACCGTGATTTCGTAACGCCTTCATTATCACTATTTTCGTTTGCTCTATTTCGATAGCGATAGATAACCTGCGTAACTTTCCAAAAACAAACGCTCTCTCCCTCTAGGCTCAGGTGCACTTAAATGCGATGCGTAACGTTTTCAGTAAAATTTCGATTTAAAGACGACCTTTTATTTTCGGAATTAAATTTCAACTAGGGAAACATATCACTCATGTGCAAAAGTCACTATTGTTTTGGACTACGAATAGAAATCACTATGAATTATTTTTCATCACCGTGACCGCAGCAACGCATATACCAAATGAAAAATCGGCCCTTGATATTTTTAGACCATGCAGCGAGCACTTAGCCTGCCAGAAAAAATGTGGGTCTTTTCTAATTTCCAACGTAAAAAAAATTTTTTTTTAAATAACAAGTAAGGAAGGTTAAGTTCGGGGTGTAACCGAACATTACATACTCAGTTGAGAGCTATGTTGACAACATAAGGGAAAATAACCATGTAGGAAAATGAACCGAGGGAAACCCTGGAATGTGTTTGTATGACATGTGTATCAAATGAAAGGCATTAAAGAGTATTTTATGAGGGAGTGGGCCATAGTTCTATAGGTGGACGCCATTTAGGGATATAGCCATAAGATGGATCAGGGTCGACTCTAGAATGCGTTTGTACGATATGGGTATCAAATGAAAGGTGTTAATGAGTATTTTAAAAGTGCGTGGGCCTTAGTTCTATGGGTGGAAGCCTTTTCGAGATATCGATATAAAGGTGGACCAGGGGTGACTCTAGAATTTGTTTGTACGATATGGATATCAAATGAAAGGTGTTAATGAGTATTTTAAAAGGGAGTGGGGCTTAGTTCTATAGGTGGACGCCTTTTCGAGATATCGCCATAAATGTGGGCCAGGGGTGACTCTAGAATGAGTTTGTACGATATGGGTATCAAATTAAAGGTACTAATGAGAGTTTTAAAAGAGAGTGGTGGTAGTTGTATATGTGAAGGCGTTTTCCAGATATCGACCAAAATGTGGACCAGGGTGTCCCAGAACATCATCTGTTGGATACCGCTAATTTATTTATATATGTAATACCTGCCAAGATTTTAAGGGTTTTTTATTTCGCCCTGCAGAAATTTTTCATTTTCTTCTACTTAATATGGTGGGTGTCACAACCATTTTATAAAGTTTTTTCTAAAGTTATATTTCTCGTCAATAAAACAATCCAATTACCTTACCATGTTTCATCCCTTTTTTCGTATTTGGTATAGAATTATGGCATTTTTTTCATTTTTGGTAATTTTGATATCGAAAAAGTGGGCGTGGTCATAGTCGGATTTCGTTCATTTTTCATACCAAGATAAAGTGAGTTCAGATAAGTACGTGAACTGAGTTTAGTAAAGATATATCGATTTTTGCTCAAGTTATCGTGTTAACGGCCATGCGGAAGGACAGACGGACGACTGTGTATAAAAACTGGGCATGACATCAACCGATTTCGCCCGTTTTCACAGAAAACAGTTAACGCCATAAAATCTATGCCCCTACCAAATTTCAAAAGGATTGGTTAATTTTTGTTCGACTTATGGCGTTAAAAGTATCCTAGACAAATTAAATGGAAAAGGGCGGAGTCACGCCCATTTTTAAATTTTCTTCTATTTTTGTATTTTGTTGCACCATATCATTACTGGAGTTGAATCTTGACATAATTTACTTATATACTGTAAAGATATTAAATTTTTTGTTAAAATTTTACTTTAAAAAATTTTTTTTTTTAAAAGTGGGCGTGGCCCTTCTCCGATTTTGCTAATTTTTATTAAGCGTACATATAGTAATAAGAGTAACGTTCCTGCCAAATTTCATCATGATATCTTCAACGACTGCCAAATTACAGCTTGCAAAATTTTAAATTACCTTCTTTTAAAAGTGGGCGGTGCCACGCCCATTGTCTAAAATTTTACTAATTTTCTATTTTGCGTCATAAGTTCAACTCATCTACCAAGCTTCGTCGCTTTATCGGTCTTTTGTAATGAATTATCGCACTTTTTCCGTTTTTCGAAATTTTCGATATCGAAAAAGTGGGCGTGGTTATAGTCCGATATCGTTCATTTTAAATAGCGATCTGAGATGAGTGCTCAGGAACCTACATACCAAATTTCATCATGATACCTCAAAATTTACTCAAGTTATCGTGTTAACGGACGGACGGACGGACATGGCTCAATCAAATTTTTTTTCGATCCTGATTATTTTGATATATGGAAGTCTATATCTATCTTGATTCCTTTATATATGTACAACCAACCGTTATCCAATCAAACTCAATATACTCTGTGAGCTCTGCTCAACTGAGTATAAAAAAGGCGCGATAGCCTCCGAAAAGGTTTTAGGCCGAGCTTCTCTTCCAATTCGCGCCTCGCTCCTTTTTTCTACAAATTGGCCAGACGTGACCTACTTGTTTTATGGGTGACATATATATTTAATGGTGTGACATGCTGATGCCAAAGTAATTCAAACTTTAAATTCCTTGCAATTCAAAGGATAAATTCAAAGCATGCTGTGTCCATTTTGCATGTTATTCGATCGACATCAATTTGGTTGTTGTCGGGAGACAAAGTGATGTTGTTGGGAGCCATACGGAGCTACAAATGTTATTCTAACCAAAAAACTTTCACATGAATTTTATTTCCTACAGGGAAGTTACGTATGTATGAGTGTAAATGGCATAATCCAAGCGAACCTTAAATCGTTATGTTAATGCTGACACGACAACAACAAGCACACACATACATGAATACGTACATACATATTTAACTGCAACACACAGCAGGCTATTACACTCCTGAGGCTTACTGATGCTGACGATTTGGGATTTGTGCAATCAGAAGGCAAGGCAACGGAATGAAAATACCAGTAATAGTAAACGAACCAGAAGATATTTAGAAGATTGAAAAATGCATGTAAACAAGCTTAAGGGTGCTTGCATAGTTCGATTTGTGTATGTATATTGAGGGCAGTTAAAGGATTTGCGCGACTTTTTGCGATCCTTTAGGCCAATACAAATTGCAAAGGGATTTGACCAAGTGGCTGTGTGCAATAGTTTTACAGGAAATCCAAGTATTTTCGAAGAAATTTATGATTTTTGGAGCAGTTCTGCTGATACGTCATGCCATGAAATCATATCACAGTAAAAGCTCACAACTTTTTCAAAAGAACTTCGTTTGGTAGTGGGCCCAATCAGAGACTGCTGTTGTTGTTTTTGTTGTTTTAACAATAAAGGAACTCCCTTGGGAAGTGTTGGTCCTGCGCCGGATATAGATACGGTACGTTCCGGTAACAAAGCACCATTAAGGTACCAGTCGACCATCTCGGGAATGATTGATATGACCACATTAAACCTACAGGGCAATAACAGCCGCCTCCCCCACCCTTTAGTTCCTTGGGGAACTGGAGTCGCCAGAGCCTCGCACCAGCATTGAAGCTGCGGATTTGCTGGATACAACACAAACTAAACATTGAGTCTCCCAAAGTAGATTTACTTCTTTAGAGGGAAAAACAAGTCGAAAAATACAAACGATATCGAATTTTAGTAAAAGAATAGACTGTCGCCAATCTACGCTGGACAAAATTACCTGAGGCTAAGTCAGAGGCAACCGACGTCAATTTTGTATTTGCCTACCATCTTTTATCTATATATCATCAACTCATCAACTTACCTTCTAAACTAAATGGTGCTTATTTATTCAAACAGTTCTGCGCTACCTGCCACCAAATGGAAATACATACTAAGAGAGCTTAAATCATTATCCTCTAGATCACACCAGCAGAGTAGGGTCTTTCTCTTTTTCTGCCTACTCACCTCAATTCGGTAACTGGAACCCTGTAATCCACATCACCAACTGCCAAATGACCATTTCTAACTAAATAACCATTTTCCTTTAGCAAATGTCCCAGCTAATGTTTCCATCTTAAAAAAAGAGCGAACTGATGTTATTAAAACTTGTTTTATTTTGTTGAAGTTCGTTCACATGAGCGCCGTTCACTCCCTCCTCTCTTTTCGAAAAACTTCCTCTCTAATAGAAATATAAAAAGGAACAAAAATGCGAGTGGGCCGCCCAGGTGTGGTGGTAGCGTGTTCGCCTACCATACCGAAGATCCTGCGTGCGGGCCCCTAGCAAAGGAACATCAAACGTTAAAAACAAGTTTTTTGTTTTCAATTAAACAAAAAAAAGTTTTTCTAAGCGGGGTCGGCAGTGATTGGCAAAGTCTCCGAGCGTATTTCTGCCATTAAAAGCTTCTCAATGAAAACTTATCTGCCGTGCAGATGCCGTTCGCCAATTTGTAGGCAAAATTAAAATAGCGCAACGTAAATTGGAAAAGAAGCTTGACGCAAAATCTCTTCGGAGGTTATCCCGCTTTGTATTTATTTATTTATTTATACAAATTTGTTATTGTAACATTGTGGTCTTACATCCGGTTTTTGAAATGGATATGTTATTATTCAGGACGTGAAGGTCTTTATATTTTCTTCCTAGTCTCTTTGTCTTAACCTGGCTAACGAAAAGCATAGTTATCGATAGCGCATAGTATAGCCGTCGAGTAATCGTTTTCTTTACGGCTTTTTACCGGGTGGTTACAGATGTGCATCGATTGGTAACATTTTCATAATAAATCGATAACTTTTCCATACCACATCGCTAGCCTTTTAATAACAAAGAGATAACAAATCGATAAAAACCTAATAAAAAATCGATAACTTTTTGATAATATATCTTTAATTTTTCGATAGCATACCTAACAGATAACAGTTTACACTACGAAAATACACGATAACTTCGTTAAAAAATCGATAACTTTTAAATAATAAATCGATATCTTTTCGATAACAAATGCAACAAACATAAAATCAATTACTCTTTGATAACACATCGATAATTTTTCAGTAAATAATCGATAACTTTTTGATTACAACCGATAGCTCGTCGATAAAACACTCACTTCAGCAGCACTTCGATATCATATCGACAACTCGTCTACAACACGTCATTAGCTTAACGATAACTCGTCGATTAGAACTGGATAATGGGCCCATAGTACATCGGTAAAAAACCGTAAACACTTCACCTACGCTTACATTCTGGATTCGCCAAATTAGCACACATCAAATTCACCTTAATATCGTCAGGTTTTTATGTTTTTTTTTGGTTTTGGGAATTGAATCTTTCAATTCCAAAGATGGCAAGAGGACCCTTAAATTGCCTCTTATATCGCCAGGTTAACAAACGTATAAGGGTAATATACTTGCAACATTTAGCCGTGCCTAAGCAGCTAACACGCGTCGCAAAGTAAAAACCCGTAGCACAAAGATGTTTTCCTTGTAAATTTTAAGTTTTAATATATGGCTTGTTGCCATGTGCTTTTTCAAGATTTGTAATTCTTCGTGAATTATATTTTTGTGTCAGTATTACTGTGTTTGCTCTATTCATGAATTTTTGTATACATTTATATAGTAGCTTTAAGTTACAGCTTACTATTTTCTCTCCCATCCAGCAAGTGGGACCCCCTTTATGCCCAAGCCAGTCGCCTCAGACATCCTCCAATTGTTATAGAAATATTAATGTGACAAATAAAACCATCCAGCTAGTGCAATTTGTAAAAACATGTTTATTTATGTAGATTTTTAATAATTGTCAAGCCTTAAAGTCATCCAGATACTGCCATGTGGTGGCTTGTTTTCCAATTTAATAATTTATCCATGTGAATAATCCATGTGTATGTCTCCATGATTTCAATGTGTATAGCAGCTCTTCTTTGTGGTTACTCATGTATCCAAAAATTATGTTGAATAGATTTAATTTTAGTCATCATGTGTCATGTTGATTTGTTAAATAATCCAGCTGGTACCATATGTGATAATTTGTCTTATTCATGTGATTATTAATTTTTATAAAATGTATAATGTATTTGTATTAAACTTTTGTATTAAATGTTGATTAGAACTAATTACGCAATTAATTTTCTTTTTCAAGTTTTGTAGCTCCATTATGTCATGCAACTGTGATACAAAATTTCTTTTAGATCCGTATATAACGGACCGTTTTGTGTAATTCCCATCTTGTAGCTCCGTTATATCATACGACGCTTTGTATCTCCATTTTATCATACGATTATGATAGTAGCTTTAGAGTAAATTTGATTTTAATATTTCACATAATTACATTTTCTATTTTGTTAACTCTGTTAGTCAACCACTAATTATACTCAGCTGAGAAGAGCTCACAGAGTATATTAACTTTGTTCGCATAACGGTAATCCGTAACGGCATAAAACAATCGAGATAGATATAGACTCCTATATATCAAAATGATCTGGGCGAAAAAAGAAATTCATTTAGCCATGTCCGCCCGTCCGTCCGTCCGTTCGACGGTAAGTACGATAACTTGAGTAAATTTTGAGGTATCTTGATAAAATTTGGTATGTAGGTACCTGGGCACTCATCTCAGATAGCTGTTTAAAATGAATGAAATCGGACGATAACCACGCCCACTTTTTCGATATCGAAAATTTCGAAAAACCGAAAAAGTGCGATAATTCATTACCAAAGACGACTAAAGCGATGAAGCTTGGTAGGCAGGTTGAACTTGCGACGCAGAATAGAAAATTAGTAAAATTTTGGACAATGGGCGTGGCACCGCCCACTTTTAAAAGAAGGTAATTTCAAAGTTTTGCAAGCCGTAATTTGGCGGTCGCTGAAGATATCATGATGAAATTTGGCAGGAACGTTACTACTATTACTGTATGCGTGCTAAGTAAAAATTAGCAAAATCGGATTACGACCACGCCCACTTTTAAAAAAAATTTTTTTAAAGTCAAATTTTAACAAAAATTTTAATATCTTTACTGTATATAAGTAAATTATGTCAACATTCAACTCCAGTAATGATATGGTGCAACAGAATAAAAAAAAGAAAATTTCAAAATGGGCGTGGCTACAGTCGACCCCCTGTCCTTCCGCTTGGCCGTTAACACGATAACTTGAGCGAAACTGGATATATCTTTACTAAACTCAGGTCACGTACTTACCTGAACTCACTTCATTTTGGTATAAAAAATGGCCGAAATCCGACTGTAACCATGCCCAATTTTTCGATATCGAAAATTATGAAAAATGAACAAGTAAGGAAGGCTAAGTTCGGGTGTAACCGAACATTACATACTCAGCTGCGAGCTTTGGAGATAAAATAAGGGAAAATCACCATTTAGCAAAATGAACCTAGGGTAACCCTGGAATGTGTTTGTATGGCACGGGTTTCAAATGGAAGGTATTAATGAGTATTTTAAAAGAGAGTGGGCCTTAGTTCTATAGGTGGACGCCTTTTCGAGATGGAAAAGACTTTGTAAAATGGGTGGGTATTAAGTAGAAGAAAATGAAAAAGTTCTGCAGGGCGAAATCAAACGCCCTTGGAATCTTGGCAGGAATACTGTTCGTGGTATTACCTATATAAATAAATTAGCGGTACCCGCAGATGATGTTCTGGGTCACCCAGTCCACATTTTGGTCGATATCTCGAAAACGCCTTCACATATACAACTAAGGGCCACTCCCTTTTAAAACCCTCATTAATACCTTTAATTTAGTACCCATATCGTACAAACACATTCTAGAGTCACCCGTGGTCGACCTTTATGGCGATGTCTCGAAAAGGCGTCCACCTATACCACTAAGGCCAACTCCCTTTTAAAATACTCATTAACACCTTTCATTTGATACCCATATCGTACAAACACATTCTAGAGTCACCTCTGGTCCACCTTTATGGCGATATCCTGAAATGGCGCCCACCTATAGCACTAAGGCCCACACCCTTTTAAAATACTCATTAACACCTCTCATTTGATACCCATATCGTACAACACACATTCTAGAGTCACCTCTGGTCCACCTTTATGGCGATATCCTGAAATGGCGCCCACCTATAGCACTAAGGCCCACACCCTTTTAAAATACTCATTAACACCTCTCATTTGATACCCATATCGTACAACACACATTCTAGAGTCACTTCTGGTCCACCTTTATGGCGATGTCTTGAAATGGCGCCCACCTATAGAACTATGGCCCACTCCCTCTTAAAATATTCTTTTGAAACCCATGTCATACAAACACATTCCAGGGTTACCCTAGGTTAATTTTGCTAAATGATGATTTTCCCTTATTTTGTCTCCAAAGCTCTCAGCTGAGTATGTAAATTTCGGTTAAACCCGAACTTAGCCTTCCTTACTTGTTTTCATTTTACAGTTATGTAGTTCCGTTATATCATTATCTTATGATAATTTTACCGCTTGTTTGATTATGATAGTAGCAAAATAAATTTGATTTTAATATTTCACATAATTACAAAATTTTTTATTCATAAACGAAAGTTTATTTAGATATCTAACACATAATTCTTTTAAGTAACACAAAACACGTTTTCTTTACACGACAATACTACATCAAACGAATATGTACTTATTACGCGGACATTTCTACAAACACGATGTTGCTTCTTCGGCTGAATACTTGCAAGTGCCAGGTTGTTATTACTGTTCTTACTACTTTTACAGCATGTACTCTATTTCCCAAGCTTACTTAACAAAAGGTAATATACTACTCATCGATTCAAATTTACGGTTGCAAGCTATTGCCGCCTTTGTTTTCGCACTGATAGAATTTCAGCAGCCATTCATTATTTCACCAACCAAACCATCCATTTAATTATGGTTTTGCTTTTCACTTCATTCATATTTCTGTGCATTATTTTCAGTGTCATCATTTCATATTTTCTCATTATTAACTGCTACTAAGAGCTAACCTTTTATCGCTATCCTATACACCTACATACTTTTATGCAAATTCCCCTTTCATCAAAAAAAAAAAAAAAAAAAAAAAAATGCAAAATAAGCAAAGAATAAAACGGATAAAGTAAATAAAAATGATTCATGTATTAAATAACAAGAATCACAATTTAATTCCATCTATGGACAATCGCTCATACGCTCTGTTGGCTGAACTGTGCATAACTAAGTATGTAAGCAGGTATGTATGAATGCAGTTTAAATACATGCATCAATATTGCGCTGTCAGCTTTTAACAATAGAGTGCGCTCATTCTTTGGCTACTTGGTCATGAGAGGCTCTATGTGTATATACATAAATACGCTGCAGTCAAAAGCCAAAGTAGTCAGCAAACATGTTAGTATATTGACTAGAATTTTGTGAGGTTATTCATACCAGTCAATTTGTGAATAGTTCATTAACAAGAATTTTGTCTGTCGGACTCTATGAAATGCGCGACCGTTTTCTGCCGGAAATTTCCAATGCTTACTTCAATTATATATAATGCTAAACGTCTTACAAATCAAAAGGCACATAAACACAAACACGATCAGAGAATACTTCTCCGTTACTTCTGCAGGGTAGTGAAGCCATTAAAGATGCCAGAACTTCTAAGCCAATGGGCCCAGACGGAATAGCTATGCCAATTCTAGAACACCTTGAAGATAAGGACATCAGCTACCTGACACGTGTTTTCTACTTATCGTTTTTGCCTCTTCTATGGCAGAATAATGAAGCATCGAACGGATAATCACACTACCAAAGTCTAAAAACTCAGCTAACGATGGTGAGCGGTTATCATTTATATATTCAGTAACGAAGACGTTTGAAACTGTATTGCTTCCTTTATTTCAAACGCAAGTCTTTAGTTATCCAGCCATCAGCATAAATTCCGTAAAATGCATATCGCTATCACCGCATTTAACGCCATTAACACCCTGATAAATTCGGAATTGATCCACACAAAACTCCATCATAGGACGGTGCTCGTAGCACTTGACCCGTAGAAAATATTTGACACAGTCAACCACCGCCAACTACTCACACACATAGAAGGTTCCCTCCTTGACTAAAAAGATTGACCCCAGATTATCTAGGTGGTCGGTAAGCCTCGATTCAATTTAAGCGCGAAACCTAGGTGTATTAAACAAGAGGTGGTGAAGGGTGGTGTACTATCCCCGATTCTACTTAACTTATACATATCAAAGCACACTTCACCACCAGAACGAGATACAAACATACCAGCCTTTTTATTTTTTTCTCCTCGCGCGATCTGAAACTATTGCCTACCAAGCCCACGGCCACTCTATTTAATATATTTAAATAACAGATGACGGATATATTGGACAATCACATCGATGGCGTTACGATACCGACTGTCAGTCACCCAAGGATCTTACAGGTGTATTTCGATAACACTCTCACCTTTAAGGCGCATACCTGCGAAATCGTATCTAAAGTACAAAGCCCACAAAAATCTTCATGTCTCTTGCCGAGTACTCATGTGATACGCGTCACTGCTTTGGTCGCCAGAATTAGAATAATTGGAAAAGGCTGCAGGCGTACAAAATACTACACTCAGAGCCACCACGACATGCCTTATGACCTCTGCACATTACCTACGTAGTTAGAGAAAAGAGCTCAATTTAAAGGAGTTTTTGTTGAACTGTTACAAGGCGGTGAATCCCAGCAAATAAATGCCTGATCTATCTCCGCCTCCAAGAGGTATAAGGAATGCATATACTGACTAGTAAGGCAGCTGGTACGATTCTGGTGTATACAATGACTAGTTTGTCAACAGGTATTATGCTGATGCAGAGACTGGCAATTTATATTTCGTTCGATATCGCCGTGTTAAAAATACCAGTTGCTAATGTGAAAGAAAGAGAGAACACTGACTAGTTGGGATCTTTGGCATAATAGTAATTTTCTAATGTACAACTAGTTGGTTTTGACTGCAAGGTATAATCTAAAGTACTTTCTGGTTGAATGCTTGTCGGTCCTCCGGCATAGCCAGACAGCATCAGCGCAAATCAGCCATTAAGGCATTACACTGTTTAAAATTGTTAAGAATATTTCTTGATGACTATATATGTATGTAGGTGCCTTCATGGCTGCAGTAACAAACTTATTGTGTACAGGTAAAATTACTAATTATAGCAACAATATTCGGCGTACATACTTACATGCAAATGATTTTAATTTCCTGTCTTATCATTCGGGAAAATTTATGGAAAGTTGTAAAGCGCTAAGTAGCGTTGATGGCGTAATTTATTTAATAAAGAGCAAATTGAATTTTGTATACAGTCACAAAAAATAGCAAGATATTGAAAATAAATAGCCTTTTGTACTATTACTGTATACAATTTTTTTTTTTTAGTATTTCATTGATTGCTAGTAATTTATTATTAGCTCCTAGAGCACACAGGCATTAATCCATAGTCTTTATCTATTGTTTTAATTCGTTTTTGTAAAATAACAATATATCTATATAATATACATTAAAATCAAATTCTGTGTGTGTGTGTTCCCTATGGAAACGTATTTCACACACTTCAATTATCCCCAAATTTTGGCTATATATTCTTTCGATCAAGGCAACGGTTTTCCATATTTCAGAATTAAGAATTTTAAATTAATTTTTTTTTCAATTTCAATGCGCTACTGGGTGGTGCGACAAATTTTGCATGTCAGCAAAAGTTACTCATACGCCATGTACGTACTTAAGTGCAGAACTTTTCTTTGGTCATAGCATTGAATTCACAAAAACTTAAAGCAATTGCATTGAGTGATTTAAAAGTTTTTTTTAAATTTAAGCATTCCATTGTAAAAATAGCTGTCTATATAAAATGATAGACAAAAATTGTGCAGCTAAAATATTTTGAATAAGTTATGAGATTTTGAGTATTAATTGTGTGTGACAAAATAAAATTTGAAAAACCAAGCAAAGAATGATAAACGAGAGGAATGAGAGTTCTAAGAAAAAAGAAGGAGAGCCGTAGAGGGTGAAAAAAAGAAGAGGGAGAGATAAGGCAATTATAAAGGGTAATAATGAGAAATGGCGGCCACCGTGGTGTGATGGTAGCGTGCTCCGCCTACCACACCGGATGCTCCGTGTTCAAACCCCGAGCAAAGCAACATCAAAAATTTTAGAAATAAGGTTTTTCAATTAGAAGAAATTTTTTCTAAGCGCGGTCGCCCCTCGGTAGTGTTTGGCAAGCGCTCCGAATGTATTTCTGCCATGAAAAGCTCTCAGTGAAAACTCATCTGCCTTGCAGATACCGTTCGGAGTCGGCATAAAATCATGTAGGTCCCGTCCGGCCAATTTGTAGGGAAAATCAAGAGGAGCACGAAGCACATTTGAAGAGAAGCTCGGCTTTAGATCTCTTCGGAGGTTATCGCGCCTTACATTTATTATTTTTTTAATAATGAGAAAAATTAGGAGATAAATTTGGAAGAAGATCAATAAAATCTTATATGTATACTGATTGTTTGACTTTGAGTAACGGGAAAGAATGCGGTAAAATACAGCTTCTTATTTAGATTAGTATCTGCCCTACCCTAGCAACGCCGTATACCCTGCTAGTGTAAAACAAATCGTAATATGAATGTACAGAAATTAGGCTGGGTAAAAAACAAGTTGCAAAAAACCGCATCTTAATTGAGAGTTTTTACGTCGAATACCTCTAGGAAATTCTTGTTTGTTTATCCTTGCAAATAAACCCAAAATAACTTTTCGATATTTGGTAGTATTTGCTTATGGTATTTAAGCGTTAGGAAAGTGTAACCGTAAGAGTGCTTTTTCAGAGTGGTATTGAGGAATATATGCAATATGAATGAAAATATAGAGGAAAACAGAATATAAGTGTACACGCTGTTGCTGTTGTTGTTTGTGTTGTTGTTTTCGTTGTTGTTGTTGTTGTAGCGATAAAGACACACATCTTCTCAGCCTTCTCGCCTCCCACCTTCACAATTTACTGGAAGTATCTATATATTGAATTAAATGAAATTATAACTCAGAAGCAATCAGGTTTTCGAAAAAAACACTTATGTGAGACGGTTTTAAATTCAATTGTTTTTGAGTGGAAAAAATACCAAATTGATGCAAGGGTTTGTGTAGCGCAACCCTTTCAAGGGGCTACCAGCGTAATATATAGCTTCACCAACCCAATCGTCACCATCGCCTACCCGTTGAGAATTCTGTTTCTTCAACAGCCGAGGCTCTGGCGACCACAAGTTCCTCAAGGATCTAGAGGGTGGGAGGGAATTGCCCTTCAAGGTTTCATGTGGTCATACTAAATCGTTCCCGTTGATGGTGTTTTTTATCCTGAACATATCGGATCTGCAGCCGGCAAAGGACCATCAACATCGATAACACTCCCGAAGGCTTTCGAGGAGTATCTTTATCGCTACAACAACAGCTTCGAATAGAAACGCGACTTTTTTTGTATTAGTATATGTTTGCATGGAGAATATTTGAGGAAAGAATTCCCTCATAAGATGTTTACTGCTTGAAGTACAAGCTAGAACTTATTGACTGCTCGCTTTACTGAACCTGTGTCGATGCACTAACACCAAAGCTATACGAAGCCCTCCAGTGCAGCACTGCTTTAAATTCACAATTTATTTATCCTGGAAATGAAAAAGTATCAGATCTGTTCTTAAAAATTTATGTTGCCATTTCCTTGAAAGTTTTTACAGGAGAACCTCCTTCACTGACTTATTTTTTGAGAAAAATCTAATTGATGGTGCGGTTTGCTTGGAATTCCGTACGGAGCTCCCTTCCTGGCAGGCCATTTATTTAAGAAAATTTTCTTCCCGGAACTGACCTATTCCAAAAAATTTCATTTATGACGCAATTTTCTAGAGATTTCATTTCTTCTGTTCGAAAATTCTTATTTAGGTTGCGATTTCCTTCAAACTTAGTACATGCGTTCCTTTGGGCAGGCTTTCTTTCCTGATGCTACTTGTTTAAAATTTATTATTTTGGCGATCTGTTGTTAGCTTTATTACTAAAGTTTGGATCAACTAATTTTAAAAACGAGCCGGACCCGTGCGCATCTTGCGCAACAAATATAAAAGTCTCTTACCAAATATCAACAGAAATCAGCTGTTCTATCAATCAATTAAAATTTACAGCTTGCGCTGCTATCTGGCGTATGGTAGTAACTTTAGTAATGCCGTACAAATATTCACGATAGTGCCAGAGTACAAATATATTTCTTTTTTTGCTCAAAATCGTTTATTTTAAACAAATTATTTTAATAAAATATAGCTAAAGAAAAGCATTACAACAAAAATTGCCCAAAGCTCGCTAGCCCGAATCTCCATCTTTACAACCAAAAATTTATTTATAGATTTGGGTTCCAAACAAGAGCGAAAAAGGGAGCTGTACATAAAAAACAGCAATTAGAAATAATATATAATATATTTTTATTATGATTATATCTGGGCTAGTTTCGTAAAGCTCCGTAGATGGTTTGTAAATGAGGTTTAGCTCCATATGTGGGCTCAGTAGACCAAAATTTGGAAAAAGCCATGAGCTAAAAAGGAGATGACAAGAATTACGAGTAGGAATTGGAGACGGAGATATAGTGAGAGGAAGAAAAGTAGAGAGTGGATGAGGAAAGATAGTGGGAGTATAAAATAGAGATAAAAATGGCGAATTTCTTGAGAGGGAGGTAGGAGGGTGGGTAACCTAGAGAAGGAAAGGAGACGCAGAAATTTAGAAAGGTTGTGGGAGAGGAACTAAGTAAGGGTAGCAGAGAGAAAAATTAAGAAAATGAAAGGAGGAGAGAAGGAATGAAACATGGAAAAGAAGAGGTAGGTACAAGAAAATTCACTTTTTTGCAGAAGCTACAATTTGACAAATGCCTCTATTTTCTGAGAAGAGTGACGCATCGCAGAGAGGAATATAACCGAGCAGGATAAGGTCTCAATTATCTAACTTTATCTTATATGCAACGATGAATGATATTTTAAAAATTGTATATGCGATATTGAAATCCGCCGGTCAGATGAAGCAGGTAAAATGATACCATATACAAGGAAATTGAGGTGAGAGGTAGATAGAGTACTTGTGGGAGTGTGACTACGAGTGGAATTGGGAATGGGAGTTGAGGCCGAAATAGGAGTGGTAGTGGAAGTTGGAGCGGGAATGGGAGTGCAAGTGCAAAAATGGTGGGAGTGGGGTTGAGAGTGGCAGTGGTAAATGGAGCGGAAATGGGTTCGTTAATATAGTAAGAGATAATTTAGGAAAGCATGGGATAGAGAGTAAAGGAGGAGGGGAGGCTCACTTTTGAAATGTAGGCAAACCAATTTTCATGCACAACAAAGTCTTTTCCCCAGTATTTAATATGAAATCTAGACCTATTGCTGTCACGTCCGCAAAAGTGTTGTACTACAATGTAATTATTGTTTTGATATATATATTAAGCTTGCTAATTTTGTTTTGTTGATATGCGAATAAAAAAAATTTGCAACACAAGTAATCAGTGTAGTGTCAGCTCTGATAGGATTTCAAATATATGCGCGTGTATTTATGGCTCCTATCTCCACCCACTCTATTTATAAGCTATGTTCATTATAATGCCAAAAAGCCATTGATTGTTGTACTATTATCATGTTGTTATAATAAAGTTGTGTTCATATATCAATTGGCTAAGTAGTGTAACTGCTTTCCAATTAATTAGTTTTTGAATACGATTTTAGTTTGATATGTACGATAATTTTGTATTGAAAAAAAATTTTCTAGTGGAAAATACTTCAGACCAACTCCAGAGACAAGATAGTGCTAGAGATGGCTGGGACTAGGTATTTTGAATACCTGCCGTTAAACGGGACTGGATGGAGAGTGATGAAGTACCTTGACTTAGTTTGAAGCTGCAAAGATATCCACTGTTGTACAAGCGAGTGACAGAGAGATAGCTGACAGTACAAAAGCGGCGACAGCTACGGTGGAAGTGACCATACGCTGCTCGGACCACGCCTATCAAACCTTAATACAACGCCAAGGAACTTTGAGAGGCAAAAATCAAGTGTGTTGAGGGAACAATTTAACCTCTTGTGAAGACCAGGACGGTCAGCAAAAGGGAACTTATTATAACCCCATTTATTATAACCCCATATGAACCCCACTCTCTGTCGTCTTTCCGGGCGTTACGCATGTTCCAAACGACCTCAAAAATTGTGAAAAGCTTCCGAAAATGATAGCAGACATTAAAAATTAAGGTAGTCTGCCTTACTAAAAAGGCCACTTTACAATGGACTCCGCAGTAAATTTTGCTGGAGAAACCCTATTAGTTACGGTGGGCGTAAAAAATGCCTTCAACTCGGTCAGATGGGATGACATTCTCGACCGGCTAAAACGCTTTTTCAAGGTACCCCATATCTACTTGCTATATTAGTAGAATACCTAAAATATCGCTGGCCAAGAGAAGAGTGTGGTTATTAGAAGCTGTAGCTCAGGTATCGCTGTTGAGTCCGGACCTCTGAAGTGCTTCGTGTGACAGCCTCCTTCGCTTGCACATGTCAGAAAGCTAATTTCTTCTGTGACGTGGCTGCTGTTCCTAATACACATCGGTATATCACAGCTTAATTTAAATCAAGTAATGCGCAGTGTAAATAGATGGACGAATGACCGTGGATTCAGCTAGCGACAGCGGAAACTGAAATCGCAATCCTCATGAGGAGACGAATACAAAATAAAAATACTTTAATTGAAACCACTTTTTTGTAAGTGATGTTGATGTTGCTTTTGTTCGAGACTTGAACTCAGGACCTTCGATGTGGAAGGCGGAACAGGCGGGCCTCTACAACGCAGCGGCCGGCAAAATGAAGATAAGAACTCCCACCATAATCAAAATAATCATCGGCGACCAGCAAATAAAAACATATAGCTTCAGAATGTGCCTCATATGAGGCTGGGCAGCTAGCTAACCTTTTCAAGAACCTAACCTTTCAAAAGAAGCTTCGTTTGCTTCTTATCGGCAACAACCGATACCGACAAATTTTATAATCGCCTTATCATCAACAGTAATTCATTATTCGAGTTATCGGTTTGCTATCGGCTTGGTCTCGCCGAGTCATTGGCTTCTAACTGGCGTCTTATCGGATAATTATCGATGGGTTACAGATATGTCATCCATTTCATATTACATTTTTATCGGTGTCTACTTCATAACAGACCGGTGAGTCATTGACCGTAACCCTATAACACATCGAAAACAAATTGGTAACACTACGATACAAAATCGATAACTTTTGACTTAAAATCGATAGTTTTTGCTAAAAAGTCGCTAATTTGTCGTGGCAAATCGACAACACGTCCGAAAAGAAATATATAGCAAATCGAAAATTTTTTATATAACAGATCGATTACTTTTTGATAAACAGTCGAAACATTTTTGATAGCTTTATGATAAAATGTCGATAAAAGTTAAGATAGCAAACCGATTATGAATCTATAATTTTCCGACGAAAAGTTGAAGACCCATCGGTAAAAATACGAAAACTCGTCCATAATCAACCAATAACTCGTCGTTAGAAAACTACATTTCATCGATAACTAACTGATGGCTCGTTGATAGAACATCGAGAGCTCATTGATAGCCTCTTTCTCGACAACAAATCGATAGCTTGTCTATGCCACGTCGATAACTCAATTACAACAAACCGGTAACTCGTCGATTGGAAATGGTTTGCATGCTCATAGTCCGTTGGTAGCAAACTGATAACTCATCGAATACAAACCAATATCATCTCGATAACAAATTTATGACACGCCATGCGCTCCCACATTACACTACAGTGTAGTCACTGCATTTATGCTTTTCTTCTATATCTCCTCCCCCTAACATTCAAGTCCTACACACTACAAGTGCCGTGAGCAAAGATTTTTATACATCGATAAATTTTGAATGTACTCGAATGGTTTTTATAGCCATGCACATGAAAAATTACATACCACTGACCTATCAAACTGCTCTCGTATTTCGTTAAACAAGAATGCACTGCATTTCAATAAACCTCATATTGTCAAGGATAAATTACGTGAGCTTATATAAAATTAATTATTGCGCTTCATTTATTTCACATATTCCCATTGATATTGATAATTATTATTATTTATTATTATTAATATTTATTTTATGTCTTTTCATTAAATATCAATGCGTATTTCACATTCATCATTGATATCAACTGCATAAGCACATTTCCCTTTTAATAACTCGCATTACATTGACAAAAACAAAACAAATTCCCTCAAATCACTCATGAAGTGCACCTTAAGCAGGCTTTAGCACACACACACACACACATACACACAAACAAGCGCGCATATCCAAAAGCATAACTGCACATACAAAGTAATATCACTTGCATACCAATATCATTGTTGGTGCTGACGCAGTGCCCAACCACGTCAGCAGCACCACACCAACAACTTTCACGAGCTCAGCAGCAAAGTTTTCGTGAGTGGCTTTACAATGATGATATTTATGATATTTGCAGTATTAAAAGTAGCTGAAAGGGATGGCGGAGAATGTAAATATGTATATGTGATGATTGCGCGTGTATTAGTTAGTAATATGTGTTGAATATAAGAGTAATGACACATATTGCAATCGAAGTATGCACGCATACGACTTACAACAATAGCGAAAGAATGTTGGAAAAGTGACTCGAGAAAAAGCGCAAATACCATGGCAACACTAATGAAGATGTGACATTAAAAATAAGAAACAATAAAATGTGTTTGAAGAAGAAATGAAATGCGTCTTCAGTGGCAGATGCACCACGTTTTAATTATGATTAAAAGGAAAGCAAACTAAAAACGTACTCGTTGCAGGAATGTGTGCATAAAAGTTGTAGAACTTGTGCAGTGTGTACTTACAGATGTACACACACACACACACACACTGTGCGATATGGCAATGTAATGGTAAGTACAAAAGCGGTAGAACGTAGAATTAAATGAGAAAAGTGAAAAATAAATGCGTTTAATTGCTGTTATCATCATTAATGCATTCAAACGCATGAACAACAAATGGAAGACAGTCGTTATGTCCAATCTGTTCTGATCTTTATAATCTTTTCAATCATTTCATATCAAAAATATGAGTAATGCTACCTTGAAGTGCAAGTATAGCTGGTGTAAATAATTTAAAAAAGCTCAGAAAAATTACACTATATAAAACAAAAAAAACAAAAGTTAAAAATACCTGGGAAGTAATAAAACTTTCTAGCAGATCTCCCAGATATAAGAATGACTACATACCAGATTTTCCACGGCACCCCCAACAACGTGAATGAGGAACAAAAAAAATCGGGTTTTCTCACTTTTGGAGCCTTGCATTCTGTAAAATTTCGCAACGAAATTGGAATATAACTATTAACTGTAATTTATATGAAACTAAACTGCCAGACCCGGCAGACGTTGTTGTGCGCTAACTTTGGTCTATCTGCACGAATTTTAGAATGTTTTTAACTTCATCTCTCTGCCTTACCCTCTTCTCCCTCTTTATTTTCTTCTTTCTCTTATTCCCTCCTCCCTCACATCTCTCTCTCTCTGTCTTTCTCTCCGCATTTTTCTTTCCCATCTTCTCTCTGTACCTCCTCCTCTCTCTATCTCTATCTCCAGCTCGCTCTTAGTCTCCCTCCATTGCTCTCTATATCTCTACCTACTTTACTTATATTTGTTTATCAGTCTATTTTTATTTCTCCCGCTTTTTCCCTCTCTCCTTTTCTCTAATTAAATTTCTAGCATTCTGCTTCCCAAAAAATGCATTGAATAGTCGAATACCTAGAAAAATAGGACTTCATTATTTAGGCCAGAAGCTTTTAATGTGTGCTCTCGCATCCCGAT
The DNA here is from genome assembly GCF_040869045.1 of Eurosta solidaginis. Classification (NCBI taxonomy): domain Eukaryota; kingdom Metazoa; phylum Arthropoda; class Insecta; order Diptera; family Tephritidae; genus Eurosta; species Eurosta solidaginis. The sequence continues at coordinate 17,509,214 of NC_090319.1, forward strand.
TAGTAGATCGTTCTTTGGTCCCGTTATCGAAAAAAATCAAGAAGCCTATGCGGCTAATAAATAAAAAAAATATATAAGGCGGGATTACCTCCGAAGAGATTTTAGACCGAGCTTCTCTTCCAGTTTCACGTCGTTCACCTTTTTAGTTTTTCCTAAAAATTGGAGGGACGGGACCTACTTGTTTTTTACCGAATCCGAACGGTATCTGCAAGTGAGTTGAGTGCTTACCGAACACTGCCGAGGGGCAACCCCGCTTAGAAAAACTTTCTTCGTATTGAGAAAACGTCTTTCTAACATTTTGATGATGCTTTGCCTCGGTTCGTGAACCCAGGATGTTCGGTGTGGTAGGCGGAGCACGCTACCACTACACCATATATATTCTCGCATATTTGAACAGTAAGCACACACAAACTGCCGTAAAATATTAATTAATTGTACCGTATATGTGCTTTTAATTTGGAAAAGTTTCGTGAGCATTTGGGGATGACTTCAGGCTCTATTCGGGATTATTTTAAGTAGCATGTCGAAACTGATATTTCATAAAATTACGGTGCGATTTCAGGATTACTTCTGAACTGTCATTACAATACTACTTTTTTGAAATCTGTAAGGACTGTTGCAGAATCAATTCGGAATTATTTTGGTTATCATATTGACTTATTTCACATTGGTACTTATTTCGGACAGTAACAGGATTATTTCATTGATCTTGCAATTATTTTCGAAATTATTTTCAGACTATTTGGAACAATTTCGGGATCACTTCTGAGTTATCTTTGGAATAATTCTAGGACTATCTTGGATAAATTTGGAACCATTTCAGGATCACGTCGTAATTATATGAGCACTATTTCAAGACTATTACGAAAGCAATTTATAATTGTTCGGGATCACTTCGGGATTATTTTAGGTAAAATTTCGGGACAACCTCTGAATCATTGTAAACCATTTCAAACTCATTTTGAAATAACCTTTAAATAAATCCCAAAGTATCTAAAAAGCACTTGATAAGTTTTAAGCCGCAGCTCATGATAGGAATCGCTTATTTCCAAGAACTTATTTATGTAGTTGTATTGAATACAATGTCTCCCTTCTCCTCCAACGCTTTTCTTAATTTTCTATGCCTGGCTTATACTCCAACTTTTTTCTTGATATTCAAGCGAATATTAGTGTCATAAAAAATTAACACCGAGTATTTTAAATATCGAAAAGACATTTAAAACTGTTTAGCTAAAAAAAAATTGTTTTCAAACTATTGCACAATTTTATCAAATTTGTATTACTTAGGTAATGCTTGAATGATGGCAAAGTAACACAAAAAAGTTTTCTGTCGAAAAAGTGTACTCGTAATGAGCAAACTAAAACCACATTACGTAAGTTTAAGAAGACTACTACTTTATTTATATCAATAAACTTAACTAGTTTCACATATACTTATTTTTGTTTGGAAAAATGTTAAAAAAGTTTTACTGCAAACATTGAAAAGTAACTCATACGCCGTGTCGTACTTCATACTGAAGATGCCTGTATTGCGAGTGAGTTTGCTTAAGAAAAACGGACATACGATTTAGTTTTGCTCTTCCTCACGCTTACTACTTTTACTCTACCTTAATTCCTGCTTAATTTTCTTTTTCAATGCAAAGTTTTCTTTTCAAATTATTTTATGCAACTTATTTTCGTTTAATAGAAAATTCTACCAAAATATGAATAACAAACTAAAAAGAAAATTTCATGCAGCAATTCTAAACAATTTGCAATAAAAGTAGTAACAGAAAAATTAACAAATTACTTGGAATAAATTTTGAAATAACTATACTAAATGATGATGGTGAATGAAGACAAAACGAAGTACCTGCTGTCATCGAGCAAAGAGTCAGCGCATACGCGACTTGGCAACCACGCTACTGTTGGCAGTCATAATTTCTAAATAGTAAAAGACTTCGTTTATTTGGGAACCAGCATCAACACTAGCAACATCATCAGCACTGAAATCCAGCGAAGAATCAATCTGGCCAATAAATGCTACTTTGGACTAGGTAGGCAATTGAAAAGTAAAGTCCTCTCTCGGCGAACGAAAATCATACTCTACAAGTCACTTATCGTACCCGTCCTGCTATATGGGGCAGAGGCATGGACCATGACAACAGCAGATGAAGCGGCTTTGGGAGTGTTCGAGAGAAAAGGTCTTCGAAAGATTTATGTACCTTTACGCGTTGGCGATGGCGAGTACCGAAGAAGATTTAATGATGAGCTGTACGAGCTATACGCAGACATCAACATAGTCCAGCGAATTAAAATGCAGCGGCTGCGCTAGCTAGGCCATGTTATGCGAATGAAAGATGATGCTCCGGCCAAGAAAATGTTTCTATTGGAGCCCGCCTATGGAAGCTGGGGTAGAGGGCGGCCCCCACTCCGTTGGAAGGACCAGGTGGAAACTCCCTTGGTGTGACCAATTGGCGCCGGTTGGCGGAGCGAAGGAGCGACTGGCGCTCCTTGTTGGACGGCCATAACCGTTTAGACGGTTAAGCGCCAATAAGTAAGTAAAGTATACTAAACGACTCTTAAAATCTAGCATCTAGACATTAAAATAGTTGCAACGTGAATACAAAATCTGAATTCTAACTAAACGGAGTCTTTTTCGCATTAAATTCATCTGCAGTCTATTGGAATTTTGATTCCGTGTGCGGTTTTTTTTGAAATATAAATAAAAACTCCGTTATTATTAATAATAAGCAAGGGAATCTGAGCTCGGGTGTTATTGGTGATAGAGAATATCACCCAATCTTAGCTACTGGCTTGAAAACGCTCTATCGGAGAATATTTTTCAAAAAGAGCCTACTTTAAGAATTTGATACAAAAATATCTTAACCCAGAATTCTTTGAAAAATGCCCATTCTTAGAATTGTTTTCATATACTCCTCAGCTAATTTAATATGTAATAAGTTTAAGCTTCGAAAGGGCGTTCTTAGAGGTTTTCTTTTGTATTAAGAACAGTCGTGCCCAAAAGGCAAAACACAAACCAGTTTCTGACCGATATTTTGGCTCCATTGCCATCGAAAAAAATGCTATCAAAAAAAATCTTAGGATGCTTTACCATCACCAAATTGGCATGAAGGAACCAAAGGCTTCATTCTCTTTCATTTGTGCTCTTCTTCCACTACATTTTTAGTACACTTCTAAGCAAGTTTTCACCACGTGAAAGAGCGTCTCAAAAACTATCGAAAACAGAAAAAAAGTGGAAAAAGTTTTTTTGAGTCATAAGCCACCTTTTCATAGACCTGGTCACATATGGCTTTGGAGAATTTTGCTACAAAAGATTGTCAAAATTTTTTTTTTATTCTCGTACTTTTCTGCACCATATTCCTTTTGAGGTTAAATACAAATATAACTTAGTTATATACCCTAAATATAATGAGACAAATTTAGAATTTCGCCTAGTGCTGGCAAATGCTGAGAAGTTGAGAATCAACTTGACATGATCCACGATCTCCATCCTTCATGGATTTCCAGCACGTAGTATATAAAGACGTAGATCTTGGACTTTCAAAAATACTGTTTATGAAAACACCAATCATAACTGGTAAATAAATTATGGTTACACCAATATTTTCAGCCAACTTCCTGTTATCCACTTCGGAACAGAAGATTTCGCTACCTTACAAGAAGTAGTATCAGCCAAGCAACTCGTTGTTACTTGATCCGAGGCTCGTTTATATAGGGCCAGACAACACGTAGTCAGCTGAACTCGGAACTTCCTACATACATAAAGCTCAGTTGTGCCCATGCGAGCCGAATGGTCCACTGGCAATTGCCCAGATATTGGTATGTCCTAGTAACCATATGATCTTAGTCTTCAAATAGTTCGGAAGATGCTACACAGACAGTGCAGTTTAAGCTTATGAATTACATCAAGCTTCTAACAAAAACGACCCCACCAAATATTCCGTCGAACTTCAACCCATCTGTGCTATGCACAGCAGAGTATAGAAATGGTGCTGCTGTGTTTATGTAGATAATAAATCAACAAAGTATGCAAAAAAAAAAAATCGAATTAACTTTTTTTAAGTATCAACATTGTTTTCTTATTTTGAAACTGTTCGCATGTAGTGGCATTTATTCAAAAAGTCTAAGCAAAATATGTAAATTGAATGAAAATATATTTTATTACGTTTTCCTATTCAATTCAATCAAATATTTTATAAAGTTTTTCACAGCCACTACAATTTGCGTGGATTACATAGAATTAGTTTAAAGCCACAAAAACGATTTGGTAGAAATTGTATTTAAAACAAGTAAGGAAGGTTAAGTTCGGGTGTAACCGAACATTACATACTCAGTTAAGAGCTATGGTGACAACATAAGGGAAAGTAACCATGTAGGAAAATGAACCGATGGAAACCCTGGAATGTGTTTGTATGACATGCGTATCAAATGAAAAGTATTAAAGAGTATATTATGAGGGAGTGGGCCATAGTTCTATAGGTGGACGCCATTTAGGGATATAGCCATAAAGGTGGATCAGGGTATATCAACATTCAAGTTGATATTTTAAAAAAATCTTTTATTTTGATTTTAAGTATAAAAATTTATTTTTGTTTATTTTTGAGTTTAGATATTTTCCAACTAATTAGAATTTTCTTTTTTTGAAGTTATTCAAAATTTTAAGTTAACACGAAAACTCAATTAAAATTATTTTAAAAATTAAAGTAAAGAGTACAAAGTAGTTAACACTATATTTACTCCCCCTCCAAGAAAATTTGAAACAAACAAATTATTAATTAATATTAAATGTAACCTGTTTTTGTTTTTTGTTGTTTAATGTATTTGTATTTAAATTAGTGTTAATAAGTATGTTTGCTGGTTTAAGTAAATCAATTGAAATATTTTTAATAGTATTATTGTATTGAATTGTAAATGTTTTATGTTTCTTAGATATAACTTTAAAAGGTCCTTCATAAGGTGATTCTAAATTAGATTTACGAAGAACTTTAACAAAAACATACTCACAATTTTCTAATTGTTTAGGAACGAAAACATTTTCTTTGTTATGATGAAAAACTTTAGAACGAACAAGTGAAAAATATTCTCTTATTTTATGAAGAGCGTCATTAGAAAAATCATGTTCTTTATTACTATTTGAAATAATTAATTCACCAGGTATTCTAAGTGTTTGGCCATAAACAAGTTCAGCAGATGAACATTTTAAATCTTCTTTAATAGAAGTTCGTAAACCAAGTAGAATGAATGGTAAAATGTCAGACCAATGAACCGAGTCGTTTGATGCTATAATTGCTGCTTTTAAAGTTCGATGAAATCTCTCTATCATGCCATTTGCTTGGGGATGGTAAGGAGATGTATGAATTTTATGAGAACCTAAAAGATTAGTTAATTCTGTAAAAAATTTTGAGGTGAATTGTGAACCTTGATCTACTGTAATATTTAATGGTATACCAAATCGTGGTATATAATTTTGAATAAAAGTTTTTACTATAGTATTTGTTGAAATATCTTTAAGCGGATAAGCTTCAGGCCAACGTGAAAATCTGTCAATAATTGTTAAAATATAATAATTTCCATTTGAAACTGGAAGAGGTCCAACAATATCCATATGAATATGTTCAAAACGGCCTGATGGTATTTGAATTTTTTGGATAGGAGATTTAGTATGTCTTGAAATTTTGGATTTTTGACAATTGATGCAAGATGAAGTCCAATCGTTAATCTCTTTACGCATGTTAGGCCAATAATATTTATTTTGAATTAATTTTCTAGTTGTTCTTATACTTGGATGAGATAATGAGTGAATTTTGTCAAATATAATTCTTCTCATAGAATGTGGAACATAAGGTCGAAAAGGTTGTAGAGAAACATCACACCATATATTTAAATTAATAATTGGAATATGAATTTCCTTTAAATTAAGTTCTGTTGCTAACATTTTAATATATCTGTGATAGTAATTTATCATACCTAAAAATTTTTGTAATTTATTTATAGAAATTGGTTTTTCAAAATTTGTTATGATTTCAATTCTATCTAAAGATGGTTTAATACCTTCGCCAGAAATTTCGTAACTTAAGAAATTTAATTTATTTACACCGAGAGTACATTTTGAAGGTTTAATATTTAAATTATATTCTTCAAGTCTTTTGAAAACTGATTTTAAATGATTTATATGTTGATCTTCATTATCACTGGCAATAAGAATGTCATCAATGTATGTAAATACAAAATCGAAATCAGAAAATACTTCATTAATAAAGCGTTGGAAAGTTTGAGCACTGTTTCGTAAACCGAAAGGCATTCTTACGAATTCAAACATTCCAAAAGGGGTAGTTATTGCAGTTTTATGAATGTCTTCTTCTGCCATTGGAATTTGGTGGTAAGCACGCACAAGATCAATTTTGGAAAAAAATTGTTTGTTTTTTAAATCAATTGTTAAATCGTGAATATGTGGTAAAGGATACCGATCTGGTGTAGTAATAAAATTAAGTCTTCGATAGTCTCCGCAAGGTCTCCAATCGTTTGGTTCTTTTTTAGGAACGAGATGAAGTGGAGATGCAATAGGAGAATTTGAGGGTCTGCATATACCCGTTTTAACTAAAAATTCAAATTCAGCTTTAGCAATTTTAAGTTTGATTGGATCAAGACGTCTGGGTTTCGAAAATGGTAAAATACCTTTTGTTTCTATCCTGTGAACCGTATGGTGTTTAACTTTTTTAGTATAATCTGGTTCACAGGTAATAGACGGAAATTCATTAAGTAATTTTGAAAACTTATTTTCGACAATAGGAATTTTGAGTGAGAAAATATCAGAAAATCCAGAAGATCCAGCAACTTTAATTTTTGTAGTAGAATCAATTATTTCTTTATTTTTAATATTGACAATAATTCCGAATTTTTCTAAAAAGTTTGCTCCTAAAATTGGTGTATCAATATTCGCAATAATGAATGGAAATTCAAAATCTCTTCTTAAACCTAAATCAATTTTAAGTAGTTTTGTACCGAAAGTTTCAATTGAAGAACCGTTTGCTGCAGTCAAAGTAAGATCCGAATTTCTTTTATAAATTTTAAATTTAGAAAAAGGAATAACTGATACAACTGCGCCGGTATCGATAAGAAAATTAAGTTTATTGAATTTATCAAATATGAATAGGCGACGAGTAGGTTTAATAATAGTTCCATTATCCGTCACCGTCATAATGGATCGTTTCAGTTTAAATTTTGTTCGTAATTTGAATTATGATTTTGATTAAAATTGCATGGGGGTATACATTTGAGAGCGTTATTCTTAAATTTTTTGTGATACCAACAAATAGTTGTTTGTGAATTAAAATTACGATTGTTTGAAAAATTTCTTGATCCTGAAAAATTTCGAGATTTAGATCTATTTCTATCTTTAGATCTTGAACGGATTTGTAATTGATTAATATCATTAGAAATTTTATTTAAATTTTGAAAAATAGCCGTGGTTAATTCAGTTAAATTTTTAACGCATTGTTCTAAAATATTATTATTTATACTTGAGACTACAGGAGATTTGGAAGAATGAGGTTTATTGATTAAATCAAAAAGTTTGTCAGCTAAAATAATAATTTCATCTCTGTTTTGATTATTATTGGAAGTCAAATGAATTTGTATTTCTTGTGGTAATTTATGAATCCACAAATTAAAGAGTAATTCTTGACTAACTATGGAGTCAGAACCTATAAGTGATTTCATAAATCTGAATAATTCAGATGGTGAACGATCACCAAGTTCAGTTTTTGAAAACAATTTTTCTAATCGTTTTTCTTCGCTAAGAGAAAATCTTTCACATAGAATTTTTTTGATTGTATCATATTTATTAAAAAGAGGAGGAGGGTTAATAACATCTAAAATTTTAGATATAGTATCTCGTTGAAGAGTAATTAGAATATTTTGAAATTTTAAATTATCATCATTGATATTGTTAATTTCAAATTGTCCTTCAACAAGCAAAAACCAGGCATCAGGACAATCTTGCCAAAATTGTGGTAATTTAATAGATTTAGTAGAAGGAAAATTTGTAAAGTTATCTTGTGTTGAAGTATTTTGTGTTGTATTAGAGATGTTGTTTTGTGTTGTATTAATGTTAGAATTTTGAGTTATATTGTGAGTCATTGTGTTATTTGTATAGTTGTTGTTTTGATTTTCTGAATTTGTAAAATTACGGGTTCGTATTGGTGAACGTAGAACCATATGAAAAAAAAAAAAAATTAAATGAAAAATTTGAAAATTAGAAAATATTAAAGAATTTTTTTTGGAAAGGGAGTTAACAATTTAAATAAAATATTTATTTTTATATAAAAAAAAAATAAATTTAAATAATTTATATTAAAATTGTTAAAATATAAAAATATCTTAAAATAAATTTGAAAATTTAAAAGGTTTAAAATTTTAATTTAAATTATAATTGAAAAATTTTTAATTTAATATTAAAATAAAAATTATACTTACATAAAATTAAATTTAATAAAAAAATATTAAAATTAATAAGTAGTTGATTGATGATTGTAGAGATTTTGAGGGAATAAATGGCGTTTTTTGGACGTGATAAAAATTAAATTCATTGCTGTTGCTGTTTATGCAATGGCTTTGTTGTTTTCTTTATAAATCTCATCATTTTCATCGTGATGTCTTATATTTTAAATCCGTTCTTGTGTGTATTTTGCGTAAAATTGTTGTAATAGCTCTTGTTGTAGTGAAGTGGAAAACGTAACCATTGTTTTAAGCGTAGTATGTTGTTTTTTAGAGTTCTTTATTAATTAACGATTCGTAGAAAAATTTTATTTTTATTTATGTTGCATAAAATTTATAGTATGTCTACTAGTAAATTTCTGCTATAAGTACTTTATGTTTTTATTTGATTGTCCGCACTTATTTTTTGTTTTTGTTTCGTATATAGAATTTACAGCGACTGTTATATGCAATTTGCACAAAATATTGTTTATTAATTGAAGTATATTTAAGTTTCATTTTTTTTTTTTATCGATGTGCGATTTACAATTATGGTACTATGATTTTACTTTTTAATTTTTTTATTGTTTCTTTAAAAGTTTTAACAATTGGTTAAACTATTTTGTTCATCAAATCTGCTAAAATTTGGTTTCCGCTTTCGGGTGTTTCCACACAGTCACATCTACGAATGTCTATGGACTTTCACTTATTTTCACAATAGTAAATGTTTTAGGCACTTTCAAAACGAAATACTTTTAAAGTTAATTATAGCTTCGTATTATAATCACTAAATTCATAATTTTTTGTTTCTGTTTTCAAGTGTTGATTCTCAAATAATTTTTGTTTTTTGTTGATGCCGAATGTATTTCCAAATTGGATTTTAAGTATACAAACTGATACAAACGTTTAGTCTGTTTCGCACAACTATTTAAGTCGTTGTAAATATGACGGAGTAGTTACTTTAAAATTGCGAAATTTTTTGTTCAAAAATCATTTATCATAAGCACGAGGTATTATATATACAAGCACGGACAGATATAGATTCAGATAATAAATGTATTTCAATTAAAAATTAGCGAATTCGTAATCATTTTCGTAATCATTACAGTCATTAATGAAATAAAATATTTGCGCAGGATCGTTGGTAGGATCGCCAATATATCAACATTCAAGTTGATATTTTAAAAAAATCTTTTATTTTGATTTTAAGTATAAAAATTTATTTTTGTTTATTTTTGAGTTTAGATATTTTCCAACTAATTAGAATTTTCTTTTTTTGAAGTTATTCAAAATTTTAAGTTAACACGAAAACTCAATTAAAATTATTTTAAAAATTAAAGTAAAGAGTACAAAGTAGTTAACACTATACAGGGTTGATTCTAGAATGCGTTTGTACGATATTGGGTATCAAATGAAAGGTGTTAATTAGTATTTTAAAAGGGAGTTAGTTCCATAGGTGGACGCCGTTTCGAGATATCGCCATAAAGGTGGACCAGGGGTGACTCTAGAATGTGTTTGTGTGATATGGGAATCAAACGAAAGGTGTTAATGAGTATTTTAAAAGGGAGTAATCCTTAGTTCCATAGGTGGTCGCCTTTTCAAGATATCGCCATAAAGGTGGACCAGGGGTGACTCTAGAGTGCGTTTGTACGATATGGGTATCAAATGAAAGGTGTTAATTAGTATTTTAAAAGGGAGTAATCCTTAGTTCCATAGGTGGACGCGGTTTCGAGATATCGCCATAAAGGTGGACCAGGGGTTACCCTAGAATTTGTTTGTACAATATGGGTATCAAAAGAAAGGTGTTAATGAGTATTTTAAAAGGGAGTAATCCTTAGTTCCATAGGTGGTCGCCTTTTCAAGATATCGCCATAAAGGTGGACCAGGGGTGACTCTAGAGTGCGTTTGTACGATATGGGTATCAAATGAAAGGTGTTAATGAGTATTTTTAAAAGGGAGTGGGCCTTCGTTCTATAGGTGTTCGCCTTTTCGAGATTTCGCCATAAAAGTGGACCAGGGGTGGCTTTAGAATATGTTTGTACGATATGGGTATCAAATGAAAGGTGTTAATGAGTATTTTAAAAGGGCGTGGGGCTTAGTTCTATAGGTGGACGCCTTTTCGAGATATCGCCATAAAGGTGGACAGGGGTGACTCTAGAATGAGTTTGTACGATATGGGTATCAAATTAAAGGTATTAATGAGAGTTTTAAATGGAGTGGTGGTAGTTGTATATGTGAAGGCGTTTTCCAGATATAGACCATGTGGACCAGGGTGACCCAGAACATTATCTGTTGGATACCGCTAATTTATTTATATATGTAATACCTGCCAAGGTTTTAAGGGTTTTTTATTTCGCCCTGCAGATCTTTTTCATTTTCTTCTACATAATATGATAGGTGTCACAACCACTTTATAAAGTTTTTTCTAAAGTTATATTTCGCGTCAATAAAACAATCCAATTACCTTACCATGTTTCATCCCTTTTTTCGTATTTGGTATAGAACTATGGCATTTTTTTCATTTTTCGTAATTTTCGATATCGAAAAAGTGGGCGTGGTCATAGTCGGATTTCGTTCATCACATACCAAGATAAAGTGAGTTCAAGTAAGCACGTGAACTAAGTTCATTAAAGATATATCGATTTTTGCTCAAGTTATCGTGTTAACGGCCATGCGGAAGGACAGACGGACGACTGTGTATAAAAACTGGGCTAGACATCAACCGATTCCGCCCATTTTCACAGAAAACATTTAACGTCATAAAATCTATGCCCGTACCAAATTTCAAAAGGATTGGTTAATTTTTGTTCGACTTATGACGTTAAAAGTATCCTAGACAAATTAAATAAAAAAGGGCGGAGCCACGCCGATTTTGAAATTTTCTTATATTTTTGTATTTTGTTGCACCACATCATTACTGGAGTTGAATGTTGACATAATTTACTTATATACTGTAAAGATATTAAATTTTTTGTTAAAATTTTACTTTAAAAAAATTTTTTTTTAAAAGTGGGCGTGGTCCTTCTCCGATTTTGCTAATTTTTATTAAGCGTATATATAGTAATAGGAGTAACGTTCCTGCCAATTTCATCATGATATCTTCAACGACTGTCAAATTACAGCTTGCAAAACTTCTAAATTACCTTCTTTTAAAAGTGGGCGGTGCCACGCCCATTGTCCAAAATTTTACCAATTTTCTATTCTGCGTTATAAGTTCAACTCATATACCAAGTTTCGTCGCTTTATCTGTCTTTTGTAATGAATTATCGCACTTTTTCTGTTTTTCGAAATTTTCGATATCGAAAAAGTGGGCGTGGTTATAGTCCGATATAGTTCATTTTAAATAGCGATCTGAGATGAGTGCTCAGAAACCTACATACCAAATTTCATCAAGATACCTCAAAATTTACTCAAGTTATCGTGTTAACGGACGGACGGACGGACGGACATGGCTCAATCAAATTTTTTTTCGATCCTGATTATTTTGATATATGGAAGTCTATATCTATCTCGATTCCTTTATATATGTACAACCAACCGTTATCCAATCAAACTTAATATACTCTGTGAGCTCTGCTCAACTGAGTATAATGAACGGGAAGTCTGCATAGTTGAGAGTATTGGAGATGGGGAATGGGCATTGATTCATTTTCTCCAATAAGTTATGTTATTTATTGCAAATTTAATTTATTTCAAATTTATGATTTCCTTCATACTTTTTAAAATTCTACTTAGAAAATCTTGCTAAATTATAAAAGTTTTGTTAAAGTTGATCTAAAGCGCACTTTACACTGTGCACTCTGATGAACAAAAGGCCGTGAGTACCAAATGCTTATAAAGTTCGATATGTAAGCCTTAAGGTGTATGTTAGAAAGCTAATGTTTTAAAGATAACTATATGAGTTCATCAGAAAACAAGCAAGGAAGGCTAAGTTCGTGCGTAACCGAACATTACATACCCAGCTGAGAGCTTTTGAGACAAAATAAGGAAAAATCACCATTTAGGAAAATGAACCTAGGGTAACCCTGGCATGTGTTTGTACGATATGGGTATCAAACGAAAGGCTTTAATGAGTATTTTAAAAGGGAGTTTGCCATAGTTCTATAGGTGAACGCCATTTCGGGATATCGCCATAAAGATGGAACAGGGGTGACTCTAAAATGTGTGTGGTACGATATGGATATCAAATGAAAAGTGTTAATAAGGGTTTAAAAAGGGAGTGGACCTTAGTTGTATATGTGAAGGCGTTTTCGAGATATCGACCAAAATGTGGACCAGGCTGACCCAGAACATCATCTGTCGGGTACCGCTAATTTATTTATATATGAAACTAGCAGACCTGGCAGACAATGTTCTGCCCTAAATTTTGCATATCTGCATACATTTTAATAAGCTTTTTCCGTCTAACTCTGACCTACCCCTCTACACTTTTTCCTAATCTTTTTATTCATTCCTCCCTCCGTCTTTTTCGCTTCATCTCCATCTTTGTCTCATTCTATCTCTTTCTCAGTCTCCTTCTCTCTTTTCTCTTCTCTCAAGTTTTTCTCCTTCTTCTTTATCTCTTATTGCCAGTCCCAGAGGGCAGTATGTATTTTGTTCCAGTCCTATTCCGAGTCTCAGTACCAGTCCCACTCCGAGTCTCAGTCTCAGTACCAGTCCCACTCCGAGTCTCATTCTCAGTCCCAGTCCCATTCCTAGTCCTATTCCCTGTCCCAGTCCGTCTCTGGTATACTTGCTGGAAAAAAGCATCGTAAATACTAATATAGGCCAATTTATCTACGAAATTTCAGGCAAATCGAATAGGACGTATGTAAATAGGTATGTGGGTATTATTAATTCTTGTCTTTATTTCGGCTTCGCATGCATATTTATAAGTTTTGCCAGGTTGATGCGAATAAATCGAATATCACAATGAACTTTAGAGCTCTCAGCAACAGCTTACATTTGATATCCATAATACACACAAATTCTAGGGGTATCCGGGTCCATGTTTTGGCCTATATCTCGAGACCCTAGTCACTCAGCGGTGTAAAATTTACTCTGTATTATAGCACACATCAGCAGCTTCAATTTGATACCCATAATATAAAAACACATTCTAGGTGTATCCGGGTTCACGTTTTGGGCTATATCTCGAGACCCTAGCTCACAGTTGTGTGAAAATTATCCTGTAATATAGCACTCATCAACAGCTTTCATTTGATATCCATATTGTATAAACACATTCTAGGGGCACCCAGGTCCACGTTTTGGGCTATATCTCGAGACCCTAGCCTCCCAGTTGTATGAAAATTATCCTGTACTATAGCACTCATCAACAGCTTTCATTTGATATCCATATTGTATAAACACATTCTAGGGGCACCCGGATCCACGTTTTGGGCTATATCTCGAGACCCTTGCCTCCCAGTGGGATTTCAAAATACACCAACCATCATCTCTCCTTCCTGTATCTTTCCTAAAAATTTCATGGCAATCCTTCTATCCGTTCTCGAGTTATGGAGTGACAATCAAAATGTACACTTCTTTTTATATATATAGATACGACGAACAGTATTCACGCCAAGATGCCTAGGGCTTTTGATTTCGCCCTGCAGAACTTTTTCATTTTCTTCTACTTAATATGGTAGGTGTCATTTTACAAAGTTTTTTCTAAAGTTATATTTTCCGTCAATAAACCAATCCAATTACCATGTTTCATCTCTTTTTTCGTATTTGGTATAGAATTATGGCATTTTTTTAATTTCTCGTGATTTCCGATATCGAAAAAGTGGCGTGGTCATAGTCGGATTTCGGCCATTTTTTATACCAAGATAAAGAGAGTTCAGATAAGTACGTGAACTAAGTTTAGTAAAGATATATCGATTTTTGCTCAAGTTAACGATTTTTGCTCAAGACGAATTAATTGAAAAAGGGCGGAGCCACGCCCATTTTGAAATTTTCTTTTATTTTTGTATTTTGTTGCACCATATCATTACTTGAGTTGAATATTGACATAATTTACTTATATACTATAAAGATATTAAATTTTTTCTTAAAATTTGACTTTAAAAAATTTTTTTTTTTAAAGTGGGCGTGTTCGTCATCCGATTTTACTAATTTTTATTTAGCACACATAATAATAGGAATAACCTGCCCGCCAAATTTCATCATGGTATCTTCAACCACTGCCAAATTATAGCTTGCAAAATTTTTAAATTACCTTCTTTTAAAAGTGGGCGGTGCCACGCCCATTGTCCAAAATATTACTTATTTTCTATTTTGCGTCATAAGTTCGACGCATCTACCAATTTTCATCGCTTTATCCGTCTTTGGTAATAAATTATCACACTTTTTCGGTTGTTCGAAATATTCGATTTCGAAAAAGTGGGCGTGGTTGTGGTCCGATTTCGTTCATTTTAAACAGCGATCTGAGATGAACGCCCGGGAACCTACATACCAAATTTCGTCAATAGACCTCAAAATTTACTCAAGTTATCGTGTTTACGGACGGACGGACGGACATGGCTAAATGAATTTCTTTTTTCGCCCAGATCATTTTGATATATAGAAGTCTATATCTATCTCGATTAGTTTATGCCGTTACGGATTACCGTTATGCGAACAAAGTTAATATACTCTGTGAGCTCTGCTCAGCTGAGTGTAAAAATAAGGACGATAACACGCCGATAACAAATGGCTAGCGCTGCGATAAGATAATGGTAGCTTTTCGATATATTTTCGATATGTTTTGGACAAAAAAATTATAACTTTGTGATTGATAACATACCTATAAAAAATCGATAACTTTTTGACAGCAGGCTAGGTTAGGTTAAGAAGGCGTGCGTGGATATTACCCACTTTTCCACTCGGAGACATTTTTGTATACTGTGAGTGCCCTCAGTATGTGCAGGGTGGCGGCACATCCGTTTAACGCCATTATCTCCTAGTGGTCCTCAACGAACGACTTGCTGTCCCTGATGAACCCAAGAGAAGCGAGACGTACACCTACCCAACCACTGTCAGGCTGTTGAAGAACCGTGAGCCCAGAAATCTGAGCCTTGTTCTTTGAAGCGCCGGACATTGGCAGAGAAAGTATTAGATCGGTTCCTCTTCCTCCTCATCCTGACCACTTCTGCACAGGGAGTAAGTACCGTCACTGCAGATTTGTTAAGTTTGTGCAGGAAGATGGTGCCTTTCCTAGTAAATCGATAATTTCTTTATTGAAAAATCTATAACTTTTTGATAACAAATTTACAGTTTTCGCTAACAAATTCATATATTTTCGTTATCGATTCGATCTTCTTTTTTTTTGATGTACTATCTACAGCATTTATACAACAAATCGATTTTTTTAATAACAAATCAAAATCATTTGATTGCAAATTAATAACTTTTCAATAAGTTTTTGCTACATTTTCGATAATAAATCGATAATATTTCGATTAGCAAATAATGGATAACTTTGCGCTAATAAATCGACAAACTCTTTAATAAGAAATATTTAACTTTTGATAACAAATTTATAGCTTTTCGATAACAAATTAATAACATTTCGTTAACAATTCGATAAATTTTTGATTATATAAAAGTAAATTTTCGATAATGAGTAGATGATTTTTGACAAGAAGTCGATAACAAACCGATAACTTATAGATAAAAAATCGGTTACTCTTTGTTAACATTAGCTATCGATGTCAAATTTATAACACTTTGATCATAAATCGAATCTCGCCTATACATTGTCCCTGGCACACTTATAAGCAACTAATTACAACTCGTTTATAACAAACCGTTAACTCATCGATAACAACACTTCGACTTGCGACTCTTAATTTTGCTACTCTAAGCCGCTCATATCAATTTTACAATTTACACTTACGCTAACATTCTGGGGGGCAGCCACAAACAAAAGTACATATACCAAAAACATTTTTGTGAGGTTTTGCAAATTATCAATGATTAGAATAACGGTAGCCCTAAAAGCTACCCCTACAGCAGCATTGCACGCCATAAAATCGCATCCCGTCTGCATACCCAATTGCCAAAGATATCTCCAAAGCTTGAGTACAGGCCGTATGACCATAGCAGTATAGCGTCATCTAATATCGGGTAAACGGAATATATGATTCCATGCCTGTGCTTCGAAAGAGGTCTTTGGGTCACAATTGAGCCGGAGGAGAATATAATATACAAGTGTAAAACAATGGTTCTAAATTAACAAAAGGGGTCAGGTCTTCTCTTTATTTACTGATCCAGAAATAAGTAGATCCTGCATTCTGCCAGATTACTGCAGCGCTTTTAAGTCGAATATTATAGCCGTGTAGAAAACAGCAGAAATTCTGGAATAAGCGTGCTTAAGGTGCAGTCGCGTCAATATATATATATATATTAGACTCGGTCGATTTATTAACCGATATCGCGCCATCGATTTTCCGATAAGATTTGGGTTCAGGAAAAAAGTTCCCTTACGCAACCCCATGACCTTATTAAAAAAGTTTTCATTTGATTGTAAAATTTTCATGTATCTCTGTCCGATACAAAAATTTCCGCTAGAAATGTTGATGATAACAGTTTTTTGAAAAAGAAAAAATAAATAAATAAAACATATGACATTTTTTTAATAGGTCATGAACAAACTTTAAAAATCAAAGTCGAAAAAATTTCAAATAAATGAAATTTCGTAGGCTCAAAAATTATTTTTTTGGGTATGCGTAGTGGAACTTTTTTTCCTGAGCCCAAATCCTATCGAAAAATCGATGGCGCGATATCGGTTAACTTTCGTCCATACAAACCGACCCACCGTAATATATACATATATATATATTGTGACGAATATTAGCAAAAACTAAGGGATACTATCATCTCTGAGCCGATACTAAGCAGTGACTTGTATGCGCATCAACAAATCAATCATTATGTCTACCCATATGTTCATACAAGCAGCGGTGAGTAACGCACAAACACATGCATATATCAGAGATACTCCCAAAAGTATGCAATCATTTGTGCAAGTATCACTCACATATACACGCGCGTGAGCAATGAGAGAAGCTATAAAATCGTGCATCTGTAGTTATAGCTGAGAAATTTATGGCTTGTAAATGAGAAGTATATTCTAGAAACAGAAACGCCTAGAAGTATGCGAACGAGATATCACAGAGTATAAAAGGAGGTAAAGCTGAGAATCCGAATGAGTTTGATTTAAGCATGCTATCTGTCGAGAAGTAGTAGTATTGTGAATTATTTGAATAAAGGACATTTTGCATTATTGAATAGTGGAGTTATTTATTCAATAGTGTAGTGATTCGAACGTTATTAGAAGATTGCAAATAAGAGGAATTTTAGTAAATTCGTTACAATATATTAGGGCGGGTCAAATTGCATGGGGAAAAAAACTTCAGGTGCACATCCAGTTTCTGAATCTATGGGTCCATACTGAGTAATATTGCCCATGGGACCATAAGCCTGAAATGAATTTCGAGCCTCGCTAATTTTGTTAAAAATATTTTTTGTTTTTTAATTTTTATTATTAGTTTTGTTAGAAAAAATTTGGGCTATTGAAAACTTGAATTTGCAATATGGAAAAGTAAAATATTGGTCGATTTTTGCAACAAATTCGTCGATTTTCCCCAAAAAGAAGCGATAAAATGCGAAAAATATAAAGAAAGCGCCCTACAGCGACGAATATTTTACTTTTCCAAATTGAAAATTCAAGTTTTAAATAGCCCAAAATATTTTCTAACAAAAATAATAAAGAAAATTAACAAAAAAAAAATATCTTCTAACAAAATTAGGGAGGCGCGAATTTCTTTAGAGACCTATGGTACCATAGACAATATTACTCAGTATGGACCCATAGATTCAGAAACTGGACGTGCCTTTTCAACAATAAATTTTACCCACCCTAATATATATATATGTATATATACTGGCCCAATCATATATATATATATATATATATAGTCAGACGGCGATAACCTCCCAGAGTAATTCATCAAGGAGTATCCTGCAATGCAAAGAAGCTTTTGAAAAACTGCGCTGAGCCCGGACCATATACATCTTTATTGGATTTCCGGTCATAAAACAATATCACGGAAATGTGCTGGCACCTGATTGGGGTTCTTCCGCTTAGTCATTAAACAAATTATGGTAACACTATGTCTTTGTTGGCTGGCCAATTTGACCAAACCTGATTGGACCAGTATTTCGTATACTTTTTGCGATTGTTATCTTTTTATTTTCATGCATTTGTAACCATAAATCATGAATTTATTGAATGGATCAATATCTTATTTTATGAGTATGTTAATGAAATTTATGTCGTTCTAACAGAAATATTTAATTCGAATCAATGAAATTGAAAATTAAATGAAAATATCGCACATCTCAAAGCAGCGATCAATTAAAAAAAATAGAAATATTCAGAAAACGCTGAAGACTGGCTGCCTCTCTCATATGCGTTTATGGAATTTTTTTTTTACAAAGCCTCTTCCCGCTTATAACTGGAGTTATACAAGTGGGTTGATATTGGATTGAGAAGCCCGGTGGTACTCATAACTTCGAAATTTCCGATTTTTTAGTAATGGCTCTGTAGATCTAGGTGTGCGATATGATCAAACCACAACAAACTGTTTATAGTCAATGCAGCGCAACCCCACAAACAATCTCATAGCGTCGACAAATAAGATTTCGGTAAAAAATCAATGTCAAAATTATGGACCCAAGGAAAAACTTACATGAATTTCGTACGTTTCCTGTACAATAATTAAGTTCACACAAACAATTATTACTAAACTAAAATTTTTCAACAATTTTGCAACAACTAAGGCATGACGTAGCTGAATGCGTTTGTAACCATTTCAACTATCGTAGGAGTGCGGGTTCGACTCCCACTCCCGGCAGAAAAGGCTTTGAAGAGATTTACAAGGTATAATCGAAACAGCTGTCGCCTTGTCCGTCCTGATGTCACGTTGTTTAAATTTTTCAAAATTATTAAATAAATTTTTCAATTTCGATTCCAACACTATTATGAAGCTACTTGTATGCGATAAAACTTATAACAATTAAGTTCCTGCTTTTGAGTGTGGCCTCAGACCTGCTACAGCAGTGAACAATACAAATAGCAGTAGCAATCTTTATCAAGTTTGGCTAATTAAATTCTTCTCATTTATTTTCGATATTTAGAAAAAAAAACTTCTATGCATCTTGTACCTGCAAAATTCGAGAAAAATTTATGAAATTAGACGACTTTTTGTCTGGAACTCTCTGGATTTTTTTTTTTTTGAGTGTTCTCAAATTTAAATAAAAAAGTAAGTCGCGTTGACCTCCGAAGAGATTTTAGGCCGAGCTTCTGTTCCAATTTGAATCGTGCTCCTTTTAATTTTCCCTACAAATTGTCGGGATGGAACCTAAATATTTTATGCCGACTCCGAACGGCATCTGCAAGGCAGATGAGTTTTCACTGAGAGCTTTTCATGGCAGAAATACACTCGGAGAGTTTGCCAAATACTGCCGAGAAGCGACCACGCTTAGAAAAATTTTCTTCTAATTGAAAAAAACTTGTTTCTCAAATTTTGATGTTGCTTTGCCCTGGACTTGAATAGGGGATCTTCGGTGTGGTAGGCGCAGCATGCTACCATCACACCACGGCGGCCGCTAGTCTCTAAAAGCTGCAATTGCTTTTTGTCAATTTTTTCTGAAAGATGACTCCGCTTTTCCTCCATAGAAAGTGTGAAAATGTTTTTTTTTTTTAAATGAATTAAAATCTGGAGAAACCTGCGGAAAAAATTTACAAAATTTGAACGACTTATATATAAATGGTACTTTGAGGGACTAAAATTGATTTGACTAAAATAAATTGATGATACACTGCCGCCCATAACAAAATGGCAGAAAAATGCACGCACTGCCGTCAGCAAGTTTATTGCCAATAAATTTTTGCGATTACAATTTACTCATTAACTAAATAAATATTCCATTTATAATTTGGGAAATATGTAAACAACTTGACATCTGGACGGACCAGGTGACAGCTGTTTCGATTATACCTTGTAAATCTTTTCAAAGCTTTTTCTACCTGGAATGGGATTTGAACACGCATTCCTACGTTGGTTGAAGTGCTACACACGCATTCAGCCAAGTCATTCCTTAGTTGTTGTAAACCTTATCCCAATTGCCTTCTTTACATATCTTATTCTTTACACAGTACATACTGTTACTTCGTATATTATCATGCGTTAATACTATGCTTTTTGTTGTTGGCAGGTTTGAAGAAAGCTGATATTTTTGCTTTTGTTCTATTTATAGAACGACAAGGAATTAAACAGTGTTGTCTACTTGTACGCATTAAGCGGGGATTGCTCTAATTGCTTTTAAATGTATGAAAATATTTATATAAAGCAATTTTTTAATTTAATTTAAGGTATTTCTGCCATAAAAAGCTCTCAGTGAAGAGTCGGCATAAAACATGTAGATCCCATACCGCTAATTTGTAGGAAAAATTGAAAGGAGAACGCCGCCAATTGGAAGAGAAGGTCGGCCCAAAAATCTCATCGAAGGTTTTTTGCTCCTTACATTTATTTATTTTTATAATCGAAACAGCTGTCACCTTGTACGTCCTGATGTCACGTTGTTTAAATTTTTCACAAATTATTAAATAAATTTAATAAAAAATGTTGTTTCAAATAAATGCTTTCAGACATTTAAAAGCAACGAGCCGGACTCGCGCGCATTTTGCGCAACCAATATAAAAGTATCTTATCAAATATCAACAGAAAAAAATCAGTTAAAACTTACAGCTTGCGCTGCCATCTGGCGTATGGTAGCAACTGCCGGTAAATAAAAAAAAAAAATGTAAGGCGCGATAACCTCCGTAGAGATCTAAGGCCGAGCCTCTCTTCCAATTTGCGTCGTGCTCCTCTTGATTTTCGTTACAAATTGGCCGGATGGGACCTACATGATTTTATGCCGACTCCGAACGGCATGTGCAAGGCAGATGAGTTTTCACTGAGAGCTTTTCATGGCAGAAATACACCCGGAGCGCTTGCCAAACACTGCCGAGGGGCGACCCCGCTTAGAAAAATTTTCTTCTAATTGAAAAACCTTATTTCTAAAAAGTTTGATGTTGCTTTCCCCGGGGTTTGAACTCAGGGCATCCGGTGTAGTAGGTGGAGCACGCTACCATCACACACGGTGGCCGCAACTGCCGGTAAGGCAGCGCAAATATTCACAATAGTGCCAGAGTACAAATTCATTTCTTTGTGCGCTTACAATCGTTTATTTTAAACAAATTATTTTAATAAAATATAGCTAACAAAAGCACCACGACCAAAATTGCTCAAAGTTCACTAATAGCCCGAATCTCCATCTTTACAACCAAAACTTTATTTATAGATTTGGATTACATATAGGAGCGAAAAAGGGACCCGTACATAAAAACAACAATTAGAAATAATATGCATATATGATAAGACAATCCCCACTTAATTCATATAAATAAATTTTCATTTAAAATTCGCCCTGAAAGATAAAACAAGTTTTTAAATTTTAAGTTTACTTGAAATATCTTAAATATTCAAATAAAAAATTTTATTTTCTCCGATTTCACTTTTTAGACTTTACCTTTTTGCTATTAGTGGCAGTACAAAATTGCGTACTCAAAAAATTCAAAGAACTCCAAATAAAAAACTTGAATTTGTTATAAAATTTTCTGGAATTTTCGAACTTTTTCAAAATGGTCTTTTTTTTAGATGCGTATTTGCAGTTACAAAATTACGAGAGGTTTTTTCATAGCGTGCTCCGCTTACCACACGGTTTCCCGCCCCGGGCAAAACAGCATCAAAATTTTATAATTTTACGAGCAGGGTATCCGGCGTTGCTCGGGTTGGGTAGACACTAATCTAAATAAGAAGGTGAATTTTAATGCATTCCTTCCCGTTACTCAAAGTCAAGCAATCAGTATATAAGATTTTATTGATCTTCTTCAAAGTGTATCTCCAAATTTTTCTCATTCTTACCCTTTATAATTTCCTTATCTCTCCCTCTTCTTTTTTTCACCCTCTACCGCTCTCCTTCTTTTTCCTTAGACCCCTCATTCCTCTAATTTATCATCCTTAGCTTGTTTTTTCAAATTTTATTTTGTCACACACAATTAATACTCACAATCTCATAACTTAATCAAAATATGTTAGCTGCACATCAAATATTCCATCTTATATAGACAGCTATTTTTACAATGGAATTCTTAAATTTAATTAAAACTTTTAAATCACTCAATGCAATCGCTTTATTGCGAATTCAATGCTATGACCAAACAAAAGTTCTGCACTTAAGTACGTACATGGCGTATGAGTAACTGTTGCTGACATACAAAATGTGTCGCACCACCCAGTGGCGCACGTGAAATTGAAAAGAAAATTTTTTTATATCAAGTTCTTAGTTCTGTGAAATGAAAAACCTTCGTCTTGATCGTAGAAACCTATAGCAATTTGGCGATAATTGAAGTGTGGGAAATACCTTTCCATAGGGAACTCACACACACACACACAGATTTTGATTCTTATATTTATATATATAAATTTTTTCAATTATAAATAAATTCTTCGAAATGTGGTCGCCACACGGCAGAGATTTGGTAAGTACTCCGAGTTTATTTCTGCCATGAGAATCTTCTCAGTGAAAACTTATCTACCATGCAGATGCCGTTCGAGTTCGGCATAAAACATGAAAGTCTCCTCGAATTTTAGGAAAAATTAAAAGGAGCACGATGCAAATTTCAAAAGTTCTTGGCCTAAAATCTCTTCCGAGGTTATGGCGCCTCGCATTTATTTTATTTTTTTTTTAACTGGTTTTTCCAAACCTATTTTGTACAAATTTTTTATGGAAATTTACTTTACTTAATTAAGCCTTTCTCTAAAACAAAAGTGTGGAGTTGTGAATTAAAAATCCAGTCTCCTTACTTACCTTCTACTTTCGGCTATGTGTGTTTTTAAATTTGGAAAACCGCGTCTTTTATATAACTTTCACCTTATTCATGCATAAAGTTTACCTCAAATAACTCACTAAAGTCAATGGAAAGCTTCTTTGTATGTATGTATTTTATTATTTATTATCATTTATCAATACTTCAATAACTTTGTGCCATCGTAAATCAAATTTTCTTTTGTGTTGTATAAACTTTTTATTTCCACAACCAACAAGTTATTATTATTTCTTGTTTTTGTTTTTTCAAACCAAATATATGCTTTTCAAAACCAACACACACACACACACGCTAACATATTAATTTGACAATTGCTAGAGGCATATGCAGCGTACAGCCTTCTTTTCAAATTGAATTTCCTTTATCATCTCTAATTTATATATTTTCAAACTGACCAACTGACCTTTCAACTTCCTGCCGACACTTTCACAAGCTGAGCGCAAATGTACACAACAACGTTTTGAAATTCCGCTAAAATCGATTCAAAAACCGAAATTACAATGCTCTTGATTATATTATATACAATTATTTTTTTTTTTTTTTATTAACTGCATTAATTTTCAATTTACACGTACATATTTTTGCATATTTGGTCACATATTTTTATTTTTTTTTTGTATATTTTTGTTTGCATTGCAAATGCTTTATTTTACATGTCATATGAGTAACCTTTTGCTATTTGCTTTACATTTACGCGCACAAAATAAACCGTCGTAACTATCGGACACATCCGTTTAGGCTGCGCGCTAAGGAACGAATGCCATATAAACTGTAGGTCACAATTGTTCTAAACGTAATAAACAGAAGACCGTATGCCGTTTTTGTTGATGGTAATATCCGTTTGTTTGGTGTAATGCCGCTTGGAAGTTTCTGACATTTCCAGTGAGCGCGAATTGAGCGCAAATTGCTTGGTTGGTTGGTTATTCGAGAGTGAATGGGCGCCACAACGGCTGATAAAGATCCAATTGTTAACTGTTGCAAGGGTTGTAGCCGCTAGGAAAAGACACAACTTTTTTTTTTCTTTTGCTGTGTGCATATTAAGTCTTGAACAGCTGATTGTGTAACTAAGGGAATGAGGAGAAATATTTTATAGTTGCAGTGTTTCTTGAAAGTAGTAAACTGCCAGGAGCCAAGTAAGAATGAAGCCTTAATTTTATGTATAAAACATTGATGATGCTGCAATATTTTCGCGTCTACAATTATCATTTTCAGATTAAACTTTATTAACTATTTTAACGACTAATAGCTGTCAATATTTTAGCTTACGAATTTGTTTAATCATATCAAAATATTTCTATCATATTTAGTCCTTTAATAGAGTAACAAAATAAATAAATAAGCTGATAACCTGATAGGGTCCCCAAATAATCGAAAGCCACGAAGTGATCCCGACGGTATTGCGGACGGAACTCGAAAACCCTACAAAAATGCTCACGGAAGGGTCTCCAAATGCTCACTGAATAGTCAGAAAAAAATCTCGAATTGACAACGACGCGATTATAGACTTATCCAGAGAACGACACAGAAATTGTCCCTGAAAGGTTACCAAATGATCCCGAAACAGTCCCGGAAAAGCTCCGAAATTACCCTGACGGGCTCCTGGACGGATCCTAAATACCATGCAGAAAATATCCCCGAAGGGTCCCTAAATTATTCCGACATAGTCCAGAAAAAGTCCCGAAATGTCCCTGACGGAAGGGTCCCGAAATAATTCCCGAAATAGTCCATAAATAGGCACAAAATGACTATCCCGAAATGATCCCGGAAGGGTTCTAAAATGATACCGAAATAGCCCCGGCGGGATCCCAGACGGATCCAGAAATGATCACGAAATAGTCTCGAAATGACCCTGACGGGATCCCGGACGGATCCAGGAATGATCTCGGAGGGGTCCCAAAAAGATTCGAAATGACCAGGACCGGATTCCGTACGGACAGCGAAAACTATCCCGAAATGATCCCTGTAAGGCCCCACATTATCCCGATATGGTCCCGAAATGACCCTGACGAGATCCCGGACAGATCCTGAAGACCATCCCGAAATAATAGCGGAAGGGCCCAAAATGATCCCGAAATAATCAAGAGGGTCACGAAATGACCCCGACTGTTCACTGCTCACTTTGTAAGCCCTCGATTTATTTGACCCATTGAGTTTGTAATATTGGTGAAGGTCAGTATACCTATCGTTATAATGTGTAATAATTATAGATTAATAATAGACTATTGTCTAACTGTATCCAAAATTTCATCAATATTCGTGTAGCCATTCTGTCGTGATTCAGTCACAAAGACAAAAATACGTAATTAAATTATAACTGTTCCTGGGGGCATGGACCCCCCCCCCCCCCCTTTTCAAAAACATATATTTCGTAGATCCTTCTAGACTCTTGGCTATACATATGTGTGCCAAATTTCACCCGAATCCGTCAAGCTGTTCTTGCGAGTTTGAGTCACAAAGACAAACGTCTGGACATCCAAACATCCAAACTTTCGCATTTAAAATATTAATAAGATAAGAACAGTAATTACAATAGCATTAATAGCTACAATAAAAACAAGATGATTACAATAACAAACTGATGAGTCGTCTATAGCACACCGCTAATAGTTATTCTGTCACTTAATTTGCGCTTCTACGTTGGGTAAACTGTAACCACTTGATCACACCAACGGTATTCAAATCGTTTTCAGCCTGGTCTTTGTAACGGCCTGGCGCCGCCGTCTTCCTCTGCTCCCATAGGCGGATTCCGACAAAAATACTTTATAAGCCAGAGCATCATCCTTCATTAGCACTATATGGCCTTGCCAACGTGGTCATTGAGTTTTAATTCGGTCTACTATGTTGATGTTTGCTTAAGGCTCGCGAAGTTCATTATTAAATCTTCTTCGTACTTTCCGTCGCCAACGAGTAGCGGTCCGTAAATCTTTCGAAGAACGAGTGTGGTTGAACGGGTACGATAAGTGACTTGTGGAGCATGATTTTCGTTTGTCGAGAGAGTGCTTTACTTTCAGTTGACTACCTAGTCCAAATTAGAATTTTTTGCAAGAGTGTCTCTTCGCTGGATTTTAAAGCTTATTTTGTTAATAGTGACAATGCTGGTTCCGCAATAAACGAAGCCTTTTACTATTTTGAAGAAATGGCTGCCAACAGTGGGGTGGCTGCCATGGTGCAAATGCGCTGACTCTTTGCCAGATGACTGCAAGTACTTCGTTTGTTCGTCATTCACCATCAAACCCATATTTTTCGCTTCTTTTTTTAGTTTGAGTAAGCAAAATTTACGGCGCGGGTGTTCAGACCTATGAAATCAATGCCGTCAGCATACGCCAGTAATTATACGCTTTTATAAAAATTTTTTCCGGAGCGGTTACGCTTTGCAGCTTAATTATTTTTACTATCAAACAAAGAAGTCGTACGACAAGCTGATGTTATTTCCCAATGTTATGTGCCCAACATATAGGAATTTCGTGCTATCGAAGGCGGCTTAAAAATCGACGAAGAGCTAATGTGCGTCAGTCGTTTTTCTAAGGTTTTTCCAAGATTCGGCGCATACTGAAAATCTGGCCTATAATACGACGAAAACAAATAAGTAACACTCCGAGAAGAAATCGATAACTTTTTGGTAACATAATGCTAACTTTTCAATAACCTCTCGATAACAAATCGATAATTTTTGATAGTTTATCGATAACTTTTCGACAAATCAATAACATTTTGGTAAAAATTTTCATTACTTGTTTATAACACATCGATAACTTTTAGCTACACATTCGACTACATTTGTATAATAAATCGATAACCTTTTGATAGCAAGCTGATAAATTGCCTATCAAAAATCAGTAACTCATCTATAAGCTTTGATATCGAAAGCAATCTTATAGCGTTTCCATAAAAAAATGTATAACTCCTTTGTAACCTTGCCTATAACGCACATATTACAAACCGATAGGTCGACGATAAGAAATGTATAACACCCTTACATCATCCCGTTGATCTCAAACAGATTCCCTATCGACAATAAACCGTTATTAAATCGATTTTCTTATAGCACTTCCTACTTAGTTTTGCTACTACTTTTTCAGTGTCAAAACATTCTTACACTCTCAACATTCTGCTTTTCCCATATAACCAAATTTAAATACCTGCAGAGAGCGTCTGCGCTTTCCGTGTTTGCTTTCCTCTCTTGCATGCAATTTCCAATAAAACGAACTGTTGCTTTATACCTTGAAGTAATGCAATTAGCAGCTGACTGTCAGCCCACTAACAAGTTCAAGCGCATAAATGTATTTTGCTATTGTAAATTTAGACATTTCACGTGTTTGTGGCTCAGGTCTTAAATATGTCAAGCATGAGCTTATTTTATATCATTAAAGCGATTCAATATTGCTAATTAATAAAGAGAATTGTATTGTAATGCCAATGTGGTATAAAATGGGATTTAAAAATGTTTTTACTGTGATTGACATAGACTGTACTTGGGTGTCAAATATTAAGCTATCACTGCAATTAATGATGATGATGACAATGATGATGGCGTGGCAGTAGAGAATTTAAATAGAAGTGTTGAACATTGAAGGCGCCCTTACATACCACTTAGATATGATAGGAAGTGGGCAAACAAATATTAGAATGACATGGCGTATACGTAACTATTTTAAATTTTACTCACAGGTCATAATTCTGCGAAAAGGATTAACCTTTTCTTAGGATATGATAGTCTGCCTAACTCCCGAGATTATTATTCTGCACCACCATCCTCCGTGGTGTGATGGTAGCGTGCTTCGTCTACCACGCCGAAGATCCTGGGTTCACCCCCCGGGAAAATCAACATCAAAATTTTAGAAAGAAGTTTTTTTAATTAGATGAAAATTTTTTTAAACGGCGTCACCCCTCGGCAAGTTTTGGCAAGCACTTCGAGTGTATTTCTGCCGTGAAAAGCTCTCAGTGAAAACTCATCTGCCTTGCAGATGCCGTTCGGTGTCGGCATAAAGCCAATTTGTAGGAAAAATTAAAAAGGAGCACGACGCAAATTGGCAGAGAAGCTCGGTCTAAAATCTCTTCGGAGGTTATCGCGCCTTACATTTATTTTTTTTTAATTTTTTTTTTTTTTTTCTTAGGACATGATAGTCTTTCTGACTCTTGAGACTCCTCCCTGCGGGCTAGGGGCCAAGGATTTACGCGCGATAGGTATACCGATTAGAGCTTACAATTTCTTCTCGAACACAAGCGAGATTTTCGAGACACGAGAAATCGAGCACTCGACTTCTCGCGAGATTCTCGTGTCTCGAAGTACTCGTAAACCTCGCGAGCTTCTCGACATTCTTACTTAATCGCTGTATGGAAAGTATTTATACACTTGGTTTTTTTACTTGCGACTTTTTTGTTGATTATATTGCTTCAATGACATTTAACTCAAAACATATTTATTATACATATAATTTTGTTCGCAATATTTTATTTTTGAACGAGACATCAAGAACACGGCCATAGTACAGGTCTACAAGTAGGATATGTAGCAGCACGCACATACACAGCCACGCTCACCTGATAAAATGCTTGTTCTTGTTCGTTTTTTTGTGGATGCTATTTGGCACTGTTGTACTTCTTAGGTCCAAGAAAAGTGTAGTAGCTGCTAACTGCTAAATGCTTAAATTTTTATTGTAAAATTACAAAGAAATATCCTTATTTACTTTCAAACGAGCACTTAATTACATCTCTCTTTAAAATCCATATGTTTTGGACAACTTTAATTAACAAATTGTGATACTTTATTACCGGGGACGATTGCTAAAACACGACCAAAACCATGGGGCGAGGTATTAGTAGACGCGTTTTTGCCTCGCTTCCAATAATTCGAATACTTCTTCACTTTTGGACTATTGATAATAGGACAAAACGGGTCTTTTCATTTCTCTTACCACATTTTTGGACGGGTTGTTGCAATCGACCTCGGTTTCAAACTGTTTTTTGCGGAGAACTTTTGAACGAGTAGAAAAACTTAGCACCCGTGTTTGTATTCTTAATTCTGGAATAACTACGCGTCCTCAGATACCCCAATTCATGACTTTTGTGTAATTTTCTGTAGGGCCCATATAGGTGCACTACATTTTCATACTAAATTCGTTCAAAAAAATTTACCGTCACAGCAACCCATATCTGAAATTCCGCACCTTTTTTTGTTTCCCTGCGTCGCTTTCCACGACAGCAACACCGGTAATTTTGACACTTCGTTCAGTGTCAAACGCATGTTCCACGTAAGTTTCACTGAGTTCCACAATAGTTTGACACTGACCGAAGTGTCAAACTGCAGTGTGTTAGAAAGAGAAAGAAATTGTTTCCTTCTCATACATATCATACTTGTAGATCTTCTCGCGAGATTCTCGAATCACGAGTTACTCGTAAGGCTCGCGAGATTCTCGAATCTCGAATTACTCGTAATACTCGCGATCCTCTCTATTTTCAATTCAGTCGCTGCATTGGCAATATTCTTTACATTTCGGGGTTTTTTACTTGCGGTTTTGCGGACATTTTTGCTTGTTATTCAGAATAAATCGTAAGCTCTATATAAAACCCAGAATAAATCGTAAGCTCTATATAAAACAGCCAATGAGTCGATTAAGTTGTATTTTGAGAAGCTCACGAGCCTTACGAGTAACTCGAGATTCCAGAATCTCGCGAGAAGGCAATACTCGCGAGAAATCTCTTCCCGATCATGTTCGAGAAATCGTAAGCTCTAATTCCGATCGTAAAAGGCGATCATAATACCACAGGTCTCTGAACTGTTTTAAATTAGTTTGTGTTGATCATTAAAATTTTCATATTCTGAAGTAATTGTGCACCCTAACCATAACAAATTGACGTCATCGTATCTGTGACGAAATAAAAGTCTAACCAATCCAGGAGTGATGTTTTCTCGAAAGGTTCGTTAAAAACTGTGCCATGGGACGTAGCACAAGCCAGTTGTAATCTGATGCAATGTATCGCATGATGCTTGTATTCAGGTTCAAATTCCAACTTTGTGGATTCGGATGAATCGCGGGGGTTGTGGTTTGATATCGTATTTTGGATTCCTTCAGTTTGCCCTTAATACGGCGGATTCATTTTCGCAGAAGTTGGCAAGAAAGCATACTTAGAGAAGATATGCACTCGCTTCTTCGTTGGAGTCGGTAATAAAGTATTATGTTTGGAGTAATTTCATTTGTTTTCATTTATTTATCAAATTTGTACAACTAAGAACTTATAGTCTCATATATGTACATCAACTGACATTAAAAACTTATGCTAATATATTTTATGTAAATGGAAAGTTCACAATATACAATTTAAAGAAAATTGAAATTTACGTACTGACATAAAAGTGTGCGTTTTATATATGCATTTACTTAAATTAATATTATAACTATTACAAATTAATGTAGACACATGAATAGTGGAGGAACAAAAAAAAATGAAAGCAGAAACAGGGACAGAAAGATTATTTTAGAAAGAGTATTTTAGTGAAAATATAGAAGAAATATCAACGCTAGCGAAGTATTTCAGTATAATGCTTTTGAAGTTGGTATTATTCAGCCATACGTCAATTGATTCAGAAATTCACCAATCTACGGTTTTTTTGAGACCTGGTAAAATGCAGTTTGTCATAAAGATACTTGGGACCTTACATTCCAACAGTTTAAACATGAACCTGTAGTCTCTGGCAGCCAAATAATTAAGGATGTTGCATCCCAGAATTTTATCCCTTCAGGGTGATATGTGATCATATCGACCTACTCCATATACGTACCTTGTAACATTATTGAAGGTTACATTGATCTAGTTGGCGGACTCCGAGTCAAGTTTAATATACACAAGTTCAAAATATGTAAAGTGAAGTACAATTAGCAATGGTGTGAACGGTGCCGATATGCGAAAGTCCCGCATTATTACATTACTTTACTGACCACTTTATTAACATGGTCAAAAGAAGTTAATTTGTTTTTTAAAACAAAGCCTGAATTTCTAACTTTGTCAGTGGTACTAAGGGCCGCCGAACCGATCTTTAAAGATGAAATACTTTCAGGGTCGATTTAATTTTTGGATATCGGCATAAAGTACGATTTTGCGGTTTTAAGACATAAAGCGTTATTTTTAGCGCAACATAGTACAGCAGACAGATCAACGTTTACTTTAAAGCATAAGTGTTCAACGAGGCCAACACGATTAGAAAGGTACAACTGAATATCATCAGAATATGCTTTGAGGACATTAACATGCTTACACATGGAAAACACATCATTGACAAGCATACTAAATAACAGAGGACCAAGAACTGATACCTGAGGAACACCTGCTTTAATGGATTTGAATTCTAACGAAGCTTTCTCTCCTCTGACCTTTTGTTCCCTACCTTGGAGCTAACTAGCCGTTGACTTTAATGGAACTATCAGAAAAGGCAAAGAAGTTACGGAGTTTCCAGCACAATAGCTCGTGCTTCACCAATTCGAATGCCTTAAAGAAATACAACATACAAAGAATGGTTGGGTCGCCGTTATCAAATAGCCCTCTGATGTCATCCATGATTTTTACCATAGCAGTGGCACAACTGTGTTTAGGCTTAAAGCCAGACGATAGAGGAGAGAGCAAGTTGTTTTCTCCAACAAAATTAGAAATTTGTTCAGCCATTAGAGATTCGCAAACTTTTGAGAACGATGGTACGATACTAATCGGTCTGAAGTCCGAAGGATCCGCATCAAGCGGTTTCTTAAGGACAGGTACAACTATTGCTTTCTTCCAAGCAGAAGGAAAACAACCACTTGTAAAACAGTGGTTAATAATGTGGTTCAGAGGATTTACAATAAAAGGAAGAACAATTTTTACGAATTTTAGCGAAATCCCATCATTACCCAAGGCACACGAATTTATAGAAAAAATAGACTTTAATACATCGCACTCGCTAACACACTTAAACTCAAACGTATTAATAAAAGTATTGACTAGTTCAGCCATCTTCTAAGGAGAGACAGAGCCGGAGTTGTTGCTGGAACCGATGAAAAAATTATTTAGTTTTTCAGGATCAATTCTGCATTCCACCTTATTTCTCGCACGGATCTTTAGGGTTTTAAGGTTACGCCATAGCGCTTTTGACGGCAGAGAAGGATCCAATTTGCTATGAAAGAAATTCTTTTTGGCCTGCCTAATTACGGCAGCTACTTTGCGAGCAGATTTGTACAAAGCCCATGAAGCATTCTTTCGGGACCTTCCCCATTTGGCGTGCAGCTTATTGCGCTTTTCTATTGCACAAATAACTCTTATACTAAACCAAGGACAAGATTTATTTAAAACATGAACAGTACGATCACAAAGTTTTTTACAATACGAGTCATTTACAAGTAAATTAACATTGAAATCGCCGCTAATGACGTAACATTCATAATTAATTAGATACACGGACAGCGCAGTAAAAAAACATCTAACGTGCAACATTTAGGCGGGTTGTAAACACAAGAAACTAAAGCTTTTTTTACGCCATCAGAGACCTCAGAAATGATAAGCTCAACATCTGAGTCGACAGACATACTAAGAGGCTAAGATTTTTCTTGCAACAGATCGCCACAACACCCCCTTTCTTACGTTTCTTGTCATTCCGAATGACCTTATAACTACTAATACAAGAATGCAGATCAGAAGTATTTTCACTAAACCATATTTTGCTTACACAAATAACATTAACCAACGGTCTTCTTCCATGAAAAGTTGGCATATATTTTACTCGTGGTCTTTTCACTTGGGTAAACTGCTTGCTTACTACTCATTCTCTTATATACACACAAATTTCAAATACTCTACTGCGGAAGGTCAAAGAAAAGGTTGGTCACATCCATAAGATTGTGAGTGGAGTTCAAAAATGTTGTTTGAGAATTGTGTGTTATTATGTGGTATAAGTATATGCCTATAAGTTGTTGATTACAGCTGATAATTGTAAGAGTGAGTCTGTGCCCACACTTTCTTTTGAAATGTTTCAAACTGCGTTAGGCTTTGCTGAACGTTGGCCTTTGATTTTAAGTAAACGTAGTAGTACCTGTGATTAATGAGATGTATCTTAAGTGTAAATGTGTTAGTACCTGTGATTAATGAAGATGTATCTGAACAGTAAATGAGCGTAGTACCTGTGACTATTCATGTTTCTAATAAGCGCAAGTATTAAAACCATGCTTTTCGTGCACTGAAGTGTTGAGGGAAGGCAAAATCGAGCCGATAATTGGGCCACTAATCATGCAATTAGACCCGTGTCTGACACTGTGGGGTTGAGTCTTCCACTGACAGGTACTCACGCTAAGCACCTATCGTAATCGTTATTCTGTTGGGTAATATAACAAGTTACCTTCTGTTATTACCTAGATCACATTGTGGGAATAAAATTAGCATATACTATGCGCTGTATGTTTGTGCTAATAACTCCGTATTGCACATCAATAACTTTTTTAGTTTTTTTACATATACATACATTTGATAAAACAAAATATGGAATTTGCTTCTTGAGTGAGATAATACTTCTTATAAATGAAGTAAATACAAAATTTTTAGGTCTTGTGGCTTGAACTGTCAAAATCAGAATTTAATCCTGTCTATGTGAACAAAAAATCCAACCCTGCTACGCTTCGATGGTCAACACAAATTTATTTTCATTGCTTCTATGCGTGTATACAAGTGAGCGTATTATGTATATGTTTACACGGTTACCTAAAAATGAAATTTGTATTCCAAAAGGTACAAATAATTCAAATATGACTCATACGTTGCGGATTTGCTCGTACATACACACATACTCATCTAACAAGAAATGTTGAACCCTTGCATATAAGTAAAAAAGATTGATGTTTTTGCTAAAGTTCATACATTTTATGGATATAAATATTTTTGAATTAAATGTACGCATCATTCACATTTTTAGAGCTTAAATAGGTGTAAGGTCAAGTTGCAAGGGCTTACCACATTTTAAGTGGAATATATGTATGTATGGGATGATGTGATGATGTGGGTTTGAATGAGTACGTTGTCATATGAGATACAAAAAAAAAAAAAAAAGTAAAAGAAACTCTCCTTTGAGGCTTATGGTTCCGCATGTGCTAGCTCCCAACTTTTGTAATATGTTCAAGGTCCCCTTGGAAGCGCAGGCTGGTAGCAAGAGTAGCATCTATTTCTAATTTTGTTAAATTGCGAAACCCCCCCTCTGGAAGTGCACGCAAGTAGGAGTTCATCAGAAGAAAATTGGTGAATAATCAGAGTGGAAAAATGTTGCCTCAAGAGAAAACTCGAATTATTTACGTAAATAAAGCACAGCACAGGAGCCGCATGGCTAGATTTCAACGGCAGAAGTCTGCATTTTCCATACGGCTATAGTCATGACTGCAAGTAATGTGATTATATTGTATAATAACCAAAAAACAGCTGTAAAGACATAAGTGCCGAGGAGACTCGTAAGCATATTCGGTGCAAATGTCTGGTTCGAAATCTACCACGCGCGTCAGAAGCCGCTGTATGGGGGAATGAATGTGAGCGTAAGTGCAGTCACTGCACTGCGGCGTAATGTAAGTTAATGGAAATTAATTAAGGGAAAAAAAAAAACAAATCGATGATTTATGAAGGAGAAAATGAGTTAGCGAAAGAAAAGAAGGAAATGCTACGAGTAGAAACCGAAGAATAGAAGAAAGAAAAAGTAGTATGGTAACAGAGTCTATAAAGGTAAGGGTGTTTTAATAGGGTAACACTGCTACAACAACAACATAGGGGTGACAATAACGATACTTGTGGCTAAGACTATCGAAATAACAAGTAAGGAAGGCTAAGTGCGGGTGTAACCGAACATCATATACTCAGCTGTAGGAAAATTAAACTAGGGTAACCCTGGAATGTGTTTGTATGACATGGGTATTAAATGAAAGGTATTAAAGAGTATTGGCGGCCACCGTGGTGTGATGGTAGCGAGCTCCGCCTACCACACCGTGTGCCCTGGGTTCACACCCTGGACAAAGCAAGATCAAAATTTTAGAAATAAGGTTTTTCAATTAGAAGAAAATTTGTCAAAGCGGGGTCGCCCCTCGGCAGTGTTTGGCAAGCGTTCCGAGTGTATTTCTGCCATGAAAAGCTCTGAGTGAAAACTCATCTGCCTTGCAGATGCCGTACGGAGTCGGCATAAAACATGTAGGTCTATCCGGCCAATTTTTAGCTAAAATCAAGAGGAGCACGACGCAAATTGGAAGAGAGGCTCGGCCTTAGATCTCTTCAGGGGTTATCGTGCTTTACATTTATTTTTTTTTTATTAAAGAGTATTTTAAAACGGAGGAGTGGCCCTTTAGTTGTATATGTGAAGGCGTTTTCGAGACATCGGCCAAATGTGGACCAGTGTGACCCAGAACATCATCTGTCGGGTACCGCTAATTTATTTTTATATATGTAACACCACGACCAGTATTCCTGCCATGATTCCA
Source organism: Eurosta solidaginis (assembly GCF_040869045.1). Taxonomy (NCBI): domain Eukaryota; kingdom Metazoa; phylum Arthropoda; class Insecta; order Diptera; family Tephritidae; genus Eurosta; species Eurosta solidaginis. Next base: position 17,545,118 of record NC_090319.1, read on the forward strand.
AGGGCTTTTGATTTCGCCCTGCAGAACTTTTTCATTTTCTTCTACTTAATATGGTAGGTGTCACACCCATTTTACAAAGTTTTTTTTAATGATATATATTTTGCGTCAAAAAACCAATCCAATCACCAGGTTTCATCCCTTTTTTCGTATTTTGGTATAGAATTATGATATTTTTTTTAATTTTTCGAAATTTTCGATATCAATATCACAGTCGAGTTCGCCCATTTTTAATACTAAGATAAAGTGAGTGCAGATAAGTACGTTTCGTAAAGATATATCGGTTTTTGCTCAAGTTATCGTGTTAGTGGTCGACCGGAAGGACAGACGGCCGACTGTGTATAAAAACTGAGCGTGGCTTCAACCGATTTCGCCCATTTCCACAGAAAACAGTTATCGTTATAGAAGCTATGCCCTCACAAAATTTCACAAGGATTCGGTAATTTTTGTTCGACTTATGGCATTAAAAGTATTCTAGAAAAATTTTGAAATTTTCTTTTATTTTTGTATTTTGTTGCACCATATCATTACTGGAGTTGAATGTTGACATAATTTACTTATATACTGTAAAGATATTCCATTTTTTTTGGTTAAAATTTTACTTAAACAATTTTTTGTTATTATATCGGCCTACTGATTTGTAAGATCGCGGGTTCGAATCGAGCTCAAGGCCTAACAATAATTTTTATACTCAGTTGAGCAGAGCTCACAGAGTATATTAACTTTGATTGGATAACGGTTGGTTGTACAGGTATAAAGGAATCGAGATAGATATAGACTTCCATATATCAATATCATCAGTATCGAAAAAAAATTCGATTTAGCCATGTCCGTCCGTCCGTCCGTCCGTCTGTCCGTTAACACGATAACTTGAGTAAATTTTTAGGTATCTTGATGAAATTTGGTATGTAGGTTCCTGGGCACTCATCTCAGATCGCTATTTAAAATGAACGATATCGGAAAATAACCACGCCCACTGTTTCGATATCGAAAATTTCGAAAAATCGAAAAAGTGCGATAATTCATTACCAAATACGGATTAAGCGATGAAACTTTGTAGGTGAGTTGAGCTTGTGACGCAGAATAGAAAAATTGTAAAATTTTGGACAATGGGCGTGGCATCGCCCACTTTAAAAGAAGGTAATTTAGAAGTTTTGCAAGCTGTTATTTGGCAGTCGTTGAAGATATCATGATGAAATTTGACAGGAACGTTACTCGTATTACTATATGTACGCTTAATAAAAATTAGCAAAATCGGAGAACGACCACGCCTACTTTTTAAACAATTTTTTTTTTAAATTAAAATTTTAAAAGAAAAGTTAATATCTTTACAGCATATAAGTAAATTATGCCAACATTCAACTCCAGTAATGATATGGTGCAACAAAATACAAAAATAAAAGAAAATTTTAAAATGGGCGTGGCTCCGCCCTTTTTCATTTAATTTGTCTAGGATACTTTTAATGCCATAAGTCGAACAAAAATTTACCAATCCTTGTGAAATTTGGTGTAGGCTTAGATTCTAGGACGGTAACTGTTTTCTGTGAAAAAGGGCGAAATCGGTTGAAGCCGCGCCCAGTTTTTCACAGTCGACCGTCTGTCCTTCCGCTCGGCCTTTAACACGATAACTTGAGCAAAAATCGATATATCTTTACTAAACTCAGTTCACGTACTTATCTGAACTCATTTCGTATTGGTGTAAAAAATGGCCGAAATCCGACTATGACCACGCCCAATTTTTCGATATCGAAAATTACGAAAAATGAAAAAAATGCCATAATTATATACCAAATACGAAAAAAGGGATGAAACATGGTAATTGTATTGGTCTGTTGACGCAAAATGTAACTTTAGAAAAAACTTGGTAAAATGGGTGTGACACCTACCATATTAAGTAGAAGAAAATGAAAAAGTTTTGCAGGGCGAAATCAAAAGCCCTTGGAATCTTGGAAGGAACACTCTTCGTGGTATTACATATATAAATAAAATAGCGGTACCCGACAGATGAAGTTCTGGATGACCCTGGTCCACATTTTGGTCGATATCTCGAAAACGCCTTCACATATACAACTAAGGGCCACTCCCTTTTAAAACCCTCATTAATACCTTTAATTTGATACCCATATTGTACAAACACATTCTAGAGTCACCCCTGGTCCACGTTTATGGCGATATCTCGAAAAGGCGTCCACATATAGAACTAAGGCCCACTCCTTTTTAAAATACTCATTAACACCTTTCATTTGATACCCATATCGTACAAAAAATTCTAGAGTCACCCCTGGCCCACCTTTATGGCGATATATCGAAAAGGCATCCACCTATGGAACTAAGGCCCACTCCCTTTTAAAATACTCATTAACACCTTTCATTTGATACCCATATCGTACAAACAAATTCTAGAGTCAACCCTGATCCACCTTTATGGCGATATCCCTAAATGGCGTCCACCTATAGAACTATGGCCCACTCCCTCTTAAAATACTCTTTAATACGTTTTATTTGATACACATGTCATACAAACACATTCCAGGGTTACCCTCGGTTCACTTTCCTACATGGTTATTTTCCCTTATGTTGCCACCATAGCTCTCAACTGAGTATGTAATGTTCGGTTACACCCGAACTTAACCTTCCTTACTTGTTTATCATTATTATTGTTATGATAAATTGTTTCTTAATTGAAAAAATGTTTTTATTAGAATAAAAGAATAGGTTATAGCATCGGCGCCTAAATGTTGCCGATGAAGGAATTTAGCAGTTCCCGAAATGTATCTATACAACGAGCTTTGGCAGTTGTCTAAATTTTTCTTTCTTCTATTCTAATTTAAAAATTTTTTCAATTAAGAAAAAATTTATCATAACAATAATAATGATAAAAAATTATTGTTAGGCCTTGAGCTAGATTCGAACCCGTAATTTTACTTAAACATTTTTTTTTTTAAAGTGGGTGCATTCACCACCCGAGTTTGCTAATTTTTATTTAGAAAACATACAGTAATAGGAGTAATGTTCCTGCCAAACTTCATCATGATATCTTCAACGACTACCAAATTACTGCTTGCAATACTTTTAAATTACCTTCCGTTAATAGTGGGCGGTGCCACGCCTATTGTCCAAAATTTTACTAAGTTTCTATTCTGCGTGATAAGTTCAACCCATCTACCAAGTTTCATCGCTTTATCCGACTTTGGTAATGAATTATCGCACTTTTTCGGTTTTTCGAAATTTTCGATATAGAAAAAGTAGGCGTGTTATAGTCCGATTTCATTCATTTTAAATGGCGATTTGAGATGAGTGCCCAGGAACCTACATACCAAATTTCACTAAGATACCTCAAAATTTACTCAAGTTATTGTGTTAACGGACGGTCGGACGGACGGATATGGCTAAATGAACTTCCTTTTTCGCCCAGATCATTTTGGTATATATAAGTCTATATCTATCTCGATTAGTTTATGCCGTTACGGGGTACCGTTATATGAACAAAAATAATATACTCTGTGAGCTCTGCTCAGCTGAGTATAAAAATAGAAAAGAAGGGATAGGAAGGAAAATTTTGGAATTCGCCGCTGAAGCCGCAACCGCAACCGAGTTGATGGCTTTTTATCGGTTTTTTGTTGACCAAATATGGGCGTGTTATTAATTTCTTGTCGACGAGTTATAGGTGTGTTATCGACGAGATATAGGCCATTTGATATCGAAGTGTTATAAAACTGCTATCGATAACAAAGACTATGAATAAGTTAACACTTTTTTACCAACGAATTATCGATTTGTTATCCAAAAATTGTGGTCTTTTATAGAAAAGCTCGCGATATGTTAGGAAAAATTTATAGATTTGTTATGGACTTGTTTTCCGAAAGCTATCTATTAATACGTAATCACAAATGTATCGGTTCGATATTGAAAATTTAACAAATTGCTAACAAAAAATTATCTATTTTAATAAACTAACGATTATTTATTGAAGTGTTATCGATTTGCTAATTAAGAGTTATAGAATTTTATAAATAGTTATAGATTTGGTATCGAAAATTTATCTGTTTGTTTTAACTTAAAATCAGCAAGCCGATTAAAAAACAATAAGAAGACGAAAACTCGGCGATAACATACCGATAACAACGCAATAATTCGACGATACCTTCGTGCGATAATAAGTCTATTATAAAACAAAAATTGTTTGTATAAAAAAAACCGTAATTATTTGTTTCTCGCAAAGTAATCTCTCTTGTGGCTTAACTTCAATCCCGCTACAACCAATTACAACAAATAAGTTTTCTAGACGTACATTTTATAGCCTTAGACCATGTTTACACATTTGTGCATCTGTACAATAAATTCTCAATAGATAATCCATAAGTTTACATATGCTTCATCTCGAGGAACAAGGTTATTATCTGTCAAACTTTCATCATTCTCTTTTATCTCGTGCTTTCAATTAGAGTAAAGGTGATATTTTTTCTTTGAAAAAAGTCGGCATGTTGTTGTAGTGATAAGGACACTCCCCGAATGTTTCGGGCAGCGTTATCGGTTTTGATGGTCCTTCGCTGGATGCAGATCCGGTACATTCCGGTAGCAAGCACCATTAAGGTAGTAACCCGACCATCTCGGCATTGATTTAGTATAACCACATGAAATATCGTAGGCCATGACGTCCTCCCACCCCCTAGATCCATCAGGAGTTCGAGGTCGCCAGAGCATCGGCCGTTAATGAAACAGGATTCGCCACGCGTACGTGTGTTTGAAAATTGGGTTGGAGAAGCCATTTGTTGATTGCTGTTACAGGACAGAATATTTGAATTTACTAACGAATATACACAAATGAATTAATATTGAAGTTTTAGCCTATTACTATCTACTACAATATTTTTAAATATGTAGATAGCGGAAGAACGCGTGCTGGCATCTATGGGACAAACTTCAAGAAATCGAGACGAAATTTGCGTTAAAGAATGTCTACGGAGAAGCTCATCCTCGAAGAATATCTACATTATGTCAGACAGCCAGGCGGCACTACGTGCCTTGCAATCCTACACAATTACATCTAAGCTAGTGGACGAATGCATTGAAATCCTTAATGACCTGAAAGCCAAAAACAAGGTTTTGCTAGGATGGGTTCTCGCACACCAGGGACATGAAGGTAATGAACACGCAGATTACCAAATTAATTCAAAAGTCACTGGATTGACTGCCCAGGGCAAATACAAGCCAAACAACGACAGTATCAGCCAAACTCATTAATCTAAGCAGGGAGGAGCTAAGAACTCTCACTGGGTACTTTATGGGACACTGTGGTCTACGATATCACCTAAGTAAGTTAAATCTATACGATGCTCAAATTTTTCATTTCTGTGAGCTGGAGGATGAAACGCCGGTTCACATTCTCTGCGAATGCGTCGCTCTGGCAAGGCAGAGACTCTCTCATTTAGGTGGTGCGACTCTTAATCCCTATATGGTACGGAGTAAAAAGCCTTCACATACAAAATTAGGCTGAAAGGTCATCCACAATAGATCTACACAAAGGTCGCAATGCGTCCAGGTCTAATAATAATTTAAAAGTGTACAAAACAATCACCAACACATCGTCATAAATAATTCAGTTTGACAATTCTCTGCTAAAGACAAAAGGTAAACGTGTCCTTAAGTACAATTTGAATGTCAATCGATATTGAGCCATATGTCTTACTTTGACATATTTATAGGTGTGTGATTCCGCATTCGTTTTATGCATAAGTAAAAATACATATACCTTCATACATATATACATAGATATACATATGAATAATAGAAAGAAATTTCCAACGTTTATTTCATTTCAATTGAACTTTAGCTATGCCATTTACGGACTTATGTGTTGTGCATATTAGATATGTACTTTAGGGTGCGTCGATCTGTATGGACGAAAGTTAACCGATATCGCGCCATCGATTTTTCGATAGGATTTGGACTCAGGAAAAAAAGTTCCGCTACGCATACCCAAAAAAATAATTTTCGACTTGGATTTTTAAAGTTTTTTTCATGACCTATTAAACAAATTTTCATGTGTATATATGAAAATATTTTTTATTTTTCAAAAAAAAATGTTATCGCCAACGTTTTTAGCGAACATTTTTGGATCGGACAGGGTAGACATGAAAATTTTACAATCAATTGAAAATTTTTTTGTAGGTGATGAAAAAACCTTAAAAATCAAAGTCAAAAAATGAAATTTCGCAGGCTCGAAAATTATTTTTTTGGGTATGCGTAGTAGAACTTTTTTTCCTGAGCCCAAATCCTATCGAAAAATCGATTGCGCGATATCGGTTAACTTTCGTCCATACAAATCGACCCAACCGAATGTACATATTTAGCCTATTACCACCAATTCAGAATCAGGCATATACGGAGCAATTTTCAGCTATGTTAATGGTAATAAACATAATAAAAAAAAATAATAAATGTAAGGCGCAATAACCTCCAAAGAAATCTAAGGCCGAGCATCTCTTCCAATTTGCGTCGGGATCCTCTTGATTTTCCCTACAAATTGGCGGGACGGGACCTACATGCTTTATGCCGACTCCGAACGGCATCTGCAAGGCAGATGAGTTTTCACTGAGTGCTTTTCGTGGCAGAAATACACCCGGAGCGCTTGCCAAACACTGCCGAGGAGCGACTCCACTTAGAAAATTTTCCTTCTAATTGAAAAACCTTATTTCTAAAATTTTGATGTTGCTTTGCCCGGGGTGTGAACCCAGGGTATACGGTGTGGTAGGCGGAGCACGCTACCATCATACCACGGTGGCCGCCGAATAAATAAAATGAATAAATAAATGGATGGAATTTATTGTAGTTTGCGCATTGAATTATTGTGTCGTTAGAGCTAACAAAATGTGTTTATTTTACTATTATGGATTATTTCATTTTTACAGATATTTAATTTGTTTTATTGTGGCACGTGGGTAATAACGTAAGTTTGCTTTATTAGTGACTCTTTTGTCTAACAAAAAAACCAAAAAATGATGAGGCTTTATTTTATTTCAAAATTGGGAATGAAAGCTTAAAATTGGTCTTGGAGAACACAAAAAGGCTCACAAAGAACCTGACGAAAACAGTTAGAGAATTTTTTGAAAGCACTTTCTTACACGTTTTGCATAAAAAATCTACGGCTAACGAGTATATCGCCATACCTCGGCTAGCAGTTCGAAAACACCCCATCTTAAAAAATAGTTTCTTAAAGTACCCCATTTCAGCATTCGTTCCAAAAATGCCCTAGAATTCGGTTTGAAGAACGCCCTCAACCAGATTTCACTTCAATATACCCCTCAGCTGATATCCGAATTTTTTTAATTTAAGCTCAGATGTGGCGTTTGTGAAACATATTCCGAGATAGTGAAAACCATGTCAGGACAGTTTATGAATAAGGATCTCATGTGATACCTTATCGAAAGCTTTGGAGAAGTCAGTATAAATACAATCCGCCTGATATCCAAATTCAAAAGCAGATATACAATACTTACTAAATTCTAATATATTGGTGAACATCGAACGTTCCGCAAAAACACCATGCTGCTTGGCGCAAATTAGGCTCTTCACTGAAAAGTATATCTTGTCTTTTACAACACATTCAAATATCTTCGAGACTGTAGTGAGCTTTGATATAGGTCTGCCATTGCAGACATCACTTTTATTTCCAGATTCGTAGATAGGAGCTATCAATGCAAGTTTCCAAGCATCTAAAAACTCCCCGCACCGAAGTGACATATTATACAGGATCTCAAGAGGCAAAACTAAGGCCGGACAACCTTTAATGAGAGCACTTGAGAGACCGTCAGAATCTGAATTGACCGATTGTTTTAATTTAGATATACCACTGGAAATATTATCACAAGTCGAAATAAGGGGCATCATCATAGGATGCAAAATTAGCAATAAAAAAAAGTCCGCAAACAGGCTCACTAACGTATTAGAAGTTGCAGCTACATTATCTTCGTAAAAGACAGAAGCAAGGAGCAAATTCCTTCAAATACTGCTTTTACTTCTCGTAAAAGAACAGATTCTTGGTCTGAATAAACTTTTTGTATTATTTTTTTTCGCAATTCTTCAATTTTTTTAAACCCTTAATATACCAAGGTAATTTATATGGTTTTCTCTTGAACAGGAACTTGGAGCATACTTTAAACATAGGGCAAAAAGCGTTGAACTAAATATTTCATAGCTAATGCTTACATCTGAGTAGGAAAGAAGATCAGCACAGTCAATTTCCGAGAAAACATGACTAAGTATAGGCATGCCACACGGCGCAAAATTAAAAGCGATATCATCGTTTACAGAATTGTACACAAAAGTCATAAAACTCAAGTTTAAGAACAATAGTAGTATGATGCATATCCGACGGAGCAAAAAGCGCATGGCATTCGGATATGTTAAAATGAATATTATGACTGGGGAATATAAGATCTAATATTCTGTCGGGCCTGTTAGTAAAGTTATTGATTTGCAGCAAGTTTAAGCATAGCATAGGCCCGAGCCACAGAAACCAAGTGATACCATATAGATTAAATTCGGGAGTGCCCCTAAATCCCCAAAAAAAAAAAAATCCCCAAACATAGAATCGCCAGCTAAAAAAAAATTCCAAATACAAAATGCCCAAATTTAAAATTCCATAACCAAAATCCCCAACACAAAATCCCCGCACTTTTTTGAGGCTAAATCCCCAAACTCTTTTGAGGAAATATCAAAAAACCTCAAGACAAAATCACAAAAATTTTAATTAAATCATAAAGTAAAGTTCTGATGCGTATACATATAATTCTGCATTTATATATATGTAAGTATGACTATAAGCATAAAGTAAAATGATGGGGAATAACCTAACGGTACACGTTCTATTTGCATTGTGTTTTCATATCTTCTTGCTGTTCTAACCATGTCAATGTTATATTGCGAATTTGACAACAACTTCTTACGTACATCAGTGGCTCAGAGGCTTAGGTCTTCAACTACCGTGCAAAAGTCGTCGGTTCAATGCCAGATCACGGATTTGAATTTTTTTTCTATTTATTTAATTTTGGTTTATAAATTTATTATTAAAAATACTGTGAAAAAATATTAAAAATTTTAAATGAAAAACCTAGATCTGGTGGTGAAGCGACGATGAGAAAATATCGCTAAATTAGCATAATATCATTAATATAGCTATTGAATAGAAGGAAACTACGAAAGCAATCTTCAAAAGTTCTCAAAATAATTGAAAAAAGGAAAATTCAAAACGTTACAGATAAACATTTTATTGGAGAAAAAATTCCGTTAAAGTATAAGTTTTGTTTGTCAAATGAATTTTTGTCGCCTTATTAACTGCAAAATGTATCGAATTCGTTACTTCTTTGCGATATACGATAAAATTATCAGAAAACTGCTGGCAGGGTTTTGTAATGTAATTTATACATAAAAATATATGGGCAAATCCCAAAAACTTTAACTTTTTGGATATTCGGGTTTTACATACGGGCAAAAACTTAAGGCCAGAAAAAAGTACAAGGACATTAGGTTTGACCTTTTGACTATCCGATCTGATGATTTTAAAAATCAAGAAAGTTAATAGTAGGGTTTTGCAGAGCTTCAAAACGTAAAAAACGTCGATTTTTACACTTTTTCAAGCGATACCCTCGTTTTTTTTTTTTAATTTTTTCGATAAAATTTTGAGGCACCGCTGAAACGCTATGGAATTTAAATCGAATGTTGTTTTTGAGACGGAGATTCTTAAAGTATGAGCAAAATTAATGTGCCCCTCCAATACGCAAAACTATCATCAATCGTCATAGCGATACTTTTTTTTTTGTCATTTTCAATATTGACAATTTTTTGCTTATAGCTTTTTGAGGCAACTGAGTATTGAAATTTGGATTATGGACGATAATAGCCTATCAGTGACTAAAACTATCTGGGGCTTCAAATTCGATGTGCCCCTTTCAGTTTTGAAGGTAGAGGCGGAAAAGTGGAAGCACTTGGTTGCGTAAATTTTTTTCAGGAGCATGTTTTTTTGTGGGCACAGCTACAATTTTACTTTTATCAATTCATACCCGTTTGTTAATTTTTTCTCTACACCATAGAAGTATACCATCAATTGCCTCATCTTGGAATATTCACGCAAGGAAAGTTATTGATTTAATAGTGGCTTGTCCGTATTGCTTTTTTTTATTAAATGTATGAAAACATTTATTTGAAGCAATTTTTTAATTTTATAACTTATTTAATAATTTGGGAAAAATTTTTAAACAACGTGACATCAGGACGGACAAGGCGACAGCTGTTTCGATTATACCTTGTAAATCTCTTCAAAGCCTTTTCTCCCGGGAGTGGGAGTCGAACCCGCACGAAAAGGCTTTGAAGAGATTTACAAGGTATAATCGAAACAGCTGTCGCCTTGTCCGTCCTGATGTCACGTTGTTTAAATTTTTCCCAAATTATTAAATAAATTAAAAAGTTATTGATGTTTGTACATGAGGCAAATATATGAAATTTCCAACAAAAATTGGTATTCGTCAAAAATTGTAGAAAAAAAAATTTTTTTAAACCAGGTTTTATTTAAAAGTAAATGAAAAGAAACACAAATTTGGTACAAAAATTAAAAAAAAAAAATTAATTATACACTTTTTGAGCATTGCCATTTTTTGGCGAAAATTTCGCATATTTGCCTCAATAATTTTCCTTGCGTGAATATTCCAAGATGAGGCAATTGTTGGTATACTTCTGTGGTGTAGAGAAAAAATTAACAAACGGGTATGAAATATTTGACGGTTACCCGGTTTCATATTTTTGCCGATAATCTAAAACCGGGTGGTATCAACAAAATTTTACCTAAATATATCCCACACAGATATGTACATCCTGATAAAATTTCAACACATTCGGTTAAGAAGTGTTTAAATAAGTAAAACAATTTAAGGTTTTCCGGGTTTATATTTTTATCAATATCTCCAAAACCGGATCTCGGGTATTAAAACCTTTTTACTTAAACATACTTCGTTCACGTATCTATTTGTTTTTAAAGTTTCAAAAGAATCGGTGGAAAGGTGTTAAAATAAATGTGTTGCAAACTTTGCAGTAAAAAATATTTGGCGGTTATTCGGTTTTATATTTTTAACGATATCTACAAAACCGGGTTTCGGGTATCAAAAATACTTTGCATAGCTAACAGCTGCATATATCTCCATATTTTTTAATATTTCGATATAATCGGTACAGAAGTTTTGAAATAAATGTATATTTAGCATTGCGACCTCAATTTATGTATATTTTGCTCGATCTTTTGACTATATCTTTTTGCGGCATTATGTAAGACGAGTAACGGCGATGCAGTATAGCTCCAATTTACCCCTCAATGTTCCTAACAAAAAGATATTTGCGTGATACCATGTTTCAAAAAAAATTTTTTTTTCGCCAAAAAAAACCAAAGTTTGGCGGATTTTCCCATATGTATGTACATATGCATTTATAATTTGTAAAAACAAAAAAACTGTTCCGGTATTTATCTGCAATGCAATGAATTTTGAATCTTTTGTTTTGTAAATACTATATTAGTTGTATTTATAAGTAATTGCGTTATACTGTATTTTCTTTAATGTGCCCATTAAATATTTGTAAAATCATCAATATTGAGGTGTTAATTTGGAAATAGAATAAACATGACTATTCTTTTTCTGTGTGAAAAACATTCAAATCGCCGCGATTTTAAACCTAATTTGAATGTTTTTCACACAGAAAATAGGGATTTCGTGTTGGGGATTTTGATTATGGGATTTTATTTTGGGGATTTTTATTTGGGGATTTTGATTTGGTGATTTAGATTTTGGGGATAAAGGGGGTAACCCATTAAATTCACCTAAAATACATGCGTAATTATCACCAAGCTTATTTAGAACCACGGATGAAATATTGTCAGCATGAGCTTTATAAAGATCTTCAGAACTATTCGGCGGAATATAAGATGCCATCACGAATTGAAAGCCGGAGTACGTAGAGCCACTAACATTAACACAGAGCTGGTCAAGTTGCGTTTCGCCATTATTTAGCTGAATTAGGGATAAATTATACCTGGGTTGAGCTGGTATAAGTACACCTCCACCTCGGGATCGAAGAAGAACTTTTGCGTTTTTAAGACTAAATTTGAAAAATGCCGTTATTCCAAAGTTTTCTGAGAAAGGATGTAATCGACAGCAGCCGAGATGAAATGATCAGGGGCTGAAACTGTTGTTCCTTTTATAATATAATTCCTTGCAAAACTATTAATTTTGGACTTTAAATATATTTGGATCAAGATAAAAATTATTTTCGGATTTTTATTTATTGAGTCCGATAGAACTAGTTAAACTCGGACTTTTAAAAATAAAAGTCCGGAAATAAAAGTGAAATCCGGACGTTTATTTTTTAAGGCCAAAATAAAGGTCCCGGTTGATAACAAAGAACTGGCTCATACGAAATAAAAAAACAATTTTTTAATTGGGATAAGCCGTTTCTTTGTTGTCAAGCGGGACTTTTATTTTGGGACTTAAAAAATAAAAGTCCAGATTTAACTTTTATTTTCTGACTTTTATTTTTAAAAGACCGAGTTTAACTAGTTCTATCGGACTCAAAAAATAAAAGTACAGATTTTGCTTTTATATGTTGACTTATATGGAAAAAGTTCGAAAAATAAAAAGGATGCATAATTCGACATGATATTGCTATAGGGATACCTGGGAACTCAACCATTTTCACCTAGGAAAATTTTTTGACCAGGACTTTTTCAACTCCGAAAAAAAAATAATTATTATCCGTCTATGGAAATGATATTCCAATCATAAATGAAAATATTTAGCTACTTACGTTTTTGAACCGGTCACATTTTTTAAAGCTGTCACTTATTTGTACTTTCACCGATTACTTTGCTGAAGTTGTTAAGATGTTGCTCTGCGGGAGCCGGTTACATTTTTGGAATCGTAATTTTTCAATTACCGACTATTTTCTTTTTTAAACTGATACCCTTTTGGAACTGTTTACATACTTATTTATGTCTGGTAAGGCTTTTGGAAAGTAATGATTTTTTTTAAAACAAGTAACGTTTTTGGATAGTGACTTTTTGAAAACTGAAGATTTTTCGAATCCGGTAACGTTTTTTAAAGACAACCTGCTACTTTTAGTCAAAACTATGATTTTCAAAACTGGAAACTTTTTCGAAAAAAGCTTTTAATTTTGGAGACCGGTCACTTTTATTTAAAGCTGACAAAGCTTTCTAAAGTGATTTTTTTCAGAACAAGTAACTTCTTTTGAAAACAGCGACTTTTTTAAAACTGGAAATTTTTTCCGGTAACCTTTTTAAAGCTTTTAATTTTGAAAAACCGGCTACTTTTATTAAAATCTAGTAAAGTGTTTGGAATGCAGTTATTTTTTCAGAACAAGTAGCGTTTTTTGAAATAAGTGACTTTTTTAGAATTGGAAACTCTTTTGAATCCCGTAACGTTTTAAAACTTTTAACTTTGGAGAACTCGCTTCTTTTATTTTAACATGCTGAATTTTTAAAGCATTAATTTTTGAAGAACTTTTTGCCTTTTGGAATTGGTTGCTCTTTTGGTAACGGCCATTTTTTCTTTTGGAGCTGCTCTCATTTTTGTAACTGGTCTCGATTTTGGAACTGGTTTCCTCTTTTGAATTGGTGTCATCGAACTGGTTTCATTATAGCAACAGTTTCAATTTTGGATATCGTTTGCTTTTGGAACTACTTCAATTTTAGGAAATGGTATCATTTTTGGAACTGGTTTCGTGTTTGAAAATGGTTTTTTTTTTTTTGGAACTCGTTTCGTTATAAGAACTGGTTTTGTCTTCGGAACTACTTTTCTTTTTTGAACTGCATTCGTTTTTGGAATGGTCTCGTTTTTCAAACAGGTTTTCTTTTTTAAATTAGTTTTTTTTTTTTTGGAACTGGTCTTACTGCATATGTTTTTATTTTTGAAATTGGTTTTTCTTTTTGGAACTAGTTTTACTAGCCGATTTTTTTTGTTTTTTGAAAACTTAATCTCGGACTGGTTTCCTTGTCGGAACTGAGTATTTTTTAAAACTGTTTTCATTTGAAGGACCGATCAAATTATAAGGACTGAAAACTCTTTTGAAATCTGTCCCAACAAACGTACGGATGCTATCGTGGGATAGAGGTTCTATGCTAGCCCTGCTATACGAAGGTATAGATTCAAATTATGGGCCAACAGGGATCGAACCATGAGCTTCCAATATAGACCTTTATACAAACCAAAGTTATTCAAAGGTGAAAATTCGACTTACGAATAAAATCGATTTCATCATTAGCCAACACCGGTGGATCTGGTGTGGAACTGGGTGGTTTAAGCATAGTTTAGCTTGAGATCACCTCTCTCTGGGAAGTCCCCTATATCGCAGCTTTTTAAGCTGTCAATTTATGGAACTAAAGTTCACTTATTACGTAGATTCATCAGAAAGTTCTGAGCCGCGTGTTGAAAGCCCATATGGTGCGGTTCTCACTGAAGCACGAGAACGTAGCTCGAAATCTACCGTTGATGATGTACCTTTGACGCTGGCGTGAATAAAGTTTAAGGGTACACAAATCTAGTTAAAATTGTGGACCTTGTATAATTGGGTATAAAAATTAAGCTATGCACATTATTTATGGCGCCCGTTCTGTTAGGTGGTAGAGAAACTTAGGCAGCAATAGGCTGACGACTGCGAAAGTATTCTAGGGAGAAGTTCTCCCATAGGTAACCCGGCAGCTAAGTTGGCTGACCTATGCGAGTCGATCACGATACATTGTCCAAGATATTTTGTTGCAGAAAACCATTTAAACAGCAGAGGGCAGCCTCATTGCACGAACACGATTTGAGTTTCTTTTGTGTATTCAATTGGCACGTTTTATGCAACGGACAACTTGATTCAATTAATCTGCTATTTTCATTTGAAGTTACCGGCTGTTCGTAGAAGTTTAAAGTTAGTTAAATTTTTAATTATAATCGTGGTCATATAAGAGTATGACTGTAAGAATGCAAGCGTTAAGCTTCATCGCAGCATTTTAAAAGCGTGCTGACATATACGAGTGTTATCATAGAAGAATGGTGACGAAAAGCCGTACTCTTGTGAGAAAATACCAGCGTAAAACGTATAAGCATATCAGCAAGATGGTGAAACATTATTGTACCAGAAAAGCATGTTGCAGTGAGAACGTAGAAGCATAAAAGCGTGAAAGCTTATCAGCATAATACCACAGAAGCTTAGTAGATTAAACTTGTACAGGCGTTAAATTCTACTGGTGTAAAATCGTATTAGCGAGTAGCATACGCTAGTCGCAAGAAAATTGCTTTAGCATAAAAGCTACTTCGATTAAACATTTTAATTTGATAAAAAACTTTTCTGTAAAGAAAAATTTGTTCCGTTTTCTTTACTTAAGGGTAATGTGTTTGGCTTTTGGAGTAAGAAAATTATAAAGCGATTTCATATAGAATACCTTCTCTTTTTTTCTTATCAACTAAACAAAATTGTATTAGCACCATCGTTTGCGTATTATATTAATATGTTTATGGATACGTATTAATATGCTTTTAAAGGTAAAATGTAAAGTCAACATTCGCCAATATCATTTGAACTTTTCAATTTGTAAGGTGTTTTTGATAGCGCATTAAAGAATCATACATTATTAATTCTGCTAAAAATTTTTATTATTCCACTCAAGGAAACTCTTGTCATGATTTTCTATTTGGACAGTTTGCTGTTCACAGGCCTTTATTTATTTGAAATATACATATGTATTCCAAAAAATAAACATACTTTTTACATAAAAGCAATCAAAATAAGAAGACCTTGAATGATTGTTATAAATAAATAATTGAACTTTACACAAGGCTTGCAGGTGAATTCGAGGGCTAAATTACCTAACGGAAGCAAAGTAGCTGTGTGGGCAAAAGTTTGAGATTTTATTTTATTTTATTTTTTTTTCAAAAAGTTTCTTTAACTTTTTTTGCAACCCCTATCAAAGAAATTTACTTAAGTACTAAATTCACTTCAGGAATTTCTTGTATATTGTGGTATTATGAGAAATTCAACAACAACAAACACACCAGCAACAGGTTTCATATAGGTCTTAGTTTTGTTCAACTAGAAATATCTAATAGGTAGGTAGGTAGGTGAAATGGCTGCGACTCTAGTCGCCTAAGTAGCTATTTAAAGCCATTTTCATGCCATGTAACTCGTCTAAAAACCTACGGAATGTTACAGTCAATTTATTACAACCAGCCAGAGTTGTTGCCAAAATTAAGAATATTCGGGATTGTTATCACAGATAACCCTCTGAGGTCTTCTAGAAACGGGGTTCCAAGGACCCTTAGCCGAGCTCTAGCTAGAGCCGGGCATTTATACATAAAGTGTTCTTCTGTCTCCCTGGCATTTGGATCTTTGCAGCTTCTGCAGTAGCAGTTATACGGAAGCCCATATTTCCGCATGCGTACCTACTGCCCAATGACCGGTGTAGCCTGCTATCAATTTGCGTGTGCTAGCCCTGGATATGTTCAGAAGACTTCTCGTTCTCTTTCCAACATAGTTTGGCCAAATGGATTTTGATATTTCACAGGTGATGATGTTATTCCACTTTGTTTGTGCTTACTTCAAGTAGAAGCTTTGGATATTCCCCTTGGCTACTGCTAAGGGTATAACTACTTCTACACTGGTTATTTCCTCGTTCATCTCCGATGAGCCCCTGGGTGCTAGCTCGTCGGCCTTCTCGTTACCCTCTATCCCCCTATGACCCGAGACCCAGATAACGCGTAGTTCTAGATTCGTGGATAACTGGGATATGAGTCGCTTAAAAGCCCACACTAATTTTGAGTTAATGTGTGGCGAGGAAAGCGCTTTTATTGCTACTTGGCTAACCAACATGATGCAAACTTTACCAGCTATATTCAAGCCATCCAGTGATTTGCAGGCTTGTCAAATCGCGAGGATTTCTGCTTGAAACACGCTGCAGTGCGATGGGAGTCTGAATGATGCAGACAAATCTAGGGACTCAGAGAAGACTCCGGCCCCCACTCCCGATTCCATCTTGGAGCCATCAGTGTACATTTGGATGTCGTCGACCGTTATGCCCGGGTTTCTCGAATATCTAATAATTTGTATACACATTTTTTCCCTAGTTCCTGTCATTCCAAATGCAGAATTTTAATTAAATATTACTCATACGCCATGTAGTACATCACTATTATCACCGATAATAGCTGTTTTGTTCGCATAACGGTACCCTGTAACGGCATAAACTAATCGAGAGAGATATAGACTTCTATATATCAAAATGATCTGAGCGAAAAAAGAAATTCATTTAGCCATGTCCGTCCGTCCGCCCGTCTGTACGTAAACACGATAACTTGAGTATGTTTTGAGGTATCTTAATGAAATTTGGTATGTAAGTTTCTGGGCACTCATCTCAAATCGCTATTTAAAATGAACGAAATCGGACTACAACACGCCCACTTTTCCGATATCGAAAATTTCGAAAAACCGAAAAAGTACGATAATTCATTACCAGGGACGGATAAAGCGATGAAAGTTGGTAGGTGCGTTGATCTTATGACGCAGAAGAGAAAATTAGTAAAATTTTGGATAATGGTATCATGATGAAATTTGGCAGGAACTTTACTCCTATTACTATAAGTGTGTTAAATAAAAATTTGCAAATTCGGATAGTGAACACGCCAACTTTTTAAAAAAATAATTTTAAAAGCCAAATTTTAACAAAAATAAAAGAAAATTTCAAAATGGGCGTGGCTCCGCCCTTTTTCATTTAATTTTTCTAGAATACTCGAACAAAAATTTGCCAATCCTTGTGAAATTTGGAAAGGGCTTAGCTTCTATGACGGTAACTATTTTCTGTGAAAATTTGCGAAATCGGTTGAAGCCACGCCCAGTTTTTATACACAGTCGACCGCTTGTCCTTCTGCTCGTCCGTTAACACGATAACTTCACCAAAAATTTATGTATCTTTACGAAGCTTAGTTCACGTACTTATCCGAACTCACTTTATCTTGGTATTAAAAATGGGTGAAATTCGACGATGACCACGCCCACTTTTTCGATATCGAAAATTTCGAAAATTAAAAAAATGCCATAATTCTATATCAAATACGAAAAAACGAATGAAACATGGATTGGATTGGCTTTTGTGACGCAAAATATAAATTTAGAAACTAAAATGGGTGTGACATCTACCATATTTAGTAGAATAAAATGGAAAAGTTCTACAGGTCGAAATCCAAAGTCCTTGGAATAATGACAGCAATACTAATCGTGGTATAACATATATAAGTAAATTAGCTGTACCCCACAGATGATGTTCTGGGCCACCCTGGTCCGATATCTCGGAAACGCCTTCAAATATACAACTAAGGTTCACTTCCTTTTAAAATCCTCATTAATACCTTTAATTTGATACCCATATCGTACAAACACATTATAGACTTAAACCGTGGTCCACCTTTATGGCGATATCTCGAAAAGTGGTCCACCTATAGAACTAAGACCCACTCCCTTTTAGTATATTCATTAACACCTCTCAATTGATACCCATATCATACAAACATATTCTAGGGTCACCCCTGGTCCACCGTCATGGAGATTTCTCGAAAAGGCGTCCACCTGTAGAACTATGGGCCACTCCCTTTTAAAATTCTCTTAATTACCTTCCATTTGATACCAATGTCTTACAAACACATTCCAGGGTTACCCTAGATACATTTTCCTACATGGTGATTTTCTCTTATGTTGTCTCCAAAGCTCTCAGCTGAGTACGTAATGTTCGGTTCGCCCGAAATTAGCCTTCCTTACTTGTTTAATCTTGTAGCTAAGTATGCCATTCATACCTTTCAAGCGATAAGTAAAGCCAGTATGTATCATCAAAAAAAAGCCCCAAAACATTGTTGAAAAATCCACAAAGTATCACTAGTTAGCTCCAAAATATTCTCATGAACCAAAAAACAATAAACTATTTCGAAAAGTCTGCGAAAATTTAAAGCACACATTTTCGAAATATTACCAAAAACAATTACGAAATATTGTCGAACAATTTCGAAATGATTTAACAACAATTTCTAAAATATATGATATGGACTCTAAACTATGTCGAAATTATCTTTGAAATAATCTCGCAATACTTTCGAAATGGCTCTGAACCCAGTCCACGAGCAGTTTGAATTAAAACCGAAAAAAGTCCGAAACAGTTTAGAAGTGATCCCGAAAACAATTTTCTGAAGTGGACCCGCATACGTTACACATTCCCAAAACTATATTGTAAACAATCCCAAAATATTTTCGAACAATGGCAAAAGTATTCCAAAATAGATCTAAAATATGTCTAGCGCCATGCCTAAATACAACGAAATGATTGCAAAAATGATTTCAAAATTATCCTGGTGTGAACTTCAAAATACTCTGAAACTAGTTTTGGGAGATTGGTCGATCTACTTGAAGTGAAACCGCTTTAAAAAAATACGATGAAACAAAGACGCTTGTGAAGTAATTAAAAATTCTAGAGTTCGCCCAGTGGTTGAAATTCAACGACATAAGCAGTTAAAATAATATATACAATTTTTATTGTTCATACTTAACGATATTTACCTTAGTAAGAAAGAGAGTTATTTAAAAACGTTAACATTTTTATTAACATTAATATATTGCTATATTTAACAATTTCAATACTGAAGTAAAAGTAATTTGTCATTTTAATATAATAATAGGAATATTCGATGGGTTGTATAATGAATAAGTAAGCTCAAAATAGGGAAATGTTATATTGCTCTGGCCGGAAGGATATGATTTAATCAATCTCGTAAACAAAAGGTAGGAAAAGGAAAGGTAAGGAAAGGAAAAGAAAGGAAAGGAAAGGAAAGGAAGGGAAAGGAAAGGAAAGGAAGGAAAATCAATGGAAGGGAAATGAAAATAAAAGAAATGAAAGAAAAGAAAAGTAGAGGAATGGAATGGAAAGGAAAGGAAAGGAAAAGAAAGGAAAGGAAGGAATATGAATAGAAGAGAAATGAAAGTAAAAGAAAGGAAAAAAAAATTAAAAGAAAGGAAAGGAAAATAAAGAAAAGAAAAGGAAAGTAAAGGAAAAAAAAGGAGAGGAAAGGTAAGGAAAGAAAGGAAGGAAAGGAAAGGAAGGAATATGAACGGAAGAGAAATGAAAGTAAAAGAAAGGAAATAAGAAGAAAATTAAAAGAATGGAAAGGAAGGAAAATAAAGGAAAGGAAAGGAAAGAAAGGGAAATGAAAGGAATGGGAAGGAAAGGAAAAGAAAAGAAAAGAAATGAAAGGAAAGGAAAGGAAAGGAAAGGAAAGGAAAGGAAAGGAAAGAAAGGGAAATGAAAGGAATGGGAAGGAAAGGAAAAGAAAAGAAAGGGAGGTAAGGAAAGGAAAGAAAAGGAAAGGAAATAAGATAATAGGAACATTCGATGGGTAGTATAATGAATAAGTAAGCTCAAAATAGGGAAATGTTACATTGCTCTGGCCGGAAGGGTTTGATTTAATCAATCTGCTTCTCGTACACAAAAGGCAGGATAAGGAAAAGTAAGGAAAGGAAAAGAAAAGAAAGGAAAGGAAAGGAAAGGAAAGGAAAGGAAGGGAAGGAAAATCAATGGAAGGGAAATGAAAATAAAAGAAATGAAAGAAAAGAAAAGTAGAGGAATGGAAAGGAAAAGAAAGGAAAGAAAAGAAAACAAAGGAAAGAAAAATAAAAGAATAGAATGAAAAAGAAAGGAAAGCAAAGGAAAGAAAAGAAATAGACTTGATGCATGATCAGCTATGTATTTTTGTTTCATTTTTATTGTGTACAAAGCAACTCCTCGGCCATGCTCACGATTCAGCATAGTACACAAAAAGCAAGTACACACGGACAGCGTGTCTATAGTATGAATAAGTGCATGTGTAGTGGTGTGACTTTTATGTTAACTTTCTTATATTAAAATGATTTTTCAATTTTTTTTTATTTATGGATAACAGTGCAGCTCAAAATTTCGTATCAATACATATATAATTTGTGTACCTTAGAATTATAGTTTAGCAGAAAACGGTTCCACATTTTTTCATCTTGTCCATTTATATATAAGATTAAGAGGAAAACTGAGCGCGTTATTAGCTTTCGCTGAATACGAATATTATATGTTACTTTAAATCGTTCCAAAAGGTAGCCAAGTCTTTTCACGTTCAAAGACAAAAGGTAATCAATATTCAGACCCTGATATTGCGAGGTATCACCAACTAGATTTAATATATCAAATTTAAAGAGTTGAGCACATCATTACATTCTTTGATCT
Organism: Eurosta solidaginis; assembly: GCF_040869045.1. Taxonomy (NCBI): domain Eukaryota; kingdom Metazoa; phylum Arthropoda; class Insecta; order Diptera; family Tephritidae; genus Eurosta; species Eurosta solidaginis. Next base: position 17,566,440 of record NC_090319.1, read on the forward strand.
CAATTCACTACCTGACGTCCAAACGTATGTTTGTATTTACATATATTCTTTAGGTGGCTTAGTCAAGTGAAGCAGACAATAAAAACGTCTAAATTTTCTTGTCACTTTAGCTTTACTGGACTTCCTGCACCAGTTGATTGGCCTTTGGTTTGCCTTTAACATTCGCTTATAACGCCATTTTCACCTTTGTTTTTCTTTATGTTTGCATTTTATATTGCACGTGATTTGCATAGCAAATTTAACCGTTCTTCGTTCATTTTTTTTATTTTCATTGCGTTTCGTAATCCTCTCGCACCACTGCGTTATCCTTTTTGTCGCCATTTACAGCCACTTTACTGCTCATCAGCACAGCCGCAAGCGATAACTTTCCAACACTCTTTTTGTGTTGTGACACATCTCTCGACAACATAAAAAGAAAAAACAACAACAACACATAAACATCGCATTGCTCTGTTATCCGCCAAGTACTGGTCAGATGGTGCTGTAAGGTGGGACTTGGAAACAATTTGGGCGGGTTGAAAAAGCAGCACTTTGTATGACTTTGAGTGAGCGCTGCAAACTTGTTGCATTATCGCTGATTGGGGACTTTGTTAAAAAAAAATATTCAATATAGGAAAACCGTTTTTAGCACCAATGCTGCTTGACAGCTTATACAAATAAAACTGTGCACAGTTTGCTTATTTAATACGATTTGAGAATGTTCGCTGCTGGTTCGATCTAGAAAATGTTTTCATACAATTTTAGGCACATTCTGCGGGAAGCAAAAACTCCTTAACATTCGAAAAATTTGTATGTGAATTCTAGGAGTACTTTTAAAATCGTTCTTAAAAAACGTTTAGGTATAATTTTTTTAACTTTTAAAATTAAATTCAAGTTTTAACTCTTGGTTTTGACTTTTTTTAGAAAAAGTCAACTTTTAACTCGTATTTTTGACTCTTTTAATAAAAGTCAAGTTTTAGCTTTTGCGTTTAATGTTTTTGTTAAAAGCTAAACTCTAATACATTGTTTACCTTCTTTGAAGTAAAAGTCAACTTTTAACTTTCATTTTTGGTCTTAAAAACAAAAAACAAATTTCAGCTTTTACTTTCTACTTAAATTTTTTGGAAACCCGTAAACAAAAACTCCCTAAATTTCGAAATATTTTAAACTGACTTCTAGTAGCATTTTTTAATCCTTCTTAAAAAACTCTGCAGAATAATTTTTATACCCAGCTGCACTTGTACACAGGGTTCTATAACTTTGATTGGATTGTTGTACAGGTGTAAAGGAATCGAGATAGATATAGACTTCCATACATCAAAATCATTATTATCGAAAAACCATTTGATTGAGCCATGTCCGTACGTCCGTTAACACTATAACTTCAGTAAATATTGAGATATCTTCACAAAATTTAGTACACGAGCTTACCTGGACCCAGAATAGATTGGTATGGAAAATGAGCGAAATCGGACAGATATAAGTTCATTTGATTCCACAGTATATCTAGAATAAAATCCTAAAACAACATTTCTTGTTAATGAATGCTGAATTTTTTAACATTTTTTGAAAATAGTCAATTTCGCTGAATGTGCCTCATGGCGGGGTAGCTGGCGGCATTGATGGGGCACCTTCATTGATCATGTAGTAAAGCTTCAAAATGAGATTAAAAATCTTTTTAAAGTATTTTTTGATATGAATTAATTGACGCCGTGGTGCGACGGTAGCGTGCTCCGCCATCCCCACCGAAGATCCTGGGTTCACGCCACGGGCAAAGCAGTATAAAAATTTTTGAAACAAGTTTTTTTAATTAGAAGAAAATTTTTCTAAGCGGGTTCGACCTTCGGCAGTGTTTGGCAAGCACTCCGAGTGTATTTTTGCCATCAAAAGCTCTCAGTGAAAACTCATCTGCCTTGCAGATGCCGTTCGGTGTCGGCATAAAACAAGTAGGCCCCGTCCCGCCAATTTGTAAGAAAAAAACAAGAGGAGCACGACGCAAATCGGAAGAGAAGCTCGGCCAAAAATCTCTTCGGAGGTTATCGCGCCTTACATTTATTTATTTATCTGCATATATAACGCTTGGGAACATAAAGAATGTTTTACTTCAAATAAGAATAAAAACGCTGTATCTACCCCGGACCCTGAATTTTTATTTTTCTATTTTTTTTATGGCTTATGAATTATTTGAAAAAATCTAACTACACTTTACCACAAACATCACATTCTCACCTTTCACTTGCAATACATTATTAATGGGTATGAAGGGCGAAATATTAAAACCGACAACTTTTTTACTACTCGGTATTTGGCACTGGAGTTATTGAAGAAAAGAATTACTTGGGTAGGAACCGTACGGAGTAATGTACGACCGTACATTAATTTCAATATGAAAATTACCAAAGTTATCCTCTCCTCATTTCAAATTTCTTAAACATTTAAATTTTAAATCGCAGTATTTTATATGGCCATGACTGTCGTTAGAGTACTATATAAACATCGAATTTCGCATCATATGGTTTCCGATAAAAACAAAAAAAAAATATATATATATATCGATAATGTTAATATGCCGGTACTTGGGTTAATTTGACGTCCACGAAAAGTAGATCTTCCTTTCAACATCGACCAGCCAAGCAGTGCAGAAGTTTCCGAAAAAAAAAAAGTTTTTGTAAGTGCAGAAGTTTTCCTACAAAGTTCTTTTGTAAGTGCCAAAGTTTAATTTGTGCAATCCAATATACATATATATCATATGTATATAGAATCAGCTTACCTCATCGTGGGATTTTAAAGCAAAAAGAAAACGAACCCAGACTCGTGGTAAGAATTCGGTGTACATTTTTTTATATCTATTTAATTTTACTAGTGTTTAATTAGTTCGCGAGTGCCCTTAGGAGTTATTTTCATGAATTTCCTAAATTTTTCATAGGTTTCTCCAACCAATTTTCCGAAAGCCATACCAATATTAAATTCCAATTGCAAGACGTACGAAACGCTGGCTTATTGGCGGTACTGCCACGTGGCAGTTCCGAATTTCATTTGTCCTCTGCCAAATGGATCTGGGAAACATTTAAAGCAAAGGAAACCAAATACTGGATCTCAAGATAAGCCATAATCTTAAGATTTTAATACCTATTTAAAAGAACATTTTTTATTAATTATGTGATTATACATAACTATTTCAATGCAAGATTTGACATATATATTTACTTAAGAATACATATATATATCTCAACTTGCAAATGGACGAGAAAGAAGCTGATGCATGTAAATTATTAGCAACTTAGAAAAAAAAAATGTCCAAAGGACAACAATAAGTAGGTTTTATGGGAAAAGAAAATAATTAAAAATTGAAGTTGAACTGTGAAATTAGCATAGTCATAATACTATGCATGCATTCGAAATTGGATTGTCATGTGTAAAATAGTTTAAAAATTAGAAATAATGTATTTCATCCTGATTACTTGGTCATGTGGTGAGACCACATGTTAACCACCCCCCTAACCTCACTCAACGCCTATAGTGTGTCTTACTATTCCCGCGCTCAATGATTTTAATTCATAAATTTTAACTACAAAAACAAGAAAAGTTACAAACGAAAGAAATATTAAAGAAAACATAAATTCCATGAGAGAAATTTAAACCTTCCTTTTCTAAATGTATACAATTGTTGGTCTTTGCTTTTAAGCACACGTTTTTGTTTGTTTTTGCTATCTAATCCGATCGCTCGTTTGCAAAAACAGCATATGTAATATGTATATATAAATTATAAATGCACAATGTATATATAAATATATGTATACATATGTACTTAATTTAATAAAGTTTATATAGCTGCGGAAAGCGAAGAACAAGAACAACCATAGCGAGGAGGCCTTCGACGCTTTGATGGATTTGCACAAAGAAAAAAATAATCATGATGTAAGTTTGATTAATGTAACATACCTTAATTTAACATGCGTTTAAATATTTTCTGACTACATTTTTTTTGCTTAAAGTAGCATATGTATTTTTGTGTGTACAATTCTGAATAAGACCAATGAAAGTATATGCATACGAACATACATATGTACATATAGACAAATGAGTCGTCTCAATTCCTTATTTTAACTCTATAAGTTCTCAACCAAGTTTTTTTTTACTCTCATTCTCATTTGTAAATATATGTAAAGAATTATATTTAAAATGTAGGTCAAGGACCGCGAGTAAGATCAGCTGTTGAGGTAGGTCAGGATCTTTAGAAAATTTTACCCACAAAAAAATATTGTTAGTAATTATCTACTTTCATAAGGATTTGTTACTTTGTTACTTAAAGTTTTTTTTTCTTATTTCAACTTTACCTATAGATAATTATAATGGCCTGAATTGTAATAAAGATTAATATAATATGACTATGTAATCGTAATCTTTGGTCATTTCTCGAAGGGTAGTGTGGGAGCTTTGGGGCTCCAACCACAACAACAGAGCCATGGTAGGGAGGGTGAAGAGCAGCCAAAACATTCATAGTTGCGCTGCCAAGAAGGGTAAGGAATCGTAGTGGTGGGTGAAGAAGTAAGTACTGGTCTTTGGATGGTTTCACTTTGTTAGTTGATAGTGTGCAAAATATTATTCATCTTGTTAGGGCCAAAACCGAAGTGAAGGTAGCTTGGTTTGTGGTTGCGTTTATGAGAGCGGACGCAGAGCAACGAAGCACTTCGGCAGGAACTGTTCCGGAAAAAAGAAAAGCTAGTCAGCGAGCCACCTGTGCAGTTTGCCCTAGCTTAAGTTGTCGCAAAACGTACGAAAGATGCACGGTTTGCAAAACGCGGGCGTGTCCACAACATCGTTCAACGGTTAAGGTTTCAATACCCTATTGTTTGGAGTATTCAAATTAAAAAATGTATCTAATCTATTTAAATATGTATATATAACAGCTTAATAATCAATAAAACTAATGAATTTTAAAAACTTATATTAAAATTATAAACTTTTATACTGATATCTAAGCAAAACACAGGTAAGGTCATTTCGTGACCTGCATATCACATATGTAAGTTTTTTGAATATAACAGAACACACATAAATATTGAAAATCGCTTGCACAAAAGACTTGAAATAATAGATATATCGGCACTCGCAAAAACACAAAACTACGTTTATTTGTATCAGTTATACAGCTAGAGATATACAACTTTGTAATGGTCATTATTATTGGTGGTCGGTGAGTTTGCGTCGATATTTGATGATGACAGATTTCTATTTCATGCCAAAAACGTCGTTGATGAATGTACCCCAACGACGGAGGTACCCCGTTCTCCCCTATAACCTTTTGGAAAACACAAAAAAACCTGATTTAGTAAATAATACACCTATAATGTTGAAATTTGACGTGTAGACTGATATTGAGACTCTTGTTAAAAATTTGAAAAAACATTTTTAAATGGGCATGGGCACCGCCGATTTGTAATAAAATCAATTTTACGAATATTATTAATCATAAATCAAAAATCGGTAAACCTATCGTAACAAAATTCGGCTGATAGGTTGCCTTTAATATAAGGAATGCTTTGCAGGAAAATTAACAAAATCGGTTAAGGACCACGCCCGCTTTTATATAAAAGATTTTTAGAGAGGTCGTGGACGAATAAAATAAGCTATATCTTTGCAAAAAAGAACTTCATAGCAATGGTATTTCATTTCCCAGGTTGATTTATAACAATAAATAGGAACAACTTCAACAGTTCTATATGTTTCGGGAGCCATAACTCGAGGAAAAATTAGTTCAGAATAGAACCATATATATATGGGTTATTCCATCCCATTTCGACCAATTTTGAACCCGACCCCTTTAGAATTGGCTGAAAGTGTTTCTTCTTTTTCTAGCTTACGAAAGACGTTTTTCATCCAACTCAAAAAAAAAAATTATGAATTTTTAAAAAACACCGTTTTTGTTTTCAAAATGCTATAACTTTTTCAAAAATTGACCGTTTGGGATCTTTTGTTTTTTAATTTGTTTTTAAATGTACTTTTCGGAAGAAATTCAAAAAAATTTTTAAAGTTTTTTTTTTGTAATTTTCAGTTTTTCGAGATTTTTCGAATTTCGGCCTTTTTTTCTCATAACAAACTTCAACCAATTCTGTAATCATCCCCACTAATCCCGGAGTGGGCCGAGAAGTTTTTTTTTTAATTAATTGAAAAAAAAACTTTAAAATTTTTTTTGTATTTTTTCCGAAAAGTACATTTAAAAAAATATTAAAAAAAAAAAATGATCCCAAACGGTCAATTTTTGAAAAAAGTTATAGCATTTTGAAAAAACACCGTTTTGCAACTCAAAATAAGTTTTAAATATTTTGAAAAAATGGTGTTTTTTTTCAAAATGCTATAACTTTTTCAAAAATTTACCGTTTGGGATCATTTTTATTAAATATGTTTTTAAATGTACTTTTCAGAAAAAATACAAACAAATTTTAAAGTTTTTTTTTTCAATTAAATAAAAATAAAAAAACAAATTCTCCGCCCACTCCGGGATTAGTGGGGATGATTGCAAAATTGATTGAAGTTTTTTATGAGAAAAAAAGGCGGAATTCGAAAAATCTCGAAAAACTGAAAAATTACAAAAAAAAAACTTTAAAAATTTTTTTGAATTTTTTCCGAAAAGTACATTTAAAAACAAATTAAAAAAAAAAATACCAAACGGTCAATTTCTGAAAAAGTTATAGCATTTTGAAAACAAAAACGGTGTTTTTTTTAAAGTTCTTAACTTTTTTTGAGTTGGATGAAAAAATTTGAAAAACTTCTGAAAAACGTCTTTCGTAAACTAGAAAAAGAAGAAAAACTTTCAGCCAATTCTAAAGGGGTCGGGTTCAAAATTGGTCGAAATGGGATGGAATACCCCATATGTATTATTGCGCAGCTTTGTAACACTATTAAGCACACAAAACAAACAACAACAGCATTTCAAGTGTGCAGCTAGGTATGTTCGGTTTCACCCGAACTTAGACTTCCTTACTTGTTGTAAGTAAATTCAAGTTTTAACTCTTAGTTTTGACCTTTTTAATAAAAGTCAAGTGTTTTGGCTGATTTAATAAAACTCAAGTTTTATTTCTTACTTTTTTAGTAAGAGGTTGGGGGTTAAGATACTTGGCTTGGATATCATACGTGGTTCCAGGCTCTGGATCAGGGACTGGTATCAGTCTTAGACCGGCCATAGTGACGAATTGTCACACGTGATTGGTTGTCACGTCCTGCACGAGGTGCCCCTGCTTCTACTGATAATGGCGGATCTAGAGAGGACAACTCGATAAAACCCGCACCCCTGAGTCATTGTGCCGAGCTCAGGGGAGGGAGGAAACTGTTAAGGGTCAAGATCGGTACTCAATGGTGACGAACCGGATTGTTAGGGACTTGATTTTGACTATGGATAGGAATTGATGACTTTGGGCTGGTAGGTGCAGTATTCTGCCACCTTAGTAGGTCGGGGTGAAACCCTATCGAAATGGCTGGTAGGCTAATGCTGCACCTGCCCACGTCCCGTTAAAACCGTGGCGGGCCTCAAGGTACGTTCCGGCTCCGTCGCCGTTAAGTTGGTGGTGTAGGTGCGGTTGAAGATTTTCCCGCTTTGCGTCCGGTCTGGCTCTGAACGCATTACTCATAAGGTAATGCGTCAACCCTCGCGTGGCCTCCCTGCGCAGCATAGATAACCACGGGACCGTTGAAGGGCGACTACACAATCGGCTCCGGATAGCGGCCTTGAGGGGGGACTTCTTAGAATGGACACGAAGACGAATAAAAAGGAGGGTAGGAGTGACGGCGAAAGTCGTCATGGTGCGGGGGACGCGACAGGTGCGGAGAGTGCTCCGAAGCAGGTCGCCGCCAGCCGGGAAAGCTCCCGGCGGGTCAAAAGGGCTGATCAGACGGATCAGCGCAGGGGTTTGGTTTCAAACCCCGTAGGTACGGGTAGTTCGGTTAGTGGAGGGGTGTCGAAACCGACACACAATGTAGGCCCATATGGGGCTGTGACAGGAAAAGGCAGAGGTCCGACGAATGCGACGGAGCAGCCCAGTACTAGTAAGGAAGCCCTGTCGCGAGGAGCTTTCCCAACGGGAGCCCTGGGGTCGAAGCCTGCCGGGAAAGGTAGGCGATCGACGCCGCGTAGGAAAGCTCTGGGTGATCGGCGCTTAGCTGAGAAGATCTTGGAGCGCTACGGCGGAAGGGATGCAGCTCAGATGTCTGAGAAGCATTCCCGGACGCTGGAGTGGGCCAGGAGCGTCGTAGCTTGCGACGACCACACACCGGTGTCGAACGATGCGGGTGAGCAGCAGGGTTTGGGGGCTATGAAGCGGCAAAGGTCGGATGAGCGGAATGCCTCAACGACAAAAAGGGCCCGAGGAGTTGGGGACGCAATTTCGTTTAGCGAAATCGCTAAACTTGCAGGCTCCATCACCCTCGGGGTCCTGGATAGGAGTAGGGAGGATGGTGCCATCTCCCGAGAGGAGTGGCCGTGGGTCGCCAGCGCCATATCAGCGGCCTATATGACCGCTGTTATGGAGAGCCCAGGTACGCGGCCATGCTTCGAATACTCGGGGTGGTATCATGGTTTTAGACTGATTACTTGTGCTGACGAGCGGTCGGCCTGTATCTTTAAGAAAATAATTTCTTTGGTAGGGGAGGTCTGGAGGGGGGCCAGAATCGAGGCCGTGGAACGGAGGGATCTCCCCCTTCGACCGAGGGCTCGGGTGTGGTTGCCTGCCGGGCCATCTCAGCCGGAGAAAATACTCGAACTAATGCGTTACTGCAACCCGAACCTTCCGACGCATAATTGGAGGGTCCTCAGAGTAGAGGAGGCTGTTGGGCCACGTCGGCAAGTGCTGATTCTGCTAAACGCAGAGTCCACCGGTCCTCTCTCTGACACGAGGGGGGTTATCTCCTATGGCCTCGAGCGTGTGGTTCTTAAAATCTACCACGCCGATTCCAGGGGGGATGGTTCCTCTCCCACAGAGACTGTTCGGGAGGTGGAGGCGTCCGCAGGGGAGCCAGTACCCATGGTTGTGGATGCTGACTCCGCTAATTTGGACAGCGAAAGCACTGTTGACGTCCCGTCAATAGCGGGATCTGTCATCAGTGCTAGTCGTCTGGCTGATAGGGCCGAGGAGGAGCTCCTGGCCTCCGAGGGCGAATCATCGATGGCGGGATCCGTCATCAGTGTAAGTCGTCTGTTGGGGGAGGAGGAGGATCTCCTAGTCTCCGAGGGCGAAGCCGCCAAGGATGGGGTGCAGAAGAAGAAGAGTGGTGTTGATGGAAATCCGTCAAATCAATCTTCAGCATTCTAAGGCGGCTTCCGCAAACTTGTTGCTCTGTCTTGAGAAAGGCGGAGTGGATATTGTCCTTGTCCAGGAGCCGTGGCTGAGTAGTAACGGCGGAAAAATTTCTGGATTAAGGACGGGAAAATTCAACACCTTGGTGCATGGGGAGGCAGGTAGGCCTAGATCCTGTGTGCTTATTAAAAAGGAATTTAAAGCTTTTATTCTCTCTAATTTCAGCAATGCTGACGTAACCACGGTCTGCCTCGAGCGAGGCAGTAGCGAATTGTGGGTGGTCTCAGCGTATATGCCCCATGGGGACGTAACGGGACCACCGCCTGTGATACTGGGCGAAATCACCGCTGAAGCAAGGCGGAGAGGTGTTGGCGTAATCATAGGTGCCGATGCTAATGCACACCATAGCATATGGGGGAGCTCGGATACGAACACCAGAGGTGAGTCTTTATTTACTTTTATTGTAGATGAGGGACTTTGTATATGTAATAGGGGGAATGACCCGACTTTTATTACTGCGGTAAGGGAGGAGGTCTTGGACCTCACCCTGGTTAGCAGAGAACTGGAAGATCGGATATCTGGATGGAGGGTTCTCAACGAGCACTCTTTCTCTGATCACCGATATATTCAGTTCTCGGTGAATGAAGAACGTCCCGGTAAAATATCTTTTAGGAACCCTAAAAGTACCAACTGGGACTTGTATTGTAGGAAGTTGGGAGAGCTATTGCCTGAGGCGCCTATCGCTGGTTCGGACCTGTCCGAATCTGAAATAGACGATCTGGTGGAAAACTTCACCTTGGCAGGCAATAGCGCCTTTCAACAGTCCTGCCCACTGAAAACTTACAGGGGGAAGGGCAAGCCGCCCTGGTGGTCTGATTCCCTTGACGACCTAAGAGCGTCCAGTAGGCGGCTCTTTAATAGAGCCAGGAGGAGTAGACTACCCTCGGACTGGGAGCTCTATAAGGTGAGTCTGGGGATTTATAAATATGAAATAAGGTTAGCCAAGCGGGATTCATGGCGAAGCTTCTGCGAAAACGTGGAGGGCTGCAATGAATCCGCGAGGCTTAGAAAAATACTCTCTAGGAATCCCGCCCCTCGGGGGTATCTGAGAGATGATGGTGGGGACTGGTCGATGAGTAGCGAGGAGTCCCTGAGACTTTTACTGGACAATCATTTTCCCGATGTCCCAGCTGCGCAGGGATCTTCGCTTGCGTGGTCGGCGGTTGCTGGCCATGCAGAAATGCCTGCCATCCCACTACGGGAAAGTCAAATATCCTGGGCTATAAATTCGTTCAAGCCCTATAAGTCACCCGGTCCGGATGGCATCATTCCTGCGCAACTTCAAAGGTCTTTAGGGATTTCCTGCCGCTGGTTGGCCATCATCTACACTAACTGCCTCAGGCTTAACTATATCCCTAGGTCGTGGCACACGGTTAGGGTCATCTTCATTCCGAAGGCCGGCAGGGGCTCTCATGTAACACCTAAGGATTTCAGGCCAATCAGTCTCTCGTCGTTTCTTCTTAAGACGCTTGAGCGGCTGATTGACCTGTACGTACGAGAAAGGATACCTGGGGGGTTACTGTCGGCTTCACAGCATGCGTACTGCAAAGGCAGATCGACGGAAACGGCTCTCCATTCGATTGTAAAGCAAATAGAGGGGTCTCTAGAACATAAAGAGTATGCTCTGGGTGCCTTTCTAGACATCGAGGGGGCTTTTAACAATGTTCTACCGGGGGCAATCGAAAGAGCTCTGGTGGGTTTAGGAGTCGAAGCGGCTCTGGTTGAATTTATTAGCAAACTTCTATGCGGCAGAATTGTCGCAGCGGAGTGGGGAGGAGCCATAATAAGGAGGAAGGTGTGCAGGGGCACGCCACAGGGAGGTGTCCTATCTCCTCTGCTCTGGGTTGTGGTAGTCAACGAGCTTCTTGTGGAGCTGGAAGCCAATGGCTGTCGGGTGGTTGCCTATGCAGATGACCTCGCTATCCTAGTCAGGGGCAAATTTCTGGGCACCCTGCGCGATGTTCTGCAGGGATACCTGGATACTGTGGCTAGGTGGGCTGAATCACGTGGAGTGGAGGTCAACCCGGGAAAAACAGAATTGGTTCTTTTTACAAGGAGATATAAGATACCCGACTTCAGAACTCCTTCGATTGGGGGGGGGGGGGGGGGGGGGGGTACCGTTGGTACTTACTGACAGGGTTAAATATTTGGGAATTGTTCTGGACAAGAAGCTGTCCTGGAGGCCCAATGTGGAAGATAGGGCCAGGAAGGCCGCGGTTGCCTTGTACTGCTGCAGGGGGGGCTATCGGAAAGAGATGGGGGCTCTCGCCAGTAGTAGTAAACTGGCTTTATGAGATGGTGGTAAAACCGATTCTGCTATATGGGGTGCTGGTCTGGTGGAAAGCACTGGACACGGCGAGCACCTGCAAAATGCTAGTGTCAGTGCAACGGACGGCGCTTATCGGCATCAGTGGCGCTATGAGAACAACACCTACCTTGGCACTGAATGTCATGCTGAATATACATCCAGTAGATATTGCGGGAAAGGCAGCCGCGGCCCGGTCGTTGGTCAGGCTTCGTGATATGGGTTATATGCTTTCTGATTTCGGACACTCTAGCCTTCTTACTAGTTTCGACTTTATCCCGGACAGGACGGACTATTGCATGCCGGTGGCCGCTCCCTATACAACCTTCACCCCAGTCATTCCCCCGAGGGAGGAGTGGAGAAGAGGAATTATCTGGGGCATGGGACCGGTTAACTTGTTCACGGATGGGTCGAAGTTGGACGGAAAGGTTGGCGGGGGGGTCTTTTGTCAAGAGCTAAATGTAAGCCGCAAGTTTAAGTTGGCTGATCACTGCAGTGTATTCCAAGCGGAAGTTGCTGCGATTAAGGATGCGGTGGATGAAATGCTATCCAGCGCTACTACGGTTAGGGAATTTAACATCTACTCTGATAGCCAAGCGGCTATAAAGGCCTTGAGCTCAACTACAGTGCGATCGAGGGTGGTCTGGGAGTGCCTGACCACACTTGCGATTGCATCGAATTATTTTACAATTAAGATTATCTGGGGTCCCGGGCCATAGTGATATTCCGGGTAACTGTCAAGCGGATCTCTTAGCCCGAATCGGTACAACTGAACCGGATGAAGATGGCTGTAGGGATTTCGGGATTCCGCTAGCCACCTGTGGATTGCTCTTCCATAGCTGGGCCTCGAGTCAGCTCAGCAAACGTTTGGCGGACACTACGTCTTGTAGGATATCAAGATCTTTCTGGCCGAAAGTGGGTGGCAGGAGGTCTGCTGAAATAATTGGGTTCACTAAGGCTCACCTATCAATGGTCATTGGGGTTTTGACAGGGCACTGTCCCATGGGTATCCATGCGGTACGTCTCAATATATTGGAAACTCCATCCTGCTGCAGCTGTATGGAGGATGATGAGGTGGAATCACCAAATCACTTTATGCTTGACTGCCCAGCTTTTGCCAGAACTAGGCGAAAGTATTTTGGTCGTGACTCATTTGGATCTCCCGAGGAGCTATCCAAGGTTGAGATCGGGATCATTCGGAACTTTATCGTTGCTACCCAACGATTCTCTAAGTAGTTATATCTACGTCACCGTTAGTTTAGTTTATTATATGTGGTATCACAACGGACCGTCATGTTGTCCAAGTGAGCTTCCTCTCATCAGGGAAGCTACCACCCAACCTGACCTGACCTAGTAAGAGTAAAATCTTAAAATTATTTTTAGCTTTTTAAAGTGAAAATCAACTTTTAACTCTTATATTTGACTTTAAAAACAAGTCAACTTTTGACTCTTATTTCTGATTTTGTTAACATAATGGTATAATTTTAACAATTTTTTTTTTGACTTATTTTTTAAAATTTATTTATTTCAAAAAAAAAAAAACAAAAACACTCTTTTTTATTTATATATAAGTTTTACACTAAAATTTAAGTTGTTACACTTCATTCTCATTTTTATACTCAGTTGAGCAGAGCTCACAGAGTATATTAACTTTGATTGGATAACGGTTGGTTATACAGGTATAAAGGAATCGAGATAGATATAGACTTCCATATATCAAAATCATCAGGATCGAAAAAAAATTTTATTGAGCCATGTCCGTCCGTTTTGCAAGCTGTAATTTGACAGTCGTTGAAGATATCATTATATAATTTGGCAGAAACGTTACTCCTATTAATATATGTATGCTTAATAAAAATTAGCAAAATCCGAGAGCGAACACGCCCACTTTAAAAAAAAAAAATTTTAAAGAAAAATTTTACCAAAAAATTTAATATCTTTACAGTATATAAGTAAATTATGTCAACATTCAACTCCAGTAATGATGTGGTGCCACAAAATACAAAAATAAAAGAAAATTTCAAAATGGGCGTGGCTCCGCCCTTTTTCATTTAATGTCTAGGGTACTTTTAATGCCATAAGTCGAACAAAAGTTTACCAATTCTTGTGAAATTTAGTAGGGGCTTAGATTCTGAGACGATAACTTATTTCTGTGAAAAAGGGCGAAATCGGTTGAAGTCGCGCCCAATTTTTATACACAGTCGACCGTCTGTCCTTCCGCTCGGCCGTTAACACGATATCTTGAGCAAAAATCGAAATATCTTTACTAAAATCAGTTCACGTACTTTTTTGAACTCACTTTGTATGGGTATAAAAAATGGCCGAAATCCGACTATGACCACGCCCACTTTTTCGATATCGAAAATTACCAAAAACGAAAAAAATGCCATAATTCTATACCAAATACGAAAAAAGGGATGAAACATGGTAATTGGATTGGTTTATTGACGCAAAATATAACTTTTGAAAAAAACTTTGTAAAATAGGTGTGACACCTACCATATTAAGTAGAATGAAATGAAAAAGTTCTGCAGGGCGAAATAAAATACCCTTGAAATCTTGGCAGGAATACTGTTCTTGGTATTATATATACAAATAAATTAGCGGTATCCAACAGATGATGTTCTAGGCCACCCTGGTCGATATCTGGAAAACGCCTTCAGATATACTACTACCACCTCTCCCTTTTAAAAGCCTCATTAATACTTTTAATTTTATACCCATATCGTACAAACACATTCTAGAGTCACCCATGGTCCCCCTTTATGGCGATATTTCGAAAAAGGCGACCACCTATACAACTACCACCACTCCCTTTTAAAACCCTCATTAATACCTCTAATTTGATACCGATATCGTACAAACACATTCTAGAGTCACCCCTGCTCCACCCTTATGGCGATATCTCGAAAAGGCGTCCACCTATATAACTAAGGCCCACTCCCTTTTAAAATGCTCATTAACCATTTTCATTTGATACCCATATCGTACAAACAAATTCTATGGTCACCACTGGTCCACCTGTATGGCGATATCTCGAAACGGCGTCCACCTATGGAACTAATGATCACACCCTTTAAAAATACTCATTAACACCTTTCATTTGATACCCATATCGTACAATCACATTCTAGAGTCACCGCTGGTCCACCTTTATGGCGATATCTCGAAAAGGCGTCCACCTATAGAACTAAGCCCCACGCCATTTTAAAATACTCATTAACACCTTTCGTTTGATACCCATATTGTACAAACGCATTCTAGAGTCACCCCTCGTCCACCTTTATGCCGATATCTCGAAAAGCGAACACCTATACAACTACCACCACTCCCTTTTAAAACCCCCATTAATACCTGTAATTTGATACCCATATCATACAAACACATTCTAGAGTCACCCCTGGTCCACCTTTATGGCGATATCTCGAAAGGCGTCCACCTATAGAACTAAGCCCCACGCCCTTTTAAAATGCTCATTAACACCATTCGTTTGATACCCATATTGTACAACACATTCTAGAGTCACCCCTGGTCCACGTTTATGCCGATATCTCGAAAAGGCGACCACCTATAGAACTACTACCTCTCCTTTTTAAAACCCTCATTAATACCTTTAATTTGATACCCATATCATACAAACACATTCTAGAGTCACCCCTGGTTCACCTTTATGGCGATATCTCGAAAAGGCGTCCACCTATAGAACTACCACCACTCCCTTTTAAAACCCTAATTAACACCTTTCGTTTGATGCCCATATTGTACAAACGCATTCTAGAGTCACCCCTGGTCCACCTTTATGCAGATATCTCGAAAAGGCGACCACCTATAGAACTATGGCCCACTCCCTCATAAAATACTCTTTACGACCTTCCATTTGATACACATGTCATACAAACACATTCCAGGGTAACCCTCGGTTCATTTTCCTACATGGTTATTTTCCCTTATGTTGTCACCATAGCTCTCAGTTGAGTACGTAATGTTCGGTTACACCCGAACTTAACCTTCCTTACTTGTTAAAAGTAAAGTTTAATTTTAACTTTATTTTTTTACTTTTAGAGTAAAAGTTACCTTTAGCTCTTATTTTTGAATTGTTCAATAAATTCTTATCCTCAACTATTTTATTAATTTAATAGTAAAACTCAACTTTTAACTCTTACTTTCGAGATTTATAATAAAAGCCAACTTTAATCTTTTTTTTTTTACTTAAACTAAAGTTTATATTAATCCAGCGCTTTGCTGGCGCAGAAATACTTATATCGAAAACTGGAATTTTTTGAAACTGTTTTTTATTTCTTGTGTCTACACTCTTCTTTCCCTCACCATCCTACCACTCCATTTTCCACTTCCTTTTCTCCCTTTGCTTCTTCTAAGTCCATCCTTATAGCTCTCTCTCCTCCTTAACTAATTTTTTTCCTGTCCTTTCCCTCCAACAAAAACCAACAAAAACTTCGGATAAGAAGACTTGGCGCCAGCTAACCCAACAAAGTAGCGACTGGTGCGCCTTGATGGACGGCCATAACCGTTTAAACGGCTAAGAAAGTACTCCTTCTGCTCGCCCCTCAATCGACCTTTGGCTCTTCCATTTAAACCTCCATTTAACTCACTTCAGCCAGTTCAATCTACCACTCCCTCCACCTATCTCTCCCACCAACAACTAATCGTTTTTTTTGCAAATATATCGATCCCTGATCCAAATACTTCCAGAATAGATTTAGGCGAAAAGCAAACTGCAGCTTTAGCAATGCTTGATTCAACAAATCTGTACCTGATTCAATTCCCATAGAAAAGGCATGCTAACTAATAACCTGGTAAAGGGCTTCCTAAACACCAAGTTGCAAGCGAATCCAGTCATAAATAATATTCTTAAATATATAGATTTTATCTGGCTCATATCTTTGACAAAAGATTGTCGTAAAAAATGGTAAAGGAGTAACGTACTTAAGTATGAACGTGGATTCCAAGTTTGGGAGTTGTCACTAATGGTTTCGAAAATATGCGTGATATTAAAGACATGATTTGTATGGGAGGTGCCAAACACGAGAGCTCGTTTTTTTACTCCAATCTTAAGGGTTGCAAGGGCAGCAGGCTAGGTAAATTTTGTCAAAAATCAGACAATTTAATTGAACATTTTTTACAAAAATTGCTATTAACAAGTAAGGAAGGTTAAGTTCGGGTGTATCCGAACATTACATACTCAGCTGAGAGCTTTGGAGACAAAATAAGGGAAAATCACCATGTAGGAAAATGAACCCAGGGTAACCCTGGAATGTATTTGTATGACATGTGTATCAAGTGAAAGGTGTTAATGAGTATTTTAAAAGGGAGTGGGCCTTAGTTCTAAAGGTGGACCAAGGGTGACTCTAGAATGTGTTTGTACGATTTGGGTATCAAATGAAAGGTGTTAATGAGTATTTTAAAAGGGAGTGATCCTTAGTTCCATAGGTGGACGCCGTTTCGAGACATCGCCATAAAGGTGGACCAGAGGTGACTCTAGAATGTTGTTGTACGATATGGGTATCAAACGAAAGGTGTTAATGAGTATTTTACAAGGGAGTGGGCCTTAGTTCTATGGGTGGACGCCTTTTCGAGATATCGCCATAAATGTGGACCAGGGGTGACTCTATAATGTGTTTGTACGATATGGGTATCAAATTAAAGGTATTAATGAGGGTTTTAAAAGGGGTGGTGGTAGTTGCATATGTGAAGGCGTTTTCGAGATATCGACCAAAATGTGGACCAGGGTGACACAGAACATCATCTGTCGGGTACCGCTAATTTATTTATATATGTAATACCACGAAAAGTATTCGTGCCAAGATTCCAAGGGCTTTTGATATCGCCTTACAGAACTTTTTCATTTTCTTCTACTTAATATGGTAGGTGTTACACCCATTTTACAAAGTCTTCTAAAGTTATATTTTGCGTCAATAAACGAATCCAATTACCATGTTTCATCCCTTTTTTCGTATTTGATATAGAATTATGGCATTTTTTTCATTTTTAGTAATTTTCGATATCGAAAAAGTGGGCGCGGTTATAGTCGGATTTCGTCCATTTTTTGTACCAAGATAAAGTGAGTTCAGGTAAGTACGTGGACTAAGTTTAGTATAGATATATCGGGTTTTGCTCAAGTTATCGTGTTAACGGCCGAGGGGAAGGAGAGACGGACGACTCTGTATAAAAACTGGGCGTGGCTTCAACCGATTTCGCTCATTTTCACAGAAAATAGTTACCGTCATAGAATCTATGCCCCTACCAAATTTCAGAAGGATTGGTAAATTTTTGTTCGACTTATGGCAATAAAAGTATTCTAGACGGAGCCACGCCCATTTTGAAATTTTCTTTTATTTTTGTATTTTGTTGCACCATATCATTACTGGAGTTGAATGTTGACATAATTTACTTATATACTGTAAAGATATTAACTTTTTTGTTAAATTTGACTTAAAAAAAAAAAGTTTAAAGGGGGCGTGGTCGTTCTCCGATTTTGCTAATTTTTATTGTGTATATATATAGTAATAGGATTAATGTTCCTTCCAAATTTCATCATGATATCTTCAACGACTGCCAAATTACAGCTTGCAAAACTTCTAAATTACTTTCTTTTAAAAGTGGGCGGTGCCAAGCCCATTGCGCAAAGCTTTACTAGTTTTCTATTCTGCGCCATAAGTTCAACTCACCTACCAAGTTTCATCGCTTTATTCCTCTTTGGTAACGAATTATCGCACTTTTTCGGTTTTTCGAAATTTTCGATATCGAAATAGTGGGCGTGGTTATTGTCCGATATCGTTCATTTTAAATAGCGATCTGAGATGAGTGTCCAGGAATCTACATACCAAATTTTATCAAGATACCTCAAAATTTACTGAAGTTATCGTGTTAGCGGACAGAAGGACGGACGGACGGACATGGCTTAATCAAATTTTTTTTCGATACTGATGATTTTGATATATGGAAGTCTATATCTATCTCGATTCCTTTATACCTGTACAACCAACCGCTATGCAATCAAGTTAATATACTCTGTGAGCTCTGCTCAACTGAGTATACAAAAATGCCCAATTTAAATCTGGTGCGGAGCTGCTTAATCCCATGGCGGAACCATACAAGGTGGCAGCATGGTGACATACATACAAACATAAATAGAAGTTTCATGTTTTTGTAAATTCGATGGACTAATGTCAAAATCGTACTGCGCCGGAAGTTGATGTATCAAATCAAATAAAAAAGTACAAACTGCTGTGCCGTGCTGCCACCTCGTATAGTTCCGCCCTGCTCAAACCCTATAAACTTGTAGCAATTTTGTTTATGTTTTGCCCCGAAGAATAGGCACTGATTAAAAAATTAACACTTTTGAATAAATAAAAATATAATTTATTTAATAATTTGGAACAATTAAAACAACGTGAGATCAGGACGGACAAGGTGACAGCTGTTTCGATTATATCTTGTAAATCTCTTCAAAGCCTTTTCTCCCGGGAGTGGGATTTGAACCCGCACCCCTACGATGGTTGAAGTGTTACAAACGCATTCACTCACGTCATGCTTTAGTTGTTGTAAGGTTTTTCCCAATTGCCTTCTTTGCATATTTTATTCTTTTACACACTACATACATTGTATGTAATTATGTGTTGAAGTTATGCTTGTTGGTAAGGCGGTTTCAAAGAAAAGGCATGACGTGGCTGAATACGTTTGTAACACTTCAACCATCGTAGTGGTGCGGGTTCAAATCCCACTCCCGGGAGAAAAGGCTTTGAAGAGATTTACAAGATATAATCGAAACAGCTGTCGCCTTGTCCGTCCTGATCTCACGTTGTTTAAATTTTTCCCAAATTATTAAATAAATAAAAAATTGCTTCAAATAAATGTTTTCATACATTTAAAGCAATACGGGTAATCCCCGATTAACTCCTACAAATAAATAAAAACATTTTCATAGCACTCCCATACACATATAAATTCGATTCATATGATAGTGCAAAGAAAAAAAAACTTCCATTCGAAGCCAAGGCACTTCGGCATGATATTCAAATTTACCCTAACAAATTGACAACAAACAATTTTTCAAAAATATTGTCGCACTGAAAAAAAATTATACTCAAAATGTATTCATTAAGGAGCCACCAAATTCGTTAAACATTTAAAATAAATTTTATTTGTTTATTTTTTTTGTTTTCAATTTAAAAAGTTTCAGTGTACATATAATTTTGTATACGTATTGTGATTTGCATTTCAATATAAAAAATTGTGTACAGCCCTGATTTTAAGTCTTGAATTAAGAAAAGCGGCGCAGTAGATAAATTGTTTTGCTCTAAGGACGCTGGGGTTTTTAATTTTACTTATAAGTAGTAAGAAAAAAGTCAAAACGCCAAACACCTTATGACGCTGTTGCACCAGCATAACACAGAGCATAAGTCGAATTCCTTTAGGCTTCTTACTCCCTCAGACAACTGGTCATGTAATTGCTGAGAACACAAATCCATGTTAAGGAGCATAGGAGAGCATAAGAGAGCAGCGTGCATAAGTGGCCGCGTAGATGGTATAACCCAGCAAAGGTACGATTGGAATAACGCTGTCTTATAATGAACTGCCGAAAAAGCTGTTGTAATTAGCGCAATTCCGGAAACCGTGCTTTAAGTTTAGTTGGTGACTAGAATGCACCACTGCAGGAGAAATGTGATACAATCACGTAAATCGGCAGTTTGGCACTACATGTTTAAGGACTACCTTCGAACTGGTGCAAATGAATTGCAAAACAGGACATTTGGTACCCACACTTCGACCAACTGCTAAAGGCTGTTCAAAATTTAAATTAATCAGTCAAACGTAGTGACTTTTACAGAATTGATGATGCTGCTGGAATGCATGTGATTTCGAGCAGCAACGTAAATATACGTTTCTGGTCTTTACACAATAAGCAT
Source organism: Eurosta solidaginis (assembly GCF_040869045.1). Classification (NCBI taxonomy): domain Eukaryota; kingdom Metazoa; phylum Arthropoda; class Insecta; order Diptera; family Tephritidae; genus Eurosta; species Eurosta solidaginis. Next base: position 17,587,001 of record NC_090319.1, read on the forward strand.
ATCACTTTCACGTATTGACTTGGTTTCAAACGAATATTTTTCTACAGATATCAATACATTTAAACAGATTAGTCTACTGATAAAAGTGCGTTAATTATTTAGTTTAATTTATTATTTATTCTAGTCATACATTTCCGTTTTAGATACATGCATTGGGAAGACAAATCTATCATTAATTTAGTTATCTCCTTCTCTATTTCACTAATCTGGCGTTGACGGCTTTAACTTCTACTTCATCAATTATAATATATCATTTATTATTAAGTATTTGCTTATTATTATTGACGAACTAAAATATTTATTCATTTATTTTAGAGTTGTAATCAATTTAGTTAAAGGCTTCCTTGCTCAAGGCTAAGGATATTCACACAGAGAGAACAAGAGGAGAAGACTTGTCAATGAGCTGATGAGCATTTAAATAATATAAATAACATATTGTAACGAATTTACTGCAAATCCTCTTATTTGCGACCTTCTGCTAAGTTCGAATCACTAAATTGTTGAATATATAACTCCAATATTTAATAATCCAAATGGCTTTTATTAAAGTACTTCACAATAACACTGACACTTCACAACCAATAGCTTGCTTAAATGAAACTGATTCCTGCGCCTCTACTGCTGTCGCCTTTTATACTGTTGCTGCATACTTCTAGGCTTTTCCATTCCAGAACTTACTAGTTAGTTATCAGCTACAAAATCACCAGCCACAACTACGTTTATACCTTCTCATATGCGCGTGAGTAATACTTGCACAAATTATTGCCCTCTCTTGTGAGCACCTCAGATAAGATATATGCATGTGTTAGTGCGTTGCTTCTCCGCTGCGTGTACGTACATATGTGCAGATATAATGATTTAATTATTGATGTGCATCAAGTCACTGCTTAGCATCTCTCGATCTATACACTGCTAGCATCTCCAAATGAACCACCCTTCTATTTCGTGGTTTCCCAATGACTTGTATGCGGTATATGGAATTACTGTACGGGCCTTCCCAACTGCACCAACATTTGGATGGAACACCTTCCCGCCGGTGAAGGTTGTATAACAGTACCAAATCTCCCTCCCGGAAACCTTCCGAATTATTGTTCTTGTCGTACCTGTGTTTCATCTTACTACTCATTACCCCGGGCCGCTCCCTCACACTCTGTTGTTTGGCCAATGAACTACTTCGTAGAGCTTGCGCTTGACGGATTGGCTTCGCATAGTCAGTATCGTTTCCACGTTTTACAACAGTAGTGCGCCCCGGCTTGAAACTACCCTCGCATTCTTTCTGGGAAATTCGTTCCTTCGTTTTTGTGCGTCCATTAGGGTTTGTCAATGCCAGTGTTTCTCTCGCAGGTACTTTTGATTTCGCTTTATTTGGCGCATTCGATCCATCAACTTTTACCTTTGACTATCGTGGTTTTTGTCGAGTCTTCTCCACCAGTATCCGATTACTGCTGAACCCTATCTCCAAAATAAAGTTAAGTGGTATATCCTGGTTCTTATAGCGCATAATCATTCTCCGTATATAGATCCTGATGTCATGCTCAACTAAGAAGTCCACTCCTAATATGACTTCATCAACAATCTCCGCCACAATAAATTTGTGTAAAACCATGACCTTTCCAATTAATACCTCACATACCACTCCTCCTTGGACTTGATTATACTCGCCCGTGAGCGTACGCAACCTTGCTCCAGGTAACGGTTTTATTCTCCTGTTGACCAAGTCAGATCGGATTAAGGAACGAGATGCGCCCGTATCTACAGACAGTACGCGCTCCTTGCCATCGACATTCCCTCTGACGGTAAGACTGCTTGATTTCCATCCAATTTGCGACACAGATATCACAGGACATTCAATATCTGGAGATAGCTCTCGATCTCTACATCTTACTCGCTCTTGCCCATCCCCTCCAGCTTTGTTATTAAAACCACTCATGCTGCTGCAACCACTAGAATCAAGATCGCAATGACGTGAAATGTGACCGGGCTTCCCGCATTTGAAGCATTTGATAACTCTCTCACCCAGCTTTTGCGATCCTTTCAGCGCCTCCAATATTGCGTCTACCCACTCTGGCCTTTCTACATCCACACGACTTGTTTTCAAAACTAGCTTACTCAGAAGTGAGGCTGTTTCCTGAGTTAGTGCATGCGATACCGTTTCATCAAATGTAAGTTTTGGATTCGCATATGTAGCTCGCTTCCTTTCCACATCTCGTATGCCATTTATGAAGCTCTGGATTTTTACCCTTTCAGTGTATTCCATGCGTGCGTCCGCATTTCCAAGATGAGCCAATCTTTCAATATCTGAAGCAAACTCCTGCAATGTCTCATTTGCTTTTTGGTAACGGTTTTGCAACTCAATTTGGTATATCTATTTTCTATGCTAGCTTCCATAACGTTTCTCGACAGCGGCCATCAATGTTCCATAACTGTTCCATTCGTACTCTGGCATCGTCTGTAAGATTTCCGCTGCAGGCCCTTTCAATGCCACGAACAGTGCAGCAACTTTATCTTCCGCATTCCAGTTGTTCACTGCTGCGGTCTTCACAAACTGTAGCTTGAAGACCTGGAAAGGAACAGAACCGTCAAAAGATGGAGTTTTTACCTTCGTATTATTCGCTGAAGCAGCTGGGCGATTTAATTGTAACTCCTGTATACGACCTCTCAAAGCATCCATCTCGGCTTCGATTTTTTCCTCAAACTGCGTTATTTTCTCGTCCATACGCGCTTCGAGTTTTGATGATATACGCGCCTCTTGCGATTCGAGTTGTACTGTTATGCGTGCCTCTTGCTCTTTCAGTTGTGTTTCCACCTTTGATGTAATATGTGTTGACCTTTCTGAAATACGCGTTTCTTGTGCTTCAATCTTTGATGTTATGCGTGTCTCCTGTTCTTTCAGTTGAGATGTTATATCTGTCTTTTGTACTTCGACACCACCTCTTCTGACACAAATTGTAACGAATTTTACTTGCAATTCCGCTTATTTGCAACCTTCTGCTAAGTTCGAATCACTAAACTGTTGAATAAATAACTCCAATATTTTATAATGCGAAATGGCCTTTATTAAAGTACTTCACAATAACACTGAAACTTCACAACCAATAACTTGCTTAAATGAAACTGATTCCCGCGCCTCTACTGTTGTCGCCTTTTATACTGTCGTTGCATACTTCTAGGCTTTTCCATTCCAGAACTTACTAGTTAGTTATCAGCTACAAAATCACCAGCCACAACTACGTTTATAGCTTCTCATATGCGCGTGAGTAATACTTGCACAAATTATTGCCCTCCCTTGTGAGCACCTCAGATAAGATATATGCATGTATTTGTGCGTTGCTTTTCCGCTGCGTGTACGTACATATGTGTAGACATAATGATTGAATTATTGATGTGCATCAAGTCACTGCTTAGCATCGGCTTAGAGATGATAGTACCCCTTAGTGTTGCTAATATTCGTAACAATATGTTTATTCAAATATATGTACCTGTGTATATTTGAATAAAGATATATTAAAGATTCACATATAATATGGCTTCACTTTCTTAATCAAATAGTTCTTTAATCAGTGAATAAAAATTGCACAGCGTAACCAATTAATTTTTAATTTTTCAACTAAATTTAATCATAATTTTCAGAATTAGTAAACATTGAAATTAGATTGCAGTGAAAATTGATTAAATCTATTTTATAGTTTGTTATCAATTAGGAGAAATGGACTCTTATAATTTTTTCCTTCAAATTAGTTAGTGTGGATTGAAATCTGATTTCAATGTTTCACAACTCTGGAAAATTAAGACTAAACATAAACGAAAAATTATAAAATAATTTGTGGTTGTTCAATTTTCATTCAATGGTTGTTTTATTTAAATAATTTATTTAAGGTACACTGAATAATATTGCATCGAATTTTGGGGATTTCTGATAATTATACACCTTCTGCTAATATTCGAATCGCTGAACTGTTGAATAAATAACTCCGATATTCAGTATTGCATAATGGTCTTTATTTATGCTACTTTGGGAGTAGTAATTCCCAATTATACTTCACAACTAATAGCGTGTTTAAATTAAACTGATTAGTTATACCTCAGCTTGCGCTGCTTTTATACTCTCTGTTGTCTCGTTCGTATATTTCTCCTAAGGTCTAGACGTTCCACCTTCTAGAACGGTTGTATCTCCTGTTTGATTATTTAGTATTATGCGTGTATATGTGTGAGTAAGAACTTCGTCTTATGACTACACGTGTGTGTGTTAGATAGCTCTTCACTTCGAGCTGCTGGTTATGTTTGTGAAATATTCTTCGTTGTCTTGTACATAAGTGTGGCTGCTTGCCGTTTTTGTTGTTGTGATTATTTACTAACAGGAAAGTGATATCAACATTCGCCACAATATACTCGTGGCAGGAATGCCTGTCAAAGAGGTTACTAATATACCCAAATTATGCTAGGGATTATATAGCACAACCCTTTCGAGAGGTTGCCAGCGGAATTTGCAGTTTCTCCAAACCAATTGTCGAACTCAAATTTCCGTGGCGAACCCTGTTTTTTTAGCAGACGGGGCTCTGGTTACCACAAGCTCCCAATGCACTGGGTATATATCCGGATAAGAACCATCAACATGGATAACAATCCGCGAAACCTTCGGGATGTCTTTAACGCTACCACAACAATAACAATGTGGTATAATAGTCTGCAAAACTAAAAATAAGAGCAAACAGGTCAGGCATTCATTCCTTAAATAAACACTACAATATAACGAATAATCTTGATTAAAAAATACCAATTATATAATGAAGATTAAAACTGATTTGGAAAAAAAATAATTTTAACTTATCTATTTAACTTTAAATGAAAATTGCCAAATACTCTATATTATATCTTTCTTCAAGTAATATATATCATAAATAATTATTTAAGCTGACTGCGATAATATAAGTCATAAAGATTTGGCTTAACCTTTTTAAATAAAAAACACTAAATAACATATATTTAAGATTGAATTAAAATAATCATAAAACAAGCATCCGAATTAAAACGAAACTTAAAATCAAAAAAATTTCATTCAAGCTGATCATCAAAATGGAGTATACAGACTAACGACTAATCTTGATTAAAATAGGTGAAATAAAAGGCCAAGATTTATATTGGAAAATAAAAACTAAAACTAACAGATTTAAACAACAACAAAGCAACGACTAATCTTTATTGAAATAACAAAAAATTACCAATTAAGTGTTCTAAAAAGCTAAATAAAAAATCTAGTTTGGCTATGCAAATACAAACTACAACCAAATAACTCATCTTCATATGTTAGGTTAGGTTGAACTGGCCGGTCCATGAGGACCTCACATAGACTGATTGAGTCCGTAGTGTTACCAGAATTTCGTTTTAACGACCAAATTGAAAAACCCTATCAAAAACCAGGACGTATGTTATAAAATAACTCCGTCCTCTTGGCAAATACTAAATGCTTTCTAGGACTAAAGCCACTTGCTGCTTCTAGATCTGACAATTGTATCACTCCCAGTAGCAGGAGTCTTAGCCTGGTAAGTGCAGCGCACAAGCACAGAACGTGCTCGATCGTTTCCTCCTCCAACACGCGCTTCCTACATCTGCTATCACTAAACAAGCCTAATTTAAAGGTATGTGACGCGAGAAGGTAGTGTTTAGTCAGAATACCCGTCAGGAGTCCACAGTTCTCTCTTTTTAACGATAGAAGCAACTTTGTTAGTCTAAGGTTGTAAGACCTACACATAATTTTCGACACTTTACAGCCCCGCGCTTGAACTCACGCCTTTCCCGCTTGGTCGATCATGAGCACATCTCGCCTTCGCTTAATCTCGCCCAGTCTAACTGGGACGTCTACGGAACAAGCTTCAAAGGATGCGCCCTTTTCAGCTTGTTCGTCCGCTTTTTCATTCCCATCTATTCTAGGTGAGGTTGACTCCTCTAAGCTGCTAAGCCGATGGAACTTTGCAGTTCCTGCTAGGGCGTCCAGATATTACATGCCCTTCCATTTACCCCTGTGTCGTATACATTTTGGCAAAAATGATCCTATACGTGTTTGGTGCTCGTACTATAACGACTTGTATAATTGTATTAGTATCGAATGTTCGTTTGTTGCCTTACGCAATGCTATACTTTTCAGTCTCAACTGAAATCTTAAAGTTTACTTGCTTAATTTGAAACGATAGTTTAATTTTAGTTCTTGTTCAACGTTAAACGAAACTGTAAATTTTTAATTAATTTCATTTTTAATTCTATACTTGTATATACTTTTACGCAATTTTATTTTTTTTTTATGTTACTTTCCTTTGTATTTTGTTAGTCGGCCACTCTTGTTAGTAGACTTCAAATAATTAAATAATAAATAAATATGCCCTGGGACCCAATATAGATGTATGCTTCTCCCTATCCCAATTCTCTCTAGAGACTGCTTACACTCTAACACGCATTTAGATGCTGTGCTATGCGAGAGTAGTGCCTTAGTTGCTGCTTGGCTGTCAATATAAAAGTTAACACGTTTGCAGCTTAAGCTATTCTCTTCCAGGGTTTCTACTGCTTTGGTTACGGCTAATATTTCCGCTTGGAAAACGCTACAGTAATCCGGCAGCTTGTAGGATCTGCTTATTTCCGAATCAGCACAGTATACCGCAGACCCTACCCCATCCACTATTTTGGAACCATCTGTGTACACATGTATCGCCTCGTCCGCCATTTGCGCACCCTTGCGCCAACCGTCCACCTCTATTGTGGCCTTAAGATCTCCCTCGAAGCTCAGATAGGGAATCAGGTAGTGTGTTCGTCTTGAGATTGATGACGCTATACTACTATGACCATATGGTCGGCGCTCAATCTGCCTCGAGGCACCGAGTCTGGTTTCAGTTGTTAATGCTATGTTCTTTGCTACCAGGTCTACAGGAGGAATGTGCAGAATGGCATACAGTGCAGCCGTCGGGGTGGTTTTCAAGGCTCCCGTAACGCTAAGCATCGCTAGTCCGCATACCCCCTCTATTTTTTTGAGGTATGTTGTTTTTTGTGTGGCTTTCCACCAAACAAGAACTCCATAGTATAGAATAGGGCTTTCAATCGCTGTAGAAACCCAATGAGAAAGATGGGGCGATAAGCCCCACGTACACCCCAGCATTCTTTTACATGCATAGAGTGCCGTTGAGGCTTTCTTCACCCTCTTCTCCACGTTGAGCTTCCATGAGAGCTTACTGTCTAGGATGATTCCTAGATATTTTGTGCAAGGTTTGTCCTGTAAGGTCACCCCTCCTAACTTAGGCCTGGTCATATTTGGGAACTTGCACCTCTTTGTAAACAAGACCATATCCGTCTTTTCCGCATTGACTTCCAACCCGACATTAGATGCCCAGGTATGAATATCTCGAAGAAGAAGGAACCGTTGGAAGGCACTCTCCACTTATGACAATTGCAACGTAATCTGCGTAAACCGTAAGTTTACGGGTCCCTCATCGAATCGCCTGAGCAGTTGGTTGATGACCAGCGTCCACAGCAGAGGTGATAGTACCCCTCCCTGCGGCGTGCACCTGTCCACTGATTTCGTGGCCTGGTACAATCCCTAATGTGATATAATCTTCCCGCAATTTATCATGCAGCCGATTCATTTGATTAAGGCGGTATGTACTTTAATGTTCATCCATAATCACCCATTTAGAAACATTATTGAAAGCCCCGCAATGTCCAAGAAGACTCCTAGAGCATACTCCTTTTATTCCAGGGATTTCTCTATGCTAATTACGACCCTATGCAATGCGGTGTCTACCGACTTGCCTTTGGTGTACGCATGTCGTCTTGTGGAGATCAGCTTTTCATCCACGTTGGACTTTATGTACACATCTATCAGCCTCTCAAAGGTTTTAAGCAGAAATGATGTTAAGCTAATGGGTCTATAATCTTTGGGATAAACGTGACCGATCTTCCCCGTCTTTGGTAGGAAAGCTACACGAGCAGTTCTCCAAGAGTGCGGTACATGATTCAGCCTTATGCACCCATGGAGTATTATTTTAAGCCATTCCACGGCCGCCATACTTGAAATTTGTAGCATGGCCGGGAATATACCGTCTGGGCCCGGCGATTTAAACTTAGAAAACGTTTCCACTGCCCATTCGATCTTGGTATCGGTCACCAAGCCCGGCACTACCCGCTTCGTGATCGAAGTGTGAGTGATATCTGCTGGCTCTTCTAAACCGTCTCCCGACGGAAAATGCATGTCGAGAAGCACCTCAATGGATTTCTCACTATTTCGTAACCATTCCCCGTTTTCTTTCTTTATTAGTCCATGGACTATGTTTCCCTTGCTAGGGCTTTTCTCCAACCGTGCTGTTTCACTGGAGCACTCTATGTCCGTACAGAAGCTTTTCCATGATATTCTCTTCGCCCTGGAAATTTCACGCTTGTAGATCCTGAGTAGATCCCTGTACTCGTCCCGACAGCTTCGCTTTCCGCGGTCTTTGTGACCTTAAATATTTCTTTTACCTGTCTTCTTAGAAGACTCAGCTCATTGCTCCACCATGACGGCTTTGCTTTGCCTCTGAATCTTCTTACAGGGCAAGCTTTGTTATATGCATTCATAAGTGTCCTTGTTAGCAATTCATTCGACTCCTCCAGTTCTTCCACATTGGCAACCTCTTTGGGTTGTCCCAGTTTTGTTTCTACCTGTTTCTGGAATTTGGTCCAGTTCGTTGACATAGGATTTCTAAAGGTTCCTCCCTTCTCTACCCTCTTTAGGGGGATGCTGAAGCTGATATACGCATGGTCGGAGAAGGATGGTCTATCAAGAACCATCCAATCATACCTTGATATATCACGCTCGGAGCGCAATGTAATATCCAGAATATTGCTGGATGTTTGACCAATGTATGTAGGGACATTTCATCGTTGGCTATCGGCAAATTGGTTTGCAGGATGTAGATATTCGCCTCTCTCATTCATATCTGCTCCTCCCCACGCATTGTGGTGCGCATTTGCATCTGCGCCTATGACCAACCACCCTTTACGTCCTTCCTCCTATACTAGCCTTTTGCAATCCATCGGCGGAACCTCCGCAGCATGGGCCATGTAGCAGGATGCCAGGATAAATTCCTGCTTATTCTTTTGCTCAACGGCCACCACTCTGAGGTCCTCAGTAGTGTAATTAGGTAGCATATATGAATGCAGCCATTACTACAGCTCGCACCCGTCCTTCCGTTTGCTCGTAGTAAACGCCAAACCAGCGCGCTGAAACCAGAAACTCTTCCTCTCGATGGGAGCCACGGCTCCTGGATCAGCGCCACGTCAAACGAACCCTCCTCCAGGGTTAGGAGGAGTTCGCTCGACGCCACTTTACTGTGTTGGAGGTTTATCTGTAGGACTCGCAGCAGCATTGGACTGTCCCCCTCCAACAACTTCGTCGTGAGGACGTCGTCCTCCCTTGCCCTTTTGGTTTAGAGTATTCGAGGCCCCCTTCAGCCTCTCGTAACTGTTGTGCCGGGTGTTCCTCTGTGCGAGTCAAAGCACCATTTGGCGGTTGTCCTCATCTAACACCTTCGTGGTGACGTCGAGGACCTCCACCTGTATTTTTTCCCTTAGGCTTTTGTGGTCCTTTTCGACTTCGCCCACCTCTAGCGTGTTAGGATTTTTATCCTCGGGACTTCTTTTTTTGAGTCGCATGTAAATTTTGCCAGTGCCAATGGACATTTTGCCAAGCTGCGTGTACAAAATATCCTCCGCCTGCTTGTTTATTTGGAAGATGTAGAACTGACCTTCCTCGGTAGGCCGAGATACTGTAAGTACCTTCCAATCCTGTGTCGGTATGTTCCGATTCTGATTCTGCAGAAGTCGCAGTGTATCCTCCGACTTCATCTCGCATGGTATCCATACCTTAGCTTTTGGTACCGTGGGGATTTGCGCTTTATCCACCACCTCAAACCGCGCGTTAGTGCCTTGCCTTTGGAGGTTTGGAACCACTTCTTCCAGCCACCGCAAGCTCGCGCGCTTTCATCTTCACACCATTATATCATCCCCCCGAATCAAAGGTTTGAAGGGATTTACTTGGTTGTTCCTGCATCATCTTAAGCATTACGCTAGTTAGCTCCCTTCCCACAGATATCCACCTTTCAGTAGTTATTTGTCTGAAAGGAGAGCTACGATGACTGCTTTGCAACATCACTCATCTTCTCGGGAAAAGCCGGATTCTTAGTGTTATCTCCCTTTGGCACCTCCGAGAAAGCCTGAGTCTTAGCGTTATCACCCTTTGGCTTATCTCCTACTTCCGTAGATGTAACTTCCCTCTGACACGCAGCTTTCAAGGTAGTTGCTACCTCGCTATTGGGTCCATCTGTCTTACAGCTTTGAGCCTACTTGTCATGTCTATGCGACTTCCCTGCCTCGCGGCTCTAGGGCTGGGTCCTTTCTGCCTCTTGAATGCAGGCTTGTCGCTTTCCGCCGAACGTTTCCTCTTCATTCTGTCATTCGACGCTTCTTCCTCCCCGTACCGGTTGCAGAACCGAGGGTTTCTCGCAGCAAACCTTTTGAACTGCCTTCGACCTACTTCTACCGCCTCATGGGTCCATTCCAAGCACTCGATATTAACTTCTGTTGGATCGACCACTGCTCCCAAGCGTTGTACAATTCTTAGTGCTGCACGATACTGCGAGAGAGCTCGTTTGCTTCCTCTGTTCCGTACCCTTCTCCACTCTTCTACTTCGTTTCCATTCGTGTGCTCCTCCAACACGGAGCTCATTGAATCAGCACTACCCTCGCTCCCCGAGTCCGACGCATCGCTTAATGCGCATTTGTCGTCCTCCTTTTATCATCGTCCTTATTACAATCAGGTAATGAGTCGTTCATCTTGTTCGTACGACCACCTTCCCGACAAGGCGGGCTCAGCGGTCCAGTATTATATACGGGGAAAGAAGAGTCCGTCGCAGCAGCGTCCCTTACTGTGGTAAGGCCATCAATACTTCCCGAGGTGGCCCGGTATCGGGAAGGCTCCGTTCGAATACAGCCGAATTTACCCCTGGCTGCAAATCGCCCAATAGGCACGATCCGCGTAACACCCTGGATTAGCCGGTTGGCAGTTTTTGGTCACCGACACCCCGCCGCCCTCCTATGAGGCGAAACGGCGTAGATGTCAGCCCCAAACAGCTCCACCTCATAGTCGGGCACATGGAGTTCGGCTAACCCCTCACACCAACGACAAGGTGCCTACCCTAGTGAGGGAACTTCATACTTCAAATAAAAAATACCAAGCAACGACTAGTCTTGTGTAAAATAATGTAATTTTAATATAAAATAAATCAAATAAACGAGATTAATTAGCTTGACTAGAAATGAATCACAAACTAGTGATTTTAGTTAACCTCTGATACGGAGACTGCAAAATAATAGCTAATCTTCATTGAAACAATAAAAATGAAAAAAATAAGACGTAAGCTGACAGCGAAATTATAAATCATGTATTATTAGTATACTGGCTTAATGTTTAAAATAAAAGCTACAAAAAACCTTTATTTTTGATTGAGCAAATAAAAATCATAGAAAAAGGATTTAAATTAATAGGAAACTAAAAAATATCGCATTCTTTCAAATGTATAAACAGAAATCATAAAAAAAAAAATTGAAAACAAAAATAAACTAAAATTGCAAAGTAGTGGTTTCAATTGATCTTTAAAATTATATATACAGACTAACGACTGTTGAATAAATAACTCCAATATTTTATAATGCGAAATGGCCTTTATTAAAGTACTTCACAATAACACTGAAACTTCACAACCAATAACTTGCTTAAATGAAACTGATTCCCGCGCCTCTACTGTTGTCGCCTTTTATACTGTCGTTGCATACTTCTAGGCTTTTCCATTCCAGAACTTACTAGTTAGTTATCAGCTACAAAATCACCAGCCACAACTACGTTTATAGCTTCTCATATGCGCGTGAGTAATACTTGCACAAATTATTGCCCTCCCTTGTGAGCACCTCAGATAAGATATATGCATGTATTTGTGCGTTGCTTTTCCGCTGCGTGTACGTACATATGTGTAGACATAATGATTGAATTATTGATGTGCATCAAGTCACTGCTTAGCATCGGCTTAGAGATGATAGTACCCCTTAGTGTTGCTAATATTCGTAACAATATGTTTATTCAAATATATGTACCTGTGTATATTTGAATAAAGATATATTAAAGATTCACATATAATATGGCTTCACTTTCTTAATCAAATAGTTCTTTAATCAGTGAATAAAAATTGCACAGCGTAACCAATTAATTTTTAATTTTTCAACTAAATTTAATCATAATTTTCAGAATTAGTAAACATTGAAATTAGATTGCAGTGAAAATTGATTAAATCTATTTTATAGTTTGTTATCAATTAGGAGAAATGGACTCTCATAATTTTTTCCTTCAAATTAGTTAGTGTGGATTGAAATCTGATTTCAATGTTTCACAACTCTGGAAAATTAAGACTAAACATAAACGAAAAATTATAAAATAATTTGTGGTTGTTCAATTTTCATTCAATGGTTGTTTTATTTAAATAATTTATTTAAGGTACACTGAATAATATTGCATCGAATTTTGGGGATTTCTGATAATTATACACCTTCTGCTAATATTCGAATCGCTGAACTGTTGAATAAATAACTCCGATATTCAGTATTGCATAATGGTCTTTATTTATGCTACTTTGGGAGTAGTAATTCCCAATTATACTTCACAACTAATAGCGTGTTTAAATTAAACTGATTAGTTATTCCTCAGCTTGCGCTGCTTTTATACTCTCTGTTGTCTCGTTCGTATATTTCTCCTAAGGTCTAGACGTTCCACCTTCTAGAACGGTTGTATCTCCTGTTTGATTATTTAGTATTATGCGTGTATATGTGTGAGTAAGAACTTCGTCTTATGACTACACGTGTGTGTGTTAGATAGCTCTTCACTTCGAGCTGCTGGTTATGTTTGTGAAATATTCTTCGTTGTCTTGTACATAAGTGTGGCTGCTTGCCGTTTTTGTTGTTGTGATTATTTACTAACAGGAAAGTGATATCAACATTCGCCACAATATACTCGTGGCAGGAATGCCTGTCAAAGAGGTTACTAATATACCCAAATTATGCTAGGGATTATATAGCACAACCCTTTCGAGAGGTTGCCAGCGGAATTTGCAGTTTCTCCAAACCAATTGTCGAACTCAAATTTCCGTGGCGAACCCTGTTTTTTTAGCAGACGGGGCTCTGGTTACCACAAGCTCCCAATGCACTGGGTATATATCCGGATAAGAACCATCAACATGGATAACAATCCGCGAAACCTTCGGGATGTCTTTAACGCTACCACAACAATAACAATGTGGTATAATAGTCTGCAAAACTAAAAATAAGAGCAAACAGGTCAGGCATTCATTCCTTAAATAAACACTACAATATAACGAATAATCTTGATTAAAAAATACCAATTATATAATGAAGATTAAAACTGATTTGGAAAAAAAATAATTTTAACTTATCTATTTAACTTTAAATGAAAATTGCCAAATACTCTATATTATATCTTTCTTCAAGTAATATATATCATAAATAATTATTTAAGCTGACTGCGATAATATAAGTCATAAAGATTTGGCTTAACCTTTTTAAATAAAAAACACTAAATAACATATATTTAAGATTGAATTAAAATAATCATAAAACAAGCATCCGAATTAAAACGAAACTTAAAATCAAAAAAATTTCATTCAAGCTGATCATCAAAATGGAGTGTACAGACTAACGACTAATCTTGATTAAAATAGGTGAAATAAAAGGCCAAGATTTATATTGGAAAATAAAAACTAAAACTAACAGATTTAAACAACAACAAAGCAACGACTAATCTTTATTGAAATAACAAAAAATTACCAATTAAGTGTCCTAAAAAGCTAAATAAAAAATCTAGTTTGGCTATGCAAATACAAACTACAACCAAATAACTCATCTTCATATGTTAGGTTAGGTTGAACTGGCCGGTCCATGAGGACCTCACATAGACTGATTGAGTCCGTAGTGTTACCAGAATTTCGTTTTAACGACCAAATTGAAAAACCCTATCAAAAACCAGGACGTATGTTATAAAATAACTCCGTCCTCTTGGCAAATACTAAATGCTTTCTAGGACTAAAGCCACTTGCTGCTTCTAGATCTGACAATTGTATCACTCCCAGTAGCAGGAGTCTTAGCCTGGTAAGTGCAGCGCACAAGCACAGAACGTGCTCGATCGTTTCCTCCTCCAACACGCGCTTCCTACATCTGCTATCACTAAACAAGCCTAATTTAAAGGTATGTGACGCGAGAAGGTAGTGTTTAGTCAGAATACCCGTCAGGAGTCCACAGTTCTCTCTTTTTAACGATAGAAGCAACTTTGTTAGTCTAAGGTTGTAAGACCTACACATAATTTTCGACACTTTACAGCCCCGCGCTTGAACTCACGCCTTTCCCGCTTGGTCGATCATGAGCACATCTCGCCTTCGCTTAATCTCGCCCAGTCTAACTGGGACGTCTACGGAACAAGCTTCAAAGGATGCGCCCTTTTCAGCTTGTTCGTCCGCTTTTTCATTCCCATCTATTCTAGGTGAGGTTGACTCCTCTAAGCTGCTAAGCCGATGGAACTTTGCAGTTCCTGCTAGGGCGTCCAGATATTACATGCCCTTCCATTTACCCCTGTGTCGTATACATTTTGGCAAAAATGATCCTATACGTGTTTGGTGCTCGTACTATAACGACTTGTATAATTGTATTAGTATCGAATGTTCGTTTGTTGCCTTACGCAATGCTATACTTTTCAGTCTCAACTGAAATCTTAAAGTTTACTTGCTTAATTTGAAACGATAGTTTAATTTTAGTTCTTGTTCAACGTTAAACGAAACTGTAAATTTTTAATTAATTTCATTTTTAATTCTATACTTGTATATACTTTTACGCAATTTTATTTTTTTTTTATGTTACTTTCCTTTGTATTTTGTTAGTCGGCCACTCTTGTTAGTAGACTTCAAATAATTAAATAATAAATAAATATGCCCTGGGACCCAATATAGATGTATGCTTCTCCCTATCCCAATTCTCTCTAGAGACTGCTTACACTCTAACACGCATTTAGATGCTGTGCTATGCGAGAGTAGTGCCTTAGTTGCTGCTTGGCTGTCAATATAAAAGTTAACACGTTTGCAGCTTAAGCTATTCTCTTCCAGGGTTTCTACTGCTTTGGTTACGGCTAATATTTCCGCTTGGAAAACGCTACAGTAATCCGGCAGCTTGTAGGATCTGCTTATTTCCGAATCAGCACAGTATACCGCAGACCCTACCCCATCCACTATTTTGGAACCATCTGTGTACACATGTATCGCCTCGTCCGCCATTTGCGCACCCTTGCGCCAACCGTCCACCTCTATTGTGGCCTTAAGATCTCCCTCGAAGCTCAGATAGGGAATCAGGTAGTGTGTTCGTCTTGAGATTGATGACGCTATACTACTATGACCATATGGTCGGCGCTCAATCTGCCTCGAGGCACCGAGTCTGGTTTCAGTTGTTAATGCTATGTTCTTTGCTACCAGGTCTACAGGAGGAATGTGCAGAATGGCATACAGTGCAGCCGTCGGGGTGGTTTTCAAGGCTCCCGTAACGCTAAGCATCGCTAGTCCGCATACCCCCTCTATTTTTTTGAGGTATGTTGTTTTTTGTGTGGCTTTCCACCAAACAAGAACTCCATAGTATAGAATAGGGCTTTCAATCGCTGTAGAAACCCAATGAGAAAGATGGGGCGATAAGCCCCACGTACACCCCAGCATTCTTTTACATGCATAGAGTGCCGTTGAGGCTTTCTTCACCCTCTTCTCCACGTTGAGCTTCCATGAGAGCTTACTGTCTAGGATGATTCCTAGATATTTTGTGCAAGGTTTGTCCTGTAAGGTCACCCCTCCTAACTTAGGCCTGGTCATATTTGGGAACTTGCACCTCTTTGTAAACAAGACCATATCCGTCTTTTCCGCATTGACTTCCAACCCGACATTAGATGCCCAGGTATGAATATCTCGAAGAAGAAGGAACCGTTGGAAGGCACTCTCCACTTATGACAATTGCAACGTAATCTGCGTAAACCGTAAGTTTACGGGTCCCTCATCGAATCGCCTGAGCAGTTGGTTGATGACCAGCGTCCACAGCAGAGGTGATAGTACCCCTCCCTGCGGCGTGCACCTGTCCACTGATTTCGTGGCCTGGTACAATCCCTAATGTGATATAATCTTCCCGCAATTTATCATGCAGCCGATTCATTTGATTAAGGCGGTATGTACTTTAATGTTCATCCATAATCACCCATTTAGAAACATTATTGAAAGCCCCGCAATGTCCAAGAAGACTCCTAGAGCATACTCCTTTTATTCCAGGGATTTCTCTATGCTAATTACGACCCTATGCAATGCGGTGTCTACCGACTTGCCTTTGAAGTACGCATGTCGTCTTGTGGAGATCAGCTTTTCATCCACGTTGGACTTTATGTACACATCTATCAGCCTCTCAAAGGTTTTAAGCAGAAATGATGTTAAGCTAATGGGTCTATAATCTTTGGGATAAACGTGACCGATCTTCCCCGTCTTTGGTAGGAAAGCTACACGAGCAGTTCTCCAAGAGTGCGGTACATGATTCAGCCTTATGCACCCATGGAGTATTATTTTAAGCCATTCCACGGCCGCCATACTTGAAATTTGTAGCATGGCCGGGAATATACCGTCTGGGCCCGGCGATTTAAACTTAGAAAACGTTTCCACTGCCCATTCGATCTTGGTATCGGTCACCAAGCCCGGCACTACCCGCTTCGTGATCGAAGTGTGAGTGATATCTGCTGGCTCTTCTAAACCGTCTCCCGACGGAAAATGCATGTCGAGAAGCACCTCAATGGATTCCTCACTATTTCGTAACCATTCCCCGTTTTCTTTCTTTATTAGTCCATGGACTATGTTTCCCTTGCTAGGGCTTTTCTCCAACCGTGCTGTTTCACTGGAGCACTCTATGTCCGTACAGAAGCTTTTCCATGATATTCTCTTCGCCCTGGAAATTTCACGCTTGTAGATCCTGAGTAGATCCCTGTACTCGTCCCGACAGCTTCGCTTTCCGCGGTCTTTGTGACCTTAAATATTTCTTTTACCTGTCTTCTTAGAAGACTCAGCTCATTGCTCCACCATGACGGCTTTGCTTTTCCTCTGAATCTTCTTACAGGGCAAGCTTTGTTATATGCATTCATAAGTGTCCTTGTTAGCAATTCATTCGACTCCTCCAGTTCTTCCACATTGGCAACCTCTTTGGGTTGTCCCAGTTTTGTTTCTACCTGTTTCTGGAATTTGGTCCAGTTCGTTGACATAGGATTTCTAAAGGTTCCTCCCTTCTCTACCCTCTTTAGGGGGATGCTGAAGCTGATATACGCATGGTCGGAGAAGGATGGTCTATCAAGAACCATCCAATCATACCTTGATATATCACGCTCGGAGCGCAATGTAATATCCAGAATATTGCTGGATGTTTGACCAATGTATGTAGGGACATTTCATCGTTGGCTATCGGCAAATTGGTTTGCAGGATGTAGATATTCGCCTCTCTCATTCATATCTGCTCCTCCCCACGCATTGTGGTGCGCATTTGCATCTGCGCCTATGACCAACCACCCTTTACGTCCTTCCTCCTATACTAGCCTTTTGCAATCCATCGGCGGAACCTCCGCAGCATGGGCCATGTAGCAGGATGCCAGGATAAATTCCTGCTTATTCTTTTGCTCAACGGCCACCACTCTGAGGTCCTCAGTAGTGTAATTAGGTAGCATATATGAATGCAGCCATTACTACAGCTCGCACCCGTCCTTCCGTTTGCTCGTAGTAAACGCCAAACCAGCGCGCTGAAACCAGAAACTCTTCCTCTCGATGGGAGCCACGGCTCCTGGATCAGCGCCACGTCAAACGAACCCTCCTCCAGGGTTAGGAGGAGTTCGCTCGACGCCACTTTACTGTGTTGGAGGTTTATCTGTAGGACTCGCAGCAGCATTGGACTGTCCCCCTCCAACAACTTCGTCGTGAGGACGTCGTCCTCCCTTGCCCTTTTGGTTTAGAGTATTCGAGGCCCCCTTCAGCCTCCCGTAACTGTTGTGCCGGGTGTTCCTCTGTGCGAGTCAAAGCACCATTTGGCGGTTGTCCTCATCTAACACCTTCGTGGTGACGTCGAGGACCTCCACCTGTATTTTTTCCCTTAGGCTTTTGTGGCCCTTTTCGACTTCGCCCACCTCTAGCGTGTTAGGATTTTTATCCTCGGGACTTCTTTTTTTGAGTCGCATGTAAATTTTGCCAGTGTCAATGGACATTTTGCCAAGCTGCGTGTACAAAATATCCTCCGCCTGCTTGTTTATTTGGAAGATGTAGAACTGACCTTCCTCGGTAGGCCGAGATACTGTAAGTACCTTCCAATCCTGTGTCGGTATGTTCCGATTCTGATTCTGCAGAAGTCGCAGTGTATCCTCCGACTTCATCTCGCATGGTATCCATACCTTAGCTTTTGGTACCGTGGGGATTTGCGCTTTATCCACCACCTCAAACCGCGCGTTAGTGCCTTGCCTTTGGAGGTTTGGAACCACTTCTTCCAGCCACCGCAAGCTCGCGCGCTTTCATCTTCACACCATTATATCATCCCCCCGAATCAAAGGTTTGAAGGGATTTACTTGGTTGTTCCTGCATCATCTTAAGCATTACGCTAGTTAGCTCCCTTCCCACAGATATCCACCTTTCAGTAGTTATTTGTCTGAAAGGAGAGCTACGATGACTGCTTTGCAACATCACTCATCTTCTCGGGAAAAGCCGGATTCTTAGTGTTATCTCCCTTTGGCACCTCCGAGAAAGCCTGAGTCTTAGCGTTATCACCCTTTGGCTTATCTCCTACTTCCGTAGATGTAACTTCCCTCTGACACGCAGCTTTCAAGGTAGTTGCTACCTCGCTATTGGGTCCATCTGTCTTACAGCTTTGAGCCTACTTGTCATGTCTATGCGACTTCCCTGCCTCGCGGCTCTAGGGCTGGGTCCTTTCTGCCTCTTGAATGCAGGCTTGTCGCTTTCCGCCGAACGTTTCCTCTTCATTCTGTCATTCGACGCTTCTTCCTCCCCGTACCGGTTGCAGAACCGAGGGTTTCTCGCAGCAAACCTTTTGAACTGCCTTCGACCTACTTCTACCGCCTCATGGGTCCATTCCAAGCACTCGATATTAACTTCTGTTGGATCGACCACTGCTCCCAAGCGTTGTACAATTCTTAGTGCTGCACGATACTGCGAGAGAGCTCGTTTACTTCCTCTGTTCCGTACCCTTCTCCACTCTTCTACTTCGTTTCCATTCGTGTGCTCCTCCAACACGGAGCTCATTGAATCAGCACTACCCTCGCTCCCCGAGTCCGACGCATCGCTTAATGCGCATTTGTCGTCCTCCTTTTATCATCGTCCTTATTACAATCAGGTAATGAGTCGTTCATCTTGTTCGTACGACCACCTTCCCGACAAGGCGGGCTCAGCGGTCCAGTATTATATACGGGGAAAGAAGAGTCCGTCGCAGCAGCGTCCCTTACTGTGGTAAGGCCATCAATACTTCCCGAGGTGGCCCGGTATCGGGAAGGCTCCGTTCGAATACAGCCGAATTTACCCCTGGCTGCAAATCGCCCAATAGGCACGATCCGCATAACACCCTGGATTAGCCGGTTGGCAGTTTTTGGTCACCGACACCCCGCCGCCCTCCTATGAGGCGAAACGGCGTAGATGTCAGCCCCAAACAGCTCCACCTCATAGTCGGGCACATGGAGTTCGGCTAAGCCCTCACACCAACGACAAGGTGCCTACCCTAGTGAGGGAACTTCATACTTCAAATAAAAAATACCAAGCAACGACTAGTCTTGTGTAAAATAATGTAATTTTAATATAAAATAAATCAAATAAACGAGATTAATTAGCTTGACTAGAAATGAATCACAAACTAGTGATTTTAGTTAACCTCTGATACGGAGACTGCAAAATAATAGCTAATCTTCATTGAAACAATAAAAATGAAAAAAATAAGACGTAAGCTGACAGCGAAATTATAAATCATGTATTATTAGTATACTGGCTTAATGTTTAAAATAAAAGCTACAAAAAACCTTTATTTTTGATTGAGCAAATAAAAATCATAGAAAAAGGATTTAAATTAATAGGAAACTAAAAAATATCGCATTCTTTCGAATGTATAAACAGAAATCATAAAAAAAAAAAATTGAAAACAAAAATAAACTAAAATTGCAAAGTAGTGGTTTCAATTGATCTTTAAAATTATATATACAGACTAACGACTAATTTTGACTAAGATCAGCAAAACCATAGTTTAATGAACTAACTATATTTTTTAATCAAAAATCACCGAAAACAGAATTATCTTCAATATTAAAGCTAAAACTACAAAATAGCGTTTAATTTCGATCGAGTAAATTTTTAATAAAAAACATAAAATCTCAAGATATTAATTTAGATTCACTTTAAAACTAAACTCATAAAATTTTATGAAAAAGCTAAACTTAATATTGTAACGAATTTAGTGAAATTCAACTTATTTCAGTCCTTCTGCTAACGTTCGAATCGCTAAACGCTTGAATAAATAACTCCAAAATTCAATAATGCAAAATGTTCTTTATTATACTACTTTGAGAGTTCTTCACAATAACAATTAACTTCACAACCAATAGAGTGCTTAAATCAAAACTGATGCCTCAGCTTACGCTGCTTTTATACTCTCGGTTTTCTCGTTCACCCATTTCTCCTAAGGTCTGGTAATTTCGTAAACTTCATACTTGGTTACCAACCATATGCATGTATATTGTAGCTATATGCGTGTGTATTTGTGAGTACTACGTCGGCTGATGATGACATGCGTTTGTATCTCTCCGCTGCCTTGTATGCATGTGATGATAGTATCGCTTAGTGATGATAATATTAGTCACAATATGTTAAATAATGGCTTATCATGATTGAAAAAATAAAATCATAAATAATGACAACTTCTTTGGAAAAAAAAAAATCAAAAAAAATTTACTTGTTTTTAAAAATGTCCAAGCAAAAACCAATCATTAATCTTGATTGAAGTAATATAATCTTGGAAACGATTTTACTTGAAATAATGATAGAAATAGGAATGAAGGTACCTTTTTGTTATAATCAAAATTGCGTTTATTCTTAGTTTTTGATAAGCTGCTCTGATCTATTAATTTCCATGGTGCAAATAAAACACGATTATTCCACCTTCAGCCCTACGTTTCGCCAAATTTCCTTGGCATTTTCAAGGTCATATTTATATATTTTTTTTTCCAAAAAACAACAAGGTACATAAGTTTTATTAATTTTACATGTATATAGTTGTATGACACTGGACATAAAAGTAACAACAATGAACAAAAATTTTTTTGTGAATTTTTATTTTAACTTACAATAAAATGTGGTGGTTGAAATTATATTAGAACATTTAAAACTGAACTAAACAAACAATCAACAGTATAAAAAAAAGGAAAGAGATCGATACCATCTTGTGTGGTACACTTGTCATACTAAACTTAAATTATAGACAAACTAAATATGCAGCGGCAATATTGTCATTGTCCTCTCTTAAATTTATGCTCTTTTCTCTTTTTTGCAGAATTCTTAGGCTCTGTAATGTATATCTGGTTTTTGTTCTTATTTCTTTATCTATGATTTTCGCGTTATCAAAGTCGAACATATGATTGTTGTCAATTTCATGCTGTGATAATGCTGTACTGGGCTTTTGTTTACATATGTTGGCTTCATACTCAGCTATTCGCGTGCCGAATCTCCTTTTGGCCGTGCCCAAATAGACTGTCGCAAAAATTGTTGTTGTTTTGGTTCCCTTTACATGGTATTTCATACACTATGTTGCTTTGTTGGTGTATCTCTATTGGGCTTTTTGTTTTTGTAAAATAAGTAGCCAAAGTGCAATTTGATCTGTATGCTAGTGTTGTGTTAGGTGTATTTATAATGTCGCGTGCTAAGTTTTCTGTGAACCTAGGAATGTATGTGACGCTAAAGTATTACTTTGTCGGGTTATTATTATCTATATTTGGTGTTTTTTGTGTTGTGTTTCTTATTCTCATTTGTTTTTGTTCAATTAAACTATTTATTAAGTAGTCGGGGTAATTATTAGTTTGAAGTGTATTTTGCATTTTCCTTACGTTGCCGTCATGATACTGTTGATGGCTAATTGATAATACTTTATGTATAAAGTTTTCTCCCGTATTTATTTTGTATTTTAAAGGCTGCGATGACAAACAGTTTATGAGGCGCCCAGAAGCAGTTGGTTTTGAATACCAATCTAATATTATGTTGTTGTTGACTCTATATACGCGTGTATCTAAAAACGGGATGCTATTGTTTTCTTCGTTTTCGATGGTAAATTTTATTCTCGTATGATATTTATTGAGTGTATCTAAAATAATATTCGCGTCTGCTCCATTTATTATTGCAAAAATGTCATCCACATATTTCACTATGAATTTAATATTAATATTGCGTTGTTCTTGTAATTCCATGAAGGAGTTGATGAGTACATCGTCCATGACTATATCGGCTATAGTTGGGGAAAAGGGGTTGCCCATGGGCATTCCATATGTTTGTGTGTATGTTTTGTTGTTGTATGTAAAATAATTATTGTCTTGGAGACAGAAGTCCAGAATGTTGCGGAACTTACTTTTCGGTCTTGTGCTTTTTGCAATTTCTTCCCATTTACGCATTATAATTTTCGAAGCTAAGTTGGTAGGTATGTTAGTGAATAGGGAGACGACATCAAACTACACTAACATTTCTTCATCACATATATTTGTATTGTTTAATCTCTCTTTAAATTCTAAAGAATTCTTTATGTTCTATCGAAATTAAAGTTTTGAGAATATTTCCTACATGTTTGGACAAATTGTAACATGGGACATTGGTGGACGAAATTAAAGTTTTGAGAATATTTCCTACATGTTTGGACAAATTGTAACATGGAACATTGGTGGACGATACAATAGGCCGCAAAGGACAATCAAGCTTATGAATTTTCGGCAATCCATACAGACGTGGGGAGGTTGCTGCTGTGCTGTTCAATTGATATTTTTCTCTTAAACTTATATATTTGTGTTTGTAGAGTTCGTTTATCATGTTGTTGTTTTTCCTCTGTAATGTGTTAGTAGGATCGGCTTTTATTACTTTGTAAGTGTTCTTATCTCCTAGTAGTTTGTCCATTTTCAGTTTGTAAACCGATTTGTATAGAACTACGGTTTTGTTACCCTTGTCCGCGTCTGTCACGACTATTTCTTCTTTGTATTTTCTTAAAAAAGCCTTCGTTTTTTTGTATGTTTCGAGTATGAACTTTTTCCCGGGATTATGTTTGATGTTGCGTTTAAACCGCATTATTCTACTGCACAATTTGTTCCTTGCAACCTCTTTTTCATTTTCTGATTCTAATGTCTCAAAAACTTGTTCTATCTCGGCTATCGTGTTTATGGCTGAAAAATTATCCTTGGTTGTTGGTACAGTGAATTTTTTGCCTAAAGACAACAACCACTTAACATCTCCGGGAAATTCTATTTCTGTAGTATTAACAAACCATTCGCTATTAATATTGATTCCTAACTTTTGTATTTGTTCCTGCTTGAGTCTCCCTATTTTGGAGGACAGCGACTTCTCTTTCTGCTTGCTTATCTTTTTGCTAAGGTTGTTTTGTTTTGCGATGACTGCATCGAATTTATCCTTGCTGAGGGTTTTACGTATTTGTTGTTGCGCGTGGTATAATGCATCTTTGATAGTTTTTATGTTAATATTTGTTTGTGTAATTTCGATGTTAAGTATTTTTAGAAAGAAATTGTGTTTAGTTTTATCTATTTGTTGTTTCAATTTACCCTACATTGTTTCTATTATGGTGCTTTTTAATGTGTTGGATACATGGTTCGGTATAAGCCCGTATCGTTTAAATAAAAAAAAAAGATTTGAGTTGTTCCATTTGTTTAGCTAATTTGATTTTTTGCTTACTGTAGTGTTTGAGGTACATACAAGTATGTTCACCATATTTGTACTTCATGTAGTTGTAGTAGTATTTCGTTTTTAGTGCTTGTTGTTTCTTGTTGTTGTTGAACAAATATAAATGATCCTTATGTAGTTTACCGGCTGGCTTTCCGTAAATGTAAAAATGTATAGTTTTTCCGATCAGTTGCGTTCTTCAGCAAAGTTGAGCATAATTTTGGACAAAATTAATGAATCAATCAATGACTGTTGTTCAAGAAATTTTAAGTCACACATCTTTTTTGTAAAGACGCAAGAGAAAATGTTTGGGATTTAAGTTAAACGCTCTGAAATGAGTTCAATCAGTTTTCGGTGCATAAAATTGTAACCTTACAAATCATCTTATAATCAACCGCTTCAGTAAGTCTTCATAGCTTGAAGTCTAAGCACAATCTTCCACTTAGCTACTCACATTCAAATTATTTTAGCTCGCTGCAGCTTATTTTAAGCAACTTCCACTCATATAAACTGATCAGCGCAGTTCACTCAAAACGCCCATACCTTTATGTTGTCCATTAATTTTTGCGTATGCATACATAAGTTTTTTTACAATTTCCACACTTTTTTATATGGTTTAATATGAAAAATATGTTTGTATTTGCATGTAAATATTTAACTTACACCTCTATTATGAACTCATACGATACACGATAAACGCTTGCAATCTGTTGTACCGTATTATGAAATAAATTCTAGCGTGTGAAATCCGATCGTTAGTGTTTATCGGTTATCGTGGTATTGCCATACGCTAACTACCGCACCAGCTGTTCAATTTTCTACGCTAGCTATCGTTGATAAATTTTTGCACGATACGTTGGGAGCTATTTAAATAAAAGTAAATATAAAATTATTAAAAAATCCAAAAGAATCCAACTAAAGCCTCAACACTCTGTTGCAACACCCTGGGCAAGAAACCTTAAAGTAGTACAAACCTTCAAAATATTTGGGATGGATGACCTATTTTTACGGGCGCGCAAATTGCCTTCTACTTCTGTTAAGACATACTCTGAAATCTATTTTTTTTATTCAACTTTTTTTTTTACTTTTAGTATGTCAAGTACTTACAGTGTAGAGTTCATTTCAAGAAGATTGGAAGCATCTCTCAATTTTCTTCTTTCTATGACCTCTATGCAAGTTTCGTCAACTTGTTCATTTGAGTTTATAAAAAAGGCAACAGAGGTTGCAGAAAACATTTTACTATTACAGGTTTTAAAAACTTTTGCCACTTTTACGTACAAAAGAATTGAATTTTTAGTATTTACGTTTTGTTTTGCTATCTGTTTCGTATAGATTCACAAAAATTTGTAAACAAAACTCTGCTGTCATTCACAATAGTACATCTATCGGGCGTGTGAAAATCGCAATATCAAAGCTGATTTTTTACGATACGATAGCAAGCGTTTATCGTCTATTGAATGAAAATTCATAATAGGGGTGTTAATGAAATTCTGTAACGCTTTTTCTCTGCACACAGAATAACCGATGCTGTGGGTGTCCATGGACGAGTCTGCATATATTTTTTTTTTGTCATTATTGTCAATATGTAAATATATATAAAACCCAGCTGCAACAACAACATTGTCTTTATTTTTCTTCCTCCTCGATATAAACTCTTTACCAACGCTACGTAAATCGCTTCGCACAATAAAGAAACCAACAAAAACAAGCAAACAGCAAGCTGATCTCTTACATGCAAAAACGAATGCAGGATAACGTGGCAGAAAGTGCAAACAAAAAGCGTACGGTGAAGGAAAACAAATTTAATTCAAATAAGATTAAAAACTGCAATTCAGGTAAGGCATGCCTGGTGTTGAAATGCAAAATATATAGAGTTTTATTTTGCGCAGTATTGTGCTAAATAATTGCACTTATATATACTCCTTACCAAGGGAAGGAGCAGTAACAGGGCTAACGAAACAGAGTATAAAGAAATCTTTTTGCTCTTTTTTGTTTTGTTTTTTCAACTAGACAATTTTTTTTACGATACATTTTTTTCAAGGGTGCGCTATCCTGGGCAAACCTTCGGCAAAATTTCCACAAAGTTTTTATAAAGACTCCGTGTGCTCGAAACATTTTTTTCGATAATTTTTCTTCAAAGGCTTGTCCAACGATAAAAGTGGTGGGTATGCCCGGCTTAGCTTGGGCAAACGAACCACGGAGAGAAATCAAAAGTTTAAATTTTTTTTTACTTCAGGTCGAATTTAACTTCACACGTTCAAGCATGTGTATCGTGTATGTATATCATGTTTTTTTGAAGACCCAAGGTCCCATAGCTTTAATTATAGACTACGCAGCATAAAGGGAAGTAAGGAAGATTACACTACCGAAACAGTCATGGCTCATTTGCTCCAAAGTACTTAAAAATAGACGGAATAGTACGATCACACCGCAAACTCAATGAGCTTGTTAAGAAGCCTGGAAAGCCTGCGCTTCAGAAGTAGCGACAAGGCAACAACCACAACCAGTGGCGTAGATAGCCTTGAGACATGGGGAGGGATAGAGAATGTGCAATGACGTAATTAGAATTTCAGTGCTATAATACAGAGGAAATCAGTCTTTAGCATTTTAGTTTATATATTAGTCAACAATTTGTTTATTTTATTATAAAAAGTAAAACTCTCATTTCTACGTGTGATTAACACGACATGCCTGTCGGTCTATTACAACAGAAAATCGAGCCGGCGGTGTTTTTTAGATAACTCATCAATGACCCCATCAGCTGTGATGCCAATGTCACGATGCACTGCTAGAGCTGCTAATCCATTCAAGCGATCCTTACATAACAAAAGAGATTGAGGTAAGTAAAATGTTTTTGGGGACTTTAAAGGTTCCAATTTTGTTTCTCTGAATAGTCTTCATCCGTTTCAAACAGGAAAATGTTCTCTCTGGGGTCGAATTCGATACAGGTAAGGTCGCTGAAATCCTCAGTAATACGTTGATGTTAGGAAAATTTCCAGCGGGCATTTATCCAATGCATCCGATGCATTCAATAGCTGCAAGTTTCCTTTGGAAGTTAAATATCTTCTCCACTTTTTCAATTCAGAAAGTACTTCTGTTGATCCAGCTGTGAGAAACTCCTGGTAAAAATCGACAGCTTTTATAAATTCTTCAGATAATTCGTCAACTTTGGACGGTTCATGCTTGAAGAGTGCCATGAATCCCTTCAGAATATTCTCATGACTGGTAAATCTTTCTTCAAGACCCGTGATATAAAAAACCAAAAATGGATTGAATACCGACAATCGAAAATAGTCTTCTGTACTGCTGACTTGAGGGTTACCACGATGTTTCTGTCTACTCACTATTCTTTTATGTTTCACTTCTATTTGTAGAGACTTGGCTAATTCTGTACAAGCTTTGTAAATTTCTGAAAATTCAGATTTCTCAGACCGCATTCTCATAAGATTAGCGCGTAAATCTTTAGCCAGGTCTATAGCTAGAACTAAATCCAAATTGATTTTTCGAAATTGTCAACTCAAAGGTAAAGAAAGTTGGTAGACCTTGGTAACGGAACGTAAGCTGATTACAAATTTAAAATCCATATCATTTTTCAACATTTTTGCATCTTTTTCAAGAGTGCGTAGGTTATCCAAAGTTCCGTACAAATACGGGAAAAACTCATCGAAATCGCTCACAGCCCCATATTTCGATACCCATCGAGTAAGATTCAATCTTTTTAACTTTTTTGTCCTCGTCGTTTCATCTGATTCATCGATCGTTTTTTCTAAAATTGGAATTCTTTTCGGAGTGTTGAAAAACACATAAACAATTTCGATAGTACTGAGGCAATCCCTTATAGCTGGTATGTTGCTAGTCGCAGATATAGCCAGATTTTTAGTGTGAGCAACGCAATGAATGTGTAAGCATAGTTCTCTCGAATTATCGCCTGAACACCGTTGTACTTGCCTGACATATTGCTCGCTCCATCGTACCCCTGTCCAACTAAGTTTGAAATTTCGAGCTCGCTTTGTTCGAAATTTTCCACTATAACTTTTGCAAGAAAAAAAAGAGCATCACCTGTATGCATACAAAAAAGTATATTTAGTAAAATTTGATTGTCATAATTATTGAATACACCTGCGTGTTAACATTTTATGCATAACTTTAATAATATTACTCTGATTTTTAATCATATACGAAGATGAGTAATTTTAAGCGAATATGGGTCACATCTACAATGACGATGTATCTGTAGTTGATGTTGTGGGAACAAATTTCAAGAAATCCTCGTGCATAAGATTTTTTCCGTCATCAGCCATACTTATGTATCGAATGCAATTCGTCACTTGTTCGATTATAGAATCATCTCGAGTTTCATCAACCAGGACTTAATAAAGCTTTGCAGCTTTTATTTTTGTAATAACCTTTCCAGTCAAGATTTTGTAACAAGCGTCAATTATTTCATTTTGTACTGTCGGACTTGTATATTTATCACGTTTTCCCGGACTTTCTGAATGCTCTCTTAAAAATGGATCTCCCATGGTACGCAATTTTAACATAGCTCGGAAATTCCCTTTATTTATACCAGTAAAGTCATCCATAATTACTATTTTGCCACTGTCTCGATGTCCTCGTGAAGCCAACTCTTGCCGCTCTAGTACAATTATAACTTCAATAAGAGGAGTAATGATTCTTCTTTTGTCTCGTATTTGTTGTACACGGGACTGATCGATCAAATTTTCTCCAGATTCTTCTTTGTTTTGCATAATATGCAGAAAACTATCTTTGCAATCAAGTGCTCCACCGTGGTAAGATGTCATTGCATGGTTATTATATACCTGAAAATTAAAGAAATTTCTTTTGATAATGGCATTCGTTTTTGAGAAATGCGCAGATCTCAAATATATTGTGCAAAAGACTATCAAGTTGCGTGTAAAAATTGGATTACTTGTATCATTAATGAAAGCTTTTCCTACTCACTTCTTTTGTATTTTTTCAATTGTCGAATTTTCTAATAACTAACTGCCCCAGATCTTGTGATTCTCTTCCACCGGTTTTTGTAAACGCCGCACATGGTACACAATAAGCACCACAATGTAATTCAGAGTACGCGAGCCATGGATATTCATCAAACCAGTTGTGGTAAAATCTCAATTTTCGGGTTTTAAATTTATCCAATAACGGAAAAACGTAATTTACAGGAGGCTTCCAAACATGGGTCAACAAATCGAGCCTTTGTGAGTCAGTGAGCGGAATATTGACACACTTTCCAACGTCGATTCTGTTAACGACCTCAACAGACACACATTTTTCAACATTATTGCTGACATGACTAGTTTCACTAGTAAAGTTTGAGCGGAATTGAAAACCTTTTTTGCCAATGATCCAGATTCTACATCTGCATTATTGTTGTTATCACTATCTGCAGATTGACATTTACGTTTGATTGGCACGATAAATCGCCTCATTTCATAACTTTTCACTTTACAGAAAAATAAGCACGAACTGTGAAGTTGGATGCATTTATTAGTGTTGGGAACTATCGTATAAAACTATCGAGTTATTCGATAGTTCACTCATTGGCATTCATTCGATAGTCTTTTGAAATTCATTAATTACTATTTTTTCGAATTACTAGTTTTCGGTATAAATGTTTCACTTATTATTATTTTTCGAATTACGAATGAGACGTTAAAAGCAGTAGCGCGAATAGGAATGCAGGCCTTTACATCGCAAACGAAGTAAATAGAAAATGAAACGTTTAGCCATAGCCACGGATTGGAGACAAGGCCTCCTCAACCGTCGAAATAACTGGGAACGATTGTTATTTACATACAAAGTCCTTACAGGAATTGGAGCAAGCCCAATTTAACCGTTCTAACTGTGGAGTAATACACCTCGTACAAAGCACCGAAGAGAAAATAGAATGTATATACATACATACATATATATAAGTCAATAAAGAAATTTAAAAAATACAACGACGAGTCGGTCTCAAATCTCGGATCTTTCATTAACTGAAGCAATAATCGTAACCCATTTGTAATATCTGAATAATCGGTTGTAAGATATGTAATATAAAGAGAACAGATATAGATGTAGATCGGTAATCCTCATACAAAGTTCACGTTACTGGTTTTCTATATAAGATAGCTATGATGATGATATGATGTCAGAACAATAAGTTGTAGGGGATATATACTATATGTACGACCGATTTCTACGATGTTATTAAATTTTGTTCAGTTATAGAAAAATTAAAAAACAATAATTTCCTCTAAAAAAATTATTGTTCGGGCCTTAATAACGAATCGAACCTTGAATCGTTTATCAATAGGCCGATAAGACAAAAACAATTGTTACGACATTTTCAGATAAAAATATATAACGCACAAGTAGGCATTTGGAGAAATTTAAAGCTATTAGCTATTAAAATGAGACGGAAATTACGAAAAGCTTCTTATCTGAGCAATTCGTTGAATGGGATATATACTATATATACGACCGATCTCTATGATTTTTTAAGACAACAATATAAGCCGTACGAGTAAGCATTTGGTGAAATTTGAAGCTTTTAGCTATAAAATTACACTAGAAATTACCAAAAGCTTTGTATGGTATATATACTAAATATACGACCGATCCCTAGGATTTTGTCGGATAACAATAAATGTTTTATAAATAAGCATTTTATGAAATTTGAAGCTTCTATCTGTCAAAATAGTGCAGAAATTGCGAAAAGCTTCTTATCTGAACAACCGGTTGTATGGGAAATATACTACATATACGATCGATTTCTACGATTTTTTTCGTATAACAATATATGTCTTACAAGTAAACATTTGGTAAAACTTAAAGTTTCTAGCTGTCAAAATGGTGCAGAAATTGCGAAAAGCTTCTTATACAAACTTTCGGTTCTTTGGGATTTGTACTATATACACGACCAATGACCTGAAAATCAGTTGTATGGGGGATATACGCTATAGTGGTCCGATGCGTTCGATTCCGATAAATGTTCAATCGCAGACCAAAATATACTCGCAAAAGACAAGGAACATAATGCTAAATCCAGCTCCTAACGGAAAACTCGACGGTTGTATCGCGGTACTTGGACGGTAGAAGAGTTACTAGGCTTATTTTAAGACTAACAATGGACAGCTTAAAAAATTTTCATTTGCGATAACGAAATATTCTTTTCAGTTACTGTACATAATTCTCGTACAAATTTAAATAGGTAATTTTCACTCGCTTGTTGATTGTTCCGATACAAATATACATACATACATGTATACAATCTTATAGAAGTATTGGGTAAATCGAGAGGATGTAGTGGCTGCAATTCGATTCACTTCAATAACTTTTTAATAGTTAGAATGGCAATAATTGCTTTTTAAAAGTTTGCGTTAACGGAATTCATTTAAATTGTGCAGTTTTTAATAGTGTTGATAAAGACTGGTTGGTGCCTCTGGGTTCCTGCACTTACATACACATACACAGGAGTTGCTGTTACAAATTAATGTTGTTGATGCTGTTGAAATTGAATATAAATGCAATTTTACCGTTGCGGATGCGTACGTCACAGCTATTGTTAGTGGTGTACAGGCAAAATTTAATAGGAAAATAAATTATTTTCATAAAATTTTTCCTACAATTTTATGGTAAGTTCTTATACTCAGTCACGTACGCTCATCCAAGTGTATAATACGCTAGATACGTTTAGAGTTTAGGACATCCACAGCATTGCTCACACCTTCACCCGGATGCATTTACGTTCATTGTGATTACCTTCAATGGGTACCAGATGGCGAACATTTAATATTTAATATCTACTAAATTGCGATTTTACAACTTGAACTTGCAAACCTGACGTAATATTGGCTTGAAACATATCCTTGCCTCGATTTAATACCATTCATGGTTTCCACATGTTGGTCCCTCTCTTACACTGTAACTGAGTAGGTTAGGTTAAGTAAGATTAAGAAGGCGAGCGCGAGAATTTTTCACACTTCCAATCGAAGACACATTTGTCCATTGTTAGTGCCCTCATTGAGTGGCAAGTCGCCAATGAACCACTTGCTATGAAAGATCCACCTGCCATACCCTCGAAAGACCGTGCGCCAAAAACTGTGAGTCAGCTTATTTATCCTGACAGCGTCTGCAGAGGGAGCTTGTTGTTATGCACTACCATCGGAGATTGGTGCAGTAGCGCAATTACCTTTAATGACCTTCTCACTGCAGATTTGTGTAGAATAAGAAGGAAGAGAGTTTCATTCCTATCCAAACATTGCCCTTGGGACCTTGAAACTTCGTATGGTCCACAGCAACTCCTTTTCCCTAATCTCATATTCCCCGATTTTCTTCATGAGATAACCCCTCGTCTCGATTATGTCCATTTCAAACACTTTCTTGGCTATCCTAAGTTGCCTTATGAACGACAGCTCTATACCTCAGCACGATATCCGATTTAACAGTGGATTCTAACGTTTTTAAGGCGGCCCGTCAATAGTAATCATTATATTGCTGTCTGGGACCGTGCTATTCTGGAGAAGCCTGGCTGATCTTTCTAAATTATTTTTCGTCTCAAACGAGCGACTTATTTTTGAAAACCGTACTATTTGACCTTATTCAAACGACCTTTGGAACTACCTGTCCTGCTAGGAAAGACTGGTAAACTCGATACTACAGGTTTCACCGATGTGTCTGGGCAACTATCTATGTTCGGCCTTCACACGATACCTTCTCATAAATTGTTATAACTCTGAATGTTTTAACCTTAGACCAATAATATTTGGCATATGGGTTCTATTCATCATGGTTTTCCAATTTTAAGGAATTAGGTCACTCAGATAAACTGCGGAAAAGTGAGCACTGTCACATCCGGGATGATTTTAAGATTATTTGAGTACTATTTGGGGTAATTTCGCAACTGTTCTAAGGATTACATCGGAAATTTCCCTAAATCTTTATTGTTTCGGGATCATCCTCGGAACTGTGCTGAGCAATTTTTCGAGATTGTTTTCGGGATCAAATCAGGACCATTTCGTATCCGTCTCGGGGTGAGCTCGGAACTATATCGAGGTGGCTTAAGGATATCTTAGGTACTTCTTGGATACAATTTCTGAATAATTTCGGGACTTTTTGGCCATCATTTCCGATTGTTTTCTGAATCGGTTCAGGACTTAGTCAAGATATGTCGATAATTCCGAGACCATCTCTACATCTTTATCGGATTGCTTTTGGGATAATTTCTTGACACGCATGCCTTTAAAAAAATATGCCAAGTAGTTTCTTCTTGATCACTCTTACTCATTATTAAATCAATTCAGCCGTTCAGGTGTGATTGAGTAACAAAGGCAGAAACTGGTCATATTCAAGTGTCCAAGGTTTTACGTTTATGAAAGCTGTATGGTTCATGTCTCATATAGATTTCATCTAAACAGTTTTTGAAAAGTGGTAAATTTTCGGGATATTTACAAGATATTTTGGGGTTGATAGGTATATGGGGGCCGAATTATATCTAGGCTATCGGTAGATCATTTCACGACTTATGTGATTTTCGAGATAAATTCTGGACCATTTGGGACCACTTCCAGACTACACTTGGACTCATTTCGTGACTATTTTAAGATTATTTAAGGATTTTGGGATTGTGTTCGGAATTGTTTCATGGTCATTTCAACATTGTTTCAGGAGGATTAACGAAACTCTTTAAAAACTTTTTTAAGGACTATTTCGGTACCTATTGGTGATTGAGATCATGGTTGTTTCGGAAACTTTCCGGATCAGCTTCTTGGTTGGTTTCATGATAACATCATCAAGACTATTTGCAAATTATCTCCGTATGTTTTCAGAACTGTTTTTGAGATTTGAGACCATTACCCAAACATCCAAACTTCCACATTGATGTTAAATATTTCATGCTTCATATAGATTTTTCTTTTAATTAATTTGGAAAATACGGCTGTTTTCAGAATAACTACAAGATCAGTGATATCTCCGGATAATTTCATTTCGTTTGGATAAAATATTTCAAAATATTTTACGTATTGTTTTTCCGATTATTTCGGTTTGTGTTCAGTGCTGTCTCGGAACTGTTTTCAGTATCATAACGAGGCTATATCAATAAAGTGTTGTCTTTTAAACATAAACTGCAATCATTCAACCAGTCGACAGAAAGGAAATGTATTTAGTTATTAGTTTTGGTATTTCTTATATGCCAACCAATAAAAACTTACACAGTTACTTATCTCGGTAGTTCCTTTTCGCTCCCACTCTAGTTGAAATTATTTTTTTTTTGCCCGCATAAGGGTTAAGGTTTTAATGTTCTTACTTGTTTCGACTCTTTTCCATTAACAATTTTTTATTATTTTTTATTACAACTCTATGGCGATTTGAATATATCTAATAACCGTTATTTGAATTATTTTTTGTGTTTATTTTTTTTTATCACAATAAAGGTTCATACATACAAATACATATGTATGTATTAGAGGTTTACGCCGATCACTTTAACGGCGCCGGTGGCATGGACGGCGCGCCGGCGTACGCCGGTGTTCTTACTTTAAAAAGCTTGATTTTTCTATTTAAAAAAATAGTATTTAGGAAAAGTTTTGTTTTTATTTATTTAAGGAAATCAACGTGTTGGCCATTTCAGAAAGATTCAGGGTTTTTGCCTCAAGATCCCGCAGACAGTTCAAAAATTTTCAGGAGTAGCTCCTTGCGGAGGTATTATCCCTCGTTCATTTACTCCAGAGGGGCTTCGAACCTAACCACGGTCTTTGGAATTGGTACTGCTGCGTCTGCTGAAAAGAAATAGAGATACATGAAATTGTCAAACTTTTGTCTGTATATCTCGTGCAAAGCGTAGTTTCACCTGGGGTTAATCCTAATAATCGTCGCGAACACAATTTCTTTAAATCATTTGTGGCTCTTTGACGGTCACGCACAAAGGCGACTTAGGCTATTAATGGTCTATTAATACTCATGGCTCTCGTGGCACAGGGCGCCTCCAGTTTTTTCGGCTGTTTTTAAGAGCTACAATTCCCGATGTGCGAACAGTAGCAATCCCGACCAGCAGTCGCTACCACGCCTCCTGACCCTCACACCATACGCCAGCACAGAAGCTATAAGACTGTGACTTCGAACTCATACCTTCGTCGACGTCACTTTCCTAGAAGCTCTAGGTGTAGCTCCGAAGACTTTCTAATGGATGCTTTTGTCGCGATATGCTGCCGAGCTACATCAGATAAACACCTTGAAACGTTAGGGAGTAACTATTCTGCCAAGGATGCCTTCTTCGAGTTCATAAGCAAACTAAGTGGATGCCATTGCATAATGGGTGAAAATCGTATAATCCTCGGCGCATCTACATAATTAAAATTTTATAAGGACTTTGGATAAAAATTTTAAAATGTAGACCAATATTTGCAGACGTTTGTGTTCACATCATTGATTTCAATAGTCTTCGTTCAATCAAAGCGATATTTTAGAATGAAAGTCGGCCGATTTTAAGTTGAAAGATGTTAACTGCTGTTTTCCCGCCTTATGATATAAGAACTCATTATTGATGACCGCGTAGCTTCAGTTTTCAGAATAGTTCGACTGTCCACTACGTTAGGGTAGTAGCACACATGGTTATTAGTTCGACTGTCTTGGGAAAGCTTTTGCTCCGCCACTTTGAGTGTTCTTGCGAAGGACAAAGCCTCACCTGGTAAATATGTATATGTGCCTACGTATTCACAAGGAGCCGTAACGTGTAGGTGATATTTAAACTTGATAGGCTATTATCAATATGATTCAATCTAAGGGACTAGTTTGGATAGGGCCGCCAAATTTATGTCAAACTGGCAGGTTTCGGTGTTGAAAAATTATGCAAAGTGAGCATATAAATTTATTATATAACTATTCTTTTAATGTTTTGTTTTAATAACTTGGTGAATTGGATGATGCAAAGTCCGTGTTAAGCTGACATCGAATAGGCCTGTTTTTTAAAATAACTTTTGAACAATTAGAAAGAGTTAAATTTCGCAATTAGTTTCTTATAACTGGCAGTGATGCGCATCCGTTGATACCACTTTCGACCATATCCGACCAATTTTCGACATGAACAATAAATGGCCTAAATAGTCTTAAACGAGTAGAAAATATAGTAACGCGCCGGACGCCGCCGCCGCCGCCGCCGCCGCCGCGCCGATATTTTTCACATTCGGCGGCGGCGTCCGAAAAACGACCAAAATCGGCGGTGGCGTTTATGGGCGGCGTATATCTGTAGTATGTATATTAGGGCGGGTCGATTTAAAAATCCATACCATACCTCTAAAACGAATTCTGATGTCCCCCCTTTGGGTCGAACTTTTGGGTAGGGGCAATTTCAATTCTACCTGCTGTGTCTTGTGGTGGCTTAAAAATAATAACACAAGCAATTTTACGGTCTGCAATTGTGTCACAGTGATACCTTCATTTTTTAAAACGGTTGAATAAATAAAATAATTTAAAAACAATTTTTAAGTTAAACGGTTTTATTGAAAACAATACTTACATGAAGTAATAATAATACGAAAAGCTAGAAAATAATTAAGTAGGTCCTAGGTACTAGTCGTCACACTCCTTATCAAGCAATGGCGTTGATCAGACAATTAAATAAAAGCGTTGGGCACGTGAAATTTCTAAAAATGTGACTGATTAAGGTTCAGTTAGTTTTACTTATGACTATCAGTAGAAATATGACGCGTCCAACGCTTTTATTTAATTGTCTGATCAACGCCATTGCTTGACAAGGAGTGTGATGACTAGTACCTAGGACCTACCTAATTATTTTCTAGCTTTTCGTATTGTTATTACTTCATGTAAGTATTGTTTTCAATAAAACCGTTTAACTTAAAAAAATTTTTTTAATTATTTTATTTTCAAGTTTTTAGTCTTTATTTAATTGCCTATTATTTCTCATTCTATTTAGTTCATTTGGTGACTCATTTTTACAAGGACTCTTTCCTGACAATTTGTTACAACCTAAGTCCTCAATACATAATCCTTCCAAAGACTTTGCTCGACTCTGCGCCACGTATGCTTGTCTCTCGTCCAACTCCAAAATATTTTGATGTCACTTCTACCGGACTGTATGCAATATTTGTTCCAAATATGAGCCAAATCGGACATCATAGGTCGCTTTCTGTTCATGTATCTATGTATTATGTGTTCCAAATATGGGCCAAATCAAATCGGACCACAAATATGATTTTTGTGAATATCTCGATCTTTCCGCCACCTAGCGGCGATTTTTTTTTTTTGATAGGTCGCTTTCAATTCTTGTATGTATTAAGTGTTCCAAATATGAGCCAAATCGGTCCACAAATACGATTTTTGCGAATATATCGATCCATGCGCCACCTAGCGGCGATTTTTTTCTTATTATTGCATTGTCATCGGGTTCTGAACTATATTCCAAGTTTCATGCTTGTAGCTTATCGGCAAGTTACTTAAATTTCAATTACAAGATTCGTTCAAAAGGCCGTGCAGCCGTGCTGCGGCCATGCGGCCTGTCAACTCAAGCTAAATAAAACCGTTTAAAAACCCACACAACTATGTTTACGACATGCAAATGCATCACAGTGATGCCTTGGTTTTAAAAGGGGGTTGTAAAAACGCAAATTTCTAATACTTTTTTTTAATTTCTTTTCTATTACTAAGTTAAATTCATTTTTTCATTTACATATGTTCTGACTAAATAAATTTCTAAAGAGAAAAATAAACTCCAAAAAGAAAAAACATAGGCGTTTCAAAGTGGGATTTTTCAAAATTTGCCCCTACGACCCAAAGGGGGGGGACATCAGAATTCGGTTTAGAGATATGGTTCCTTCGGCAAAGTTTCTTATTTTGATCCCTAGAATATGATTTTCACAGGGCAATGAGCGATTTTTTTGCCTCCCCACAAATCGACCGGCCTAACGTATATCTAACGATACTTAGTAATCGCCGGAGTCAAAAATTTTTACATGGATTCTGCACATAGACATTAATATGTAGGTATGTATGGCGTCATTACATAAGGGTAAAGACATTTTCTATATATTTGTTGTTTTTTTTTTTTTGACAAATTACACATAAATTATCCCAAATTTTAAATTCAGTGCTGGTGGTATTATCGAACTTTGCCATAATAAAGCAGTACACTTTAAGTAAAAAGGGCAAAATCAATGGAGGAAAATGATTCAAATCCTTCTTCCGAAAGTAGCTTTGAAGAGATGTACTACGGTAGTGTCGAAAAAACTGAAGATTTTTGCTCCTGCTTGGGTTTCTTCTTGAGTTTATTTTTACTGTTAATGAAAAGACCATTTTCCTATTTTTCTGCTTAAAAAAATTAGAAAATAAGTAGTGGATTCGTTCCGTCATCGACCACAATTCCTTAAGTCAACGCAATACCACAAACGACTAAAGTACGGTCTCGCAAAAATCGGAATGATGTGTCACCGTATTCAAAGGGTATTTACTTATGTATATATGTGTGAATGGCCTTAAATATATACAATGTCTGTATAATAAGAAAACAACACATTGTTGCTTTCCAATGTTTCTATTACGGCTAAAGCCATACATAATGCCAAGGAAATGTGCTCTAACCGCAACCACACAATGTCAGTAAGTTTGAAACAATTTAAGTCCACTCCTACATTTAAAAACTCAAATACAAAAGATTTATGCTTAAGCAGATGCATGACTGACGTCAATATAACGGCGCATAGCAAATATTTGTGACGTAAAAAAACTGAACAAACGAAATGGAAACTTTTATATATGTACATCAACGTACGCGAAAATAGTAGTGGCAACTTTAAGCAAATTTCCTCATTTATATTCATACTAGCCTTTACCCGTGGCCCCGTCCGCATGGAGAAAATGAAATACATGGGCTGATCACGTTAGATTCCGGACAGATCCCGAAAACCGTCCAGAAATTATCCCGGAAAACTCCCAAAGTGATCTCGTAAAAGTCCCAAACTAACCCCGACGGGATCCACGACGGGTCAGAAATGATCCCGGAAGAGTCCCAAAATGATCCTGAAATAGTCCCGAAATAGTAGAATTGATCCCGACAGGATCCCGGACGGATCCCGAAAACCATCCAGAAATTATCCCGGAAGAGTCCCAAAGTGATCCCGAAACAGTCCCGAAAGAGTCCTAAAATATCCCCGGCGCGATCCCGAAGAACACCCTGAAGAGATCCCGGAAGGGTCTCTATATGACTAAATTTGTTTAGATCTCGATCTTTATGAGCCAGATACCTAAAATTATTGATTTTGCCCCAATTGATGAGAGGAGGGGGGGATGGAGGGTGTCACTGCTCACTTTGTAAGCCCTCGTCTTATTTGACCCATTGAGTTTGTAATATTGGTCGTAATCATTATACGTAAAGTTATAATGTGTAAAAATTGTTAAAAAGTAAAAATTCGAAAAAGTCGGGAGACCCTCTCTCCATGTTCGAAAAAAATTTCGCCAAAATCCGTGTATCCGTTCTGGCGTGATTCAGTCAGAAAAACGAATGTGTGGACACACAAACAACCAAACATCTAAACATCCAAACTTCCTTTACCCGCGGCCCCATCCGCAAGGAGAAAATTAAATATATGGGCTATTCACGTTAGCCTGCTTATCCTGTTATCTGTTTAAAAAATTTTTTCTGTCTAATGCATTTTATTTTTGTAATTGGGTAAAAAAAGGTATAAATGATCCCGAAACTATCCAGAAAAAGCCACGAAATGACCCCGATGATATCACGGACGGATCCCGAAAACCATCCAGAAATACCCCGGAAAATCTCCAAAAGTTCCCGGAATAGTCCCAAAAAACCCGAAATGACAACGACACGATTCTAGACTTATCCAGAGAACCACACAGAAATGATGCCTGAAGGGTACCAAAATGATCCCGAAATAGTCCGGAAATGACCCCGTTGGGATCCCGCACCGATCCAGAAATGATCCCGGAAGGGTCCCAAAACTATCCCGAAAAAGTAACAAAAATATCTCGAAATGACTCCTACGGAATCACGGACGGATCCAGAAATGACCTCGGAAGGGTCCCCAGATGATCCCAAAATTGTCCCGAAATGACCCTGATGGACCCGGCAAACAATCAAGAGATTATGCCGGAAGGGTCCCCAAATGATCCCGATATAATGCAGAAAAAGTCATGAAATTACCCCTAAAGGGTTCCCAAATGATCCCGAAATAGTCCCGAAAAAGTTCCGAAATTACCCCGATGGGTTCCTGTAAAGATCCCGAAAACTATCCAGAAATGATGCCGGAAACGTCCGCAAATGATCGCTTAATAGTCCCAAAATGACCCTGATGGGATCCCGGACGGATCCCTAAAACCATCCAGAAATGATGGCGGAAGAGACCCCAAATGATCCCGAAAAGGTCCTCAAAATACCACGACGGGATCCCGGACGGATCCCGAAAACTATACAGAAATGATGCCGGAAAGGTCCTCAAATGATCCCCTAATAATCCCGAAATGACCCTGACGGGATCCCGACGGATCCCGAAAACCATTCAGAAATTATGCCGAAAGGGTCACCAAATGATCCCGTATTAGTTGAGAAAAAGTCCCGAAATGACCCCGACGGAATCCCGAACGGATCGTGAAATCCATCAAGAAATGATGCCGGAAGGTACACCAAATAATCCCTTAATAGTCCCGAAATGACCCTGACGGGATCCCGAACGTGTCCAGAAAACCATCCAGAAATGAAGCCGAAAGGGACTCCAAATGATCCCGAATACCCTGGGACCCAATATAGGTGTATGTTTCTCCCTGTCCCGATTCTCTCCAGGGACTGCTTACACTCTAACATGCATTTACATGCTGTGCTATGCGAGATTATTGCCTTAATTGCTGCTTGACTGTCAATATAAAAGTTAACACGGTTGCAGCTTAAGCTATTCTCTTCCGGGGTTTCTACTGCTTTGGTTACGGCTACTATAATCAGCACAGTACAGTAATCAGCACAGTATACCGCAGACCCTACTCCTTCCGCTACTTTGGAACCATCCGTGTACATATGTATCGCCTCGTCCGCCATTTGAGCACCCTTGCGCCAACCTTCCACCTCTATTGTGGCCTTATGATCGCCCTCGAAGCTCAGATAGGGAATCAGGTAGTCTGTTCGTCTTGTGATTGATGACGCTATACTACTATGGCCGTATGGTCGGCGCTCAAGCTGCCCCGAGGCACCGAGCGTGGTTGCAGATGTTAACAGAATGTTCTTCCCTACCAGGGCTACAGGTGGAATGTGCAGAATGGCATATAGTGCAACCGTCGGGGTTGTTTTCAGGGCTCCCGTAATGCTAAGCATCGATAGTCTGTATACCCCCTCTAATTTTTTGAGGTATGTTGTTTTTTGTGTGGCTTTCCACCAAACAAGAACTCCATAGTATAGAATAGGGCTTACAATCGCTGTAAATACCCAATAAGAAAGAGGGCGATAAGCCCCACGAACACCCCAGCATTCTTTTACATGCATAAAGTGCCGTTGAAGCCTTATTCACCCTCTCCCCCACGTTGAGCTTCCATGACAGCTTAGTGTCTGGATGATTCCTACATATTTTGTGCAAGGTGTCTCCTGTAGGGCCACCGCTCCTAACTTAGACCTGATCCAATTTGGAACCTTGTACCTCTTTGTAAATAAGACCATATACGTCTTCTCCGCGTTGACTTTCAACCGGCCATTTGATGCTCAGGTATGAATATCCTGAAGCGCCCGATCCATCAAAGAGCTAATCGTTGGAAGGCATTTTCCACTTATGACAATTGCAACGTCACCTGCGTAAGCCGTAAGTTTTACGGGTCCCTTATCCAATTGCCTGAGGAGTTGGTTGATGACCAGCCTCCATAGCAGATGTGATAGCACCCCTCCCTGCGGCGTGCCCCTATCCACTAATTTCGTGGCCTCGTACAATCCCTATTGTTATGTAATCTTCCTGCAATTTAACATGCAGCCGATCCATTTGATTAAGGCTGGATGTACTTTAATGTAATTAAGACCATCCATAATCGCCCATTTATAAACATTATTGAAAGCCCCGGCAATGTCTAAGAAGACTCCTAGAGCATATTCCTTATATTCCAGGGTTTTCTCTATGCTTATTACCACACTATGCAATGCGGTGTCTACCGACTTGCCTTTGGTGTACGCATGTCGTGTTGTGGAGAGCAGCTTTTCATCCACGTTGGACGTACATGTAAACATTTATCAGCCTCTTATAGGTTTTGCGCGGAAATGATGTTAAGCTAATGGGTCTATAGTCTTTGGGATACACGTGACCGATCTTCCCCGCCTTTGGTAGGAAAGCCACACGAGCAGTGCTCCAAAAGTGCGTAACATGATTCAGTCTTATGCACCAATCGAATACTATTTTAAGCCATCCCACGACCGCTCTACTTGAAACCTGTAGCATGGCCGGGAATATACCGTTTGGGCCGGAGATTTAAACTTAGAAATCGTCTTCACTGCCCATTCGATCTTGGTATCGGTCACCAAGTCCGGCATTACTCGCTCCGTTATCGAAGTGCGAATGCTATCTGCTGGCTCTTCTAAACCATCTCTCGATGGGAAATGTGTATCGAGAAGCACCTCAAGGGATTCCTAAATATTTAGTGACCATTCCCCGTTCTCTTCCTTTATTGGTCCCTGGATTATGGTTCCCTTTGCTAGGACTATTCTCAACCGTGCTGTTTCGCTGGAGCACTCTATGTCCGTACAGAAACTTTTCCATGAGATTCTCTTCGCCCCGGAAATTTCACTTATAACTAAACAACTCATTTAGGAAAATTCGTTTATAATAAGTTCTCTATACTTAAGGCAATTTCTTATATAAACAAAGAGTGAGTTATAGTTATAACCCTTAAGGGTATTTATCACCTTCTGCAGATCTAAAACTTTCTCACCAAAACAATTAAACCGTATGTCTTCATATATCGAGCATTAAGATTTAGCAAGCCACCCCTTGCTCAGAAAATCAGACTTGCTTAAACAGTGCCTCGAAACTAATCCAAAAAAAAGATGCGAAAATAGTTACGAAAATCACCAGAAGAAGTATAGAAATGATCCCGACGAAGAAAAATCATCGAAATGATCCCAAAAACATTTCCGTAACGTCCTCCAAGTAATATAACATATATCCGAAACTCTCCCGAAATAATCCAGAAACAATCTCGAAAAGATATCGAAACAATTCCGGTATTATCTGGAGATAGTCCCAAAATCGTCCCTAAAAGATTTCGAAACTATACCATATTATTATCGAAAGGATTCAGAGAAGTTTACAAACACAGACACATTCTTGAAATGAGCCCAAAAAAATAGTGAAAAAGCTTTCAATATAATCCTGCCGAATAGTTTCTGAAATGATTCCGAGGTAAGCTGGAAATAATTCTAAAATGCTCCCAAAAAATCCAAAATATTTTCCTTGCTATTTGGTAGTTAGATTTATAAAGACTTTTAAAAACATTTAAAGAGGGACCGGGATGGGTGTCAATGACCCCTTTCAAAGTTTTACTCGGATTGACTACTGGTGTGGTGGTAACGCGCTCCGCCTACAACACCGAAAATCCTGGGTTCACGCACCGAGCAAAGTAACACCAAAATATTAGAAACAAGTTTTTTCAATTAGGGGAAAGTTTTCCAAGCGGGATCGCACTTTGGCAAGCACTCCGAGTGTATTTCTGCCTTGAAAAGGTACCGAGTGAAAAATTATCTGCTTTGCAGATGCCGTTCGAAGTCGGCATAAAACATTTATTTCCAGTCCCGCCAATTTGTAGGAAAAATTTAAAAGGAGCGCGATATAACTTGGAAGAGAAGATCGGCCTAAAATCTCTTCGGAGCTTATCATACCTTACATTTATTTTTACGAATAATTTTACCCCAAATTAGTGATAGTTTTATATCTATGTTTAATTAGCGAGACATGTTCAAATTGCTTTACACAATTGTTTTCTTTTTGATATTAGACAAAAAAACCATCACCGTTTGTAAACATTTCTTGTCGTCTACGTTGCAAAATGGATGGTTCGATGTTAAGCTGTAGAGTGATCACGTCGCAATGGGGTCTAGACAACAAAGCCTGTAAACCGAAGAGCGCCCCAAGGTGGAGATTTATGGGCGACCGCAGCATTGGTGACGCAAGTCTTAATCTTATACT
Source organism: Eurosta solidaginis (assembly GCF_040869045.1). Lineage (NCBI taxonomy): Eukaryota > Metazoa > Arthropoda > Insecta > Diptera > Tephritidae > Eurosta > Eurosta solidaginis. Next base: position 17,631,267 of record NC_090319.1, read on the forward strand.
AATCTTAATCTTAATCTTACTCAGAAGGTACTTACTGTATCTCGGCCTAAGGAGGAAGGTCATTTCTGCATTTTCCAAATAAACAAGCAGGCGGAGGATATATTGTCCACGCAGCTTGGAAAGATGTGCTTTGGCACAGGCAAAGAAGTCCCGAGGATTAAAATCCTAAAACGCTAGGAGTGGGCGAAGTCGAAAAGGACCACAAAAGCCTAAGAGAAAAAATACAGGTGGATGTAGCCGAAGTAACCACGAAGGTGTTAGAAGAGAACGAACAGCCAAATGGTGCTGCGAGTCGCACAGAGGTACACAACATTTACGAGACGCTGAAAGGGGCCTCGAATACTCTAAACCAAAAGGGCAAGGGGAGGACGCCGACGTCACGACGAAGGTGCTGGAGGGGGACAAACAGCCCAATAGTGCTGCGAGTCCTACAGGTAAACCTCCAACACAGTAAAGTGGCGTCGTGCGAACCCCCCTAACCCTTGAGGAGGGTTCGTTTGACGTGGCGCTGATTCTGATTATCTGGAGATACAGGAATTGTTTCGATATCTTTTCGAGATTGTTTGTGGATTATTTCGGGAGAGTTTCGGATATATGTTATATTACATCGAGGACGTTACGGAAATGTTTTTGGGATAATTTCGATGATTTTTTTTCTTCGGGATCATTTCGTGACTATTTTCGCATCTTTTTTTGGATTAGTTTCGAGGCACTGTTTAAGCAAGTCTGATTTTCTGAGCAAGGGGTGGCTTGCTAAATCTTAATGCTCGATATGTGAAGACATACGGTTTAATTTTTTTGGTGAGAAAGTTTTAGATCTGCAGAAGGTGTTAAATACCCTTAAGGGTTATAACTATAACTCACTCTTTGTTTATATAAGAAATTGCCTTAAGTATAGAGAACTTATTGTAAACGAATTTTCCTAAATGAGTTGTTTAGTTATAAGTGATATTAAGACACACAACATTTATTGTTATTGTCTTTATTTTTTTTTTATATATTTATAGTTTTAATTCATTTTGCTTTACTTTTGTAATTACTAGTTGAAAGAAAATAAATATATCACTACTACTACTACTGTTTAAGCATTGCGTTTGAGATCATTCCAAGACAATTTCGGTAAGCTTTAGAGCTAGTTTAGAATTACTTCCGAGCTATTTCGTGATTATATTGTGAAAGCTTTCGGGATAATTTCATGACTAATTTGGGAATATTTTCATAGTCATTTTGGGGCTAGCTCAAAACTGTTTCGGAATTTTTTTGATTATGTCTCGGGGCTGCTTTCGAGATGATTTTGGGATCATTCAGGGACTAATTTAGCGTCATATCCCTATTACGCTCGAGATCATTTTGGGGTGATTGCGGAATGCTTTTTGGATAATTTTAGAGCTAGGTCGGGATTATGTTCAGTAGCAGGAGATATTACGAAAATACTTCGGAATTTATTTGGGGATAATTTCGGAATCAGTTTTAGATTTTGTGAAATCGTCATCATTTCGAAATTATTTTAGGTTTTATTTTAGGACTAGCTTCGGATTACGAGCTATTGTTATCGGGATCAATTCGACAGGACTTTGCATTCATCCGATCAGCGGCCTAGTGAGGTTTTCTTACGCCCGGGCCAAAATATTTTTTGGCGCCCCCCGTCCCCTCTATATTACCAAAGCAATAAAATTTTATATATTTAAAAACTAATAAACCAATAAAGTCATAGGCTGAAGATATCATGTATAAGTAGACTAAAATACATATTTAATAATAATATAATTATAATACATTAGTATCCATAATTATGAGCAAATTTTTCTTGCCTTTGAGGAAGCAAGTATGTATATCAATGATATTGTAACGAATTTACTGCAATTCTTCTTATGTAGAACCTCCTGCTAATGTTCGAATCACTAAACTGTTGAATAAATAACTCCACTTCACAATAACACTTCTATTGCTCGCCCGATAGCGTCTTAAATCAAACTGATTGTCATGCCTCTACTGTTGCTGCCTTTTATACTGTCCGGTTTCGTCGCCGGCATATTTCTAGGCGCTTCTATTTCCAGAACATACTAGTTAGTTATCAGCTATAATTACAGATGCACAATTTGTATAGCTTCTCTCATAGCCCTTGCGCGTGTATATGTGAGTAATACTTGCACACTTATTGCATACTCTCAGAAGTATCTCAGGTATATGCATGCGGTTGTGCGTTGCTTCTCCGCTGCGTGTAAGTACGTATGTGTAGACAAAATGATTAATTTGGTTATTGTGCATACGAGTCACTGCTTAGTATCGGCTTAGAGATGATAGTACCCCTTAGTGTTGCTAGTATACGTCACAATATCATCAAATTTTTCTTTTTCCACACTTAAAAATGTTAGGTCACTTAGCCGACCTTGACCCATCAAAATCAGTTTTAATTTGCTGAATGAACGTTCGCAGATAGCAATTGATACTGAGATAGTCACGAGTATTTGAAGTGCCACTCGCAAGTTTGGAAAAACCTCTTCTCCATGCGAGATTATAAAAGTAATTCTAACGGAGCATAAGGTTAGGTTCTTTTCTACTGCGAAGTAAATTTTTCAGAAATCAGTTATAATAAAAATACAAATTAATCAAGAAGCGGGATGAACTTCAATTGAGTTGAGACTGTCCGTGGTTACTCGTTTCGAGATATTTTTGAAAGCTCCAGAAAAACACATAGACCATATTCTTGGTGTTCCAGGGCTTTCTCTATATTTACGACCACCCTATGCAATGCAGTATCGATTGGCTTGCCTTTGGTGTAAGTATGTTGTACTGAAAAGATTAACTCTTCATTCATATTTGATGTCCGCACAGAAATTTTTCCAAGAAATTCTCATCGACCTGTTGATTTCACGTTTAAAGATCCACAACTGATCTCTATATTCGTCCCAGCACTCCTTGTTTTCCGCAGCTTCTGCCAACTTAGGAATCTCTTTTACCTGCCCTGTAAGAAAAATCAACTCCTTACTCCACCATAGTGGCTTTAATTTGCTTTTGAATCTTCTCAGAGTTGTTGCACTCTACCAACTCCTCAAAGGTGGTAACCTCTTTTGGCTGCCCCAAAACGTCCTGCTACACATTTCCGAATTTTGTACCAATCCGCTGCCAATGAGTTTTAAGAGAAGAGTATTAATTTTTTGTCAACTTATAATCGGTGAAATAGAAATAAATATATGAGTTTGTTTGAGGTCTGTAAAGAAAGTAACAATTTTATTTATCACACATTCGATGAATATAACCAAAGCTTTTTATTAAATCGCAATCATCAACATTTCTTAGTAATAATACTATAAAAACATCGCCATTTCGACTGCTGAGTGGAATTTCAACCTATCTCAGGCACCATTTCGAAAACGCGCTACCTCTGCATAGATTTAAAATGTTTTGACGTGAGTTGGGGCATTTATACAAAAAATTATGTAATGGGGCTTTCAGCCGAGATAGAGCGATGTAAAACTCAGCAGTCATATATGTAATACTCCGATATTGCTGTAAAAATATGTGCGCTATCACTTTTTAATTCACGAAGTATTTTGAATGTAGCAGTTTAGGCTTTGCAATAAAAAAATATAATTTAGGTACATCTCCTCATAGAAAAGAAAAACGAAAACATTCTTTTATTTATTTATTTATTTATTTATTAACATATAAATGTTTATCCTGACACAACAATATAAAACACAATTATCTTAAAGTGCTAGTCACGTGTTATACAATTTAACTTCTTAGGTGTAATTATTTAAACAGAAAGAAAGGATGAAAGTTGTAGCAGAAGTAGAGAGAAGGAATGTGAAATATACCAATAATTAAAATTAATATATTAGAGCAAATACATATATATATATATACAGATTAAACATTTTAATAGAAATGTATCAGCACTCTGATGTTTGCGAGTGTACCCTCTCTGTACTATTAATTTAGAAGCATTGCGTACTTTTATGACAGTAAATCATTTATAACAACACTTACGGACATCCCGTTCTTCGCTTTATATATAATAGAGCGGCACTGTCAGCAGATAAATCTGTATATCTCATAAAAAAAGAATTGGAACCAGATCCTGCCACAGCACAAAGAGCTCCTTCCACAACGCCAGGTGCTCCTCGTTTTGCACCAGGTCTTGAACCAGGTTTTGACTCAGTTTCCGAAACCGTTATTGTTGGAGTTGTTAGCATCAACTCGTTGACCCTGTAACTACTTTCTCTCTTTGATAATATAGTTTCGAAAACAGGACAGAGATCATTCCTAAATTCATTCCATCGACAAACTGCGATAGCCACGCCCGGTCCTAGTACCGTTTTGCAAAGTTCTATTGTTCTTACTGAATTTCGGACAAAGGCAGGGTCCACTCTAATTATACTTAAATCAAATCCAGGAGTAAATGTTTCAGAAAAAGTTGTGCGAGTTTGCCGGTTTTTTTTTGGACCAGCTTCAACTTTGAGGTTTTGCAGATCTGCTGTGTTCAGGCAACATGCAGCTGTAACTACGTGTTCCATTGTAACCAATGAGCCAACGCATACATATTTATTGGCTTGATATATTGCAACCACATATAATTGATCATCTGTATCTACAGCATTGCTAGATTCGCCAATTTTCATGCGGAATTCCGCATCCGTGTAGGTGAAACAGAAGTTAAGCGCGACCAACAGGATCGTGAAATTATTTCGCAAATTCATGTCAGATTATGACTTGTTCAGGCGCTTGTCAAATACTAAGTAAATCAAGATATGTTTTGTGAGCGCTATTTATACATTAGTGGATTGTGTGCATAAAAAATAAGTAGACATTTCTAGATTTCAGGAAATGAGCACAAAAAAATTATTTGGCTGATTTCAAAAGAAAATGTTCATGCCATTTGTTTATATATTTACACAGTTTAAGTGTGCTGCACTGAAAGAAAAAGACTGGTAAATTCAATCGAAATTTCTGTCAATTCCAATATCCATCGCAATAAGATGTTGATTCAACTGTGCACAAATCACTGATTCGCTTAAAAAAATATTCTTCTAATTGAAAAACCTTATTTCTAATATTTGATGTTGCTTTTCCCGGGGTGTGAACCAAGGGTCCTCGGTGTGGTAGGCGGAGCACGCTACCATCACACCACGGCGTAAATATGTGAATACATAAATACGCATGCTTACTACATATGCATACATATGAATATAGAAATGAAAATAGTAGTCACAAAACTGGTTCTCAATTCTATCAGTTGCAGCTCAGCTCATTCTCAATTTCTCCTCTTGCATGTAGTTGCCACACTTGATTGTTTCGAACAAAACTTGTGGTATAATATTTGATGTAACATTTTAAAAAGAGAACTTGTAAGTTATAGAAAAGTAATGAATCAAATCGCAGGAAGGTAATTCACCACTGGAGTAACTTTACATGTAATTCGGCAAGTTTAATGTTCGTAACACTTTAAGTTGAAACGATTCCAAACCAACTCAAACTTTTATTTTGTCGGCAACATCAACATTAAAAAAGGATGTTTTTTTATTATCTTAATAGATTCGTTCGCGTGAGTGAAAATTCATAAAAAACTCGAACAAAATGTTACTAACTTTGGAAAGATCCTGTTCGTTCAGACAAAACTTCTCCAACAAGAGGGCGCAACTTTACATTTCGCTAGGTGTCCCGGTATCTCATAATTTTTTGCACAGTAAACTTAAAAAAGGGTTTTTTCGTTTTATATTGATAACTGAAAAACTAGTTTTTTATTGTTTTCCCATTTTGTGTGTTTTTCGATTTGAATGTTTTCTTATTTTGGTGTTTTTTTAACAAGTGGCACCACCCTCCTAAGTACAAAGTAGAGAGCACAGTGAGCGTAAAATTCTATTTGAAATTTGCTCATGTATTGACAGTTGATCGCCGTTGAAATGACCTGTAAGATCAGTTGTGTTAACAGAAAAATCAGTTAGATTGACCAGGAATCTCTCAATTTTACAGAATTTTGTTAACTTAAGGGCGACAATTCCTCTTCTGTTGAAATGACTAAACTAATTTGTTCGTTTGACAAAGAACTCAGTCGAGTTAACCATAAATCGACCAATTTCACCGAATATCAGTTAAGTCAAGAACAACAGAACCGATTTGTTGATTTTACTACCACCATTCTTTTCAGTGCATTGAATTGAGGAAGGCTATGTGATATAATGTTTGTATTTTTAATGAATAAACACGGAAAAGTACTAAAGGCACACTAATTAGCTTTATCTGTTTGTATTTTTAATGAATAAACACGGAAAAGAACAAAGGGTACACTAATTAGTTTTATCTGTTTCCAAACTGCTAACTTGTTTATTTTATACCTACACAAAACCAGGGTTGGAATCAGTGCACCAAGTTTTGAGCAGCACCATTGCCCGAAGTTAAGTGGGATGATATCATCAAGATCCTGTTTTAATGAGACGTTAACTGGTTGTGGATTTAAACGTCTGTTCATTCTTCCCATATTCGTAAAATGTAGTGATTTCTATAGCAATTTAACACAGAGGGCTAAAGAAATAATTAGCCAAGTTTTCTACATTAAAGCCCTTAATAAACCCAATGTTCCATACAAAATACAAAATCTCAATTATCTCTCAAATGACCTTGAAGGCATCATCCAGAAATGATACCGGCAGGATCCCCAAATGATCCCGGAATAGTCCCGAAAAGGTTCCGAAATAACTCCGACGGGATCCCGTCTCAATTATCTCTCATTTTTGCTTTATTGAGTGCCTAATGGAGTCAAAAATCTAGACGGTTTTGTGGCTTTATTTATACCTTAGTGGATTGTGTGAATAAAAAATAAGTAGAAACTTCTAGGTTTCAGAAAATTTCAGCTATTGATTTGAGAAATGATATGTGATATTGTGTTTGTATTTTTAATGAATAAAAACAGAAAATTACAAAAGGTACACTAATTAGTTTTATGCCTGAAAGGTCTTGCACAAGAGATCTGCACATAAGTCGCAGTACTTCCAAACCTATTAATAATAATAATAATTCCGAAATAGTCCCAAAATTACCCTGTTACGATCCCGCGTGATGACGAAAATGATCCAAAAATGATGCCGGAAGGGTCCCAAAATAATCCCGAAATAGTTCCGAAAATGTTCCGAATTTACTCTAACGGGATCCCGAAAAACATCCCAAAATGATCCCGGAAGGATCCTCAAATGATCCCGAAATAGTCCCTAAATTACCCTGACTGCATCCCGAAAGTCATCCAGAAATGATCCCGGCAGGATCCCCAAATGATCCCGGAATAGTCCCGAAATAACTACGACGTGATCCCGTCTCAATTATCTCTCATTATTGCTTTATTGAGTGTCTAATGGAGTCAAGAATCTAGAGGGTTTTGTGGGCTTTATTTATACATTTGTGGATTGTGTGAATAAAAAATAACTAGAAACTTCTAGATTTCAGGAAATTAGCACAAAGGAAATACTTGGCTGTTTGCAAAAGAAAATTTCCATGTCATTTTGTTTATATATTTGCACAGTTTAATTGTGCTATTGAACTGAGAGAGGCTATGTGATATTTTGTTTGTATTTTTATTGAATAAACACAGAAAAGTACAAAAGGTACACTAATTAGTTTTATCTGTTTGTATTTTTAATGAAAAAAAAAAAACAGAAGGGTACAAAAGGTACACTAATTAGTTTTACCTCTTTCCAAACTGCTAATTTGTCTATTTTATACCGCCACAAAACCAGAGTTGGGAGCAGTGCACCAAGTTTTGAACAGCGCGATTGCTCGAAGTTAAGTGGGCTTACATCATAAGGATCCTGTGTTAATGAGACGTTAATTGGTTGTGGACTTAAACGTCTGTTCATCCTTCCCGTATTCGTAAAATGTAGTGATTTCTATAGCAATCATTCGGAAATTATCCCAGAAGGTTCCCAAAATGATCCCGAAATAGTCCCGAAAAAGCCCCTATATGACCCCGGCGGGATTCCAAAATGGCCCCGTAAAAGTCCCGAAATGACCCTGACATAGTCCATAAAAAATCCCAACAATACCCTGACGGGATGCCGGACGGATTCCAGAAACTACTCAGAAATGATCCAGGAGGAGGCCCAAAGTGATACCGAAAAAGTCCCGATAAGACCCCGAGGGGTTCACAAAACCATACAGAATCGATCAAGAAATTACCCCGACGGGATCCCGAAAACTATCCAGAAATTATCCCGGAAGGATCCCCAAGATAATTAGTTTTATCTGTTTCCAAACTGCTTATTAGTATAAAGCACTACGTGATAAACTTTGTTGACGCGATTTATACTTAATTGGGTCTTGTGAATAAAAAATAAACAAAAACTTTTTGTTATAGATTTCAGTAATAGTACAAAAAAACATATTTTTTTTGTTTTTAGTTGAACAAACGTACTTATGCATATTTCTGCGAAATGAAATGAGCTCAGCTTTAACAAAACACTTGCTTTAGTTTTTCAAAAGAAAATTTCTTAGTAATGAGTTGTTTATATATATGTTATTTGAGTTGAATTGTGTTATTAATTAGATATGTGTACAATAGCTTTTGCCGCTAAATACAAATATGTTTTCAGTTAGTACGCATTATTACTTCCCTGTAATTTATCTTTAACATTGATATATATTGTATATAGCAATTGAGCTACTTGTATACATATGTTTGCATGTATGTAATATATTACAGTTCGCTTATGGAAATTTTAGCTCAGCCATATATAAGACCATAACGGTCCTTACTAAATTGTTCTTTAATTGATACAGAAAAAGTCGAAGAGACGAGAAGTTCGCAAATATTTTTAAAGCCCCACGTATCGTTAATTAAAATACGTAAATTACTATACGTGAATAAATTGTTACATAAATTGTGACACGGCTTAAAAATTGTGACATTAATTTAAAATCGTCTCATCGTAACAAATCTTTTAAAAGTATTTTATACACGTGAATCATCGATCCGTAAATCGAAAAGACAAAAGGGTACAACTGCAAAAGTTGTAACAGGAAAGACAATGACCACATTGTACAGTGCGACTCGTGTGGCCGTGGTTTCACTACGATTGTGTCGTAGTGAATAATGAGATTGCAAATATTAGCTGGAATTGTAATACATGCGGGCCCGCGCAGCCAGCTTGTACTGCAACGAACACCATCGCTCCTCCGATAGAACGTAGCGAAACATCCACAGCAATTTCGGGACAACCGCAAGCCTCATCATCACCGAGTGTTCGCACATGACAGTGTACTTCTCCGCCTGCGATAATCACGGGCTTCCACCAACCATCATATGTACCCACCTCAGCGTTGGTAAGTAATATTATAGTTTCAATGGCTTCAACTGCCGTAACTTCCACGGCACATCAAGCAATCCCTGAAATATTACCACCAACAACAACGTCTACCACGGTTGAGCAAGGTGGTACGTACCAAAATATTCTAAATGCGGCAGCAACATTGTTTACATCCAACGAACAACATTCAATAGCAGCACAACCTGTTGGATTTGCCATTGCGCCAAAAAACTATGAAAGCTACATCCACCAACAAATGCTGCAATTGGAACTTTTAGAGGAAGAAGAGAAAATTGAGCAAAAATTCTTGCAAAGAAAATACGAGCTTTTAAGTCAAAGCGGTGTTTCATTAGGCGGAAGTGCCTTTAATACAACGGCTCCAACCCCGTTGTTGTTGTTGTTGTAGCAATGCTTCGCCCCACCTATCAACCGCGACCGATCACAAATTGTCATCAATATCCTCTAACGGGAGTCCAAGGAAACTTGCCGTTTCTACGGGGGTGGCCCATAAGGAAAGGGGTGTCAGAGGCGTTGGTTCCACATTAAAATTAAAGAGATGGTTGGTGTCATGTGGGGACACATTGCAAGCGGGGCATACATTTTGTATGTTGGGGTTGATTCTGGATAGGTAAGAGTTAAGCCTGTTACAGTATCCAGAACGAAGTTGAGCTAGAGTGACTCGCGTTTCCCTGGGGAGTATGCGTTCCTCCTCCGCGAGTCTTGGATACTTTTCTTTAAGTACTGGGTTCACCGGGCAATTCCCGGCATAAAGGTCCGACGCCTGTTTATGGAGTTCACCAAGGACCTGCTTGTGTTTTTTCGCTTCATACGGCTGGGTTCTCAGTTGCCGTATTTCCTCAAAATGCTTACGGAGTTGACTCCTTAAGCCCCTAGGCGGTGCTGGTTCATCAATCAGATGTCTGTTGGGATGCCCAGGTTTCTGAGTATTCAACAGGAACTGTTTGGTCAGCATCTCATTTCTCTTCCTGATGGGGAGTATTCTCGCCTCGTTATGCAGGTGGTGTTCTGCGGACGTAAGAAGACAGCCCGTGGCGATTCTGGGAGCAGTATTTTGGCAGGCCTGTAGTTTCTTCCAGTGGCTAATTTTTAGCCTTGGCGACCATATGGGTGACGCGTAGCACGTAATCGGCTGGCTAATTGCTTTGTATGTAGTCATGAGCGTTTCTTTATCTTTTCCCCAGGTACTGCCAGCGAGGGATTTGAGGATTTTGTTACGGCTCTGAATTCTCGGAACAATTGCGGCTGCGTGGTCACCAAAATGTAGATCCTGATCAAACATCACACCCAAGATTTTGGGGTGTAGGACATTCGGTAGCGTAGTGCCATCGACGTGGATGTTCAAAATGGTCGACATTTGGGACGTCCATGTTGTAAATGAGGTCGCGGAAGATTTAGTCGGTGATAATGCCAGGTTTCGCGAGGCGAAAAAACTGGAGAGATCAGGGAGGTAGCCGTTTATTTTATGGCATAGCGCATCGGCTTTTGGGCCTGGGCCAGTGGCCATTATTGTGCAGTCATCGGCGTAGGAAACGATTGTGACTCCTTCTGGTGGTGAAGGTAGCTTAGATATGTAGAAATTAAGCAAAAGTGGGGATAGGACACCACCCTGTGGCACCCCTTGTTTAATTCTCCTTGGTTTTGATGTTTCGTTTCCGCTTCCCAAGGCAGTCGGTTCTATGTACCGGAGCGACTCGGGATTTTTCCCGACCAAGGACTGTCATTTCAGTGTGACCCCATTTAATTTGTTGCGTCCCTCCCACAAATTGTCATCCTCCCAGCAGCTCCTTGCTGCAGGACTGCTCCATATTCTCTTACTCCGGGAAGGCATCGAATCCAATCCGGGTCCGTCTCCTGACCACGGTCCTGAGAAATGGTTTTCCTGCATCTGCCGGAAAAGAATCTTTTTAGGACGGTCATACTCTGTTCAGTGTGTCTCGCGCAAGGGATGGTTGCATCGGACAGGTTGTTCTGGGCTTGATCCCAAAACCCGACGTCCACGTAACTTTTATAAATCTTTTGTGGCTCCTTGCTGTTCACGCCCAAGGGTGTCCCGTAGTCTACGCCTAAGCGCCCCCCCCCCCCCCCCACTACCTTCCAGCAGCGCCGCTGCTCAGCAAGCCACAACAAGTACCCGCTGCTGCTCGCGCCCCCCGGCGCCAACAACTCAAACAGCTGATACCACCCATAAATACTACCTTCGTAGTAGAGTTGGTAGCAATGCTGAGCATCAGCCCCTGCCCCCGTTTTCTCTCCCCCTCTTTTCCGGCAGCAATCGTGCAGGTCAGGGAAACAGACTCTTAGTCCCTACCTCCGTTTGCACCGTCTGCCAGCACAGAATATATAGGTTTGCGACATCCACCCAATGCAGCTCCTGCCTTGGGTGGTGCCACTTTCCTAGATGTTCTGGTCTCCGCGACGGCAACCCCCCGACGGGTTTCATCGCGCCATGTTGCCAGGTCGCAAACCCAAATCATCCGGGTACCCCAATGCTTGCCCAAGGACGCCCAGTCCCTAGGCCACGACAGCAATTACGTCCTGGCCTTCCACAACCCAGGCGTATTCACCCGTCACTTACCCTCAGAGTGGCGGCGTCTCCCCTTATGCCCCAACCCCGTCGCAACTTGCGGCAAGACAGGTAATCCCGAAAGATTTGCCAAGTTTTAATGGGAATCTAGAAGACTGGCCGCTATTTCTAAGCAACTATGAGAATATCACCGAAGTTGCCGGGTATATAAGATCTAATGCGCTTACAGAAGAGCCTCAAGGGCAAAGCATTAGAGATGGTGCGTTGCAAACTTTTATTACCGTCAATGGTGCCAGAGATTATTCAAACGTGCTTCGGTCAACCGGACTATATACTGGAATCACTGATCGAAATAGAATTTGCCTTGTGTGTACGAAACATTTGCTCTACAATGGAAGCCTATGTTGGTGCAAGAACTTGTGGATAAACACCATAACCAACACAAACTGAATTGGGCTATGCAGTCCCGCGACGATCGGGTGCCCGAAATCAAGGCGTTCAGTGACTGGATTTTCAAAATCGAGAAAGCAGCAAGCAAAGTAGTTCCACCATGTACTTAAAAAAAAGTGCCTAGATTAATATGCATACACAATCAGTGCAAACGCCTACTCATGGCAAGACATTATGTTTCGCATGCAAGAGTGACAACAACAAAATTCAGAATTGCGACGCTTTAAAAAGTTGACCATAGAAGGCACGTGGGACGCGGTAAAGCAAAATAAATAATGCCGTCAATGTCTTAATGGCCACCGCCAAAAGTGCACCTTTAGTTGAGAGTGCATAAAAATACGCCTTCAGCACCTATTGTTTCACGAGCCGTTCCGTCATCGATGAAGAGGTTTCATGTTGTTTCCACATTATTCCTGTGCGCGTATATTCCAAATAAAAATGCACACAGACATATGCCTCCTTAGACGAAGGATCCTCCATTACTTTAATGGAAAAACATTTATGATTCGCTCAATCTGTGCGGGGAACCAGAAACGCTATGCCTTCGCTGGAGGGATGAAAATATGCGGGTCGAAAACGACTCGATGAGAACGTCGACAGAAATATCGAATGCGTATGACGGTGCTAAATACAGTATAGATGAAGTGCATACTGTCCAACAACTTGGTTTGCCTACCCAGTCACTAAATATGGCAAAAATCGTGCAAATGTACCCGTATTTAAGCGAGCTTCCAATCAAATCCTACAAAAACGCAAAGCCAACTATCCTTATTGGGACCAACTGTCGGAAGCTGGCCGTGCCAACGAAAATCAGAGAAGGGGATGGGCTCGGACCCATTTCCACCAAGTGTCGCTTAGGGTGGGCCATACAAGGAACCATATCTTCCTACCCCGACACAACCCATTTAAATATACATCTGGCGATTGTAAAAAAGATTATGAAAGCCTACATGAAGAGGTGAAAGAATATTTCAACCTCGAAAACTCAGAAAAAAAAATTTGATGTCGCCTGAAGATCGGAGAGCGCTTCGAATATTGAATTCCACTTGTCGACAAGATGGCGCGCCTTATGAAGTAGGTTTATTATGGAAGTATGACGTAGCTACGACAACGCACTTAAATGTTTTTCATGTATGCAAAGTAAATTAGCCAAAGATGCGAGCCTGGGACAAACTATGCAAGAAAGAATAAACAATTTGCTGGCCAAGGGATACCGAAAAAAGCTATCGCCAGAATTAATAAACACCCCAATGGATCGTGTGTGGTATTTGCCTATTTTTATTGCTCTCAATCCAGCCAAGCCCGGAAAAGTACGCCTTGTTTGTGGCGCGGCTGCAAAGTCCAAGGGAATCGCTCTCAATGATTTAATTGCCAGTGGCCGAGATCTGCTGAACTCCCTTACTGATGATAATTGCCTTTAGAACAGGATAAGTGGCAATTTGCGGGGACATAGCTGAAATGTTCTCTCAGATAAAAATCAGTGATGCCGACATGCACGCCCAACGCTTTCTTTGGAGCAACAATCAAGAGGAATTGAGGAATCCGGCGTATACGTAGTGAAAGCTTTAACACTCGGCATTCGGCATTGCGCGCCATGCATCGCACACTATGTTCGCGACGTAAATGCAAGGAAATATGAGGAGACGGCTCCATGGGCGGTGGAGTCTATACAGAAGTTCCACTATGTGGATGATTTCATTGACAGCGTAAATACGGAAGAAGAAGCTGTGCAACTCGCTGCAAAAGTCAAAAATATTCACGCTAACGCAGATTTCATATTCGTAATTGGACGTCGAACTCACCCCTTGTGCTTTGAGAACTCGGGGAAGAAGCTGCTAACACTCAAAGTCCAGACGGAATGGGTCACACAGAAAAATTATTAGGGCTTTTTTGGGATCCGAAGAACGATGTTTTCAAATTCATTTGCAGATTATCCAAAATGAGGCGCGACATCTTGCAAAACGAGATAGTACCGACAAAGAGGGAAGTGCACCAAACTTTGATGTCAATTTTCTATCCCCTCGGCTTCCTAGCGAACTATACAATTGGGTTGAAGATGTTACTGCAAGAAGTATGGCGGTCCTTCGTTGGCTGGGATGACCGGATGACCCCCTGCCACCTCAGATCAATAGCCAATAGTTTATTTGGAAGACATTGTTGCCAGCAATATCAAACACGACGATTCCTCGATGCTGCTCGCCCCTACTAACATAATCTACGTTTAATCAACTACACATATTCGTGGACGCCCGCGAATACGCGTACTCGGCCCTTTGTTATATACGAACTCAGCTCGATAACAAAGTCGAAACCATTATCGTTGTCCCCAAATCAAATGTGCTACATTGAAACCAGTGTCGATAGCGAGGCTAGAATTGCAAGCTGCAGTAATTGGCGTAAGGTTAGCAACTTCTGTCACTGCCGCAATGAGAGTTCCAATACACTCTCGTTTCTAGTGGTCAGAATCGAAAACTGTTTTACAGTGGTTACGCATAGACCCTAGAAATTTCAAACAATACGTCATGCATCGCATATGCGAAGTTCTGGAAACAACGAACGCTACTGAATGGCGCTGGGTACCTACGAAATTGAACCCAGCTGATCTCGCTGCAAAGTTCACTGTGCAGAAGAGCTCCGAGTTTGGCTATATGGGCCAAATTTTCTAGTCCTTGATCAATCAGAGTAGCGAGTATGCAAAGACCTGGGTAGGGCTGAACGCACCGAGTTGCGTTATTGAGCTTTACATACCACCAAATATACTCCAGTTAGTCCCGTCCTCGACGTAGAAAAATTATCAAGTTGGCCACGTTTATATCGCGTAATGGCGACAGTGCTCACGTTCGTAAGGAAGCTGAAAGCGACTATCAATAAAGTTATCGTACCCTCCGTTGAATATAAGAAAATTCAGAACGCCAAAAGATGCTTATAAGCGAAGTGCAACTGAGTGAATACTTCCCTGAAATACAAATACTTAAGTCCGGTAAGATGATCGAGAAAGACAGTAAACTAATATCTTTAAATATTTACATAGATGAGGACAACATACTCAGAACACGAGACAGAGCCGAAAGTTTGGGGTCGGGTAACGTTATCATTCTTCCTACTGGTCACGCTTGGCGAGCTTCGAACGCCCATTCACTTTCATCGGTATAGATCTTTTCGGTCCAATGTACGTATCAGTCAGTCAAGGTATCGAGAAAAAAGATAGGTGCCATATTTAATTATTTGACGGTTCATATGTGTACAATAGCCGTATTTTTAATGAATAAATAATGAAAAGAACAAAGGGTCCACTTAATTAGTTTTATCTGTTTCCAAACTGTTTTTAAGTATAAAGTACTACGTGATAAATTTTGTTGACGCGATTTATACCTAATTGGGTCTTGCGAATAAAAAATAAACAAAAACTTTTTGTTACCGATTTCAGGAATAGTACAAAAAAACATCTTGTTTTTTTTTTTTTAATTAGTTGAACAAACAGATTTTTTAAGGAACTTATGCATATTTCTGCGAAATGAAATTAGCCCAGCTTTAACGAAACACTTGCTTTAGTTTTTCAAAAGAAAATTTCCTAGTATTGAATGGTTTATATATGTACAAACCTTTACCCGTGACCCCGTCCGCAAGGAGAAAATAAAATATATGGGCTATTCACGTTAGCCTGCTTATCAAGTTATCTGTTTAAAAATTATTTTTGTCAATGTATTTTATTTTTGTAATAGAGTAGGAAAAAAAATAACTAAATGAGCTGATAACCTCAATAGGACGCTTACGTGAATAGTACAATACCATATTTTCGAATCAAAAAAATACATTTTGTTTTTAATTTAAATTAATTGATGTGACAGGGGTGAAGGAACTACTATTCATAGAACAAAGGAGTGAAACTACAATTAGCTGTAACCAAAGAGAATTTCGTAGATTAGAAGATCCTGGAAGGGTCCGAAAATGATACAAAAATAGTCCCGAAATGCCGTCTAATATTTTCTTAACTTTGTTTATGTTTTCCAGATAATGAAGGAACTATAGTATTATCTGACAAATCCAAGGGCAACTTATATTTCAACTCTTAGAAAATGTTTACAATTGGACTGCTAGTCAGATCTGACGGTATTTAACGATTTTACGCAGTTCCATTTTCAGATCTGACGGTATTTAGTGATTGTACACCGCAAACAACTCTTATTTTAAACTAATTAAGCTGTTGTTATAAAGCCATATGTTAGTATGTAAACACTTTCTTCATTAACAAACAAAAAAAAAATTCATAACAGTAAACAAAATATATTTCTTATTGACTTACGTAGAATCTTTGTTGTTATTCAAAAGTGTTAATTAAAACGCGCTAAGTTTTATTTGATTAGTCAGAAGCTCTTAATTGGTCAAAAACACTTAAAGCGCCATAAATCATAAATATGATTATAGCCAACGTTTTTACAACAGTTTTTTTGGAATTTGGGGAGTGCTTTGGTCGAAAAATTTAACCTTTCGCCATTTTTTTTCGCAGTCTCGAAAATTATTTTTTTGGGTGTGCTTAGTGAAACTTTTTTTCCTGAACCCAAATCCTATCGAAAAATCGATGGCGCGATATCGGTTAACTTTCGTCCATACAAATCGGCCCAGGTTAATATACATATATTTCGCGTGAAAAACATACATATAAATTAGAAAATACATATCTATATTTTTGCAAGTACATACAATAGTAAAAACCAGACTCATGCAAATTCTTGATGCCCAATATACAGCTTTTGATATGTACATCTAGGAGCACTAAAACTACAATATGTTGTTGCAGAATCAAAGGTTAGAAGCGGCTTACTTGGTTCTTCCCGCATCATGTTGAGCATTAAAATTCCGCCTTTCAGTAGACATCCAATCGTTCAGTGACTGCTTCGCCCCATCACTCACCCTCTCGGGAACAGCCGCAGTCCTACATATTACCTCCCCGTTTACACCGAATCTCATTGGGTCTCCATTACCTTCACCACCCGAGTCCAAACCTTCACTTATAGCGGTTGTGTCTTCTTTGGCTTGCGACTCAGCTCTCCATTTTAACTCCTTATTATCATAAGATCTTGAGTTTTCATCTTGGTGGTACGACCTCCTCCCCAACAAGGCGGGCTCAATGGTTTAATATTAAATATAAGGGAAAAAAACGTCCGCCACAGCAGCGCCCTTTAATTTGGTAAGACCCTTTAATGTATACTTCCCGAGGCGGCCCGATATCAGCATGTTTAAAATTGTTTTTCTTAGTGGCCAAACAAACAAATAACTAGGAGCAAAAAACCGTATTACTAACACTTTAAGGTGCGAATTTCTCGAAAACCAGAATAAACTTTAAATTTACAACAATCGGCTCAAATTCAACGTACCATAGGCCTTTAGAAAACACTTATGTATAGTCTACATTTTATGAATATGTGGTGCATTCCATGTCAACTCATCCTAACGATGTATTCAGCATTATCGATAGCGCAGAAATTAAGAAATCTCTTTGTACCACCCTAACTGAGCTCAAATTCATTACATTTTGACATAAGCAGAGGTGTTTATAAAAAAAATACCCTCAGATAGTACGTTCTTCAACCGAGTTCTCCAGCGTTGTAAAGTGGTTGTTCATAACACCTCTTAAGCTGAAGAAAAAATTGGAATAAGTGGAGAGACTATTTGTGAAAAGTAAAATTTTTTTAATCGTTTTAAGATTGTATGAAGACTTTTTCTATAAGCTTTTGATGGTTTCGGAATCAGTTTTTAACCATTTAGGCATGGTTTTATGGAATTTTTCAGAGTTTTTTCGTGGTTATTTGAGTAGTATCTTTGGAATCATTTCGATCATTCCAGTACTATTTCCATATTATTTTTCGGAATGTTTCGTAATCTTATTGGGATCATCTCAACAACCTTTCGAGATCCGTTCGAATATATTCTTAGATGAGTGTGATATTATTTTTTGGATAGTTCCACAACTATTTTAAAATCATTTCTGCATTATTTTGGAGTATTATTGTAATGATTTCAATAATTTTTCAGGATCTATTCGAGATTGGAACAGGAGAATATAAATCTGAGGTACTGATTGATTTTCTTGCCTCAAGATTTCTCGTTTTAAAACTATGACATTTTTATATTGGTATGTTGCATAATTTGCCATGGAAGGCCCCACGTGTACGAGCTTTTAAATTGTCTGCTCAAGTGTTTTAAACATTTGTAAAATGACAGCCTCAGTGAGGTGGACACTTTTTTACGATAGCACAGGTATGCGCAAAGCACAACACACATTCAAACATATTGTCACGGATATTAGCATCACTAAATTATCCCATCACTAAGGCGATGCTAAGGCCATGCCAAGCAGTATTTACGTTAATAATCAAATCAAGTATACACATATATAAGGCAGCCCAGAGAGATGTCACACACAGATGCATTTACTTATATGCCTATGTGCGCGCGAGAGACTGTAAACTACAAACATTCACATCAATAATTCAATCTTTATGTATCTACATAAACGAATAAATAATTGCGTCTACACATATGTACGTATACGAGCAGCGGAGCGGCAATGCACAAACACATGCATATATCTATCTGAGTTGTGACAAGAGTGAGCAATAATTTGTGCACGTAGTTGTGGCTGACGATTTTGTAGCCGAAACAACTAGTAAGTTCTGGAAATCGAAGAGCCTAGAAGTATGCAGCGTAAACTATAAAAGCGGCGCCAGCGAGTAAGAAGTAATTCAGTTTGATTTGAATTGCCAAGCAGTTACGAGTAAGACGATATCTAGCGAGCAATAGCACTATTATTTTGAAAGTCAGTTTCCTTTAAGATATCAGTTGGTTATTAAGCTATTCGTTGCACAGTTTGTTATTGTGAAGTACTTTAATAAAGGCCATTTTGCATTATTACAAATTGGAGTTATTTATTCAACAGTTTAGTGATTCGAACTTAGCAGAGGATTGTAAATAAGAGGATTTACAAGCAAATTCGTTACAATTGGTGTCAGAAGAGGAATTGTTGAATAAATTCCGAAGATTGGGAATACAACTAGGACATGGCAAAGTTCAGTGAATTGAAGATCCAGCAACTAAAGAAGGAGTTGGAGAGCCGTGGATTGAATACAAGCGGCGTTAAACTTGAACTTCAGGCACGGCTACGAGAGGCAATGGAAGCGGAAGGAATTGATGTGGAAGAGTATGACTTTCATCTTGATGGCGAGGAAGTAACAAAAATTGAAGAGAAAAACGAAACATCGCAGACAGTTACGAGCACAGACTTGAACATGATTTTGGCTGCAATATCTGCTCAAACATCGACAGTGGCTTCTCAACTGGAATCGCAAAAGACAGATATAACATCCATGATGGAAGAACAGAAGACACGTATTGCAGAAATGTCGTCAGAAATAACATCGAAAATTGAAGCACAAGAAACGCGTATTTCACAAATTTCAGCACAGATATCATCTCAGATCTCCACACAACTAGAAGAGCAGGAAGTCCGTATATCATCTAAACTGGAAGCGCATATGGAAGAAAAACTAACCCAGTTTCATGAAGGCTTCAGTGGTCGACAGGATAAAATCGAGGCCGAGGTGGATGCTTTGAGAGGACGTATCGAGCAGTTGCAACTAAATCGCCCAGCAGTTTCAACGAGTAATCCAAAGGTAAAGACACCATCCTTTGACGGTTCTGTTCCTTTTCAGGTCTTTAAGCTACAGTTTGAGAAGACCGCAGCAGTGAACCAATGGAATGCTGAAGATAAAGTTGCAGCTCTGTTCGTGGCACTGAAAGGGCCTGCCGCGGAAATCTTACAGACTATTCCAGAGTACGAACGGAACAGTTATGACGCATTGATGGCTGCTGTAGAACGGCGATACGGAAGCGAACACAGGAAACAGATATTTCAAATAGAATTGCAAAACCGCTACCAAAAAGCTAACGAGACTTTGCAGGAGTTTGCTTCGGACATTGAAAGATTGGCTCATCTTGCAAATGCGGATGCACCCGTGGAATACACGGAAAGAGTGAAGATTCAGAGCTTTATAAATGGCATACGGGACGTCGAAACGAAGCGAGCCACATACGCGAACCCAAAGCAAACATTTTCTGAAACGGTATCCCATGCATTGACCCAGGAAACGGCGTCATTATTGAGTAAACCAGCATACAAAGCTCATCGTGTGGAAGTAGAAAGGCCGGAGTGGGTAGATACAATTTTGGAAGCTCTGAAGGGATCACAACAGAAAAATGCCGGAGTTATGAAATGTTTCAAGTGCGGTAACCCAGGTCACATTGCACGTCATTGCAGTAGCAATTCCAATAGTTCCAACAATGTGGGTGGCCGTAAACGCAGAGCTGAAGGAGACGAGCAAATCTCCAAATCCACTCAATCGTTAAACTAAAGCGAGTCAGCCGCAAGGGGCGACAGCTGGCTCCCTCAATTGAATGCCCCATAATCTCTATCTCGCAAATTGGAAGAAGGTCAAGCAATCTTACTGTTGGAGGACATGTGGACGGAAAGGAACGGTTACTGACTGTAGATACGGGTGCATCTCATTCCATCATTCGAGCGGATTTAGTCAACAAGAAGATAAGACCATTGCTTGGAGCAAGATTACGTACAGCCACGGGAGAGGACACCCAGGTAATTGGAGAAGTAGAATGTGAAGTAGCAATTGGGAACGTCACGGTACTTCACAATTTTATAGTGGCAGGTATTGTTGATGAAATCATAATTGGAGTGGACTTCTTAATCAACCAAGGCATCAAGATCGATATGCAAAGCAAGACGATGCGATATAAGAACATGGATGTGCCACTTAATTTCGGCTACGAGAGAGGCTACAGCAGTAAACGAGTGCTGGTGGAAGAGAGTCAGCAAATACCACCAAAATCAGAAGCAGTCATCTGGGCAAAGGTAGATGGAGATTGTGGGACAAACAAATTGTGGGTTGTCGAAGCAGCAAATAAATCAGCACTGAACATACTTATAGGAAGAACCCTGGCTATGACAAAACAAGATGGACGTATTCCGGTAAGAGTACTCAATGAGTTCAAGTCACCACTCAAACTGACTAAAGGAGCTATTTTGGGAAGATGCCAAGAGGCTGAAGTGGTTATTAACTGTGAACAGCTCCAGGAACACGTTTCAGCTAGTAATACTGATCTTTCAAATGACATCACGGCATGGATGCAGGGGCTAGAGGAAGCATATCAGAGTAAGGCAAAACAACTGCTCCTAAAGTACGCGAACATATTTGACCAGGATGATTCTAAACCAGGCCGCACCAACGTTGTGAAACATCAAATTGACACTGGAGGTGCGAGACCGATCCGTCAAGCTCCACGTAGTGTTCCACTGGCGAAGCGGGAAGTTGTGAGTCAAATCATTCAAGAAATGAACGACAGCGGCGTCATCGAACCATCAGCTAGTCCATGGAGCTCACCGGTAGTACTTGTAAAAAAGAAGGATGGAAAAATGAGGTTTTGCGTGGACTACCGGAAGTTGAATGACGTAACGAAAAAGGATAGCTACCCATTGCCAAGAATTGACGACACTCTGGACTCGCTATCTGGTACGAAATGGTTTTCCACGCTGGACTTGAAAAGCGGCTACTGGCAAGTGGAGGTGAAGGAGGAAGATAAAGAGAAAACAGCCTTCAGTGTCGGTGATGGTCTTTGGCAATTTACAGTGATGCCTTTTGGACTTTGTAATGCACCAGCTACTTTTGAGAGACTCATGGACCAGGTACTGAAAGGACTACATTGGAAAACATGCTTGGTGTACCTGGACGACATCATCGTATTGGGCAAGAACTTTGATGAACATCTTAAGAACTTGGAGGAAGTTTTCCAGAGAATAGCTGGCGCTGGTCTGAAGTTAAGTCCCAAAAAGTGTGCGCTGTTTAAAAAGGAAGTCAATTATTTGGGTCACAAGGTAACGACAGAGGGCATCTGCACTGCGAACGAAAAAATAGAGGCTGTACAGGATTGGCCAAGACCACAGAACCTACATGAATTGAGAAGTTTTCTTGGGCTGTGCACATATTACCGCCGATTTGTACCAAATTTTTCCAGCGTAGCCCATAGCCTCCATGAGCTTACAAGAAAAAACAAAGCTTTTGAATGGAAGAAGGAGCAAGAAGTGGCTTTCCAAACATTGAAGGAGCGTTTGTGCACTGCCCCAATGTTAGCATATCCGATTCCAGGAGCAACATTTATTCTAGATACAGATGCAAGTGGATATGCTATAGGAGGCGTTTTATCACAACTGGTCGATGGACAGGAGAAGGTAGTTGCATATTACAGCCGTTCGATTGGAAAACCAGAGAGGAACTACTGTGTTACGCGGAGAGAGCTGTTGGCATTGGTAGAGTGCATTAAACATTTTCACAAATACCTCTACGGCCAGCGATTCCATGTCAGGACAGATCACGCAGCATTGAAATGGCTTCTGCAGTTCCGTAATCCGGAAGGACAATTGGCACGGTGGATCGAGCGACTTCAAAGCTATGACTTTTCCATTGAGCATCGAAAAGGTAGTACCCATGGAAATGCCGATGCAATGTCACGAAGGCCATGTAGTTTGGAATGCAAGCACTGTTCAAAGGCCGAGGCTAAAGAAGACATTATAGATGTCCGGCTAATGACTATAACGTGTACGGATGAATGGGACAAGGAACAACTAAGAAAGTGTCAGCTAGAAGATACAGATCTGTCACATGTTATGCAAGGGCTCGAACGAAACGAAAGACCAAGCAGAGAGGATATGTCAGCAGAGAGTCCCATTGCGAAGTCATATTGGGCACAGTGGAACAGTTTGGAATTGATATCCGGTTGCTTGCATCGAGTATGGGAGAGTGAGGATGGTCAATGCAAGAAGAAACTTATAGTTGTTCCCAGAAAGAGGATTCCTGACGTGCTCAGCGAGTTGCACAATGGTCCAAGTGGAGGCCATCTTGGAATCACGAAGACACTCGAGAAAATTAAGCAGAGATTCTATTGGGTTGGTTGCCGTCAGTCGGTCACCGAGTGGATTGCCAATTGCGAGGTATGCAACAGAGCGAAAGGGCCCAAAACCCGAAGTCGTGGCCAGATGAAGCAGTATATTTCAGGTGCACCATTTGAAAGGATCGCCATGGATGTCGCAGGTCCATTTCCTACTAGCAACCGCGGAAACAAATACGTACTGGTGGTTATGGATTATTTCAGTAAATGGCCAGAGGTATACCCAATCCCAAACCAAGAAGCAGAAACAGTAGCAGAAGTGGTTAAAAACGAATGGGTTGCAAGGTATGGTGTACCAATGGAGTTACATTCTGACCAAGGCAGGAATTTTGAATCAGCTGTGTTCCAAGAACTGTGCAAGAAGTTGGGCATTCGAAAAACACGGACAACTGCATTGCATCCTCAGTCCGATGGTATGGTGGAACGTTTCAATAGAACATTGGAGGAGCATTTAAGGAAAGTAGTCGACAAGTACCATAAGGACTGGGATACACACATATCATTATTCTTGATGGCCTACCGATCGGCAGTACATGACACAACGGGCCAAACTCCCGCAAAGGTAATTTTTGGCAATGACCTTCGACTGCCAGCTGATTTGAAGTATGGGATAGATGCCGATGCGGAGAGGAATGTCAAGAAATCCACTGATGTCTTAGAAGAAGAGCTGAGAGAGATACACGATCTGGTAAGGCAACGAGCAAAGATTATGAGTGACAAAATGAAAGCAAGGTACGATAAAGCAATTAATTCGGAAGGGTTTCAGGAAGGAGATTTGGTGCTGCTATACAACCCACAACGAAAAAAAGGTTTGTCCCCAAAATTGCAGTGTAACTGGGAAGGTCCATACAAAGTTGTAAAACGGATCAACGATGTAGTGTACCGCATACAAACCATCGGTAAACCACGAACCAAAATGAAGGTGGTCCATTTGGAAAGGCTAGCAACGTTTAGATCGAGAGATTTGTCTGATCGGGACGATCAGACTTAGGTGGAGGGCAGTGTCACGGATATTAGCATCACTAAATTATCCCATCACTAAGGCGATGCTAAGGCCATGCCAAGCAGTATTTACGTTAATAATCAAATCAAGTATACACATATATAAGGCAGCCCAGAGAGATGTCACACACAGATGCATTTACTTATATGCCTATGTGCGCGCGAGAGACTGTAAACTACAAACATTCACATCAATAATTCAATCTTTATGTATCTACATAAACGAATAAATAATTGCGTCTACACATATGTACGTATACGAGCAGCGGAGCGGCAATGCACAAACACATGCATATATCTATCTGAGTTGTGACAAGAGTGAGCAATAATTTGTGCACGTAGTTGTGGCTGACGATTTTGTAGCCGAAACAACTAGTAAGTTCTGGAAATCGAAGAGCCTAGAAGTATGCAGCGTAAACTATAAAAGCGGCGCCAGCGAGTAAGAAGTAATTCAGTTTGATTTGAATTGCCAAGCAGTTACGAGTAAGACGATATCTAGCGAGCAATAGCACTATTATTTTGAAAGTCAGTTTCCTTTAAGATATCAGTTGGTTATTAAGCTATTCGTTGCACAGTTTGTTATTGTGAAGTACTTTAATAAAGGCCATTTTGCATTATTACAAATTGGAGTTATTTATTCAACAGTTTAGTGATTCGAACTTAGCAGAGGATTGTAAATAAGAGGATTTACAAGCAAATTCGTTACAATATTTAAATATAAGACATTTGACTCAAGTTTTATCAAATTTTTTGTTGTTGAAATTACCATAAGCAGGTTTTATTTAATAACTTTTTCATATGTATTTAATTAGCGAGCTTTGCTGATATTGCTTTATACAATGGGTTTTGTAATTGATATTAGAGAAAAATTGTAAGTTTACAAACGGCGATGGTTACTAGGACATGTTTCTGAATTTCACTTCTTCATCAGCTAGCTTTTCGGGAGCTGAGCGTTGAACTCGAGTCTCCAACATTCATATCAGTGCAAGCCTTTTAGCTGCTACGCCATATGAATGTTCCGTTGTTCGCTGTACAATTGGTCTCTAAGAGTTGCCTTTTTTGTTTATATTCCTTTTGATCACCATGTAGGCACATACACTCTGTATGTAGTTTATTCCTAATGGTGTGGATATGATTTTTAGGCGTGCAATATGAGCAAAGCTCGCTAATTAAATACATATGATCATATTGATATAATAGTAACAGCGGAAGTATTAAAAACAAATACTGTAAATATCCGAACAAATGTTACTAAGCTTTCAAAAGCACGCCTAAAAATCATATCCACACCATTAGGAATAAACTACATACAGAGTGTATGTGCCTACATGGTGATCAAAAGGAATATAAACAAAAAAGGCAACTCTTAGAGACCAATTGTACAGCGAACAACGGAACATTCATATGGCGTAGCAGCTAAAAGGCTTGCACTGATATGAATGTTGGAGACTCGAGTTCAACGCTCAGCTCCCGAAAAGCTAGCTGATGAAGAAGTGAAATTCAGAAACATGTCCTAGTAACCATCGCCGTTTGTAAACTTACAATTTTTCTCTAATATCAATAACTTTTTCTACAAAAGCAGATGTGATTTTATGATTTTGTATACTAAATGCTACTTCTTTATTTATCACAAAACCATGTCTGAGACGTTTGTAGCAATCTGTTGTATTTTGGTTTTCCTTTATTTGTGTTTTCTTACATCTTGTTCGCCTGCAATATTGATAAGAAAGTTTAACGTTTTATTCAAATTAAGTGAAAAGTTAAAATTTTTATGAAAACGAAAATATGTAGATTTTTATGTTCAGATTAAATTTTCATTTGATTATTGCTTTGTTGATTTCATTGTTGATATTTGTCTTCACCACTAAGGCTATTGGCCCCTTTAGCTCAGAAAGTATAGCCCAACTCACAGTTATTATTTTATTGGGTACCACTGATGAGTCATAATATCTTCGACCCAAATTCTTGTACCCCAACCAAGCCATCAGTATGAAATGGTTTTAAAAATATAAATCTTGAAGTTTGGAAAACCTTTTCGTAGAAATCTTAAAGCATATTAATACAGAAGAAAATCAATCATTACATGACATATATGACATCACGTTTCAATCTCTCGATTAATAGAAGTGTTCTGTTATTCACTCACTATTGTCTAGACACAATCTTGAAGTTATGAAAAATTCTGAAGTTGTGCCGAAAATAATTTCCAGCTCGTCCTCTAATATTCTACAAATGATACCTAAAGAGTATTGAAATGATTCCAATAATAACAATCTACAAATTATACCGAACCAAACCTGCAGTTATTGAAATAATCCCGAAAATAATAACAAAGTAGACCCAAAAAATCATGTAACAGTCCAAAAACAAAGCCTGAAAGGCTACGAAATATTCCCGAAACTTAGGATTCGTCAACAATGTTGTTAACTATAATTTTAAAGATAAATCAAATCATAAATTCTTTCGTTATGTTTTCAAAGGAACCAAAGCAAGGGCCTTATTCTGTAAATCGATCCAATAGCAATGCTTTCCAAAAGCTGTCAAATTACGCACATTTTTTTTTAAATCCGAAAAAATTTATTTTGAATTGAGTTACATACCAAGGTCACAGAGCTACATATTTTCAAAAAGCAAATTTCTACAAGAATATGTGTTCTATTTAATTTCGTTTTGGTTACACTTAATGTACATGAATGTGTGTGTATGTGTGTTTTATATAAAAATGGGAGGTGTCACGCCCCTTCCCCACTAAGAAACGTTTAATTTCGCTGTATCCCGTAGTTACTTGAAGCTTCTAGAAAATATTTGGTGTAGTGATTGTACATATATACGAGAGCGTAGGATTGGGATTGGAGGTGGGGGTGAGGGTAAAAGTAAAAGTGTGTGTAAGAGTGAGAGTGTGAGCGGTAAATTGAGAGTGAGATGGATATTGAAAAGATAGTGAAATTTCAACGATGCTAGTTTTTAATCAAATAGAACAAATTTCGTTGGTTTTAGTCGGCAATTTTGGAAATTAGTCTCTACTGTTGTTCTATCGTGAGCATTTAAGTTCTTGCAAGAAGCCAAACGGAGCCAAGTTATATAGTTGTGACACAGAGAATACCATACGATGCATTGTGTGGTGTCCATAGCTATACGTTTTATAACTTACTTCTTATTTTTAGCTGTGAGTTTTTGTAATAATGTGAAAAATGAGAATGCTTGAGTTATTATCTGCTATTAAGAATATATAATAAAATTTAAAAAAATATACAATTAGCATAATATAAAGAAAACGTGCATATATCCTTATGCTTGGCTTTCATTTGGTCAAAATTACTGACATAAAAAACTGCCTCAAACTGACCCCGTCGTCAGTTAGGGTCAAAAGCGTTACTTTTTATTGAGCACACATATAGGAATAGGAGTAACGCTCTTGCCAAATTTCATAATGATATCTTCAACGACTGCCAAATTACGTCTTGCAAAACTTTCAAATTATGTTCTTTCAAAAGTGGGCGGTGCCACGCCCATTGTCCAAAATTTTACTAATTTTCTATTCTACGTCATAAGGTCAACCCACCTACCAAGTTTCATAGCCTTATCCGTCTTTGGTAATGAATTATCGCACTTTTTGGGTTTTTCGAAATTTTCGATATCGAAAAAGTGGGCGTGGTTATAGTCCGACTTCGTTAATTTTAAACAGCGATCTGATATGAGTGCCCGGGAACCTACATACCAAATTTCATCAAGGTACATCAAAATTTACTCAAGTTAGCGTGTTTATGGACGGACGGACAGACGGACGGACGGACGGACATGGCTAAATAAATTTCTTTTTTCGCCCAGATCATTTTGATATATAGAAGCCTATATCTATCTCGATTAGTTTATGCCGTTACGGATTACCGTTATACGAACAAAGTTAATATACTCTGTGAGCTCTGCTCAGCTGAGTATAATCACCAAGAACTCCAATCAAGTCAGGAGAAGTAGCCAAAGAAGTCACAGACATTATAATCGAAGCGTGTTTGTTGTATAACTTTAGGTCAGATTGCGGAGGAACCTAGCTAATAGTAATGTATAAATGCATGGATAAGAGATTGATACCAACGCAAAGAAATTCGATTTCGTCAGCTTCAGAAGTTAGAATTTCTTCAGCAAATAGGCTAGCATCTACGGCGATTAAGACACCACCACCGACTTTACTTTGACGATCTTTTCTAAAAATTTCCTATCTATTACATAGAATTCCAGAGTTGAGCACGTGAGGTTTTAGCCAGGTTTTGGCAAATGCCAGTACCTTAAAAGTAAGGTCATGGCTGCTAAGAAAAAGAGATATTAGTTTAGTGTTCAAGCCCCTCACGTTCTGGTAATAGATTTTGATGCCAAGGTCTACAAATAGTTTTTTGAGGCAGCAATAAGTCGTACAGTGCCAGCGACATTTCGAGACCTAGACATAAATTGGTGGACTAATGCTCCATCTGGCCAGAAAGACTTATCCAAAAGCATCTCAAAACAATTTGCAGAAACATCTATCTGGAAAGAAGACATCATCTATCATGGTCAAATATGAATTTTCTTATATGCAGTTTATTCGGCTTTATTTTTGGCGACATAAAATGATTTATAACGTCTGCGGTTGTATCACTTGAGAAGCGGAATACAAAGATAGCGTTTCTGGGACGAACAACTATAGGTTGTCTTCCAACCGTTATTTCCGCATTCTTAAGGCTTGGTAAATTATGAGTTGATGTAGCAATCAAAGTTTTCGTATCTTCTGAACCGCTGGGTTGTAACAGCTGATTTCCAAAAGTTATGGACAAAATAGGAGCAGATGATGTCGACGGCGTCATCGTTAACGCCGTCGTAGAAGGCGTAGGTAGTGGGGGATAACCCTGATTAACATCGAAGGTATCCCGCACACGCTTGTCAGCGATAATGGTCCGCAACTTACAGCAGATTTGTTTAAGTGTTATTGCAAACAACATGGCATCAAACACGTAACTACAGCACCGTTTCACCCCGCATCAAATGGGTTAGCTGAACGTTTTGTTAGAACCTTCAAAACAGCTGTAAAAAAGAATATCGATGACGGTTTACAAATCAAAGCAGCCGTAACCAAATATCTTTCTACATATCGTTTTATGCCAAACGCTGAAGGTAAAACGCCCGCTGAGCTACTACATGGTAGACCAGTTCGTACGTTACTAACCCAACTGTTAGAGCCAACCTTAAGCCACGACAAACCACGCCATAAACTCAAGTTCCAAGTAAACCAACCGGTTTTTGCTCGAAACTACGCAAGAGGGGAGAAGTGGATCAAAGGTTCAATCATAAGACCACTTGGTAAAATGGTTTACATCGTCAAAACGCAACGTGGCAATATCAAACGCCATGCTAACCAGCTAAAGGCTAGATCCACAACCAATAACAACAAAACAACATCGTTACCTATAGCACCTGAGTTCATACAAACTCAGCCAACCAACGAGATGTCTGCACAGGCACATGAAGAACAAGCAACATTGGAAGAACCAAATGATATTAAGCAGCCAAATCTTACACCAACCGAAGAGGCGCAACAACGCAAAAGTTCGCGTGTTCGTCAAGAAGTTCGTCGATATAACGCTCCGGATTTTCGAAACTAATTCGTATTAAATTTCATCACGTTTGTATAATTTACGCATTTTTTGAATTTTAACAATTTCACAATTCATGTTCTTAAATGAAGGGTGGAGTAGTGTTATATATTACATACTGCATTTCAATACTATTTTAAGTAACCTATTTTAGTCCAATGAATTACGACTCTGTGTATATATGGATTTACATACATGAACTTGTACATACATTAACTCGTAATAAATCACTTCAGTTTTAGCTCTTAATCGCGGCGGTCGTTTTTCGGTAATTGTATGTAAGCCTGAAGTAAGTAACCATCACCTTGCATAAACCCAACGGTTCCTAATAGACAGTGAAACCCTAAATTGTTACACTTATATAAAAGTAAAAACTATATTATACAACGTAGTGCATCAAAATTTCTATCTGGTTGGTATCAAACTCAAGAAGCCAAGTTTTTATTTTTTTTAAAAACACAGATCTGGATCTAATGTGTCGTATGTTTTCTGGAAGGGAATTAAAAAGTTTGCAGGATAAGACAGTGTAGGAATTTTTAAACAATGTTGTTCGAAAAACTGGCAAAGAAACAAAAGTGCTATTGTTACTACGCAGGCTGTACATACCTCGACTTGGATTTTGCAAATAGCCACCTCTCATGTAAAAAATTTTTAAAATCTTGTAATAGAACAAATGCCGAACTGGGAATATATTTGATCTTCTAAATAAGTCAAAGGAGTGAGTCCGACGTGGACAACTAAAAATTTTTCTTACCGCACATTTTTGCAGTACAGTTAATTGATTTATTTTATTGGAGTGAGCACCACCCCAACAATTTATTCCATATTCTAATTTTGAATGAAATATACCATAATAAAATGTTTTCAGTGCATGGTTTGGAACGTATTTTCTGAAACGGTAAAGTATACGATTGGTTGAAAGTAAGTATTTTCTTAGAGTTGCGATTTGCTCATTCCAGTTCAGATTACAGTCAATTGTGACTCCTAGGTATTTGAAACTGTTCACTTTTTCAATTTCAAAGCAGTTAGAGTCACATGCTGTATTATTATGAAAAGAACACTCATAACGATGGTTGGAGCACTTATTACTATATAGGATATTACGTTTGCATATTGCACTGTGAAAAGTTATATTAAGATCTTGTGCTTCTTGAAGTTTTGGACTAAAGCACATTAATTTGGTTTTATTGCTGACAACCAGTTTATGTTCCGCAAACCATGACCGAAGTATGTGTATATCGTGGTTAAGATCCGCTATCAAATTTAAAGGATCCGTTGAGTTATACGGAATTCCTAGGTCATCCGCAAATGCTTCGACTTTGCCCTTAAAAGGTTGAATAAATAGTGAGTTCACATAGATAAGGAATAATATGGGACCAAGAACCGATCCTTGTGGTACACCAGAGTTTATGACTTTGGTCTCACTAAGACTGTTGCCTATTTTCACTCTTTGGGTACGATTTCCTAAATAAGAAACAAACCAATTGTATAACAAGCCACGAATTCCCAAATTATAAAGCTCATTTAAAAGACGGCCATGATCAACCATGTCGAATGCTTTTGTTGTGTCCACAAAAAGCCCAGCACAATCTTTTTTTGAATCTATACCCTTGTATATAGTTGAGCAGAAGTCCAAAACAGCATCTTCCGTAGAAAGACCATCCCTTAAACCAATTTGCAAAGTACCAAGAAAATTTATTTTTTCAAAGTAGGATAAC
The DNA here is from genome assembly GCF_040869045.1 of Eurosta solidaginis. Classification (NCBI taxonomy): domain Eukaryota; kingdom Metazoa; phylum Arthropoda; class Insecta; order Diptera; family Tephritidae; genus Eurosta; species Eurosta solidaginis. The sequence goes on from NC_090319.1 coordinate 17,662,912, forward strand.
ATCCTTACTTTTACAATTTTTTCAAAAATTTTATTAATTGATGACAAAAGTAAAATCGGCCTATAGTTAGCCATATCTTTTTTATTGCCTTTTTTGAAAATCGGTATTACAATTCCTAATTTTAATTGTTCTGGGAAAATGACAGTTGTAACACTCAAGTTAAAGATATGTTTTAAAACATCAACAATATTGTATGAGATTTTCTTTAACATAACGTTAGAGATTCCATCATGACCGGAAGAATTACTATTTTTCAAAGATTTGATTGCAATTAAAATTTCCGATCCTGAGATTGGCTCAAAAAAGAAGCTGTTCCTTTTGAAAGAATCTTTAGCTACTCCAAAATCAGAGCAACAATCGCAAGGGGTGTCACATTTGGCGGAAAGTTTGACTTCACAATTGAAGTAAAGTATTCATTAAAATCATTAGCTATTTATTTGGGAACAGAAATATCAACGCCTTCTTTTTGTAAAACAAAATGAGAATCTTGACTTTTTGTGTTTTTATCAATAATCCTATTTATTGCTTTCCACTCTTCTTTTGAATTACCTTTGGATTTATTGACTAAGTTATTATAATAATCGTCCCGACATTTGCGAATTTCTCCATTGATTCGTTTGCATATTTGCTGAAAATGAGTATTCAAATTGGTGTCATATGGATGTTTGTTGCACTTTTTTCCTAATTAATTTTTCAACCTAATTCTATTCAAAAAGCATTTATTTATCCACGGTTTGAGTCTGATTTCTGATGCTTTTTTATTAACGCAGTATGTTGAGGAGTTAATGCATTGCATTAAATTATCTAAAAACAAGCCCTATGCCCTTGATACATTTTCTTCGGCGTATACATTGCTCCAAGTATTTAAGCGAAGTTCATATATTTAGTTGATCAAAATTAATTTTTTCCACAACATGCCTATTTCTTTTTCTAACGTCTTTCTCAACCATTGTGTTTTTAAAGAGAATACCACTCATACAGTGATCCGTGATACCCAGGTCCGCGTTAATAGCGGAACAGGCAGACCAAGAAGAACCAAAGAACGGCACAGTACGTGATCAAGACACGTACCTGCCACTGGTCTAGTAGCTTCGTTTATAAGGGAATATAATCCATTATCTGACAATACCATGTTATAATTATTAACTACAGGGCTTGTACTTAATAGATCCAAATTAAAATCGCCCAAAATTACAAGATTAGTCGTTGATATACTACTTAATAATGAATTGAACTCATCGATAAATAATTGAGCAGGTTGCGAGTGAAGTCTATAAATACAGACAAATACAAAGTTTAATTTGCAAATGCAGTACGAAACCTTTATTGCGTCAGCACTAGTGAGACTAAGTCGTTCAATTTTGCTACAGTCAAACGAATCATGAACAAAAACCCCCACACCGCCAGCTGGATACGAATCATTAGCACTTGCATAGAATTATTAATTAGGTAAATTCTATTTCTCAATCTCAAAAGAATATATCCAGATTTCTGATACAAAAATAAGGCTAGGTAGGTTCAGGAAAGCATCAAGATTTGTTGCCAATAGATCGTACAGTATAAGCAGATTTAAATTGATAAGAATTCGATGAGCATTCAAATCAGAAATACTTCTAATGGTTGTTATGGGGGGCTCTTCAGTTATGAGATCAATATTATTATTTAAGTTATTAAACATAAGGCTAATAGGCAACAAATATATTTAGTTTTTTATTTTGTTGAGATCCTCAAAAGACCTTACAACACAGGCATCACCATTATCAACCTTTTTTAGAAGTATAGTGGAACTTCGAATCCATAGGTACTTGAATCTTTTCTCTGTTTTTACTTTTTTTGCTGACATAAACAAATCCCTAGTATATTTGGTAAGGCGATCATTTATGTAGATGTTTTGTTTTTTATCGCCACCATAAACAGACGCATTTAACTTCCCTTTACATGTTTTTTACTCTGCATGATCTTCTTCTTAACATCAAACGAAGAGAGTTTGGCACAAATAATATTGTCAACAGTGTTTGATTATTTAATGCGCTTTACATAACACTTACTAATATCTTCTGCTGAGAGAGTGAGATTAAGAGCTTCTCTAAATATTCTTTGCACACACTCTCCTACATTTGCATTATCCACGTTAGGTACACCAACTAACTCAATTTCGTTCTCCAGTTGCTTTTGCTCTCTCCAGTTGAGTCTACTTTCCAGATTGTTTTCTTTCATGTTTAGCTTTGCAATTAACAATATCTTTAATGCCGACGAGACTGCTCTGTGTTTCAAATGCTTTCCAAATAAAACACTGGCATTCAAAAATGAGAAATGGTTTGGTGGAAAACAAAGCAAGGTGAGAGGGAAGCAATATGACTGGATCGGAACAGCTAAAATTGCTTGTAATCGGAAAGGCCAAAAATCCGAGGTGCTTCAAGGGAATAAAATCTTTAGTTGTCGATTATGAGTTTTACAAAAAATTTGGTGATGAAAACAGGAAGGTGTTGTTTTTTTAATAACTGCACTGCGCACCCTAAAGATGTAAAAGACATTATTAATTATTAATGTTTTTAACTCTTTACATGATTTGGAAGCTTTTATTGAAAATGAAAAATGGAAACTATAACTCAATCAAAACTTACTGGTTATTTTAAATAAAATTACAAAAAAAATTATAGTTTCTATATAATGAAATTTCTATATAATGAAGTGATTTTCAGGTCCCCTGGGAATTCACTATAGGGAAGTTCCACTGTAATCACAACAAAAAAAACAGCAAGCAGCCACACTTATGTACCTGTACACATTAAAACAAGCAGCCACGCTTATGTACAAGGGAATGAAGAATATTCCACGCACATAACCAACAGATCGAAGTGAAAAGAAATCTCACATACACACATGTATTCATCAGCTAAGAGCAGAAGTTCTTACTCACACATAAACATGCATATAGTAAGTATGCGATAATACTGTTCCATGTTCGTGAAAAGTCTAGACTTTAGGAGAAATATACGAACGAGGCAACAGAGGGTATAAAAGCAGCACAAGCTGAGGAATAACTAATCAGTTCGATTTAAACACGCTATTAGTTGTGAAGTATAATTGTGAAGTACTACTCCCAAAGTAGTCTTAATAAAGAACATTTTGCAATACTGAATAATGGAGTTATTTATTCCACAGTTGAGCGATTCTAACATTAGCACAAGGTGTATAATTATCAGAAATCCCCAAAATTCGTTAAAATTTTAATTTGTACATGTACATAAGTGTGGCAGCTTGTTGTTTTTGTTTTTGTGATTATATACTAACAGCATAGTGATGCTAATATTCGCCACAATATATAGATTAAAAAGAAAAAAGTTGTTTTTGCGAGAGGTAAGTTAAACCGGAATCTTTTGTATTTATCTTTCCAGCGCAGAGCAAGCAAAACTACTAAAACCTACGGAAGACGAAGTAAATCAGTATATGTACAGCGAGGAAGAGTTAACTGACCTATCGAGGCTTCAAGATTATTCAAAGGCTCAAAAACCAACTTTGAGTTTAACGAAAGCTTTGCATTCAGGTGTGGTGCAGTGTGTACAACTGCACATCTTTATAATGGGTGCGTGCAAAGAGTTTGAGCAAATTTATAATTATTACTGCCTACTCAAATCGCTACAAGTTATTTCGCAGACTTGTTTGATAGCTTTTGGTGGCGCTGTCGTAAGTTAATTGAGATTTCTATATATAATTTGATATTTTTTTCCTTCGGTTTTTCTTGTTAAACAATTTCAAAAAATTCTGTTCGGTATTTGTATTTTACACTTTTCTTTTTCTTTCCTTTTCAGAATGACCTAACACTGGCACTCGCCTTCAATACAGTACAATATTTGTTTTTAACAATTTCCGATATGTTTATGTATACCTACTTTGCTGAAATTTTGGGTCGTCATAGCGTACGTTGTGGCGAAGCATATTGGCGTTCTCAATGGATTAATCATGATATGCTCATACGACAGGATATTTTAATTTTTTTAGAAAACAGCAAGCGTGCTATAAAATTTACCGCAGGCAATTTTTATGAAATGGATATTAAATCTTTGCAACGCGTAAGTAAATAAATTAAAAGTATGCATTATGCTTCCCCAATATTCGCTTATGCAATTTTTTATTTTTATACCCAGCTGTACTTGTACACAGGGTATTATAACTTTGATTGGATAATGGTTGGTTGTACAGGTATAAAGTAATCGAGATAGATATAGAATTCCATATATCAAAGTCATCAGTATCGAAAAAAAATTTGATTGAGCCATGTCCGTCCGTCTGTCCGTCTGTCCGTTAACACGATAACTTGAGTAAATATTGAGATATATTCACCAAATTTGGTACAAGAGCTTATATGGACCCAGAATAGATTGGTATTGAAAATCGAAATCGGATGATAAGCACGCCCCCTTTTTATATATATAAAATTTTGGAAAACACAAAAAACTTGATTATTTAGTAAATAATACACCTAGAATGTTGAAATTTGAGGTGTGCACTGATATTGAGACTTGATAAAAATTTGAAAAAATTTTTAAACCTATCGTAACGAAATTCGGCAGAGAGGTTGCCTTTACTATAAGGAATACTTTGAAGAAAAATTAACGAAATCGGTTAAGGACCACGCCCACTTGTATATAAAAGATTTTTAAAAGGGCCGTGGACGAATAAAATAAGCTATATCTTTGCAAAAAAGAGCTTTATATCAATATCCCAAGTGAATTTGTAACAATAATAGGAAAGACTTCAAATTAAAAAAAAAAAAAAACAAGCGTGGCACCGCCCTTTTTATGACTAAGCAATTTTCTATGTTTCGGGAGCCATAACTCGAAGAAAAATTAACGGATCGTAATAAATAAATTTTCCCCATAGCAGGAAATATTTCTAGAAAAAATGACGAGATCGGTTTAAAAAGGGTCGTAGGCAAAAATAATAAGTTAAATCTTAGCGAAAATAATTTTGTACCAATCGTATTTTGTGCCATTATAACAAGAAATGGGAAAAAATTCAAATCTTGAAAAATTTGAATCGGTTAAATCGCATTCTTTTATATAAAAGATTTTGTAAAAGTGCGTAGATGCAGGTATTAAGCTGTTTCTAGTAAAAGTTGGAATATTTCGTTTATAATCCTGGCCTGTTTTTTTTGTAATAACGCTTTTTAGTACAATGGCACTTGTGTGTTTATGTTTATTGTTTTGTTATATCTTTATTTTAAAATAAGCAGTAGGGAAATCCCCATATGTGAAGGAAAACTGCGTTATTACCCGCTCAAGGTAATTGACGTTACCTTCTGTACCCTTTTTGCGTCTTTTAAACGAAAATGAGTTCAGAATAGAACCATATGTATATGTATTATTGCGCAGCCTTGTAACACTATTAAGCACACAAAACAAAAAACAACAGCATTTCAAGTGTACAGCTGGGTATGTAATGTTCGATTTCACCCGAACTTAGACTTCCTTACTTGTTTACAATAACTTTTCTAGCTGATTAGTTGAGGTATTAGTAAATTTACTATACAGCTCAGTAGGTATTGAATTAGAAAGCCTGGAGGTACTCATAGGATTTTCGAGTTAGCTCGCTATTCATTCAAGTATGCGATATGTAGTATAGAGTTGGCATATCCCATGACTTTTGTGGAACAACGTGATCTGTGTTTGTGTACTTTGAGTCACAGCGTTTTTTATTCGTGACTGTGACTGAACAATGATAGAAAGGAAATCTGGTAAAAATCCTTGTTCACACCACAAGGTTTAATAACCAAAGTACATAGATAGTTTTTTCAGGAGAGCATTTCAAATGTTCAAATCGTTACTTAAAATCAGGGAATTGACATGAACTTGCTATTTTGCCCTAAATGTCTGATTGTGCCCGCGAGCCTAAATAGCCAAAGTCATTTTACATAGTTTTTCAAGAGAGCATTTTAATGTTTCAATGAAAAAGATAAACTTCACATTATTAAGCTAGATGTATGTAAATAAGTTGTATCTTAGTTGACTGCTTAATATTCAAAGTAGTATTAATTTATTTAGAAGATACATAACAAAATAGACAGTTTGGCGCTTTTGCCAATTTTCAAATATTAATATAACTTAAGCTGTTTTTGGTGCGCCTCATTTTTTTCTTTGTATAACCAAACGAGCCGGACCCGTGCACATCTTGCGCGACAAATATAAAAGTTTAATATCAAATATCAACAGAAATCATCTATTCTATCAATCAAACATCTATAAACTTACATGCGCTTGCGCTGCCATCTGGCGAATGTTAGCAACTGCCGGTAATGCAGTGTTAGTTCTAATCAAATATTCACAATAGTGCCATAGTACAAATTAATTTCTTTGTGTGCTCATAATCGTTAATTTTTAACAAATTATTTTAATAAAATATACCTAAACAAAAGCACTACGACCAACAATGCCCAAAGCCCGCTAATAGCACGAATCCCCATCTTTACAACCAAAATTTTATTTATCGATTTGGTTTCCAAATAAGAGCGAAAAAGGGACTTGTTTATAAAAACCGCAATTAGAAATAATATATATGATAAAAGAGACCTTAATCCGCATCACAGTACAATGATTTTGGTAACGATTTGAACATTTAACACTCTTCCCTTGAAAACCTATTAATTATGACAAGTTGTCAAGGAATGAATCTAAAACCGGTTAGAAAACCGAAACTGGAACGTTATTTTAATCAGTTTCACACTTTAGATATTGTCGCCGAAACAGGTACACGAATATTTACCCCCTCTCATGTAGTCTAATGCTTGGTTTTCACTTTGTCAAATAATTTGACCACAAACTTTGCCATATCAATGGAAACGGCAACAATCTCAAATGCATTTGCCGTATGTTTTGACTATAAAGTATGGCAAATTTGATATTCAAATTTCATTTGCTAATAATGCAACAGCGTGTGAAACAACGGGAAACAATAAACAGGTTGTGAAATAGCTGAACACACAATGTTAGCGTAGGTTTTGACCACGCACTGATTTATCGACTGTTATTGAGTAATGTGACATAAAGTAACGCTTTTGACCCTAAAGGACCACGGGGTCAGTTTGAGGCAGTTTTTTATGTCAGTAATTTTGACCAAATGAAAGCCAATCATAAGAATATATGCACGCTTTTATTATATTATGCTAATTGTGTATTTTTTTCAATTTTATTATATGTTCTTAATTACAGATAATAGCTCAAGCATTCTCATTTTTCACATTATTACAAAAACTCGCAGTCAAAAATAAAAATTAAGTTGTAAAACGTATAGCTATGGACACCACATAATGCATCGTATGGTATTCTCTGTGTCACAACTATATAACTTGGCTCCGTTTGGCTTCTTGCAAGAACTTAAATGCTTACGATGGAACAACAGTAGAGACTAATTGCCAAAATTGCCGACTAAAACCAACGAAATTTGTTCAATTTGATTAAAAACTAGCATCGTTGAAATTGCACTATCCTTTCAATATCCATCTCACTCTCAATTTACCGCTCGCACTCTCACTCTTGCTCACACTTTTACTTTTACCCTCACCCCCACCTCCAATCCCAATCCTACGCTCTCGTATATGTATATGTACAATCACTACACCAAATATTTTCTAGAAGCTTGAAGTAACTACGGGATACAGCGAACTTAAACGTTTCTTAGTAGGGAAGGGGCGTGGCACCTCCCATTTTTATATAAAGCACACATACACACACATTTTTGTAAGAATGGGACAACATTACATTAAGTGTAACCAAAACGAAATCAAATAGAGTACATATTCTTGTAGAAATTTGTTTTTGAAAATATGTAGCTCTGTGACCTTGGTATGTAACTCAATTCAAAAAAATTTTTTTTTTGGATTTACAAAAAAAAAAAATTGCGTAATTTGACAGCTTTTGGAAAGCATTGCTATTGGATCGATTTACAGAATAAGGCCCCTGCTTTGGTTCCTTTGAAAAAATAACGAAAGAATTTATGATTGCATTTATCTTTAAAATTAAAGTTAACAACATTGTTGACGAATCCTAAGTTTCGGGAATATCTCGTAGCCTTTCGGGCTATGTTTTTGGGACTGTTACATTTTTACTGTTACTATTTTTTTGGGTCTACTTTGTTATTATTTTCGGGAATATTTCAATAACTCCAGGATTGATTCGGTATAATTTATAGATTGTTGTTATTGGAATCATTTCAATACTCTTTAGGTATCATTTGTAGAATATTAGAGGACGAGATGGAAACTATTTTCGGCACAACTTCAGAATTTTTCATAACAAAATCATAAAATCACATCTGCTTTTGTAGAAAAAGTTATTAAATAAAACCTGCTTATGGTAATTTCAACAACAAAAAATTTGATGAAACTTGAATCAAATGTCTTATATTTAAATATGTTTGAATGCGTGTTGTGCTTTGCGCATACCTGTGCTATCGTAAAAAAGTTTCCACCTCACTGAGGCTGTCATTTAAAAAATAAATAAATAAATCAGTACCTCAGATTTATATTCTCCTGTTCCTATCTCGAATAGATCCTGAAAAATTATTGAAATCATTACAATAATACTCCAAAATAATGCAGAAATGATTTTAAAATAGTTGTGGAACTATCCAGAAAATAATATCACACTCATCTAAGAATATATTCGAACGGATCTCGAAAGATTGTTGAGATGATCCCAATAAGATTACGAAACAATCCGAAAAATAATATCGAAATAGTACTGGAATGATCGAAATGATTCCAAAGATACTACTCAAATAATCCCGAAAAACCCTGAAAAATTTCATAAAACCATGCCTAAATGGTTCAAAACTGATTCCGAAGCCATCAAAATCTTATAGAAAAAAGTCTCCATAAAATCTTAAAACGATTAAAAAATTGAACTTTTCATAAATAGTCTCTCTACTTATTCCAAATTTTTCTTCAGCTTAAGAGGTGTTATGAACAACCACTGTACAACGCTAGAGAATTCGGTTGAAGAACGTCCTATCTGAGGGTATTTTTTTTATAAACCCCTCTGCTTATGTCAAAATGTAATGAATTTGAGCTCAGTTAGGGTGGTACAAAGAGATTTCTCAATTTCTGCGCTATGGATAATGCTGAATACATCTTTAGGATGAGTTGACATGGAATGCACCACATATTCATAAAATGTAGACTATACATAAGTGTTTTCTAAAGGCCTATGGTACGTTGAATTTGAACCGATTGTTGTAAATTTAAAGTTTATTCTGGTTTTCGAGAAATTCGCACCTTAAAGTGTTAGTAATACGGTTTTTTGCTCCTAGTTATTTGTTTGTTTGGCCACTAAGAAAAACAATTTTAAACATGCTGATATCGGGCCGCCTCGGGAAGTATACATTAAAGGGTCTTACCAAATTAAAGGGCGCTGCTGTGGCGGACGTTTTTTTCCCTTATATTTAATATTAAACCATTGAGCCCGCCTTGTTGGGGAGGAGGTGGTACCACCAAGATGAAAACTCAAGATCTTATGATAATAAGGATTTAAAATGGAGAGCTGAGTCGCAAGCCAAAGAAGACACAACCGCTATAAGTGAAGGTTTGGACTCGGGTGGTGAAGGTAATGGAGACCCAATGAGCTTCGGTGTAAACGGGGAGGCAATATTTAGGACTTCGGCTGTTCCCGAGAGGGGAGTGATGGGCCAAGCAGTCACTGAATGATTGGATGTCTACTGAAAGGCGGAATTTTAATGCTCAACATGATGCGGGAAGAACCAAGTAAGCCGCTTCTAACCTTTGATTCTGCAACAACATATTGTAATTTCAGTGCTCCTAGATGTAAATATCAAAGGCTGTATATTGGGCATCAAGAATTTGCACGAGTCTGGTTTTTACTATTGTATGTACTTGCAAAAATAAAGATATGTATTTTCTAATTTATATGTATGTTTTTCACGCGAAATATATGTATGGATATTAACCTGGGCCGATTTGTATGGACGAAAGTTCACCGATATCGCGCCATCCATTTTTCGATCGGATTTGGGTTCAGGAAAAAAATTTTCACTAAGCATACCCAAAAAAATAATTTTCGAGACTGCGAAAAAAAAAATGGCGAAAGGGTAAATGTTTCGACCAAAGCACTCCCCAAAATCCAAAAAACTGTTGTAAAAACGTTGGCTATAATCATATTTATAATTTATGGCGCTTTAAGTGTTTTTGACCAATTAAGAGCTTCTGACTAATCAAATAAAACTTAGCGCGTTTTAATTAACACTTTTGAATAACAACAAAGATTATACGTATGTCAATAGGAAGTATATTTTGTTTACTGTTATGAATTTTTTTTGTTTGTTAATGAAGAAAGTGTTTACACACTAACATATGGCTTTATAACAATAGCTTAATTAGTTAAACATAAGAGTTGTTTGCGGTGTACAATCACTACATGCCGTCAGAGCTGAAAACGGAACTGCGTAAAATCGTTAAATACCGTCAGATCTGACTAGCAGTCCAATTATAAACATTTCTTAAGAGTTGAAATATAAGTTGCCCTTGGATTTGTCAGATAATACTATAGTTTTTTCGTTATCTGGAAAACATAAACAAAGTTAAGAAAACATTAGACGGCATTTCGGAACTATTTTTGTATCATTTTCGGACCCTTCCAGGATCTTTTAATCTACACAATTCTCTTTGGTTTTAGCTAATTTTAGTTTCAATCCTTTGTTCTATGAATAGTAATTCCTTCACCCCTGTCACATCAATTAATTTAAATTAAAAACAAAATGTATTTTTTTGATTCGAAAATATTGTATTGTACTATTCACGTAAGCGTAATATTGAGGTTATCAGCTCATTTAGTTATTTTTTTTTTACATTGGCTAAAATAATTTTTAAACAGATAATTTGATAAGCAGGCTAAAGTGAATAGCCAATATATTTTATTTTCTCCTTGCGGACGGGGCCACGGGTAAAGGTTTGTACATATAAAAACAACTCATTACTAAGAAATTTTCTTTTGAAAAACTAAAGCAAGTGTTTCGTTAAAGCTGAGCTCATTCCATTTCGCAGAACTATGCATAAGTTCCTTAAAAAATCTGTTTGTTCAACTAATTGAAAAAAAACAAGATGTTTTTTTGTACTATTACTGAAATCTGTAACAAAAAGTTTTTGTTTATTTTTTATTCACAAGACCCAATTAGGTATAAATCGCGTCAACAAAATTTATCACGTAGTACTTTATACTTAAAAGCAGTTGGGAAACAGATAAAACTAATTAAGTGGACCATTTGTTCTTTTCAGTATTTAGTCATTAAAAATACGGCTATTGTACACATGTCTAATTAACAACACAATTCAACTCTACGAATACATATATAAACAACTCATTACTAGGAAATTTGCTTTTGAAAAACTAAAACAAGAGCTTCGTTAAAGCTGAGCTCATTCCATTTCGATGAAATATGTATAAGTTCCTTAAAAAATCTGTTTGTTCAACTAATTAAAAAAAAAACAAGATGTGTTTTTGTACTATTCCTGAAATCGGTAACAAAAAGTTTTTGTTTATTTTTTATTCACAAGACCCAATTAGGTATAAATCGCGTCAACAAAATTTATCACGTAGTACTTTATACTTAAAAGCAGTTTGGAAACAGATAAAACTAATTAAGTGGATCCTTTGTTCTTTTCTGTATTTATTCATTAACAATACGGCTATTGTACACATGTCTAATTAACAACACAATTCAACTCTACGAATACATATACAAACAACTCATTTCTAGGAAATTTCCTTTTAAAAAACTAAAACAAGTGCTTCGTTAAAGCTGAGCTCATTCCATTTCGCAGAAATATGCATAAGTTCCTTAAAAAATCTGTTTGTTCAACTAATTAAAAAAAAAACAAGATGTTTTTTTGTACTATTCCTGAAATCGGTAACAAAAAGTTTTAGTTTATTTTTTATTCACAAGACCCAATTAGGTATAAATCGCGCCAACAAAATTTATTACGTAGTACTTTATACTAAAAAGCAGTTTGGAAACAGATAAAACTAATTAAGTGGATCCTTTGTTCTTTTCTGTATTTATTCATTAACAATACGGCTATTGTACACATGTCTAATTAACAACACAATTCAACTCTACGAATACATATACAAACAACTCATTACTAGGAAATTTGCTTTTGAAAAACTAAAACAAGAGCTTCGTTAAAGCTGAGCTCATTCCATTTCGATGAAATGTGCATAAGTTCCTTAAAAAATCTGTTTGTTCAACTAATTAAAAAAAAAACAAGATGTTTTTTTGTACTATTCCTGAAATCGGTAACAAAAAGTTTTAGTTTATTTTTTATTCACAAGACCCAATTAGGTATAAATCGCGCCAACAAAATTTATCACGTAGTACTTTATACTTAAAAGCAGTTTGGAAACAGATAAAACTAATTAAGTGGACCCTTTGTTCTTTTCAGTATTTAGTCATTAAAAATACGGCTATTGTAAACATATCTAATTAACAACACAATTCAACTCTACGAATACATATATAAACAACTTATTACTAGGAAATTTTCTTTTGAAAAACTAAAACAAGAGCTTCGTTAAAGCTGAGCTCATTCCATTTCGCTGAAATATGTATAAGTTCCTTAAAAAATCTGTTTGTTCAACTAATTAAAAAAAAAACAAGATCTTTTTTTGTACTATTCCTGAAATCGGTAACAAAAAGTTTTTGTTTATTTTTTATTCACAAGACCCAATTAGGTATAAATCGCGCCAACAAAATTTATTACGTAGTACTTTATACTAAAAAGCAGTTTGGAAACAGATAAAACTAATTAAGTGGACCCTTTGTTCTTTTCAGTATTTAATCATTAAAAATACGGCTATTGTAAACATATCTAATTAACAACACAATTCAACTCTACGAATACATATATAAACAACTTATTACTAGGAAATTTTCTTTTGAAAAACTAAAACAAGAGCTTCGTTAAAGCTGAGCTCATTCCATTTCGCTGAAATATGTATAAGTTCCTTAAAAAATCTGTTTGTTCAACTAATTAAAAAAAAAAACAAGATCTTTTTTTGTACTATTCCTGAAATCGGTAACAAAAAGTTTTTGTTTATTTTTTATTCACAAGACCCAATTTGGTATAAATCGCGCCAACAAAATTTATTACGTAGTACTTTATACTAAAAAGCAGTTTGGAAACAGATAAAACTAATTAAGTGGACCCTTTGTTCTTTTTAGTATTTAATCATTAAAAATACGGCTATTGTAAACATATCTAATTAACAACACAATTCAACTCTACGAATACATATATAAACAACTTATTACTAGGAAATTTTCTTTTGAAAAACTAAAACAAGAGCTTCGTTAAAGCTGAGCTCATTCCATTTCGCTGAAATATGTATAAGTTCCTTAAAAAATCTGTTTGTTCAACTAATTAAAAAAAAAAACAAGATGTTTTTTTGTACTATTCCTGAAATCGGTAACAAAAGGTTTTTGTTTATTTTTTATTCACAAGACCCAATTAGGTATAAATCGCGTCAACAAAATTTATCACGTAGTACTTTATACTTAAAAGCAGTTTGGAAACAGATAAAACTAATTAAGTGAACCCATTGTTCTTTTCTGTATTTATTCATTAAAAATACGGCTAACGGCTATTGTACACATATCTAATTAACAACACAATTCAGTTCTACGAATACATATATAAACAACTCATTACTAGGAAATTTTCCTTTTAAAAACTAAAACGAGTGTTTCGTTTAAGCTGAGCTCATCCCATTTCGCAGAAATATGCATAAGTTCCTTAAGAAATCTGTTTGTTCAACTAATTAAAAAAAAAAACAAGATGTGTTTTTGTACTATTCCTGAAATCGGTAACAAAAAGTTGTTGTTTATTTTTTATTCACAAGACCCAATTAGGTATAAATCGCGTCAACAAAATTTATCACGTAGTACTTTATACTTAAAAGCAGTTTGGAAACAGATAAAACTAATTAAGTGAACCCTTTGTTCTTTTCTGTATTTATTCATTAAAAATACGGCTATTGTACACATATCTAATTAACAACACAATTCAGTTCTACGAATACATATATAAACAACTCATTACTAGGAAATTTTCCTTTTAAAAACTAAAACGAGTGTTTCGTTTAAGCTGAGCTCATCCCATTTCGCAGAAATATGCATAAGTTCCTTAAGAAATCTGTTTGTTCAACTAATTAAAAAAAAAAAAACAAGATGTGTTTTTGTACTATTCCTGAAATCGGTAACAAAAAGTTTTTGTTTATTTTTTATTCACAAGACCCAATTAGGTATAAATCGCGTCAACAAAATTTATCACGTAGTACTTTATACTTAAAAGCAGTTTGGAAACAGATAAAACTAATTAAGTGAACCCTTTGTTCTTTTCTGTATTTATTCATTAAAAATACGGCTATTGTACACATATCTAATTAACAACACAATTCAGTTCTACGAATACATATATAAACAACTCATTACTAGGAAATTTTCTTTTGAAAAACTAAAACGAGTGTTTCGTTAAAGCTGAGCTCATTCCATTTCGCAGAAATATGCATAAGTTCCTTAAAAAATCTGTTTGTTCAACTAATTAAAAAAAAAAAACAAGATGTTTTTTTGTACTATTCCTGAAATCGGTAACAAAAAGTTTTTGTTTATTTTTTATTCACAAGAACCAATTAGGTATAAATCGCGTCAACAAAATTTATCACGTAGTATTTTATACTTAAAAGCAGTTTGGAAACAGATAAAACTAATTAAGTGAACCCTTTGTTCTTTTCTGTATTTATTCATTAAAAATACGGCTATTGTACACATATCTAATTAACAACACAATTCAGTTCTACGAATACATATATAAACAACTCATTACTAGGAAATTTTCTTTTGAAAAACTAAAACGAGTGTTTCGTTAAAGCTGAGCTCATTCCATTTCGCAGAAATATGCATAAGTTCCTTAAAAAATCTGTTTGTTCAACTAATTAAAAAAAAAAACAAGATTTTTTTTGTACTATTCCTGAAATCGGTAACAAAAATTTTTGTTTATTTTTTATTCACAAGAACCAATTAGGTATAAATCGCGTCAACAAAATTTATCACGCGTGAAAAACATACATATAAATTAGAAAATACATATATTTATTTTTGCAAGTACATACAATAGTAAAAACCAGACTCATGCAAATTCTTGATGCCCAATATACAGCCTTTGATATTTACATCTAGGAGCACTAAAATTAAAATATGTTGTTGCAGAATCAAAGGTTAGAAGCGGCTTACTTGGTTCTTCCCGCATCATGTTGAGCATTAAAATTCCGCCTTTCAGTAGAGATCCAATCATTCAGTGACTGCTTCGCCCCATCACTCACCCTCTCGGGAACAGCCGCAGTCCTACATATTACATCCCCGTTTACACTGAACCTCATTGGGTCTCCATTACCTTCACCACCCGAGTCCAAACCTTCACTTATAGCGGTTGTGTCTTCTTTGGCTTGCAACTCAGCTCTCCATTTTAACTCCTTATTATCATAAGATCTTGAGTTTTCATCTTGGTGGTACGACCTCCTCCCCAACAAGGCGGGCTCAATGGTTTAATATTAAATATAAGGGAAAAAAACGTCCGCCACAGCAGCGCCCTTTAATTTGGTAAGACCCTTTAATGTATACTTCCCGAGGCGGCCCGATATCAGCATGTTTAAAATTGTTTCTCTTAGTTGCCAAACAAACAAATAACTAGGAGCAAAAAACCGCATTACTAACACTTTAAGGTGCGAATTTCTCGAAAACCAGAATAAACTTTAAATTTACAACAATCGGTTCAAATTCAACGTACCATAGGCCTTTAGAAAACACTTATGTATAGTCTACATTTTATGAATATGTGGTGCATTCCATGTCAACTCATCCTAACGATGTATTCAGCATTATCGATAGCGCCGAAATTGAGAAATCTCTTTGTACCACCCTAACTGAGCTCAAATTCATTACATTTTGACATAAGCAGAGGGGTTTATAAAAAAAAATACCCTCAGATAGGACGTTCTTCAACCGAATTCTCTAGCGTTGTACAGTGGTTGTTCATAACACCTCTTAAGCTGAAGAAAAATTTGGAATAAGTAGAGAGACTATTTATGAAAAGTTCAATTTTTTAATCGTTTTAAGATTGTATGGAGACTTTTTTCTATAAGCTTTTGATGGCTTCGGAATCAGTTTTGAACCATTTAGGCATGGTTTTATGAAATTTTTCAGGGTTTTTTCGGGATTATTTGAGTAGTATCTTTGGAATCATTTCGATCATTCCAGTACTATTTCGATATTATTTTTCGGATTGTTTCGTAATCTTATTGGGATCATCTCAACAATCTTTCGAGATCCGTTCGAATATATTCTTAGATGAGTGTGATATTATTTTCTGGATAGTTCCACAACTATTTTAAAATCATTTCTGCATTATTTTGGAGTATTATTGTAATGATTTCAATAATTTTTCAGGATCTATTCGAGATAGGAACAGGAGAATATAAATCTGAGGTACTGATTTATTTTCTTGCCTCAAGATTTCTCGTTTTAAAACTTTGACATTTTTATATTGGTATGTCGCATAATTTGCCAGGGAATGCCCCATATGTACGAGCTTTTAAATTGTCTGCTCAAGTGTTTTAATCATTTTTTAAATGACAGCCTCAGTGAGGTGGAAACTTTTTTACGATAGCACAGGTATGCGCAAAGCACAACACACATTCAAACATATTTAAATATAAGACATTTGATTCAAGTTTTATCAAATTTTTTGTTGTTGAAATTACCATAAGCAGGTTTTATTTAATAACTTTTTCTACAAAGGCAGATGTGATTTTATGATTTTGTTGTGAAAAATTCTGAAGTTGTGCCGAAAATAGTTTCCATCTCGTCATCTAATATTCTACAAATGATACCTAAAGAGTATTGAAATGATTCCAATAATAACAATCTACAAATTATACCGAATCAATCCTGGAGTTATTGAAATAATCCCGAAAATAATAACAAAGTAGACCCAAAAAATCATGTAACAGTCTCAAAAACATAGCCCGAAAGGCTACGAGATATTCCCGAAACTTAGGATTCGGCAACAATGTTGTTAACTTTAATTTTAAAGATAAATGCAATCATAAATTATTTCGTTATTTTTTCTGTAATTCGATCCAATAGCAATGCTTTCCAAAAGCTGTCAAATTACGCAATTTTTTTTTGTAAATCCAAAAAAATTTATTTTGAATTGAGTTACATACCAAGGTCACAGAGATACATATTTTCAAAAAGCAAATTTCTACAAGAATATGTGCTCTATTTAATTTGGTTTGGTTACACTTAATGTAATGTTGTCCCATTCTTACAAAAATGTGTGTGTATGTGTGTTTTATATAAAATGGGAGGTGCCACACCCCTTCCCTACTAAGAAACGTTTAAGTTCGCTGTATCCCGTAGTTACTTCAAGCTTCTAGAAAATATTTGGTGTAGTGATTGTACATATACGAGAGCGTAGGATTGGGATTGGAGGTGGGGGTGAGGGTAAAAGTAAAAGTGTGTGTAAGAGTGAGAGTGCGAGCGGTAAATTGAGAGTGAGATGGATATTGAAAGGATAGTGTAATTTCAACGATGCTAGTTTTTAATCAAATAGAACAAATTTCGTTGGTTTTAGTCGGCAATTTTGGAAATTAGTCTCTACTGTTGTTCCATCGTAAGCATTTAAGTTCTTGCAAGAAGCCAAACGGAGCCAAGTTATATAGTTGTGACACAGAGAATACCATACGATGCATTATGTGGTGTCCATAGCTATACGTTTTACAACTTAATTTTTATTTTTGACTGCGAGTTTTTGTAATAATGTGAAAAATGAGAATGCTTGAGCTATTATCTGTAATTAAGAACATATAATAAAATTGAAAAAAATACACAATTAGCATAATATAATAAAAGCGTGCATATATTCTTATGATTGGCTTTCATTTGGTCAAAATTACTGACATAAAAAACTGCCTCAAACTGACCCCGTGGTCCTTTAGGGTCAAAAGCGTTACTTTATGTCACATTACTCAATAACAGTCGATAAATCAGTGCGTGGTCAAAACCTACGCTAACATTGTGTGTTCAGCTATTTCACAACCTGTTTATTGTTTCCCGTTGTTTCACACGCTGTTGCATTATTAGGAAATGAAATTTGAATATCAAATTTGCCATACTTTATAGTCAAAACATACGGCAAATGCATTTGAGATTGTTGCCGTTTCCATTGATATGGCAAAGTTTGTGGTCAAATTATTTGACAAAGTGAAAAGCAAGCATTAGACTACATGAGAGGGGGTAAATAATCGTGTACCTGTTTCGGCGACAATATCTAAAGTGTGAAACTGATTAAAATAACGTTCCAGTTTCGGTTTTCTAACCTGTTTTAGTTTAATTCCTTGACAACTTGTCATAATTAACAGGTTTCCAAGGGAAGAGTGTTAAATGTTCAAATCGTTACCAAAATCATTGTATTGTGATGCGGATTAAGGTCTCTTTTATCATATATATTATTTCTAATTGCGGTTTTTATGTACAGGTCCCTTTTTCGCTCTTATTTGGAAACCAAATCGATAAATAAAGTTTTGGTATATTTTATTAAAATAATTTGTTAACAAGTAAGGAAGGTTAAGTTCGGGTGTAACCGAACATTACATACTCAGTTGAGAGCTATGGTGACAACATAAGGGAAAATAACCATGTAGGAAAATGAAACGAAAGAAACCCTGGAATCAAATGAAAGGCATTAAGAGTATTTTATGAGGGAGTGGGCCATAGTTCTATAGGTGGACGCCATTTAGGGATATAGCCATAAAGGTGGATCAGGGTTGACTCTAGAATGCGTTTCTACCATATGGGTATCAAATGAAAGGTGCTAATGAGTATTTTAAAAGGGAGTAATCCTTAGTTCCATAGGTGGACGCCGTTTCGAGATATCGCCACAAAGGTGGACCAGGGGTGACCCTAGAATTTGTTTGTACAATATGGGCATCAAACGAATGGTGTTAATGAGTATTTTAAAAGGGAGTGGGCCTTAGTTCTATAGGTGGATGCCGTTTCGAAATATCGCCATAAAGGTGGACCAGGGGTGATTCTAGAATGTGTTTGTACGATATGGGTATCAAATTAAAGGTATTAATGAGGGTTTTAAAAGGGAGTGGTGGTTGTTGTATAGGTGGTCGCCTTTTCGAGATATCGCCATACAGGTGGACCAGGGGCGACTCTAGAATGCGTTTGTACGATATGGGTATCAAATGAAAGGTGTTAATGAGTATTTAAAAGGGAGTAATTCTTAGTTCTATAGGTGGACGCCGTTTCGAGATATCGCCATATAGGTGGGCCAGGGGTGACTCTAGACTTTGTTTATACGATATGGGTATCAAATTAAAAGTATTAATGAGGGTTTTAAAAGGGAGTGGTGGTTGTTGTATAGGTGGTCGCATTTTCGAGATATCGCCATAAAGGTGGACCAGGGGTGACCCTAGAATTTGTTTGTACAATATGGGTATCTAAAGAAAGGTGTTAATGAGTATTTTAAAAGGGAGTAATCCTTAGTTCCATAGGTGGACGCCGTTTCGAGATATCGCCATAAAGGTGGAACAGGGGTGACCCTAGAATTTGTTTGTACAATATGGGTATCAAAAGAAACGTGTTAATGAGTATTTTAAAAGGGAGTAATCCTTAGTTCCATAGGTGGACGCCGTTTCGAGATATCGCCATAAAGGTGGAGCAGGGGTGACCCTAGAATTTGTTTGTACAATATGGGTATCTAAAGAAAGGTGTTAATGAGTATTTTAAAAGGGAGTAATCCTTAGTTCCATAGGTGGACGCCGTTTCGAGATATCGCCATAAAGGTGGAACAGGGGTGAATTTGTTTGTACAATATGGGTATCAAAAGAAACGTGTTAATGAGTATTTTAAAAGGGAGTAATCCTTAGTTCCATAGGTGGACACCGTTTCGAGATATCGCCATAAAGGTGGGTATGCAATACGGGTATCAAACAAAAGGAGTTAATGAGTATTTTAAAAGGGAGTGGACCTTAGTTCTATAGGTGGACGCCTTTTCGAGGTATCGCAATAAAGGTGGACCAGGGGTGACTCTAGAATGAGTTTGTACGATATGGGTATCAAATTAAAGGTATTAATGAGAGTTTTAAAAGGGAGTGGTGTGAAGGCGTTTTCCAGATATCGACCAAAATGTGGGCCAGGGTGACCCAGAACATCATCTGTTGGATACCGCTTATTTATTTATATATGTAATACCTGCCAAGATTTTAAGGGTTTTTTATTTCGCCCTGCAGAACTTTTTCATTTTCTTCTACTTAATATGGTAGCTGTCACAACCATTTTATAAAGTTTTTTCTAAAGTTATATTTCGCGTCAATAAAACAATCCAATTACCTTACCATGTTTAATCCCTTTTTCGTATTTGGTATAGAATTATGGCATTTTTTCATTTTTCGTAATTTTCGATATCGAAAAAGTGGGCGTGATCATAGTCGGATTTCGTTCATTTTTCATACCAAGATAAAGTGAGTTCAAGTAAGCACGTGAACTAAGTTCAGTAAAGATATGTCGATTTTTGCCCAAGTTATCGTGTTAAAGGCCATGTGGAAGGATAGACGGATGACTGTGTATAAAAACTGGGCGTGGTATCAACCGATTTCGCCCATTTTCACAGAAAAGAGTTAACGTCATAAAATCTATGCCCCTACCAAATTTCAAAAGGATTGCTTAATTTTTGTTCGACTTATGGCGTTAAAAGTATCCTAGACAAATTAAATGAAAAAGTCACGCCCATTTGGAGATTTTCTGTTAATTTTGTATTTTGGTGCACCATATCATTATTGGAGTTGAATGTTGACATAATTTACTTATATACTGTAAAGATATAAAATTTTTTGTTAAAATTTTACTTTAAAAAAAATTTTTTTTTTAAAAGTGGGCGTGGTCCTTCTCCGATTTTGCTAATTTTTATTAAGCGTACATATAGTAAAAGGAGTAACGTTTCTGCCAAATTTCATCATCATATCTTCAACGATTGCCAAATTACAGCTTGCAAAATTTTAAATTACCTTCTTTTAAAAGTGGGCGGTGCCACGCCCATTGTCCAAAATTTTACTAATTTTCTATTCTGCGTCTTAAGTTCAACTCGCCTACCAATTTTCGTCGCTTTAGATGTCTTTTGTAATGAATTATCGCACTTTTTCGGTTTTTCGAAATTTTCGATATCGAAAAAGTGGGCGTGGTTATATTCCGATATCGTTCATTTTAAATAGCGATCTGAGATGAGTGCTCAGGAACCTACATACCAAATTTCATCAAGATACCTCAAAATTTACTCAAGTTATCGTGTTAACGGACGGACGGACGGACGGACGGACATGGCTCAATCAAATTTTTTTTCGATCCTGATTATTTTGATATATGGAAGTCTATATCTATCTCGATTCCTTTATATATGTACAACCAACCGTTATCCAATCAAACTTAATATACTCTGTGAGCTCTGCTCAACTGAGTATAAAAATTAACGATTATGAGCACACAAAGAAATTAATTTGTACTATGGCACTATTGTGAATATTTGATTAGAACTAACACTGCATTACCGGCAGTTGCTAACATTCGCCAGATGGCAGCGCAAGCGCATGTAAGTTTATAGATGTTTGATTGATAGAATAGATGATTTCTGTTGATATTTGATATTAAACTTTTATATTTGTCGCGCAAGATGTGCACGGGTCCGGCTCGTTTGGTTATACAAAGAAAAAATGAGGCGCACCAAAAACAGCTTAAGTTATATTAATATTTGAAAATTGGCAAAAGCGCCAAACTGTCTATTTTGTTATGTATCTTCTAAATAAAGTAGTACTACTTTGAATATTAAGTAGTCAACTAAGATACAACTTATTTACATACATCTAGCTTAAAAATGTGAAGTTTATCTTTTTCATTGAAACATTAAAATGCTCTCTTGAAAAACTATGTAAAATGACTTTGGCTATTTAGGCTCGCGGGACACAATCAGACATTTAGGGCAAAATAGCAAGTTCATGTCAATTCCCTGATTTTAAGTAACGATTTGAACATTTGAAATGCTCTCCTGAAAAAAACTATCTATGTACTTTGGTTATTAAACCTTGTGGTGTGAACAAGGATTTTGACCAGATTTCCTTTCTATCATTGTTCATTCACAGTCACGAATAAAAACCGCTGTGACTCAAAGTACACAAACACAGATCACGTTGTTCCACAAAAGTCATGGGAGATGCCAACTCTAGACTACATATCGCATACTTGAATCAATAGGGAGCTAACTCCAAAATCCTATGAGTACCTCCAGGCTTTCTAATTCAATACCTACTGAGCTGTATAGTAAATTTACTAATACCTCAACTAATCAGCTAGAAAAGTTATTGTAAACAAGTAAGGAAGTCTAAGTTCGGGAGAAATCGAACATTACATACCCAGCTGTACACTTGAAATGCTGTTGTTTTTTGTTTTGTGTGCTTAATAGTGTTACAAGGCTGCGCAATAATACATATACATATGGTTCTATTCTGAATTCATTTTCGTTTAAAATACGCAAAAAGGGTACAAAAGCTAACGTCAATTACCTTGAGCGGGTAATAACGCAGTTTTCCTTCACATATGGGGATTTCTCTACTGCTTATTTTAAAATAAAGATATAACAAAACAATAAACATAAACACACAAGTGCCATTGTACTAAAAAGCGTTATTACAAAAAAAAGGGCAGGGTTATTAACATAATATTCCAACTTTTACTAGAAACAGCTTAATACCTGCATCTACGCACTTTTACAAAATCTTTTATATAAAAGAATGCGATTTAACCGATTCAAATTTTTCAAGATTTGAATTTTTTCCCATTTCTTGTTATAATGGCACAAAATACGATTGGTACAAAATTATTTTCGCTAAGATTTAACTTATTATTTTTGCCTACGACCGTTTTTAAAGTCATTTATCTAAAAGAGGGCGTGGTCTTTAACCGATCTCATCCATTTTTTCTAGAAATATTTCCTGCTATAGGAAAAATTTTTTATTACGATCCGTTGATTTTTCTTCGAGTTATGGCTCCCGAAACATAGAAAATTGCTTAGTCATAAAAAGGGCGGTACCGTCAATGGTGCCGGAGATTATTCAAACGTACTTCGGTCGACCAGAGTATATACTGGAATCATTAAAACGCTATGCCTTCGCTGAAGGGGTGAAAATACGCGGGTCGAAAACGACACGATGAGAACGTCGATAGAAATACTGAATGCATATGATGGTGCTAAATACAGTATAGATGAAGTGCATACTTTCCAACAATTTCGTTTGCCTACCCAGTCACTAAATATGGAAAAAATCGTGCAAATGTACCCGTATTTAAGCGGGCTTCCAATCAAATCCTCCAAAAACCTAAAACCAACTATCCTTATTGGAACTAACTGTTGGAAGTTGGCCGTGCCAACGAAAATCAAAGAAGGTAATTGGCTCGGAGCGATTGCCACCAAGTGTCGCTTTGTGTGGGCCATACAATGAACCATATCTTCCTACCCCGGCACGCCCCATTATATATATACATCTGTGCGATTGTAAAAAAGATTATGAAAGCCTGCATGAAGAGGTGAAAGAGTATTTCAACCTCGAAAACTCACAGAAAAAAACATTGATGTCGCCCAAAGATCGGAGAGCGCTTCAAATATTGAATTCCACTTGTCGACAAGATGGCGCGCATTATGAAGTAGGTTTATTATGGAAGCAAGACGTTCGAAAGCTACCTAATAGCTACGACAACGCAATTAAATGTTTTTCATGTATGCAAAAGAAATTAGCCAAAGATGCGAGCCTGCGACAAAGTATGCAAGAAAGAATAAACAATTTGCTGGCCAAAGGGTACCCAAAAAAGCTATCGCCAGAAGTAATATACAGCCCAATGGATCGTGTGTGGTACTTGCCTATTTTTATTGGTCTCAATCCAAACAAACCTTGTTTGGGACGCGGCTGCAAAGTCCATGGGAATTGTAATTGCCAGTGGCCGAGATCTGTTGAACTCCCTTACTGATGATAATTGCCTTCAAAACCGGAGAAGTGGCAATTTGCGGGAAAATAGCTGAAATGTTCCATCAGATAAAAGTCAGAGATGCCGACATGCACGCCCAATGCTTTCTATGGAGCGACAATCAAGAGAAGTTGAGCAATCGGGACGTAGAGGTAATGAAAGCATTAACATTCGGCATTAGTTGCGCGCCATGCATCGCACACTACGTTCGCGACGTAAATGCCAGGAAATATGAGGAGACGGCTCCACGGGCGGTCGAGTCTATACACAAGTTCCGCTTTGTTGATGATTTCATTGACAGCGTAGATACGGAAGAAAAGCTGTGCAACTTGCTGCACAAGTCAAAAGTATTCACGCTAACGCCGGATTTCATATTCGTAATTTGACGTCGAACTCACCCCTTGTGCTTAGAGAACTCGGGGAGGAAGCTGCTGACGCTCAAAATCCAAAGGGAATGGATCACAAAGAAAAAGTATTAGGGTTTTTTTGGGATCCAAACAACGATGTTTTCAAATTCATTTGTAGATTTTCTAAAATGCGGTGCGACATCTTGCAAAACGAGATAGTACCGACAAAAGAGGGAAGTGCTCCAAACTTTGATGTCAATTTTCGATCCCTTCGGCTTCCTAGCGAACTACACAATTGTGCTAAAGATATTGCTGTAAGAAGTATGGCGGTCCTTCGTTGGCTGGAATGACTAGATGACCCCCTGCTAACTGAGATCAATAGCCAATGGTTTATTTGGAAGACGTTGTTGTCAGCAATATCAAACACGACGATTCCTCGATGCTGCTCGCCCCTACTAACGAAATCTACGTTTTACTACACACATTCGTGGACGCCAGCTAATACGCGTACTCAGCCGTTTGTTATATATGAATTGTGTTATTAATTAGATATGTGTACAATAGCCGTATTTTTAATGAATAAATACAGAAAAGAACAAAGGGTCCACTTAATTAGTTTTATCTGTTTCCAAACTGCTTTTAAGTATAAAGTTCTACGTGATAAATTTTGTTGACGCGATTTATACCTAATTGGTTCTTGTGAATAAAAAATAAACAAAAATTTTTGTTACCGATTTCAGGAATAGTACAAAAAAAATCTTGTTTTTTTTTTTTAATTAGTTGAACAAACAGATTTTTTAAGGAACTTATGCATATTTCTGCGAAATGGAATGAGCTCAGCTTAAACGAAACACTCGTTTTAGTTTTTAAAAGGAAAATTTCCTAGTAATGAGTTGTTTATATATGTATTCGTAGAACTGAATTGTGTTGTTAATTAGATATGTGTACAATAGCCGTATTTTTAATGAATAAATACAGAAAAGAACAAAGGGTTCACTTAATTAGTTTTATCTGTTTCCAAACTGCTTTTAAGTATAAAGTACTACGTGATAAATTTTGTTGACGCGATTTATACCTAATTGGGTCTTGTGAATAAAAAATAAACAAAAACTTTTTGTTACCGATTTCAGGAATAGTACAAAAACACATCTTGTTTTTTTTTTTAATTAGTTGAACAAACAGATTTCTTAAGGAACTTATGCATATTTCTGCGAAATGGGATGAGCTCAGCTTAAACGAAACACTCGTTTTAGTTTTTAAAAGGAAAATTTCCTAGTAATGAGTTGTTTATATATGTATTCGTAGAACTGAATTGTGTTGTTAATTAGATATGTGTACAATAGCCGTATTTTTAATGAATAAATACAGAAAAGAACAAAGGGTTCACTTAATTAGTTTTATCTGTTTCCAAACTGCTTTTAAGTATAAAGTACTACGTGATAAATTTTGTTGACGCGATTTATACCTAATTGGGTCTTGTGAATAAAAAATAAACAAAAACTTTTTGTTACCGATTTCAGGAATAGTACAAAAACACATCTTGTTTTTTTTTTTAATTAGTTGAACAAACAGATTTTTTAAGGAACTTATACATATTTCAGCGAAATGGAATGAGCTCAGCTTTAACGAAGCTCTTGTTTTAGTTTTTCAAAAGAAAATTTCCTAGTAATAAGTTGTTTATATATGTATTCGTAGAGTTGAATTGTGTTGTTAATTAGATATGTTTACAATAGCCGTATTTTTAATGATTAAATACTGAAAAGAACAAAGGGTCCACTTAATTAGTTTTATCTGTTTCCAAACTGCTTTTTAGTATAAAGTACTACGTAATAAATTTTGTTGGCGCGATTTATACCTAATTGGGTCTTGTGAATAAAAAATAAACAAAAACTTTTTGTTACCGATTTCAGGAATAGTACAAAAAAAGATCTTGTTTTTTTTTTAATTAGTTGAACAAACAGATTTTTTAAGGAACTTATACATATTACAGCGAAATGGAATGAGCTCAGCTTTAACGAAGCTCTTGTTTTAGTTTTTCAAAAGAAAATTTCGTAGTAATAAGTTGTTTATATATGTATTCTTAGAGTTGAATTGTGTTGTTAATTAGATATGTTTACAATAGCCGTATTTTTAATGACTAAATACTGAAAAGAACAAAGGGTCCACTTAATTAGTTTTATCTGTTTCCAAACTGCTTTTAAGTATAAAGTACTACGTGATAAATTTTGTTGGCGCGATTTATACCTAATTGGGTCTTGTGAATAAAAAATAAACTAAAACTTTTTGTTACCGATTTCAGGAATAGTACAAAAAAACATCTTGTTTTTTTTTTAATTAGTTGAACAAACAGATTTTTTAAGGAACTTATGCACATTTCATCGAAATGGAATGAGCTCAGCTTTAACGAAGCTCTTGTTTTAGTTTTTCAAAAGAAAATTTCCTAGTAATGAGTTGTTTGTATATGTATTCGTAGAGTTGAATTGTGTTGTTAATTAGACATGTGTACAATAGCCGTATTGTTAATGAATAAATACAGAAAAGAACAAAGGATCCACTTAATTAGTTTTATCTGTTTCCAAACTGCTTTTTAGTATAAAGTATTGCGTAATAAATTTTGTTGACGCGATTTATACCTAATTGGTTCTTGTGAATAAAAAATAAACCAAAACCTTTTTAATTACCGATTTCAGGAATAGTACAAAAAAACATCTTGTTTTTTTTTCAATTAGTTGAACAAACAGATTTTTTATGGAACTTATGCATATTTCTGCGAAATGGAATGAGCTCAGCTTTAACGAAGCACTTGTTTTAGTTTTTTAAAAGGAAATTTCCTAGAAATGACTTGTTTATATATGTATTCGTAGAGTTGAATTGTGTTGTTAATTAGACATGTGTACAATAGCCGTATTTTTAATGACTAAATACTGAAAAGAACAAATGGTCCACTTAATTAGTTTTATCTGTTTCCCAACTGCTTTTAAGTATAAAGTACTACGTGATAAATTTTGTTGACGCGATTTATACCTAATTGGGTCTTGTGAATAAAAAATAAACAAAAACTTTTTGTTACAGATTTCAGTAATAGTACAAAAAAACATCTTGTTTTTTTTTTTCAATTAGTTGAACAAACAGATTTTTTAAGGAACTTATGCATATTTCTGCGAAATGGAATGAGCTCAGCTTTAACGAAACACTTGCTTTAGTTTTTCAAAAGAAAATTTCCTAGTAATGAGTTGTTTTTATATGTACAAACCTTTACCCGTGGCCCCGTCCGCAAGGAGAAAATAAAATATATTGGCTATTCACTTTAGCCTGCTTATCAAATTATCTGTTTAAAAATTATTTTAGCCAATGTAAAAAAAAAATAACTAAATGAGCTGATAACCTCAATATTACGCTTACGTGAATAGTACAATACAATATTTTCGAATCAAAAAAATACATTTTGTTTTTAATTTAAATTAATTGATGTGACAGGGGTGAAGGAATTACTATTCATAGAACAAAGGATTGAAACTAAAATTAGCTAAAACCAAAGAGAATTGTGTAGATTAAAAGATCCTGGAAGGGTCCGAAAATGATACAAAAATAGTCCCGAAATGCCGTCTAATGTTTTCTTAACTTTGTTTATGTTTTCCAGATAACGAAAAAACTATAGTATTATCTGACAAATCCAAGGGCAACTTATATTTCAACTCTTAAGAAATGTTTATAATTGGACTGCTAGTCAGATCTGACGGTATTTAACGATTTTACGCAGTTCCGTTTTCAGCTCTGACGGCATGTAGTGATTGTACACCGCAAACAACTCTTATGTTTAACTAATTAAGCTATTGTTATAAAGCCATATGTTAGTGTGTAAACACTTTCTTCATTAACAAAAAAAAAAAATTCATAACAGTAAACAAAATATACTTCCTATTGACATACGTATAATCTTTGTTGTTATTCAAAAGTGTTAATTAAAACTCGCTAAGCTTTATTTGATTAGTCAGAAGCTCTTAATTGGTCAAAAACACTTAAAGCGCCATAAATTATAAATATGATTATAGCCAACGTTTTTACAACAGTTTTTTGGATTTTGGGGAGTGCTTTGGTCGAAACATTTACCCTTTCGCCATTTTTTTTTTCGCAGTCTCGAAAATTATTTTTTTGGGTATGCTTAGTGAAAATTTTTTTCCTGAACCCAAATCCGATCGAAAAATGGATGGCGCGATATCGGTGAACTTTCGTCCATACAAATCGGCCCAGGTTAATATCCATACATATATTTCGCGTGAAAAACATACATATAAATTAGAAAATACATATCTTTATTTTTGCAAGTACATACAATAGTAAAAACCAGACTCGTGCAAATTCTTGATGCCCAATATACAGCCTTTGATATTTACATCTAGGAGCACTGAAATTACAATATGTTGTTGCAGAATCAAAGGTTAGAAGCGGCTTACTTGGTTCTTCCCGCATCATGTTGAGCATTAAAATTCCGCCTTTCAGTAGACATCCAATCATTCAGTGACTGCTTCGCCCCATCACTCCCCTCTCGGGAACAGCCGAAGTCCTAAATATTGCCTCCCCGTTTACACCGAAGCTCATTGGGTCTCCATTACCTTCACCACCCGAGTCCAAACCTTCACTTATAGCGGTTGTGTCTTCTTTGGCTTGCGACTCAGCTCTCCATTTTAAATCCTTATTATCATAAGATCTTGAGTTTTCATCTTGGTGGTACGACCTCCTCCCCAACAAGGCGGGCTCAATGGTTTAATATTAAATATAAGGGAAAAAAACGTCCGCCACAGCAGCGCCCTTTAATTTGGTAAGACCCTTTAATGTATACTTCCCGAGGCGGCCCGATATCAGCATGTTTAAAATTGTTTTTCTTAGTGGCCAAACAAACAAATAACTAGGAGCAAAAAACCGTATTACTAACACTTTAAGGTGCGAATTTCTCGAAAACCAGAATAAACTTTAAATTTACAACAATCGGTTCAAATTCAACGTACCATAGGCCTTTAGAAAACACTTATGTATAGTCTACATTTTATGAATATGTGGTGCATTCCATGTCAACTCATCCTAAAGATGTATTCAGCATTATCCATAGCGCAGAAATTGAGAAATCTCTTTGCACCACCCTAACTGAGCTCAAATTCATTACATTTTGACATAAGCAGAGGGGTTTATAAAAAAAATACCCTCAGATAGGACGTTCTTCAACCGAATTCTCTAGCGTTGTACAGTGGTTGTTCATAACACCTCTTAAGCTGAAGAAAAATTTGGAATAAGTAGAGAGACTATTTATGAAAAGTTCAATTTTTTAATCGTTTTAAGATTTTATGGAGACTTTTTTCTATAAGCTTTTGATGGCTTCGGAATCAGTTTTGAACCATTTAGGCATGGTTTTATGAAATTTTTCAGGGTTTTTCGGGATTATTTGAGTAGTATCTTTGGAATCATTTCGATCATTCCAGTACTATTTCGATATTATTTTTCGGATTGTTTCGTAATCTTATTGGGATCATCTCAACAATCTTTCGAGATCCGTTCGAATATACTCTTAGATGAGTGTGATATTATTTTCTGGATAGTTCCACAACTATTTTAAAATCATTTCTGCATTATTTTGGAGTATTATTGTAATGATTTCATTAATTTTTCAGGATCTATTCGAGATAGGAACAGGAGAATATAAATCTGAGGTACTGATTTATTTATTTATTTTTTAAATGACAGCCTCAGTGAGGTGGAAACTTTTTTACGATAGCACAGGTATGCGCAAAGCACAACACGCATTCAAACATATTTAAATATAAGACATTTGATTCAAGTTTCATCAAATTTTTTGTTGTTGAAATTACCATAAGCAGGTTTTATTTAATAACTTTTTCTACAAAAGCAGATGTGATTTTATGATTTTGTTATGAAAAATTCTGAAGTTGTGCCGAAAATAGTTTCCATCTCGTCCTCTAATATTCTACAAATGATACCTAAAGAGTATTGAAATGATTCCAATAACAACAATCTATAAATTATACCGAATCAATCCTGGAGTTATTGAAATATTCCCGAAAATAATAACAAAGTAGACCCAAAAAAATAGTAACAGTAAAAATGTAACAGTCCCAAAAACATAGCCCGAAAGGCTACGAGATATTCCCGAAACTTAGGATTCGTCAACAATGTTGTTAACTTTAATTTTAAAGATAAATGCAATCATAAATTCTTTCGTTATTTTTTCAAAGGAACCAAAGCAGGGGCCTTATTCTGTAAATCGATCCAATAGCAATGCTTTCCAAAAGCTGTCAAATTACGCAATTTTTTTTTTTTGTAAATCCAAAAAAAAATTTTTTTGAATTGAGTTACATACCAAGGTCACAGAGCTACATATTTTCAAAAACAAATTTCTACAAGAATATGTACTCTATTTGATTTCGTTTTGGTTACACTTAATGTAATGTTGTCCCATTCTTACAAAAATGTGTGTGTATGTGTGCTTTATATAAAAATGGGAGGTGCCACGCCCCTTCCCTACTAAGAAACGTTTAAGTTCGCTGTATCCCGTAGTTACTTCAAGCTTCTAGAAAATATTTGGTGTAGTGATTGTACATATACATATACGAGAGCGTAGGATTGGGATTGGAGGTGGGGGTGAGGGTAAAAGTAAAAGTGTGAGCAAGAGTGAGAGTGCGAGCGGTAAATTGAGAGTGAGATGGATATTGAAAGGATAGTGCAATTTCAACGATGCTAGTTTTTAATCAAATTGAACAAATTTCGTTGGTTTTAGTCGGCAATTTTGGCAATTAGTCTCTACTGTTGTTCCATCGTAAGCATTTAAGTTCTTGCAAGAAGCCAAACGGAGCCAAGTTATATAGTTGTGACACAGAGAATACCATACGATGCATTATGTGGTGTCCATAGCTATACGTTTTACAACTTAATTTTTATTTTTGACTGCGAGTTTTTGTAATAATGTCAAAAATGAGAATGCTTGAGCTATTATCTGTAATTAAGAACATATAATAAAATTGAAAAAAATACACAATTAGCATAATATAATAAAAGCGTGCATATATTCTTATGATTGGCTTTCATTTGGTCAAAATTACTGACATAAAAAAATGCCTCAAACTGACCCCGTGGTCCTTTAGGGTCAAAAGCGTTACTTTATGTCACATTACTCAATAACAGTCGATAAATCAGTGCGTGGTCAAAACCTACGCTAACATTGTGTGTTCAGCTATTTCACAACCTGTTTATTGTTTCCCGTTGTTTCACACGCTGTTGCATTATTAGCAAATGAAATTTGAATATCAAATTTGCCATACTTTATAGTCAAAACATACGGCAAATGCATTTGAGATTGTTGCCGTTTCCATTGATATGGCAAAGTTTGTGGTCAAATTATTTGACAAAGTGAAAACCAAGCATTAGACTACATGAGAGGGGGTAAATATTCGTGTACCTGTTTCGGCGACAATATCTAAAGTGTGAAACTGATTAAAATAACGTTCCAGTTTCGGTTTTCTAACCGGTTTTAGTTTCATTCCTTGACAACTTGTCATAATTAATAGGATTTCAAGGGAAGAGTGTTAAATGTTCAAATCGTTACCAAAATCATTGTACTGTGATGCGGATTAAGGTCTCTTTTATCATATATATTATTTCTAATTGCGGTTTTTATAAACAAGTCCCTTTTTCGCTCTTATTTGGAAACCAAATCGATAAATAAAATTTTGGTTGTAAAGATGCGAATTCGTACTGTTAGCGGGCTTTGGGCATTGTTGGTCGTAGTGCTTTTGTTTAGGTATATTTTATTAAAATAATTTGTTAAAAATTAACGATTATGAGCACACAAAGAAATTAATTTGTACTATGGCACTATTGTGAATATTTGATTAGAACTAACACTGCATTACCGGCAGTTGCTAACATTCGCCAGATGGCAGCGCAAGCGCATGTAAGTTTATAGATGTTTGATTGATAGAATAGATGATTTCTGTTGATATTTGATATTAAACTTTTATATTTGTCGCGCAAGATGTGCACGGGTCCGGCTCGTTTGGTTATACAAAGAAAAAAATGAGGCGCACCAAAAACAGCTTAAGTTATATTAATATTTGAAAATTGGCAAAAGCGCCAAACTGTCTATTTTGTTATGTATCTTCTAAATAAATTAATACTACTTTGAATATTAAGCAGTCACCTAAGATACAACTTATTTACATACATCTAGCTTAATAATGTGAAGTTTATCTTTTTCATTGAAACATTAAAATGCTCTCTTGAAAAACTATGTAAAATGACTTTGGCTATTTAGGCTCGCGGGCACAATCAGACATTTAGGGCAAAATAGCAAGTTCATGTCAATTCCCTGATTTTAAGTAACGATTTGAACATTTGAAATGCTTTCCTGAAAAAACTATCTATGTACTTTGGTTATTAAACCTTGTGGTGTGAACAAGGATTTTTACCAGATTTCCTTTCTATCATTGTTCAGTCACAGTCACGAATAAAAAACGCTGTGACTCAAAGTACACAAACACAGATCACGTTGTTCCACAAAAGTCATGGGATATGCCAACTCTATACTACATATCGCATACTTGAATGAATAGCGAGCTAACTCGAAAATCCTATGAGTACCTCCAGGCTTTCTAATTCAATACCTACTGAGCTGTATAGTAAATTTACTAATACCTCAACTAATCAGCTAGAAAAGTTATTGTAAACAAGTAAGGAAGTCTAAGTTCGGGTGAAATCGAACATTACATACCCAGCTGTACACTTGAAATGCTGTTGTTTTTTGTTTTGTGTGCTTAATAGTGTTACAAGGCTGCGCAATAATACATATACATATGGTTCTATTCTGAACTCATTTTCGTTTAAAAGACGCAAAAAGGGTACAGAAGGTAACGTCAATTACCTTGAGCGGGTAATAACGCAGTTTTCCTTCACATATGGGGATTTCTCTACTGCTTATTTTAAAATAAAGATATAACAAAACAATAAACATAAACACACAAGTGCCATTGTACTAAAAAGCGTTATTACAAAAAAAAGGGCAGGGTTATTAACATAATATTCCAACTTTTACTAGAAACAGCTTAATACCTGCATCTACGCACTTTTACAAAATCTTTTATATAAAAGAATGCGATTTAACCGATTCAAATTTTTCAAGATTTGAATTTTTTCCCATTTCTTGTTATAATGGCACAAAATACGATTGGTACAAAATTATTTTCGCTAAGATTTAACTTATTATTTTTGCCTACGACCCTTTTTAAACCGATCTCGTCATTTTTTCTAGAAATATTTCCTGCTATGGGGAAAATTTATTTATTACGATCCGTTGATTTTTCTTCGAGTTATGGCTCCCGAAACATAGAAAATTGCTTAGTCATAAAAAGGGCGGTGCCACGCTTGTTTTTTTTTTTTTTTAATTTGAAGTCTTTCCTATTATTGTTACAAATTCACTTGGGATATTGATATAAAGCTCTTTTTTGCAAAGATATAGCTTATTTTATTCGTCCACGGCCCTTTTAAAAATCTTTTATATACAAGTGGGCGTGGTCCTTAACCGATTTCGTTAATTTTTCTTCAAAGTATTCCTTATAGTAAAGGCAACCTCTCTGCCGAATTTCGTTACGATAGGTTTAAAAATTTTTTCAAATTTTTATCAAGTCTCAATATCAGTGCACACCTCAAATTTCAACATTCTAGGTGTATTATTTACTAAATAATCAAGTTTTTTGTGTTTTCCAAAATTTTATATATATAAAAAGGGGGCGTGCTTATCATCCGATTTCGATTTTCAATACCAATCTATTCTGGGTCCATATAAGCTCTTGTACCAAATTTGGTGAAGATATCTCAATATTTACTCAAGTTGTCGTGTTAACGGACAGACGGACGGACATGGCTCAATCAAATTTTTTTTCGATACTGATGACTTTGATATATGGAATTCTATATCTATCTCGATTACTTTATACCTGTACAACCAACCATTATCCAATCAAAGTTATAATACCCTGTGTACAAGTACAGCTGGGTATAAAAATAAAAAATTGCATAAGCGAATATTGGGGAAGCATAATGCATACTTTTAATTTATTTACTTACGCGTTGCAAAGATTTAATATCCATTTCATAAAAATTGCCTGCGGTAAATTTTATAGCACGCTTGCTGTTTTCTAAAAAAATTAAAATATCCTGTCGTATGAGCATATCATGATTAATCCATTGAGAACGCCAATATGCTTCGCCACAACGTACGCTATGACGACCCAAAATTTCAGCAAAGTAGGTATACATAAACATATCGGAAATTGTTAAAAACAAATATTGTACTGTATTGAAGGCGAGTGCCAGTGTTAGGTCATTCTGAAAAGGAAAGAAAAAGAAAAGTGTAAAATACAAATACCGAACAGAATTTTTTGAAATTGTTTAACAAGAAAAACCGAAGGAAAAAAATATCAAATTATATATAGAAATCTCAATTAACTTACGACAGCGCCACCAAAAGCTATCAAACAAGTCTGCGAAATAACTTGTAGCGATTTGAGTAGGCAGTAATAATTATAAATTTGCTCAAACTCTTTGCACGCACCCATTATAAGGATGTGCAGTTGTACACACTGCACCACACCTGAATGCAAAGCTTTCGTTAAACTCAAAGTTGGTTTTTGAGCCTTTGAATAATCTTGAAGCCTCGATAGGTCAGTTAACTCTTCCTCGCTGTACATATACTGATTTACTTCGTCTTCTGTAGGTTTTAGTAGTTTTGCTTGCTCTGCGCTGGAAAGATAAATACAAAAGATTCCGGTTTAACTTACCTCTCGCAAAAACAACTTTTTTCTTTTTAATCTATATATTGTGGCGAATATTAGCATCACTATGCTGTTAGTAAATAATCACAAAAACAAAAACAACAAGCTGCCACACTTATGTACATGTACAAATTAAAATTTTAACGAATTTTGGGGATTTCTGATAATTATACACCTTGTGCTAATGTTAGAATCGCTCAACTGTGGAATAAATAACTCCATTATTCAGTATTGCAAAATGTTCTTTATTAAGACTACTTTGGGAGTAGTACTTCACAATTATACTTCACAACTAATAGCGTGTTTAAATCGAACTGATTAGTTATTCCTCAGCTTGTGCTGCTTTAATACCCTCTGTTGCCTCGTTCGTATATTTCTCCTAAAGTCTAGACTTTTCACGAACATGGAACAGTATTATCGCATACTTACTATATGCATGTTTATGTGTGAGTAAGAACTTCTGCTCTTAGCTGATGACTACATGTGTGTATGTGAGATTTCTTTTCACTTCGATCTGCTGGTTATGTGCGTGGAATATTCTTCATTCCCTTGTACATAAGCGTGGCTGCTTGTTTTAATGTGTACAGGTACATAAGTGTGGCTGCTTGCTGTTTTTGTTTTTTTGTGATTACAGTGGAACTTCCCTATAGTGAATTCCCAGGGGACCTGAAAATCACTTCATTATATAGAAATTTCATTATATAGAAACTATAATTTTTTTTGTAATTTTATTTAAAATAACCAGTAAGTTTTGATTGAGTTATAGTTTACATTTTTCATTTTCAATAAAAGCTTCCAAATCATGTAAAGAGTTAAAAACATTAATAATTAATAATGTCTTTTACATCTTTGGGGTGCGCAGTGCAGTTATTAAAAAAACAACACCTTCCTGTTTTCATCACCAAATTTTTTGTAAAACTCATAATCGACAACTAAAGATTTTATTCCCTTGAAGCACCTCGGATTTTTGGCCTTTCCGATTACAAGCAATTTTAGCTGTTCCGATCCAGTCATATTGCTTCCCTCTCACCTTGCTTTGTTTTCCACCAAACCATTTCTCATTTTTGAATGCCAGTGTTTTATTTGGAAAGCATTTGAAACACAGAGCAGTCTCGTCGGCATTAAAGATATTGTTAATTGCAAAGCTAAACATGAAAGGAAACAATCTGGAAAGTAGACTCAACTGGAGAGAGCAAAAGCAACTGGAGAACGAAATTGAGTTAGTTGGTGTACCTAACGTGGATAATGCAAATGTAGGAGAGTGTGTGCAAAGAATATTTAGAGAAGCTCTTAATCTCACTCTCTCAGCAGAAGATATTAGTAAGTGTTATGTAAAGCGCATTAAATAATCAAACACTGTTGACAATATTATTTGTGCCAAACTCTCTTCGTTTGATGTTAAGAAGAAGATCATGCAGAGTAAAAAACATGTAAAGGGAAGTTAAATGCGTCTGTTTATGGTGGCGATAAAAAACAAAACATCTACATAAATGATCGCCTTACCAAATATACTAGGGATTTGTTTATGTCAGCAAAAAAAGTAAAAACAGAGAAAAGATTCAAGTACCTATGGATTCGAAGTTCCACTATACTTCTAAAAAAGGTTGATAATGGTGATGCCTGTGTTGTAAGGTCTTTTGAGGATCTCAACAAAATAAAAAACTAAATATATTTGTTGCCTATTAGCCTTATGTTTAATAACTTAAATAATAATATTGATCTCATAACTGAAGAGCCCCCCATAACAACCATTAGAAGTATTTCTGATTTGAATGCTCATCGAATTCTTATCAATTTAAATCTGCTTATACTGTACGATCTATTGGCAACAAATCTTGATGCTTTCCTGAACCTACCTAGCCTTATTTTTGTATCAGAAATCTGGATATATTCTTTTGAGATTGAGAAATAGAATTTACCTAATTAATAATTCTATGCAAGTGCTAATGATTCGTATCCAGCTGGCGGTGTGGGGGTTTTTGTTCATGATTCGTTTGACTGTAGCAAAATTGAACGACTTAGTCTCACTAGTGCTGACGCAATAAAGGTTTTGTACTGCATTTGCAAATTAAACTTTGTATTTGTCTGTATTTATAGACTTCACTCGCAACCTGCTCAATTATTTATCGATGAGTTCAATTCATTATTAAGTAGTATATCAACGACTAATCTTGTAATTTTGGGCGATTTTAATTTGGATCTATTAAGTACAAGCCCTGTAGTTAATAATTATAACATGGTATTGTCAGATAATGGATTATATTCCCTTATAAACGAAGCTACTAGACCAGTGGCAGGTACGTGTCTTGATCACGTACTGTGCCGTTCTTTGGTTCTTCTTGGTCTGCCTGTTCCGCTATTAACGCGGACCTGGGTATCACGGATCACTGTATGAGTGGTATTCTCTTTAAAAACACAATGGTTGAGAAAGACGTTAGAAAAAGAAATAGGCATGTTGTGGAAAAAATTAATTTTGATCAACTAAATATTGAACTTCGCTTAAATACTTGGAGCAATGTATACGCCGAAGAAAATGTATCAAGGGCATAGGGCTTGTTTTTAGATAATTTAATGCAATGCATTAACTCCTCAACATACTGCGTTAATAAAAAAGCATCAGAAATCAGACTCAAACCGTGGATAAATAAATGCTTTTTGAATAGAATTAGGTTGAAAAATTAATTAGGAAAAAAGTGCAACAAACATCCATATGACACCAATTTGAATACTCATTTTCAGCAAATATGCAAACGAATCAATGGAGAAATTCGCAAATGTCGGGACGATTATTATAATAACTTAGTCAATAAATCCAAAGGTAATTCAAAAGAAGAGTGGAAAGCAATAAATAGGATTATTGATAAAAACACAAAAAGTCAAGATTCTCATTTTGTTTTACAAAAAGAAGGCGTTGATATTTCTGTTCCCAAATAAATAGCTAATGATTTTAATGAATACTTTACTTCAATTGTGAAGTCAAACTTTCCGCCAAATGTGACACCCCCTTGCGATTGTTGCTCTGATTTTGGAGTAGCTAAAGATTCTTTCAAAAGGAACAGCTTCTTTTTTGAGCCAATCTCAGGATCGGAAACTTTAATTGCAATCAAATCTTTGAAAAATAGTAATTCTTCCGGTCATGATGGAATCTCTAACGTTATGTTAAAGAAAATCTCATACAATATTGTTGATGTTTTAAAACATATCTTTAACTTGAGTGTTACAACTGTCATTTTCCCAGAACAATTAAAATTAGGAATTGTAATACCGATTTTCAAAAAAGGCAATAAAAAAGATATGGCTAACTATAGGCCGATTTTACTTTTGTCATCAATTAATAAAATTTTTGAAAAAATTGTAAAAGTAAGGATGTTATCCTACTTTGAAAAAATAAATTTTCTTGGTACTTTGCAAATTGGTTTCAGGGATGGTCTTTCTACGGAAGATGCTGTTTTGGACTTCTGCTCAACTATATACAAGGGTATAGATTCAAAAAAAGATTGTGCTGGGCTTTTTGTGGACACAACAAAAGCATTCGACATGGTTGATCATGGCCGTCTTTTAAATGAGCTTTATAATTTGGGAATTCGTGGCTTGTTATACAATTGGTTTGTTTCTTATTTAGGAAATCGTACCCAAAGAGTGAAAATAGGCAACAGTCTTAGTGAGACCAAAGTCATAAACTCTGGTGTACCACAAGGATCGGTTCTTGGTCCCATATTATTCCTTATCTATGTGAACTCACTATTTATTCAACCTTTTAAGGGCAAAGTCGAAGCATTTGCGGATGACCTAGGAATTCCGTATAACTCAACGGATCCTTTAAATTTGATAGCGGATCTTAACCACGATATACACATACTTCGGTCATGGTTGGCGGAACATAAACTGGTTGTCAGCAGTAAAACCAAATTAATGTGCTTTAGTCCAAAACTTCAAGAAGCACAAGATCTTAATATAACTTTTCACAGTGCAATATGCAAACGTAATATCCTATATAGTAATAAGTGCTCCAACCATCGTTATGAGTGTTCTTTTCATAATAATACAGCATGTGACTCTAACTGCTTTGAAATTGAAAAAGTGAACAGTTTCAAATACCTAGGAGTCACAATTGACTGTAATCTGAACTGGAATGAGCAAATCGCAACTCTAAGAAAATACTTACTTTCAACCAATCGTATACTTTACCGTTTCAGAAAATACGTTCCAAACCATGCACTGAAAACATTTTATTATGGTATATTTCATTCAAAATTAGAATATGGAATAAATTGTTGGGGTGGTGCTCACTCCAATAAAATAAATCAATTAACTGTACTGCAAAAATGTGCGGTAAGAAAAATTTTTAGTTATCCACGTCGGACTCACTCCTTTGACTTATTTAGAAGATCAAATATATTCCCAGTTCGGCATTTGTTCTATTACAAGATTTTAAAAATTTTTTACATGAGAGGTGGCTATTTGCAAAATCCAAGTCGAGGTATGTACAGCCTGCGTAGTAACAATAGCACTTTTGTTTCTTTGCCAGTTTTTCGAACAACATTGTTTAAAAATTCCTACACTGTCTTATCCTGCAAACTTTTTAATTCCCTTCCAGAAAACATACGACACATTAGATCCAGATCTGTGTTTTTAAAAAAAATAAAAACTTGGCTTCTTGAGTTTGATACCAACCAGATAGAAATTTTGATGCACTACGTTGTATAATATAGTTTTTACTTTTATATAAGTGTAACAATTTAGGGTTTCACTGTTTATTAGGAACCGTTGGGTTTATGCAAGGTGATGGTTACTTACTTCAGGCTTACATACAATTACCGAAAAACGACCGCCGCGATTAAGAGCTAAAACTGAAGTGATTTATTACGAGTTAATGTATGTACAAGTTCATGTAT
Organism: Eurosta solidaginis; assembly: GCF_040869045.1. Lineage (NCBI taxonomy): Eukaryota > Metazoa > Arthropoda > Insecta > Diptera > Tephritidae > Eurosta > Eurosta solidaginis. The sequence continues at coordinate 17,703,127 of NC_090319.1, forward strand.
GTAAATCCATATATACACAGAGTCGTAATTCATTGGACTAAAATAGGTTACTTAAAATAGTATTGAAATGCAGTATGTAATATATAACACTACTCCACCCTTCATTTAAGAACATGAATTGTGAAATTGTTAAAATTCAAAAAATGCGTAAATTATACAAACGTGATGAAATTTAATACGAATTAGTTTCGAAAATCCGGAGCGTTATATCGACGAACTTCTTGACGAACACGCGAACTTTTGCGTTGTTGCGCCTCTTCGGTTGGTGTAAGATTTGGCTGCTTAATATCATTTGGTTCTTCCAATGTTGCTTGTTCTTCATGTGCCTGTGCAGACATCTCGTTGGTTGGCTGAGTTTGTATGAACTCAGGTGCTATAGGTAACGATGTTGTTTTGTTGTTATTGGTTGTGGATCTAGCCTTTAGCTGGTTAGCATGGCGTTTGATATTGCCACGTTGCGTTTTGACGATGTAAACCATTTTACCAAGTGGTCTTATGATTGAACCTTTTATCCACTTCTCCCCTCTTGCGTAGTTTCGAGCAAAAACCGGTTGGTTTACTTGGAACTTGAGTTTATGGCGTGGTTTGTCGTGGCTTAAGGTTGGCTCTAACAGTTGGGTTAGTAACGTACGAACTGGTCTACCATGTAGTAGCTCAGCGGGCGTTTTACCTTCAGCGTTTGGCATAAAACGATATGTAGAAAGATATTTGGTTACGGCTGCTTTGATTTGTAAACCGTCATCTATATTCTTTTTTACAGCTGTTTTGAAGGTTCTAACAAAACGTTCAGCTAACCCATTTGATGCGGGGTGAAACGGTGCTGTAGTTACGTGTTTGATGCCATGTTGTTTGCAATAACACTTAAACAAATCTGCTGTAAGTTGCGGACCATTATCGCTGACAAGCGTGTGCGGGATACCTTCGATTGCGAAAATTGAATTCAAGGCCGATATTGTATCAGCTGTTGTAGTGGACGATAATTGTATGATGAAGGGGAATTGGGAGTACGCGTCAACGCAAATTAGCCACATTGAATTAAAAACAGGACCAGCAAAATCAATGTGGATGCGTTCCCAAGGATTTTTTACCTCAGGCCAACTGTTATATTCTATTACAGGTGCGGGGTTTGCGAGTTTGCACACATCACAATTCTCCATTAGCTTTACGATGTCTTTGTCTATGTTGGCCCACTAGACGTGCTGTCTAGCCAGCTGCTTCATCTTAGAAACCCCCCAGTGTCCGTCATGCAAAATGTTTAAGATCTTAGCTCTCAAAGAAAGCGGTATGACGACACGGGTATACTCGGTTTGAAGGCATAATAAGCTGTTTTGCACAACTAAGGCGTAGCGATGGTTAAAAAATGAACGCAAGTCTTCATTTTGGGGACTAAGCTTTTCTGGCCAGCCCTTTTGTACAAAATTTTTAACTCTTTTTAAAACAGTGTCCTTTCTGGCGTGGGATAAAACTATTGTGGCATCGATTGGCGTGTTTAACGCTTCTATTGTATAGCATGCTTCTTCGCTGTCGAAATTTTTGTCGGTCCCAACAGGTAACCGTGATAAAGCATCAGCATTACTATGATCAGTAGTTTTACGATATTTTACCTCATATTGGTACCCCATGAGCGTTATGGCCCAGCGTTGTAGGCGATGTGACGTCATCGAAGGCAGTTGGCTATTTGGGTTGAAAATACTGACAAGCGGCTTATGATCGGTAAGCAAAGTAAATTTTCTTCCATAGAGATATTGATGGAATCGCTTGATTCCAAAAACAATTGACAGTGCCTCTTTTTCTATCTGGCTATAACGAATTTGATGTTTGTCAAGAGTTTTTGATGCAAAGGTTATAGGACGCTCAGTTCCGTCCGCATATGTATGTGAAATTACAGCACCAATACCATATGATGAAGCATCAGTTGCTAAAATCAAGGGTAACTTTTCATCATAATGTGCCAACTGTGTAGCGTTCAGAATGTGCTTTTTTAATAAATTAAATGATCTGTTTTGTTCAGGCCCCCAAGTGAACTTAATATTTTTACGGCGCAATAAATTAAGTGGGGCTGATAACTGGGAATAGTTAGGTATAAAATTATAATAGTAGTTTACCTTACCCATAAATGCTTCAAGTTGCTTCAGGTTCTTTGGCGGTTGTAGATCTTTGACCGCTTTCAGACCGGCTTCATCAGGCAAAACACTTTCTGCGCTTATTTGACGCCCAAGATACTCTATTTTATCTTCGAGGAAAGAACACTTTTGCCGTTTGCATTTGATGCCATTTGCTTGTAGAATTTGTAGAACTTGTTCAAGGCATTTTAAATGTTCAGAAACAGTAGGTGCAGTGATGATAATGTCATCAAGGTAGTTTCCGCACCCTTCTACCTCTTGTAAAAGTTGTTCGAGATATTTTTGGAATATTGCTGGAGCACTGGCTATTCCATACGGAAGGCGTTGGTACTGGAATAGTCCAAGCGGTGTATTAACTACCATGACCGTTTTTGTGTCGTCATCGAGTTCCATTTGTAGGTAAGCATCTTTAAGGTCGATTTGTTGACCGCAGCGTATCATTTGTAATAACGTTTCTCGTGTAGGCAATGGGTATTGTTCTATGTCGATTTGCGAATTTATAGCTAATTTAAAATCACCGCAAATTCTAATTGAACCGTCTGGTTTCGGTGCTAAAACGATAGGTGAAGCCAATTGCGAAAATTTAACTGGCTTCCAAATACCGGCGCTTGTGAGTCGTTCGGCCTCTTTTTTAAAATGTGGAATTTGCGAAAAGGGAATCTGGCGGCTTTTCAAAAATTTAGGGTGTGCGCTTTCTTTTAAATAAACACTGGCTTTGAAATTTCGGATGGTCCCGATTGCTGGTTCAAAAACTTCACTATATTTTGTTAATAAATCGTTAATTTCGTCAGCCTGAACTGCACTAATTTTTAAAATTTGTTGAATCTCATATCCAAACTCTTTGAACAAATCAAAACCAAAAAGATTATTGCTATTCTCGACATCAACAACTACAATTGTTACTTTTTTCTCTTTTTCGCCACACTTTACATCTACATATAATTCTCCAATCACTGGAATTCGTTTTTGACCGAATCCGAATAAAGTACGTGTACACTTTTGTAATTTTGGAGAATATAATTGTTTATAAGTGTTTTTGTTCATAATTGAAATAGACGCACCAGAGTCCATTTGAAAAGCGATAGTTTTGCCAAGAATTTGTAAATCTATGTAATTTTTATTATCTTTTGTTTTCACAACACCCGTAACACTGTATATTGACTCAATCATGCCAATATTTTGACTTTTATTCTGTACTTCTTTATTTCTATTTGTACCTTTATTTTGAGTGGAAACTTTTTCTTTTTTGTTTTGCTTTGCCATATATACGGGCGCTATGTGTCCCTTTTTGCCACACTTTCGGCATATATAAGTTCTAAATTTGCATTTGTCACGTTGATGAGAAACTCCACAGCCTGAGCACGACTTCCATTTGGAAGTTTGAGTATTATCTTTGTTGTTCGCTTGTGATGATTTTCCATTGGAGCGAACAGAATTGATTGTGGTATTATTTTCGGCAGTATCACTGAGTGCCTTTTGCGTTTGAGCTTTTTCTTTTATTGTTGCTACTGTTTTAATTGTAGCTTCGTACAACTCTGCTATAAGCAAGACGTCGGCAAGTGAAGGCTATAATTTTTGTAGAGCAGCGGAGCGCACTGCGTCGTGTGGGGTGTATGTAATTACTTGGTCGCGAATCATGTCGTCAACAAAACTATGAGAACAATTCTCAGCAGAGCAAACAAAATTACACTCTCTTGCTAATCCCCGTAGATCAGCAATCCACTCTCTGTATGTTTGGCCTGGCTTCATTTCTGCCTTGCGGAATTCGTAACGCGATGCTAATACATGCCTTTTTGATTGGAAATGTTCCGTTAACTTTGTGGTCAACGACTGAAATGATTGTTCTTGAACTTTCTGACTACCGAAAATATTTTTTATCAGCTCGTAATTTTCTATACCTATCCACGACAACAAAAAAGATTTTTGCTTTTCCACTGATGTTACACTGTATGCTAAAAAATGTTGGTTTAGCTGTTCTAAGTAAGATTCCCATGTTTGTATGTCTTTATTGAAATTGTGAAATGATGGGACACTGCCATCGGAGGTTTGTGTAGGCAAACCGCTGCTGGGAATCGACTGCATCCATTCTTGTTGTTGTAGAATTAACTTTTTTGCGAATTCTTGTTGCTCTTTTAGCAATTTTTCCACTAATTTACTGTCTTCCGGCATAATTTTGCATGTATTTAATAATAAATTATTTGAAAACTAGTATTGTTTTGCACTATTCAGGCGCACAATAATTTTATTTTACGGATAGCGAGTGAACGCGATTTTCCGAATTGGCCTCGTCGCCAGATGTAACAATTTAGGGTTTCACTGTTTATTAGGAACCGTTGGGTTTATGCAAGGTGATGGTTACTTACTTCAGGCTTACATACAACTACCGAAAAACGACCGCCGCGATTAAGAGCTAAAACTGAAGTGATTTATTACGAGTTAATGTATGTACAAGTTCATGTATGTAAATCCATATATACACAGAGTCGTAATTCATTGGACTGAAATAGGTTACTTAAAATAGTATTGAAATGCAGTATGTAATATATAACAATAAGCATTGTATAGTTTTGAATTTTGTTTTTTCTGTTTTATTATGAGTATTTCTGTAAACTTAGCTTTTATCTTCTTTCTTCAAACTGCTTCATGACTTAATTTAGTCAATTTATTTTTGAAATATTTTATTCTCATTTTAAATAATTTTTTTTATATATATCTTGTATTTTTTTTTTCTTCACCCCACTACTACTATTTATACAATTGAATTTGTTAAAACATGATGTGACATACAACACTATTTTTATTATATAAAATAAAGATGTCACTAACTATTCTCTAAGTAAGGATATTGTAGACATGTAAAATTAAGCTATCGAATATGTACATACACTTATGAGAATAATGAAATAAATAATAATCTAATCTAATGTATTGTAATTTTCAATCAATCTCGGTAAGACTTTCATTACACATTCATCACGACTTTCTATGTTGTCGTCAGCAATTTCCCCACACAACGTCTTTTGAATAACGCCATGCCGATTTTTGAGCTAGTCTAACCAACCTGTACTTGCCTCAAACTCGTAGTGTCCTAGTGCTTCAGAAAAATCTCTGGCCTTTGGCTTCAATAATGTTCAAAATAAAGGAATATTCCTACCAAGTGCAACGACTAACCATTTCAGGATTGCTTCGTCAATATTCTCAAAATGGCAAGGTCGAAGTTTTTTGCGTTTGGTATTTACTGCTAAATCCTCCGAATTTTTTAAAATCACTTCATTATTCTTTAAAATATTTGATAAAATGCTGGGAAGAACTTCGAATTGATTAGCAATATCCTTTTTTTGACCTCCCTTTATCAACTTTGTTTATGATTAATAACTTTTTTTCAAGCGAAATGCTGCTTCGATGCGTTATTTTAACTTCAATCACTGATTAAAACTACAATAGCTGAGCTCTTTCTGTTTTAATTTTGGTATTCCCCTTATTACAGTTTATCCATAATTCTGGGAATACCCAGTTACATGTAATTTATTGTAATAGAAAACTTATTTGAAACAAGTAAGGAAGGTTAAGTTCGGGTGTAACCGAACATTACATACTCAGTTGAGAGCTATGGTGACAACATAAGGGAAAATAACCATGTAGGAAAATGAACCGAGGGAAAACCTGGAATATGTTTGTATGACATGTGTATCAAATGAAAGGCATTAAAGAGTATTTTATGAGGGAGTGGCCCATAGTTCTATAGGTGGACGCCATTTAGGGATATAGCCATAAAGGTGGATCAGGGTTGACTCTAGAATGCGTTTGTACGATATGGGTATCAAATGAAAGGTGTTAATGAGTATTTTAAAAGGGAGTAATCCTTAGTTCCATAGGTGGACGCCGTTTCGAGATATCGCCACAAAGGTGGACCAGGGGTGACTCTAGAATGTGTTTGTACGATATGGGTATCAAATTATAGGTATTAATGAGGGTTTTAAAAGGGAGTGGTGGTTGTTGTATAGGTGGTCGCCTTTTCGAGATATCGCCATAAAGGTGGACCAGGGGTGACTCTAGAATGCGTTTGTACGATATGGGTATCAAATGAAAGGTGTTAATGAGTATTTTAGAAGGGAGTAATCCTTAGTTCCATAGGTGGACGCCGTTTCGAGATATCGCCATAAAGGTGGACCAGGGGTGACCCTAGAATTTGTTTGTTCAATACGGGCATCAAACGAATGGTGTTAATGAGTATTTTAAAAGGGAGTGGGCCTTAGTTCTATAGGTGGATGCCGTTTCAAAATATCGCCATAAAGGTGGACCAGGGGTGACTCTAGAATGTGTTTGTACAATATGGGTATCAAATTAAAGGTATTAATGAGGGTTTTAAAAGGGAGTGGCGGTTGTTGTATAGGTGGTCGCCTTTTCGAGATATCGCCATAAAGGTGGACCAGGGGTGACTCTAGAATGCGTTTGTACGATATGGGTATCAAATGAAAGGTGTTAATGAGTATTGTAAAAGGGAGTAATCCTTAGTTCCATAGGTGGACGCCGTTTCGAGATATCGCCATAAAGGTGGACCAGGGGTGACCATAGAATTTGTTTGTACAATATGGGTATCAAAAGAAAGGTGTTAATGAGTATTTTAAAAGGGAGTGGGCCTTAGTTCTATAGGTGTACGCCTTTTCGAGGTATCGCAATAAAGGTGAACCAGGGGTGACTCTAGACTTTGTTTGTACGATATGGGTATCAAATGAGAGGTGTTAATGAGTATTTTTAAAAGGGAGTGGGCCTTCGTTCTATAGGTGTTCGCCTTTTCGAGATATCGCCATAAAGGTGGACCAGGGGTGACTTTAGAATATGTTTGTACGATATGGGTATCAAATGAAAGGTTTTAATGAGTATTTTAAAAGGGCGTGGAGCTTAGTTCTATAGGTGGACGCCTTTTCGAGATATCGTCATAAAGGTGGGCCAGGGGTGACTCTAGAATGAGTTTGTACGATATGGGTATCAAATTAAAGGTATTAATGAGAGTTTTAAAAGTGAGTGGTGGTAGTTGTATATGTGAAGGCATTTTCCAGATATCGACCAAAATGTGGACTAGGGTGACCCAGAACATCATCTGTTGGATACCGCTAATTTATTTATATATGTAGTACCTGCCAAGATTTTAAGGGTTTTTTATTTCGCCCTGCAGAACGTTTTTAATTTTCTTCTACTTAATATGGTAGGTGTCACAACCATTTTATAAAGTTTTTTCTAAAGTTATATTTCGCGTCAATAAAACAATCCAATTACCTTACCATGTTTCATCCCTTTTTTCGTATTTGGTATAGAATTATGGCATTTTTTTCATTTTTCGTAATTTTCGATATCGAAAAAGTGGCCGTGGTCATAGTCGAATTTCGTTCATTTTTCATACCAAGATAAAGTGAGTTCCAGTAAGCACGTGAACTAAGTTCATTAAAGATATGCCGATTTTTGCTCAAGTTATCGTGTTAACGGCCATGCGGAAGGACAGACGGACGACTGTGTATAAAAACTGGGCGTGGCATCAACCGATTTCGCCCATTTTCACAGAAAACAGTTAACGTTATAAAATCTATGCCCCTACCAAATTTCAAAAGGATTGGTTAGTTTTTGTTCGAATTATGGCGTTAAAGGTATCCTAGACAAATTAAACGAAAAAGGGCGGAGCCACGCCCATTTTGAAATTTTCTTTTATTTTTGTATTTTGTTGCACCATATCATTACTGGAGTAGAATGTTGACATAATTTACTTATATACTGTAAAGATATTAAATTTTTTGTTAAAATTTTACTTTAAAAATTTTTTTTTTTTAAAAGTAGGCGTGGTCCTTCTCCGATTTTGATAATTTTTATTGAGGGTACATATAGTAATAGCAGTAACGTTCCTGCCAAAGTTCATCATGATATCTTCAACGATTGCCAAATTACAGCTTGCAAAACTTCTAAATTACCTTCTTTTAAAAGTGGGCGGTGCCACGCCCATTGTCCAAAATTTTACTAATTTTCTATTCTGCGTCACAAGTTCAACTCATCTACCAAATTTCGTCGCTTTATTGATGAAATTTAATACGAAATCCGGAGCGTTATATCGACGAACTTCTTGACGAACACGCGAACTTTTGCGTTGTTGCGCCTCTTCGGTTGGTGTAAGATTTGGCTGCTTAATATCATTTGGTTCTTCCAATGTTGCTTGTTCTTCATGTGCCTGTGCAGATATCTCGTTGGTTGGCTGAGTTTGTATGAACTCAGGTGCTATAGGTAACGATGTTGTTTTGTTGTTATTGGTTGTGGATCTAGCCTTTAGCTGGTTAGCATGGCGTTTGATATTGTCACGTTGCGTTTTGACGATGTAAACCATTTTACCAAGTGGTCTTATGATTGAACCTTTGATCCACTTCTCCCCTCTTGCGTAGTTTCGAGCAAAAACCGGCTGGTTTACTTGGAACTTGAGTTTATGGCGTGGTTTGTCGTGGCTTAAGGTTGGCTCTAACAGTTGGGTTAGTAACGTACGAACTGGTCTACCATGTAGTAGCTCAGCGGGCGTTTTACCTTCAGCGTTTGGCATAAAACGATATGTAGAAAGATATTTGATTACGGCTGCTTTGATTTGTAAACCGTCATCGATGTTCTTTTTTACAGCTGTTTTGAAGGTTCTAACAAAACGTTCAGCTAACCCATTTGATGCGGGGTGAAACGGTGCTGTAGTTACGTGTTTGATGCCATGTTGTTTACAATAACACTTAAACAAATCTGCTGTAAGTTGCGGACCATTATCGCTGACAAGCGTGTGCGGGATACCTTCGATTGCGAAAATTGAATTCAAGGCCGATATTGTATCAGCTGTTGTAGTGGACGATAATTGTATGATGAAGGGGAATTGCGAGTACGCGTCAACGCAAATTAGCCACATTGAATTAAAAACAGGACCAGCAAAATCAATGTGGATGCGTTCCCAAGGATTTTTTACCTCAGGCCAACTGTTATATTCTCTTACAATTGCGGGGTTTGCGAGTTTGCACACATCACAATTCTCCGTTAGCTTTACGATGTCTTTGTCTATGTTGGCCCACTAGACGTGCTGTCTAGCCAGCTGCTTCATCTTAGAAACCCCCCAGTGTCCGTCATGCAAAATGTTTAAGATCTTAGCTCTCAAAGAAAGCGGTATGACGACACGGGTATACTCGGTTTGAAGGCATAATAAGCTGTTTTGCACAATTAAGGCGTAGCGATGGTTAAAAAATGAACGCAAGTCTTCATTTTGGGGACTAAGCTTTTCTGGCCAGCCCTTTTGTACAAAATTTTTAACTCTTTTTAAAACAGTGTCCTTTCTGGCGTGGGATAAAATTATTGTGGCATCGATTGGCGTGTTTAACGCTTCTATTGTATAGCATGCTTCTTCGCTGTCGAAATTTGTGTCGGTCCCAACAGGTAACCGTGATAAAGCATCAGCATTACTATGATCAGTAGTTTTACGATATTTTACCTCATATTGGTACCCCATGAGCGTTATGGCCCAGCGTTGTAGGCGATGTGACGTCATCGAAGGCAGTTGGCTATTTGGGTTGAAAATACTGACAAGCGGCTTATGATCGGTAAGCAAAGTAAATTTTCTTCCATAGAGATATTGATGGAATCGCTTGATTCCAAAAACAATTGACAGTGCCTCTTTTTCTATCTGGCTATAACGAATTTGATGTTTGTCAAGAGTTTTTGATGCAAAGGCTATAGGACGCTCAGTTCCGTCCGCATATGTATGTGAAATTACAGCACCAATACCATATGATGAAGCATCAGTTGCTAAAATCAAGGGTAACTTTTCATCATAATGTGCCAACTGTGTAGCGTTCAGAATGTGCTTTTTTAATAAATTAAATGATCTGTTTTGTTCAGGCCCCCAAGTGAATTTAATATTTTTACGGCGCAATAAATTAAGTGGGGCTGATAACTGGGAATAGTTAGGTATAAAATTATAATAGTAGTTTACCTTACCTATAAATGCTTCAATTTGCTTCAGGTTCTTTGGCGGTTGTAGATCTTTGACCGCTTTCAGACCGGCTTCATCAGGCAAAACACCTTCTGCGCTTATTTGACGCCCAAGATACTCTATTTTATCTTCGAGGAAAGAACACTTTTGCCGTTTGCATTTGATGCCATTTGCTTGTAGAATTTGTAGAACTTGTTCAAGGCGTTTTAAATGTTCAGAAACAGTAGGTGCAGTGATGATAATGTCATCAAGGTAGTTTCCGCACCCTTCTACCTCTTGTAAAAGTTGTTCGAGATATTTTTGGAATATTGCTGGAGCACTGGCTATTCCATACGGAAGGCGTTGGTACTGGAATAGTCCAAGCGCTGTATTAACTACCATGATCGTTTTTGTGTCGTCATCGAGTTCCATTTGTAGGTAAGCATCTTTAAGGTCGATTTTTGTAAATTGTTGACCGCAGCGTATCATTTGTAATAACGTTTCTCGTGTAGGCAATGGGTATTGTTCTATGTCGATTTGCGAATTTATAGCTAATTTAAAATCACCGCAAATTCTAATTGAACCATCTGGTTTCGGTGCTAAAACGATAGGTGAAGCCAATTGCGAAAATTTAACTGGCTTCCAAATACCGGCGCTTGTGAGTCGTTCGGCCTCTTTTTTAAAATGTGGAATTTGCGAAAAGGGAATCTGGCGGCTTTTCAAAAATTTAGGGTGTGCGCTTTCTTTTAAATAAACACTGGCTTTGAAATTTCGGATGGTCCCGATTGCTGGTTCAAAAACTTCACTATATTTTGTTAATAAATCGTTAATTTCGTCAGCCTGAACTGCACTAATTTTTAAAATTTGTTGAATTTCATATCCAAACTCTTTGAACAAATCAAAACCAAAAAGATTATTGCTATTCTCGACATCAACAACTACAATTGTTACTTTTTTCTCTTTTTCGCCACACTTTACGTCTACATATAATTCTCCAATCACTGGAATTCGTTTTTGACCGAATCCGAATAAAGTACGTGTACACTTTTGTAATTTTGGAGAATATAATTGTTTATAAGTGTTTTTGTTCATAATTGAAATAGACGCACCAGAGTCCATTTGAAAAGCGATAGTTTTGCCAAGAATTTGTAAATATATGTAATTTTTATTATCTTTTGTTTTCAGAACACCCGTAACACTGTATATTGACTCAATCATGCCAATATTTTGACTTTTATTCTGTACTTCTTTATTTCTATTTGTACCTTTATTTTGAGTGGAAACTTTTTCTTTTTTGTTTTGCTTTGCCATACATACGGGCGCTATGTGTCCCTTTTTGCCACACTTTCGGCACATATAAGTTCTAAATTTGCATTTGTCACGTTGATGAGAAACTCCACAGCCTGAGCACGACTTCCATTTGGAAGTTTGAGTATTATCTTTGTTGTTCGCTTGTGATGATTTTCCATTGGAGCGAACAGAATTGATTGTGGTATTATTTTCGGCAGTATCACTGAGTGCCTTTTGCGTTTGAGCTTTTTCTTTTATTGTTGCTACTGTTTTAATTGTAGCTTCGTACGACTCTGCTATAAGCAAGACGTCGGCAAGTGAAGGCTGTAATTTTTGTAGAGCAGCGGAGCGCACTGCGTCGTGTGGGGTGTATGTAATTACTTGGTCGCGAATCATGTCGTCAACAAAACTATGAGAACAATTCTCAGCAGAGCAAACAAAATTACACTCTCTTGCTAATCCCCGTAGATCAGCATTCCACTCTCTGTATGTTTGGCCTGGCTTCATTTCTGCCTTGCGGAATTCGTAACGCGATGCTAATACATGCCTTTTTGATTGGAAATGTTCCGTTAACTTTGTGGTCAACGACTGAAATGATTGTTCTTGAACTTTCTGACTACCGAAAATATTTTTTATCAGCTCGTAATTTTCTATACCTATCCACGACAACAAAAAAGATTTTTGCTTTTCCACTGATGTTACACTGTATGCTAAAAAATGTTGGTTTAGCTGTTCTAAGTAAGATTCCCATGTTTGTATGTCTTTATTGAAATTGTGAAATGATGGGACACTGCCATCGGAGGTTTGTGTAGGCAAACCGCTGCTGGGAATCGACTGCATCCATTCTTGTTGTTGTAGAATTAACTTTTTTGCGAATTCTTGTTGCTCTTTTAGCAATTTTTCCACTAATTTACTGTCTTCCGGCATAATTTTGCATGTATTTAATAATAAATTATTTGAAAACTAGTATTGTTTTGCACTATTCAGGCGCACAATAATTTTATTTTACGGATAGCGAGTGAACGCGATTTTCCGAATTGGCCTCGTCGCCAGATGTAACAATTTAGGGTTTCACTGTTTATTAGGAACCGTTGGGTTTATGCAAGGTGATGGTTACTTACTACAGGCTTACATACAACTACCGAAAAACGACCGCCGCGATTAAGAGCTAAAACTGAAGTGATTTATTACAAGTTAATGTATGTACAAGTTCATGTATGTAAATCCATATATACACAGAGTCGTAATTCATTGGACTAAAATAGGTTACTTAAAATAGTATTGAAATGCAGTATGTAATATATAACAATAAGCATTGTATAGTTTTGAATTTTGTTTTTTCTGTTTTATTATGAGTATTTCTGTAAACTTAGCTTTTATCTTCTTTCTTCAAACTGCTTCATGACTTAATTTAGTCAATTTATTTTTGAAATATTTTATTCTCATTTTAAATAATTTTTTTTATATATATCTTGTATTTTTTTTTCTTCACCCCACTACTACTATTTATACAATTGAATTTGTTAAAACATGATGTGACATACAACACTATTTTTATTATATAAAATAAAGATGTCACTAACTATTCTCTAAGTAAGGATATTGTAGACATGTAAAATTAAGCTATCGAATATGTGCATACACTTATGAGAATAATGAAATAAATAATAATCTAATCTAATGTATTGTAATTTTCAATCAATCTCGGTAAGACTTTCATGTTGTCGTCAGCAATTTCCCCACACAACGTCTTTTGAATAACGCCATGCCGATTTTTGAGCTAGTCTAACCAACCTGTACTTGCCTCAAACTCGTAGTGTCCTAGTGCTTCAGAAAAATCTCTGGCCTTTGGCTTCAATAATGTTCAAAATAAAGGAATATTCCTACCAAGTGCAACGACTAACCATTTCAGGATTGCTTCGTCAATATTCTCAAAATGGCAAGGTCGAAGTTTTTTGCGTTTGGTATTTACTGCTAAATCCTCCGAATTTTTTAAAATCACTTCATTATTCTTTAAAATATTTGATAAAATGCTGGGAAGAACTTCGAATTGATTAGCAATATCCTTTTTTTGACCTCCCTTTATCAACTTTGTTTATGATTAATAACTTTTTTTCAAGCGAAATGCTGCTTCGATGCGTTATTTTAACTTCAATCACTGATTAAAACTACAATAGCTGAGCTCTTTCTGTTTTAATTTTGGTATTCCCCTTATTACAGTTTATCCATAATTCTGGGAATACCCAGTTACATGTAATTTATTGTAATAGAAAACTTATTTGAAACAAGTAAGGAAGGTTAAGTTCGGGTGTAACCGAACATTACATACTCAGTTGAGAGCTATGGTGACAACATAAGGGAAAATAACCATGTAGGAAAATGAACCGAGGGAAAACCTGGAATATGTTTGTATGACATGTGTATCAAATGAAAGGCATTAAAGAGTATTTTATGAGGGAGTGGGCCATAGTTCTATAGGTGGACGCCATTTAGGGATATAGCCATAAAGGTGGATCAGGGTTGACTCTAGAATGCGTTTGTACGATATGGGTATCAAATGAAAGGTGTTAATGAGTATTTTAAAAGGGAGTAATCCTTAGTTCCATAGGTGGACGCCGTTTCGAGATATCGCCACAAAGGTGGACCAGGGGTGACTCTAGAATGTGTTTGTACGATATGGGTATCAAATTATAGGTATTAATGAGGGTTTTAAAAGGGAGTGGTGGTTGTTGTATAGGTGGTCGCCTTTTCGAGATATCGCCATAAAGGTGGACCAGGGGTGACTCTAGAATGCGTTTGTACGATATGGGTATCAAATGAAAGGTGTTAATGAGTGTTTTAAAAGGGAGTAATCCTTAGTTCCATAGGTGGACGCCGTTTCGAGATATCGCCATAAAGGTGGACCAGGGGTGACCCTAGAATTTGTTTGTTCAATACGGGCATCAAACGAATGGTGTTAATGAGTATTTTAAAAGGGAGTGGGCCTTAGTTCTATAGGTGGATGCCGTTTCAAAATATCGCCATAAAGGTGGACCAGGGGTGACTCTAGAATGTGTTTGTACGATATGGGTATCAAATTAAAGGTATTAATGAGGGTTTTAAAAGGGAGTGGCGGTTGTTGTATAGGTGGTCGCCTTTTCGAGATATCGCCATAAAGGTGGACCAGGGGTGACTCTAGAATGCGTTTGTACGATATGGGTATCAAATGAAAGGTGTTAATGAGTATTGTAAAAGGGAGTAATCCTTAGTTCCATAGGTGGACGCCGTTTCGAGATATCGCCATAAAGGTGGACCAGGGGTGACCCTAGAATTTGTTTGTACAATATGGGTATCAAAAGAAAGGTGTTAATGAGTATTTTAAAAGGGAGTGGGCCTTAGTTCTATAGGTGTACGCCTTTTCGAGGTATCGCAATAAAGGTGGACCAGGGGTGACTCTAGACTTTGTTTGTACGATATGGGTATCAAATGAGAGGTGTTAATGAGTATTTTTAAAAGGGAGTGGGCCTTCGTTCTATAGGTGTTCGCCTTTTCGAGATATCGCCATAAAGGTGGACCAGGGGTGACTTTAGAATATGTTTGTACGATATGGGTATCAAATGAAAGGTGTTAAAGAGTATTTTAAAAGGGCGTGGAGCTTAGTTCTATAGGTGGACGCCTTTTCGAGATATCGTCATAAAGGTGGGCCAGGGGTGACTCTAGAATGAGTTTGTACGATATGGGTATCAAATTAAAGGTATTAATGAGAGTTTTAAAAGTGAGTGGTGGTAGTTGTATATGTGAAGGCATTTTCCAGATATCGACCAAAATGTGGACCAGGGTGACCCAGAACATCATCTGTTGGATACCGCTAATTTATTTATATATGTAGTACCTGCCAAGATTTTAAGGGTTTTTTATTTCGCCCTGCAGAACTTTTTTAATTTTCTTCTACTTAATATGGTAGGTGTCACAACCATTTTATAAAGTTTTTTCTAAAGTTATATTTCGCGTCAATAAAACAATCCAATTACCTTACCATGTTTCATCCCTTTTTTCGTATTTGGTATAGAATTATGGCATTTTTTTCATTTTTCGTAATTTTCGATATCGAAAAAGTGGCCGTGGTCATAGTCGAATTTCGTTCATTTTTCATACCAAGATAAAGTGAGTTCCAGTAAGCACGTGAACTAAGTTCATTAAAGATATGCCGATTTTTGCTCAAGTTATCGTGTTAACGGCCATGCGGAAGGACAGACGGACGACTGTGTATAAAAACTGGGCGTGGCATCAACCGATTTCGTCCATTTTCACAGAAAACAGTTAACGTTATAAAATCTATGCCCCTACCAAATTTCAAAAGGATTGGTTAGTTTTTGTTCGAATTATGGCGTTAAAGGTATCCTAGACAAATTAAATGAAAAAGGGCGGAGCCACGCCCATTTTGAAATTTTCTTTTATTTTTGTATTTTGTTGCACCATATCATTACTGGAGTAGAATGTTGACATAATTTACATATATACTGTAAAGATATTAAATTTTTTGTTAAAATTTTACTTTAAAAAATTTTTTTTTTTAAAAGTAGGCGTGGTCCTTCTCCGATTTTGCTAATTTTTATTGAGGGTACATATAGTAATAGCAGTAACGTTCCTGCCAAAGTTCATCATGATATCTTCAACGACTGCCAAATTACAGCTTGCAAAACTTCTAAATTACCTTCTTTTAAAAGTGGGCGGTGCCACGCCCATTGTCCAAAATTTTACTAATTTTCTATTCTGCGTCATAAGTTCAACTCATCTACCAAATTTCGTCGCTTTATCTGTCTTTTGTAATGAATTATCGCACTTTTTCAATTTTTCGAAATTTTCGATATCGAAAAAGTGGGCGTGGTTATAGTCCGATATCGTTCATTTTAAATAGCGATCTGAGATGAGTGCTCAGGAATCAACATACCAAACTTCATCAAGATACCTCAAAATTTACTCAAGTTATCGTGTTAACGGGCGGACGGACGGACGGACGGACATGGCTCAATCAAATTTTTTTTCGATCCTGATTATTTTGATATATGGAAGTCTATATCTATCTCGATTCCTTTATATATGTACAACCGACCGTTATCCAATCAAACTTAATATACTCTGTGAGCTCTGCTCAACTGAGTATAAAAATTCCCTATATGGAGACCAAAACGTATGACGCTTGAATTTCCAGCTGTAAAATTTGTTCATTATATAGAAAATTTTCACTATATAGAAATGCATTATAAGGAGACAAAAACACCGAAAGTAGAACGATAAAGCAGTGTCTTCGAAACCACTTCATTATAAGGAGAACTTCATTATATGGAAGTTCACTGTAGAGAAGTTCGACTGTATTTACTAACAGTATAGTATAGTATTCGTCACAATATATATAAATGAATTTGTTTGCGTTAGTACGCTCAAAGCTGAAAAATGGCTATACGGATTTTAGTAACTTTTTCTCTGTTATCTTCGATCCGATTCAGGGATTATTTACGGCAAACAATTTTTTTAAAAAACCTCATTTGTAAAATATTTTAACTAATACTTGAAACGGTTTGACCGGCTTCAATAACTTTTTCGTTTCCTTATTCAAGTGTTCCTTACTAAGTGTTCATTTAAACCAAAAAAAAATTGAAACTCATCAATTTATAGATATTTTAGCTAATATATCTTATATTGCTGTTATTATTCCTGCCACTTTGGCTGCTTCTATACCTGATATTACACCACTTTCTTATATGCAACATTTCTTCATCTTATATATAACAAGTAAAAGTGTCTAAGTTCGGGTGTAACCGAACATTATATACTCAGCGTGAGCTTCAATTGTACATTTCATTTCAGATAAATTACTTTTCTACATAACACGTGGCACCGCCCGTTTAAAAAAAAAATGTCTCCCCATTTCCTCTTGCAATAAAACTTGATAGGTGAAATATCATTGATTCAAAACTATTTTTTGCTAAGTTGTAGCTTATAATTCTAGTCTACGAACCTTTTAAACTTGTTTTATATCTAAGTTGAAATATTTTCTGCTATAAGGAAAATATGTGTACATAATTTCATTACGATATGTTAATTTTTCTTCGAGTTATGTCTCCCGAAACATAGAAAATTGCTTAGTCATAAAAGGGGCGGTGCCACACCCATTTTAAAAAATTTTAGTGTTTTCCAATTTAATGTTATAATTCAATTTATAAAGTAAATTTCTATTAATACAAAGCTCTTTTTCGCAAAGAAAAAGCTTATTATTTTCGCCTACGACCCTTTTAAAAATCTTTTATATAAAAGTGGGCGTGGTTTTTAAACGATCCCGTCCATTTTTTCTAGAAATATTTCCTGCTATAGGGATATGTGTACCCAATTTTATTACGATCCGTTAATTTTCTTCGAGTTATGGCTCCCGAAACATAGAAAATTGCTTAGTCTTAAAAGGGGCAGGGCCACGCCCATTTTTTTAAATTTGAAGGTTTTCCTATTTATTGTTATAAATCCACTTGGGGAAAAATACATTGATATAAAGCTCTTTTTTGCATAGATATAGCTTATTTTATTTGTCCACCACACTTTTAAAATCTTGTATATAAAATGGGCGTGGTCCTTAACCGGTTTCATTAATTTTTATTCAAAGCATTCCTTATAGTAAAGGCAACCTCTCTGCCGAATTTTTTTACGCAAGGTTTAACGATTTTTGATTTATGATTAACAATATTTGTAAAATTGATTTTGTCACAAGTGGGCGGTGCCACGCCCATTTAAAAAAAAAATTTCAAATTTTTATCAAGAGTCTCAATATCAGTCCACACGTCAAATTTCAACATTCTAGGTATATTATTTGCTAAAAAATCAGGCTTTTTGTGTTTTCCAAAATGTTATATATATAAAAAGTGGGCGTGGTTATCATCCGATTTCGCTCATTTTCAATACCAATCTATTCTGGGTCCAGATAAGCTGGTGTACCAAAATTCAATATTTACTCAAGTTATCGTGTTAACAGACGGACGGACGGACATGGCTCAATTAAATTTTTTTTTCGATACTAATGATTTTGATATATGGAAGTCTATATCTATCTCAATTCCTTTATACCTGTACAACCAACCGTTATGCAATCAAAGTTAATATACTCTGTGTGCAAAGCACGCTGAGTATAAAAAGGAAGCCTGAAATGTGCGCTAGTTGGTAGCCGGTGTTTGAAGAGATGCGCCGGTCGATTTGGTTCAAACTTTCACATAAGTTGCGTATACCTCACGCGGTTGGTTGCCATCGACGCACAGGGTCTCGAGATATAAGTCAAAACATGGACCCGGATACACCTAGAATGTGTTTTGACATTATGGGTATCAAATTGAAGCTGTTGATGTGTGCTTTAGTATAGAGTAATTTTTGCTGTTGATGTGTGCTTTAGTACAGAGTAATTTTTACACCGCTGGGTGACTAGGGTCTCGAGATATAGGCCAAAACGTGGACCCTGATACACCTAGAATATGTTTTTACAATATGGGTATCAAATTGAAGCTGTCGATTTGTGCTTTAGTACAGAGTAAGTTTTACACCGCTGGGTGACTAGGGTCTCGAGATATAGGCCAAAACATGGACACGGATACCCCCAGAATGTGTGTGTATTATGTATATCAAATGAAAGCTGTTGCTGAGAACTTTCGAATAATTTTCATTGTGTTATTCAATTTAGTTGCATCAACCTGGCAAAACTGATAAATATGCATGCGAAGCCGAAATAAAGACATGAGTTAATAATACCCACATTCCTATTTACATACGTCCTATTCGATTTGCCTGATATTTGGTATATAAATTTGCCTATATTAATATTTACGATGCTTTTTTTCGGGAAGTAGACCAGAGACGGAGTGGGACAGAGATTAGCACTAGGACTGGGACTCAGACGGAGACTGAGACTCGGAATGGAACTGGAACAAAATACATACCACCCTCCGAGACTGGCAATAAGGGATGAAGAATAATGAGAAGAGCTTGAGAGAAGAGAAAAGAGAGAAGGAGACTGAGAAAGAGGTAGAATGAGACGAAAATGGAGATAGATGAAGCGAAAAAGACGGAGGGAGGAGTGAACAAAAATATTAGGAAAAAGTGTATAGGGGGGGGCAGGGTTAGACGGAAAAAGCTTATTAAAATGTAGAAGAAATTTAGGGCCAAATTTAGGGCAGAACAACGTCTGCCGGGTCTGCTAGTTTCGTACGTGTTAAGAAGTGATACAAATTCAAATTTTTCGTATACAACCAATGTTGCCGTACCGAGAAACGGGCCAAAACGCTTTTGAGAGTACCAAAATAATTGTTTCCCAGTTGTAATATTAATATATATAAATCCGCAATGGACTCCTTTGCTACCTAGCCGATTTCAATCAAATCTGCACACCGTGTGGAATTTGATCCAACTTGAGAGATAGGATAGCATTCCTTTGCAGTTACTTTCCGGGAAGTGGACCAGGGCCGGATCTATTTGAACAAATGGTTCAATTCGCCTGAAATTTGGTATATAGGTAGCACTTTGCCTAGATTAGCAATCACGATACTTTTCCCCGGGAAGAGCGCCAGGGACCGACATTTTCGAACAAATTCTGCTCTTGGTTCTATTTATCTTATTTTTTATCATATAAGTAGCTTTGCCTAGATTAGTATTTATGCGAAAAGACGTAAGGGACAGAGAGCAGAGAGAAAGAGACGCCGAAAACGAGAAGGGAAGAGGGAGGAGTGAATAAAATTATAAAAAAAAGGCGGAGAGAGGACAAGGGAGAGTTAGAGGTAAACATTGCTTAAAAACTATGCAAATAGACCAAATCTAGGGCAGAGCAACGCCTGCCGGGTCTGCTAGTGTTATTTAAAATTAGATATAGAAAATTTCTGAATTTAAGCAAAAAAGGAAGTTTTTATATCCAGTATGTACTTGTACACACGTGTATTATCTTTCAAGATTGGGTATATAAACCCTGAAAGGATTCGTATTGAAAATGGTCAAAATCAGATAATCACTACGCTTCCTTTTTCGATATAGAAATTTTTGAAAAATGGAAACGGAATGCATTAAGAAATACTGGTAAAGTGATCAAACTTAGCTAGAGGACTAACGTTATTACGCAAAATATAAATTTAATAAAATTTCGGAAAATATGTGTGGCACTGCCCACATTAAGTAGAAGAAAACTAAGAAGCTTTGCAAACCATAATAATATATTTAATGCTTAACGTGGGAACCTGCCATCGTATGGCTTAACCACGGCCCTAATTGCATGATCATTGGCACAACGAAGGGTCCATTTTTTCTACCAAACGATTCAGTCAACGATAGTTGGTACCAAATTAGCTTGTATTTGGGTGTACAGTCGCAAGGTCTTACCTTGGTAAGATGCAAGATCTTTTTAAACCCTTTTCAATTTTATGGATAGTGACATCCCGTTGCACGATAACCATTTGTTTCAGTACCATTCTAAGCGTAAATAAATAAATAATATATAAAAGATTCATGCATAACTTAGAATGGGTAAAGAGGTTGTTCAGAACTTTGCGACACAGCCTTCAAAAACGAACTTATAGCAGTCGAGGCTCTGACGTCCCCAAGTTCCTCATGAAACTAGGAGGTGTGAAGCGGGATAGCCTTAAAAGTTCAAAGAGGTTTTATGAAATCGTTGCAAAGATGGGCGGGCTTGTATTACATATGCATATGAATAGAAAGCGACCTAAGTAAAAATCGAAGCTAGGTGGCGCAACGATCGAGATATTCAAAAAAATCGTACTTGTGTTCCGATTTGGCTCATATTTGGAACACGTAATACATACACAAATAGAAAACCACCTATGAAAAAAATGGCCGCTAGGTGGCGCAAGTATCGAGATATTCAAAAAAATCGTAGTTGTGGTCCGATTTGGCTCATATTTGGAACATGAAATACATACATGAATAGAAAGCGACCCGTGACAAAATCGCCGCTAGGTGGCGCAAGGATCGAGATATTCAAAAAAATCGTATTTGTGGTCCGACTTGTCTCATATTTGGAACACGTAATACAAGTTAACACAGTCTAATGCCATGTAAATTGTTTAGACTACATTGTTGCATTCATTTCCGGAATTTAGCCAAATATTAATGAAAAACGATACCCGATGTTTCCACCTGTGGAGTCAATTTATAGTAAACAATTCAAACCATGGGGATCGCTGAGCCAGCATACCCGCAGGCATATACCAACACCACCGATATCAACGAATTGCCGCGGCAGCGGACAACATCATAAGCTGCAAGTGCAACAGCAGCGACGACGACGACGACGGTGATGGCTATAGCTCAGGGAAGAAATAAGTTAGGGTAGATTATTCAGTTCTAAATTAGACTCAGCAAGTATGTAAGGGGCTGTCTTCGGCTGTGCCGAAGACTTCATACCTTTCATAAAAGTGGACCAGGGGTGACTCTAGAATGCCTTTGTGCAATATGGGTATCAAATGAAAGGTGTTAATGAGTATTTTAAAAGGGCGTGGGCCTTAGTTCTACAGGTGGACGCCTTTTCGAGATAACGCCATAAAGGTGGACCAGGGGTGACTCTAGAATTTGTTTGTACGATATGGGTATCAAACGAAAGGTGTTGATAAGTGTTTTAAAAGATAGTGGGCCTTAGTTGTATGGGTGGACGCCTTTTCGGGATACCGCCATAAACGTGGACCAGGGGTGACTCTAGAATGCGTTTGTACAATATGGGTATCAAATGAAAGGTGTTAATGAGTATTTTAAAAGGGCGTGGGCCTTATTTCTATAGGTGGACGCCTTTTCGAGATATCGCCATAAAGGTGGACCAGGGGTGACTCTAGAATTTGTTTGTACGATATGGGTATCAAATGAAAGGTGTTAATGAGTATTTTAAAAGGGTGTGGGCCTTAGTTCTATAGGTGAACGCCTTTTCGAGATATCGCCATAAAGGTGGACCAGGGGTGACTCTGGAATTTGTTTGTACTATATGGGTATCAAATGAAAGGTGTTAATGAGTATTTTAAAAGGGCGTGGGCCTTAGGTGTATGGGTGGACGCCTTTTCGGGATATCGCCATAAAGGTGGACCAGGGGTGACTCTAGAATTTGTTTGTACGATATGGGTATCAAATGAAAGGTGTTAATGAGTATTTTAAAAGGACGTTGGCCTTAGTTCTATAGGTGGATGCCTTTTCGAGATATCGCCATAAATGTGGACCAGGGGTGACTCTAGTATTTGTTTGTCCGATATGGGTATCAAACGAAAGGTGTTAATAAGTGTTTTAAAAGGGAGTGGGCCTTAGTTGTATGGCTGGACGCCTTTTCGGGATATCGCCATAAAGGTGGACCAGGGGTGACTCTAGAATGAGTTTGTACGATATGGGTATCAAATTAAAGGTATTAATGAGAGCTTTAAAAGGGAGTGTTGGTAATTGTATATGTGAAGGCGTTTTCCAGATATCGACCAAAATGTGGACCAGGGTGACCCAGAACATCATCTGTTGGATACCGCTAATTTATTTATATATGTAATATCTGCCAAGATTTTAAGGGTTTTTTCTTTCGCCCTGCAGAACTTTTTCATTTTCTTCTACTTAATATGGTAGGTGTCACAACCATTTTATAAAGTTTTTTCTAAAGTTATATTTCGCGTCAATAAAACAATCCAATTACCTCACCATGTTTCATCCCTTTTTTCGTATTTGGTATAGAATTATGGCATTTTTTTCATTTTTCGTAATTTTCGATATCGAAAAAGTGGGCGTCGTCATAGTCGGATTTCGTTCATTTTTCATACCAAGATAAAGTGAGTTCAAGTAAGCACGTGAACTAAGTTCATTAAAGATATGTCGATTTTTGCTCAAGTTATCGTGTTAACGGCCATGCAGAGGGACAGACGAACGACTGTGTATAAAAACTGGGCGTGGCATCAACCGATTTCGCCCATTTTCACAGAAAACAGTTAGAGGATTGGTTATTTGTTGTTCGACATATCGCGTTAAAAGTATCCTAGACAAATTAAATGAAAAAGGGCGGAGCCACGCCCATTTTAAAATTTTATTTTTGTATTTTGTTGCACCATATCATTACTGGAGTAGAATGTTGACATAATTTACTTATATACTGTAAAGATATTAAATTTTTTGTTAAAATTTTACTTTAAAAAAATTTTTTTTTAAAAGTGGGCGTGGTCCTTCTCCGATTTTGCTAATTTTTATTAAGCGTACATATAGTTATAGGAGTAACGTTCCTGCTAAATTTCATCATGATATTTTCAACGACTGCCAAATTACAACTTGCAAAATTTTAAATTATCTTCTTTTAAAAGTGGGCGGTGCCACGCCCATTGTCCAAAATTTTACTAACTTTCTATTCTCCGTCATAAGTTCATCCCATCTACCAAGTTTCGTCGCTTTATCTGTCTTTTGTAATGAATTATCGCACTTTTTCGGTTTTTCGAAATTTTCGATATCGAAAAAGTGGGCGTGGTTATAGTC
Source organism: Eurosta solidaginis (assembly GCF_040869045.1). NCBI lineage: Eukaryota > Metazoa > Arthropoda > Insecta > Diptera > Tephritidae > Eurosta > Eurosta solidaginis. The sequence continues at coordinate 17,727,007 of NC_090319.1, forward strand.
CGATATCGTTCATTTTAAATAGCGATCTGAGATGAGTGCTCAGGAACCTACGTACCAAATTTCATCAAGATACCTCAAAATTTACTCAAGTTATCGAGTTAACGGACGGACGGACGGACATGGCTCAATCAAATTTTTTTTCGATCCTGATTATTTTGATATATGGAAGTCTATATCTATCTCGATTCCTTTATATATGTACAACCAACCGTTATCCAATCAAACTTCTGCTCAACTGAGTATAAAAATAAAGTTAAAGTCAAAGTTAAAATTAAAGTTAAAGTAAAATTAAAGTTAAAGTTAAAGTTAAAGTTAAAGTTGAAGTTAAAGTTAAAGTTAAAGTGAAAGTTAAAATTAAAGTTAAAGTTAAAGTTAAGGTTAAAGTTATAGTTAAAAATAAAGTTAAAAGTTAAAGTTAAAGTTAAAAATAAAGTTAAAGTTAAAGTCAAAGTTAAAGTTAAAGTTAAGGTTAAAGTTATAGATAAAAATAAAGTTAAAGTTAAAGTTAAAAATAAAGTTAAAGTTAAAGTTAAGGTTAAAGTTATAGTTAAAAATAAAGTTAAAGTCAAAGTTAAAAATAAAGTTAAAGTTAAAGTGAAAGTTAAAGTTAAAGTTAAAGTTAAGGTTAAAGTTAAGGTTAAAGTTAAAGTTGAAGTTAAAGTTAAAGTTAAAGTTAAAGTTAGAGTTAAGGTTAAAGTTAAAGTTAAAGTTAAAGTTAGAGTTAAGGTTAAATTTAAAGTTAAAGTTAAAGTTAAAGTTACAGTTAAAGTTAAAGTTAAGGTTAAAGTTAAAGTTAAAGTCAAAGTTAAAATGAAAGTTAAAGTTAAAGTCAAAGTTAAAGTTAAAGTCAAAGATAAAGTTAAAGTTAAAGTTAGAGTTAAGGTTAAAGTTAAAGTTAAAGTTAAAGTTAAATTTAAAGTTAAAGTTACAGTTAAGTTAAAGTTAAAGTAAATGTAAAATCAATTTATGGCATGGCGACATGTCGCCCCGATATATGATGATATATATATATTGTCCGCCACCGTGGTGTGATGGTAGCGTGCTCCGCCTACCGCACCATATGCCCTGGGTTCGCACCCCGGGCAAAGCAACATCAAAATTTTAGAAATAAGGTTTTTCAATTAGAAGAAAATTTTTCTAAGCGGGGTCGCCCCTCGGCAGTATCTGGCAAGCGCTCCGAGTGTATTTCTGCCATGAAAAGCTCTCAGTGAAAACTCATCTGCCTCGCAGATGCCGTTCGGAGTCGGCATAAAACATGTAGGTCCCGTCCGGCCAATTTGAAGGGAAAATCAAGAGGAGCACAACGCAAATTGGAAGAGAAGCTCGGCCTTAGATCTCTTCGGAGGTTATCGCGCCTTACATTTATATTTTATTTTATATCTATCTCGATTCCTTTATACCTGTACAATAGGCCGGGTCGATTTGTGGGGAGACAAAAAAATCGCCCATTGCTCTGTGAAAATCATATTCTAGGGATCAAAATAATAAACTTTACCGAAGGAACCATACCTCTAATACGAATTCTGATGTCCCCCCCTTTGGGTCGAACTTGCAAATTTTGAAAAATCGCACTTTGAAATGCCTATGTTTTTTCTTTTTGGAGTTTATTTTTCTATTTAGAAATTTATTTAGTCAGAACATATGTAAATGAAAAAATGAATTTAACTTAGTAATAGAAAAGAAATTAAAAAACATTATTAGAAATTAGCGTTTTTACAACCCCCTTTTAAAACCAATGATGCATTTGCATGTCGTAAACATAGTTGTGTGGGTTTTTTATTCAACCGTTTTATAAAATGAAGGTATCACTGTGACACAATTGCAGATCGTAAAATTGCTTGTGTTTTTAAGCTATTGCATAGATTTTATCGCGGGCTTGGCGACTTAATCAAAAAAAACCGTAACGGATATTTGTCAAAAAAGATCCGAAAAGGCTCGAAAAGGTTCGAAAAGGTTCGTAAAGGTTCGGTGTTAGCAACAGGCCAAATACATAAAATTGGATCTCTATCATAAACAGCGGTGGGCACCACTACATTTACACGGTTACCAAATTGAGAATGTGTTAGTAAACACGAACGCGTAGCGAGCACGAAAACAAAATCAATTATTTATTTAGTTTGATTTCAATGCTTGAACGTTGAATACGTGTCACACGCACTCTTTGGTACTCTGTTTTAAGCGCACGTGCGACACTTTCTCACCGTACGACCATCGAAATCTAACTAAAAGTGCTGTCGTTGATTTTCACGAAGTAGCCATTGTGCTATCGCTTATCGTATACATATATGGTCGCTTACAAGCCAGCCTAATAAAACCGCGCTGCGTTTTTTTAGCGCACGCAAACAACCGGCGTTTTTTGCGCTAATCCAAATAAGCATGCGTTGCGACAATGTAAAGCATGTGTGCAAACGTCAAACCTAAATGTCACGAAGAACACAAATTGGAAATCGAGTTAGGTTTTCACGCAGCAAATTCAATTTGAGTTGCTCTCATACAAGTTGTATGTGCATGAGACATTTTTGACAGAAAATTACTTGCGTGCGTTTATATTAGGTTGGCTTGTTAGAGTTAAAGTTAAAGCGTAAGTTAAAGTTAAAAATGAAGTTAAAGTTAAAGTGAAAGTTAAAGTTACAGTTAAAGTTAAAGTTAAGGTTAAAGTTAAAGTTAAAGTTAAAGTGAATGTTAAAGTTAAAGCGAAAGTTAAAGTTAAAAATAAAGTTAAAGTTAAAGTGAAAGTTAAAGTTAAAGTTAAATTTAAATTTAAAGTTAAGGTTTTTTTTTTTTTTTTTTTTTTTTTGTGTTTCGTGGAAGGAGGAAATGCTTTATGCACTGACCGGGATATTTAAGCCTCACTGCGAGACTCTCCGAGTGTAGGACTCCCTTCTTCCATGAAGGCCTACCCACTAAAACCTAACCTCCCACGGCCCGCGCAAATCCCCGTACCTGGGACCGCGTTTAGCATTACTTCGGGTACGGGTGCGCGCTACGTGAGCTCTATGGCTACTCTCACGCTAATGGGCTAGGCATCCGTCTTCTCGTTTACTGGTAAGTATATGCCTCACATATGTGCTGACCGTATCCCATCTGTCTCTTCGACAGGTCATGTTATTAATGACACTGCCCGGGGATAGGTCGCCAAGTACCTCTTCTACCCTCCTTCGCTGATGGGAGAAGTGCCTGCATTCGAAGAAGGTGTGGCGTACATCGTCTATTTCCCCACAGTACAGACAGCTCGGGCTATCAACCTTACCCATTCTGTGTAGGTATTTGCGGAAGTAACCATGTCCCGTTAGAAACTGGGTCAGGTAAAAGTCTACCTCTCCGTGCGGTCGCTTCAACCATGGATCAAGTTCAGGGATTAGTTCCCTAGTCCACTTTCCTACGATGCTGTTGCTCCACTGGTCTTGCCAACGTCGGATCGATTCTTCTCGCGCCTGCATGGCAACAGCAGCTCTACTTGCTTGCGATCCGTTGTCATATATTGTTTTTCTTTCCTCAACGAGAAGATATATCGGTATGGTTCCCGCAACGACCAGGACAGCTTCAGCTGATACCGTGCGGTAAGCCGAAGATATTCGCAGCGCCCCTCTGCGTTGGACCGAGGTGAGGGCGACTCGGTTCTTCCGGTATTTCATTGCGTCCGCCCAGATTTCTGCACCATATAAGAGTATAGAATCCGAGGCTGATGCAAGCAACTTCCTTGTGCATGGCTTTGGGCCACCTGTGTTTGCCATTAATCTACTCAACTGCGCTATTATGCGCGCAGCTCTTTCGCAGGTCCCTCGTATGTGATCCGAGAAGTTGAGTTTGCTGTCTAACCTCACTCCCAGATATTTCGTTGAAGCGAGTGTTTCTATTGGCTGGTCCCCAACCATCATGTTCCTGGTAGTGGGAATACGTCTCTTTGTGAGGATGACGATCTCCGTTTTGGCTGTTGCTAACTGGAGACCGTGCTCAGCCATCCACCTATTTACATTACGCATGACCTGGTTTAATTTTAGCTGTGCCAGCTCGCAGCTTGGTGCTGTTATCACAGCTGCCACGTCGTCTGCAAATGCAACGAGGAAGGTGCTTTCTGGCATGTCTAATCGAAGAAGACTGTCGTAAGTTATATTCCAGAGATCGGGACCTAGTACCGAACCCTGGGCTGCTCCACCTGTTATTTTTACCCTTTTTTGACCGTGAGTACTTTCATATATTAGATACCTCTCTCTTAGGTAGTCCCTTAAAATTTCTAACAAATATTGCGGTACTTTGAAAGTGCTTTCTAGTTAAGGTTAAAGTTAAAGTCAAAGTTCAAGTTAAAGTTACAGTTAAAGTTAAAGTCAAAGTTAAAGCTAAAGTTAAGGTTAAAGTTAAATTTAAAGTTAAAGTTACAGTTAAAGTTAAAGTAAAATTAAAAGTTAAAGTTAAATTAAAGTTAAAGTTAAAATTTAAGTTAAAGTTAAAGTTAAAGTGAATGTTAAAGTTAAAGCGAAAAATAAAGTTAAAGTTAAAGATAAAGTTAAAGTCAAAGTTAAAGTTAAAGTTAAAGTTAAGGTTAAAGTTAAAGTTAAGGTTAAGGTTAAAGTTAAAGTTAAAGTTAATGTTAAAGCTAAAGTCAAAGTTAAAGTTAAAACTAAAGTTAAAGTTAAGGTTAAAATTAAAGCTAAAGTTAAATTTAAAATTAAAGTTACAGTTAAAGTTAAAGTTAAAGTCAAAGTTAAAGTGAATGTTAAAGTTAAAGCGAAAGTTAAAGTTAAAGTTAAAAATAAAGTTAAAGTTAAAGTGAAAGTTAAAGTTAAAGTTAAGGTTAAAGTTAAAGTTAAAGTCAGAGTTAAAGTTAAAGTTAAGGTTAAAGGTAAAGTTGAAGCTAAAGTTAAAATTAAAGTTAAAGTAAAAGTTAAAGTTAAAATTAAAGTTAAAGCCAAAGTTAAAATTAAAGTTAAAGTTAAAGTTAAAGTTAAAGTTAAAGTGAATGTTAAAGTTAAAGCGAAAGTTAAAGTTAAAGTTAAAATTAAAGTTAAAGTTAAAATGAAAGTTAAAGTTAAAGTCAAAGTTAAAGTTAAGGTTAAAGTTAAAGTTAAAGTTAAACTCAAAGTTAAAGTTAAGGTTTTTTTTTTTTTTTTGTGTTTCGTGGAAGGAGGAAATGCTTTATGCACTGACCGGGATATTTAAGCCTCACTGCGAGACTCTCCGAGTGTAGGACTCCCTTCTTCCATGAAGGCCACCCACTAAAACCTAACCTCCCACGGCCCGCGCTAATCCCCGTACCTGGGACCGCGTTTAGCATTACTTCGGGTACGGGTGCGCGCTACGTGAGCTCTGTGGCTACTCTCACGCTAATGGGCTAGGCATCCGTCTTCTCGTTTACTGGTAAGTATATGCCTCACATATGTGCTGACCGTATCCCATCTGTCTCTTCGACAGGTCATGTTATTAATGACACTGCCCGGGGATAGGTCGCCAAGTACATCTTCTTACAAAGTTAAGGTTAAAGTTAAAGTTAAATTTAAAGTTAAAGTTACAGTTAAAGTTAAAGTCAAAGTTAACGTTAAAGCTAAGGTTAAAGTTAAAGTTAAATTTAAAGTTAAAGTTACAATTAAAGTTAAAGTTAAAGTTAAAGTGAATGTTAAAGTTAAAGTTAAAGTCAAAAATAAAGTTAAAGTTAAAGTTAAAGTGAATATTAAAGTTAAAGTGAAAGTTAAAGTTAACTTTAAAAATAAAGTTAAAGTGAAAGTTAAAGTTAAAGTGAATATTAAAGTTAAAGTGAAAGTTAAAGTTAAAAATAAAATTAAAGTTAAAGTTAAAGTGAAAGTTAATTGTTCGAGCAAGTGGGCTTTTCCACTTGCTATACGTGCAAATAAAACGAAAAATTAATACCTTTGTAGGCACTTTAAATTTTAATTCAATTTAAGCAGTTACAAGAATTACTATACCACTAATTTGATGCGCTCTTAATTCGCGGGTCAATAATAAAAGCGGACTGTATCCAACGATGATCCAAAAACTTCTCCTTCACTCAACTCGAACAGCAATATCCAAGCATTAAAAATGTATTCAATATTCCAGTATAGCGGTGCAAGCGAAGAGTGGTAAATTGTTTTTCTAATTACCTTATGCGACTACCGGTGGGTGGGAGGAAGAGATGCGTATTGCCTACGTGACTTAGGGAGGTGACGTGATGCTAGAGTGTATTGTTGTTGGTTGCGGTACCGACTTCGATGCAGCTGCAGTTTGCTCTCCTACCTACATATGTAGTTATGACAACGAAAAGAACGAGAGTATGTAAGATGTATAAATATGTACATATGAATGTGAAGTTGGTGACGATGATTTTGCTGGTATGTAATGTATACCAATACAGTGGGCATGAAACGAGAAGTACGATGGGGAAATTGTTTGAACTGATGTGCTTCAACATCCTCCCCCCTTGAAAACTGTGTTTTCAATCAAACAATAATGATGACTTAATAAAGTTGATGGTTCGGCGATGAGTGTTTGGTTACTAATTAGTCGCAAGTCGAAGATTCTATTGGTAATTTGACACCTTTGTTATTTCTCGTTTGACTATCCCATCAGCAGTATTTATCATGACAACACGTACTAAACCATCAGAACCAGCCATGGTTTCAACGATTCTGCCAAGAGGCCATTTGAGAGGTGGTGTATTCTCATCCTTAACAAGCACCATGTCATTTTCCTTTAGGTTTTCTCGAATAGTTTGCCATTTATACCGGTGTTGAAGCTCCTTTAAATATTCTGAGTGCCATCGCTTCCAAAATTGCTGCTGAATGGCTTGAATGATTTGGAATCTTTTTAGAGTACCCATATTCACCTCAGACAATGATGGCTCTGGAATAGTATACAGAGTGCGTCCGGTCAAAAAATGTGCCGGCGTGATAGCGCTGAGATCGTCAGCATTATTTGATATCGGTGTAAGCGGGCGACTGTTTATCATGGCTTCTACTTGGCAGCATACTGTATTTAGTTCGTCGAATTTCAACATGTGAGATCCAATCGCGCGACGTAAATAATATTTGGCTAGCTTTACTGCACTTTCCCAAAGTCCACCGAAATGCGGTGACCTTGGGGGTATGAATTTCCAATTTATGCCTTCTTCAGCCATGAAGGTTTGTACCGAAGCAATGTGTTGCTGCAAGGCGAAGAGGGTCAAGAGTTCTCTGAGCTCTCGATTGGCACCAACAAAATTGGTTGCATTGTCAGAAAAAATTGTATTGCACTTGCCTCGCCGAGCGATAAATCTCTTAAGTGCAGAGATAAATGCCATTGTACTTAAATCTGGAACTAATTCCAAATGCACTGCCTTAGTCGTAAAGCAGATAAATACAGCCAAGTAGACTTTGATAGAGCCCCTACCCCTTAACTGTGGAGTTATTGAAAAGGGTCCGCAATAGTCGACCCAGTTGTTGCGAAAGGGAATGTGGGCTCAACTCGTTCTTGTGGTAGTGACCCCATTATTTGATTATGCAGTTGAGGCTTACTGCGATAGCATAGTATACAATTATGCACAACTTGTCTTATAGTACATCTAGCGTTAATAACCCAAAATTTATCACGCAAAATACTTAGCAGGGTTTGACAACCAGCGTGCATATGACGACGATGAAGATAATCGATGAGAGTGTATACAAAGGGGTGTGTTCTTGGGAGCAGAATTGGATGCTTAGCATCGAAAGGTAGCGAAGAATTCTTTATTCTTCCGCCAACACGAATCAACGAGTTATGAATAAATGGCGATAGCTGATTGAAGTTGGACTGTCGACTTACTTTACCTTCCTGTAATTGCTTGTATTCAGCTGCAAACGCTTGCCTTTGTATGTAGCCACAAATGAGAAATAAGGCAGAATCTAATTCTTCTGCGACGATTGAGCCTGAGTACGTAGTTGGTGAGCGACGAGAGCGTGATATGAAGCGATGAACATAAACGAAAATACGAAGTAGTTTAGTATAGTTATTGGCATATTTATGCCTTGCAATTAGGTCGTCTGACTCCGCTGCTAGCAGAGCATGATGTTGTTTACGTTGCTCGGGAAGGGTTTCAATGTTATTAATTGGATTTTTGGGCCAGGTTGATTGTTCTTGTTGCAGAAAATATGGTCCGTGGAACCATAGGGAATTATCGATGAGGCCCTGTACATTTGCTCCACGTGAAACAAAATCAGCTGGATTTTCCTTCGTAGGTACGTGATGCCAACTGTAGTTTGCTGTTAGCTGTTGGATCTTTGTCACCCTATTGGCAACGAATGTTGTCCATCGCATGGGCTCACCCTGTATCCATGATAATACAATGGTCGAATCTGACCAACAATGTATGTTGCTAGCTTCTGTCCTAAATATAGTTACTACTGATTTTAACAATTCTGTTAAGAGAACAGCCGCGCATAGTTCCAATTTAGGAAGAGTCATCTCTTTGGTTGGTGCCACTCTTGATTTGGCGCATATAAGCGATGTATACATTGTTCCCTCGTACCGCGAAACTGCGTAAATGCACGCGCCGTATGCCTTTGTACTTGCATCTGAAAAAGCGTGTAGTTGCGCTTCAAAATCAAAATGTACTAACCTTGGAATTTTTAAATTGCTAATCGATGTAATTTGGTGGCATTTGTCCGTCCACTGTGTGTAGATTTGCATTGGCACGCTTTCGTCCCACGATAATTTGAGCTTCCAGAGCTGCTGCATCAATAGTTTGCAGGTAACGACGATGGGGTTTAACAACCCAAGCGGATCGAAGAGTCTCGCAATTCTCGACAGAATAGTGCGTTTGCTGATTTTTGACGATGGTGGGTCCAAAGACGAGTACGAAAACAGAAAATTGTCATCCTGGGGTGACCACTTCAGACCTAGCGCCTTGATATATGAAACGCCGCCAATATTTACATTTACTACCCTATCGGCGTCTGGTATGTCAGCTATAATGTTGTGGTGATTCGACGCGAACTTTCGAAGAGGAAATCCTCCTCCAGCTAATAAATCGATTACTTCATTCTTAATGGCCACCACTTCCTCGATAGTTGCAGCGCCAGTCATTAAGTTGTCAACATAAAAATCACGGAGAGTGAAAGCAGCCCCAATCGAGTGTGTCGAAACATTGTTGTAAGCTAACTGTCGAAGACATCTCACTGCCAAAAAAGGGGCACAACTGGTTCCATATGTGACGGTCTGCAACTGATAAGTGCAGAGTTCTTGACCTGGTGCGTTTCTCCATAAAATGCATTGATACTTCGAATCTCTCTCATCTACGATGATTTGCCGATACATTTTTGTTATATCGGCCATTAATACGAACCGATACGTGCGAAAGCGGAGAAGAATGGTGAATATGTCGTCTTGCAACGTAGGACCACTTCGAAGAACATCGTTTAATGCAACTCCATTTGATGTGCGACAGGACGCATCGAACACCACTCGCAGCATTGTCGATGAACTGTCCAATTTGACCACACAGTGGTGGGGAATGTACGTTCTGGCCTTCGATGACAATTCATTTGGTTGTAATAAAACCATATGTTTTAAGACGATGTATTCCTGTATAAAGTTTTTATATTCGTCTTTAATCGCACTGTCGGTAAGTATTCCCTTCTCCACCGACCAGAATCTACGACGAGCGATTTCGTATGACTGGCCAAGCTTGCTTGGACTTGTCGAGAAGGGCAACCGAACAATGAATTTGTGTGTTATAGGGCAACGAGTTGTTGTTTTTTGGAAATATACCTCACACTCCTCCTCTTCCAACGTACGCTCGGCCTTTCGGGAATGATAGCTCTCTTCTAATTTCCAGAACTTCTATAGAAGAGTGTCTATTGACGGTTGCGCTGTTGTGGTATGTGTGCTGGAGGGGATGACGGGTGGTGACGAAGTAAGCAAGGTCGATGATGAAACTAATGGTCGTGACCTTATAGCACCAGCTACAATCCAGCCTAGCTGCGTCTTCTGTAGTGCTGTCAGATTTTTGTCCAATTTTATCTGACCCACCGATAGAATGTCGAAAAAGAGCCCAGCCCCGATGAGTAAGTCAATAGGACCAGGACAGTTGAAGGTGCGGTCAGGTAATTGGATATTTTTTGGTATTCCTCAATGGGTTACATCAATACAATTTTGGGGTTGATGTGTCGAAATCGATGGGAGTATAACTGTTTCCATTACCGAGGAAAATCCATTGTGAAGCGATTGGATACTAATACAAGCGCCTTGGTATGACTTGGTTCTTAATGCTCCAATACCGGTTATTTCGAGGTCAATTTTGGTCCGTTTTAGATGAAGCAATTGAGCCGCATGCTCCGTCATAAAGTTCAACTGGGAGGCCGAATCAAGCAGCGCTCTTACTATTAGCCTTGTACCATGGTTAGTATAAATTTGCACTAACGCAGTTGCCAGAATTACCTCACTCGTACCTGTACTGACCTTCAATGCAGCTGATGGCGGCGAATGCGTTGTCTCCGAACATTGCGGCTGTTGTCGATGAAGAAGCGTGTGGTGGCTTACCTTACAATGTTGACAACGATTGGCAGAAGGACACTTACTAGACGTATGACCTGTTCCAAGGCAATTTAGGCATAGTTGATTTTTCTTTGCAATACTATAACGCTGCATTGGGTCCATTGCGTTGAATTTTTCACATTTAAATGGCGAATGTGTAACAGCCTCGTTACATAATAAACATTTGTTGGTTACTGACGACACCAATGATGTACTTGACTTCACCAACGCCGATGATTTGGTAGCTGACGAAGCCTTAGATGTGGATTTTCTGTTGACTTCAATGATATTGACCGTGTGGCAGCGGCGCTCGATGAATGTAGCTAGATCATCCCATGTTGGTAACTGAAGCAAAGATAACGAAGAATTATCCCACTTAGTAGTCACATACTCTTCCCATTTGACTTGAATTTCTGGATCTAATTTAGAGACGATGAAGTGCACCAAAATTCCATCCGTGATTTGTGTGCGTGAAGCAAGAGATTGTAATGCGCGAAGATGGGAATTTATGGAATCGATGAATTCTCTTAGCGAAGACGCACTCGACGTCTTAAGGAAATTGTTATCAAACATTGCTTGTACATGTGACTGAAAAATATAACTTTTGTTGTCATATCTTTTCGTGAGCAAGTCAATGGCACGATTATAATTGTCAGTGGTGACCTCTAAAGATTGAATAAGCCTGAAGGCGCCGTGGGTTAAACATAACCGTAGGTACTGAAACTTCTCAATTTCATTCAGTCCTACATTATTATGAACGAGAACGGTGAACATATTATGAAAGTCTAGCCATTCGGTATGGTTTTCACTGAATTTCGTCAGTTGGAGTTTCGGTAAACTATGGCGATGCGAAGACGATGGTTGAATAGCAGGCATCGTGGTGCTGCTCAATGCCTCTACCTTGTTAATTTCAGCTATGCGCTCAACAGTAGCGCTCCTGATATCGCAGTAGGTATCCTCAAATAAGGAGCGATGATTTTGGTCGATTTGCGACTCATCTAAGGATTCTAAATCCGACTGCACCTTTTCGAAGACAGCGAAGTGGTGCTCAATCAGCGCTAGTTTGGTCTCAAGGTGATACGCTGACATGGTAGAGAACTGCTGGATATCTTGATGGAGCTCTGCTACTCTGCTAAGTAACTTGTCTCGTTGAAGCAATTTTGTTCTAATGTTGCCGGCTGTATTTGGGGGTGTTCCAGTCTCCCCTTCCATACTGTTCGATGATACGTGTGACGAATAAAACTCAATTTCGCGATCGAAAATTTGGCTTTGGTTATAACGCGAACGCGGAGCCGAGATCCGGCTCGAAGGACCTTTGTTCGAGCAAGTGGGCTTTTCCACTTGCTATACGTGCAAATAAAACGAAAAATTAATACCTTTGTAGGCACTTTAAATTTTAATTCAATTTAAGCAGTTACAAGAATTACTATACCACTAATTTGATGCGCTATTAATTCGCGGGTCAATAATAAAAGCGGACTGTATCCAACGATGATCCAAAAACTTCTCCTTCACTCAACTCGAACAGCAATATCCAAGCATTAAAAATGTATTCAATATTCCAGTATAGCGGTGCAAGCGAAGAGCGGTAAATTGTTTTTCTAATTACCTTATGCGACTACCGGTGGGTGGGAGGAAGAGATGCGTATTGCCTACGTGACTTAGTGAGGTGACGTGATGCTAGAGTGTATTGTTGTTGGTTGCGGTACCGACTTCGATGCAGCTGCAGTTTGCTCTCCTACCTACATATGTAGTTATGACAACGAAAAGAACGAAAGTATGTAAGATGTATAAATATGTACATATGAATGTGAAGTTGGTGACGATGATTTTGCTGGTATGTAATGTATACTAATACAGTGGGCATGAAACGAAAAGTACGATGAGGAAATTGTTTGAACTGATGTGCTTCAACATTAATGTTAAAGTGAATATTAAAGTTAAAGTGAAAGTTAAAGTTAAAAATAAAGTTAAAGTGAAAGTTAAATATTAACTTCTCATTTATTCAATAAAAGTAAAAAATTTGTTTTCTTATCGGTCACAACGCTTAAAAAGGTTAACTTGAATTAATATCAAAGAAAACAAAATGTTGCATAACTATTATAATTGCATAAGTTGATAATATGCAATAGCTTTACCGCGGCAGTCCCCGAGTGCCACACGTCCTTTTTTTTTAAGCCACCACAAGACACAGCAGGTAGAATTGAAATTGCTCCTACCCAAAAATTCGACCCAAAGGGGGGGGGGGGGGGGGGGGGGGGGGGGGGCATCAGAATTCATTTTAGAGGTATGGTCCCTTCAGCAAAGTTTCTTGGTTTGATCCCTAGAATACGATGCGAGCAATGAGCGATTTTTAAATCGACCCGCCCTACTGTACAAGCAACCGTTATCCAATCAAAGTTAATATACTTTGTGTGCAAAGAACGCTAAATATAATGACGCCAGAAGAATGCAGAAATAGTTCCGAAACTACTTCGAAATCATCTCGAAATTGGCAGAAGATGGTATTGAAGTAATCCTAAAAAATCCGTGGTAATATAAAAATAATCCCGAAATGTTATATATATCAGAATATTTTCCCGTAAAAGGCGGGATATGATCCTTAAAGCAATCCCGAAATGCTCCAGACCTAAAGTAGAAAGCATATTACTTCTGAAATAGCTCCAAAAGCTCTTAAGGGGCTTTCTCCTTCTTACTGATCGCAAAAACAGTTCCCAATAAATCCTGATATACCCCCGAAATTAACAAAATGATCCCGAAACAATCCCAGAATATTACGAAATCATCCCAAAGCAGCCTTGAAATTATCCTGAAATACTGCGTAGATAGTCTACAATTGGTATCAAAAACTATACGAACTCTAACCTCAATAGTGCAGAGACTACCCGGAAATAGTTCAGACATGATCCATAAGAGAGTTCTGAAATATCCTAAAACACTCCCAAAATTGCCCCAAATTTGTCTTCCCAGTTGTAGACTTATCGTAAGAGGTATGCGTTCTACTGCATCATACCTACGTTAATTCAGTGGTTTTTCATCTATAGGAAAATTACCAAATTTATCTATATATTAATACGCTAACAAAATTTCCATACAATCAATTGACAGGTTGTTTCGCATACTTAGCATTTGTAAAATCATATAGAAGTTATATGAATCGATTCGTATTGATAAGCCACAGTGCATAAGCCTATTTTTGTTAACAAATATTACTCTATTTGTTTATAATTAATAGAAAAAGCTTTTGTAAATTCGAACAATTCATACAAATATCGTAATTCATTATCGTGCACAAGCGCGCCATCTTTGGGAACAATTATCTAAGTTTGCTAATGCGAATTTCAAAGACCTAAACCTTTATGCACAAGCGTGCCGTCTTTGGGAACAATTATATAAGTGTTTAATGTGAATTTCAAATGTTATGTATCCCCGCTAAATTCGAAAGCACAAATGTTTCACCTGCATACAAATATGGTTTTCCATTGTTGCCGCTTACCTATAATAGCCTCTACCAAAATCCTAAAAAATTGTTCCAAAATAATTTATAGCGTACCAAAAATCTTAAATAGAATTAATTTTTGACGGCCCATTTTTTGTGGCAAATTTTACCTACACGTAAATATAAAAGTCTTTATTTAACAAATTCTTTGTTTTTTATTTTAGTTTTTTTCAAAAAAAACATGAAATCACAAATAATGAGTTAAGTTTTGTTGAAACTAACTAATTTATTTATAACAATTAACAATTAATGGCAAATTTGCTCGAAAATGTTGTTGCATTTGCAAATTTAATCCTCATTTTAGATAAAGTACGTCTTATACTGAACAAAAAAGAAAAAATTACAAAAATATAACATTACATTTTTTATATTACTTTTTATGCTAATTACGAAACAAAAAAACGTCCCAAAAACTTTTTTGATTTTAGGTCAGAGCGGCAACCGGTATCATAGCGGCCGTCTTTCATAGGCAGTATATTACCCACTATCTATATATTAATACGCTAACAAAATTTCCATACAATCAATTGACAGGCTATTTCGCATACTTAGCATACGTAAAATCATATAAAAGTTATATGAATCGATTCGTATTGATCAGCCGCAGTGCATAGGCCTATTTTTGTTAACAAATATTACTCTATTTGTTTATAATTAATAGAAAAAGTTTTTTGTAAATTCGAACAATTCATACAAATATCGTAATTCATTATCGTGCACAAGCACGCCATCTTTGGGAACAATAATTTAAGTTTTCTAATGCGAATTTCAAAGACCTAAACCTTTATGCACAAGCGCGCCGTCTTTGGGAACAATTATCTAAGTGTTTAATGTGAATTTCAAATTCTATGTATCCCCGCTAAATTCGAAGGCACAAATGTTTCACGTGCATACAAATATGGTTTCCGATTGTTGCCTCTACCAAAATCCTAAAAAATTGTTCCAAAATAATTTATAGCGTACCAAAAATCTTAATAGAATTAATTTTAGACCGGCCCATTTTTTTGGCAAATTTTACCTACACGTAAATACATAAGTCTTTATTTAACAGATTCTTTGTTTTTTATTTTAGTTGTTTTCTGAAATCACAAATAATGAGTTAACTTTTGTTGAAACTAACTAATTTATTTATAACAATTAATGGCAAATTTGCTCGAAAATGTTGTTGCATTTGCAGATTTAATCCTCATTTTAGATAAAGTACGTCTTATACTGAACAAAAAAGAAAAAGTTACAAAAATATAACATTACATTTTTTATATTGCCTTTTATGCTAATTACGAAACAAAAAAACGTCCCAAAAACTTTTTTTGATTTTAGGTCAGAGCGGCAACCGGCATCATAGCGGCCGTCTTGCATAGGCAGTATATTACCCACTATATTTATTATTAGGCTAAATTTGTTGGATTATATATCCATTAATCGGATGCTTAGATCCCAAAGCCCTAATTGGTTTATGTCGCTTAAAGTTATGAAATCAATTTTATTTTAGTAAATATGATTGCGTGAATAATTTCAATGTTTTTGTTCGTTTTTCCTTTCTTCCTAATTTATTCTGCTCTGTTATATCTTAGTATAATATTGTTCACAGACGATATTTTATGGTAGATATGGTCATATATATTCATGAAATGGAGTGTTTACAAATTTAATACAAACAAGTAAGGAAGGTTAAGTTCGGGTGTAACCGAACATTACATACTCAGTTGAGAGTTATGGTGACAACATAAGGGAAAATAACCATGTAGGAAAATGATCCGAGGGAAACCCTGGAATGTGTTTGTATGACATGTGTATCAAATGAAAGGCATTAAAGAGTATTTTATGAGGGAGTGGGCCATAGTTCTATAGGTGGACGCCATTTAGGGATATCGCCATAAAGGTGGATCAGGGTTGACTCTAGAATTTGTTTGTTCGATATGGGTATCAAATGAAAGGTGTTAATGAGTATTTTAAAAGGGAGTAATCCTTAGTTCCATTGGTGGACGCCGTTTCGAGATATATCCATAAAGGTGGACCAGGGGTGACCCTAGAATTTGTTTGTACAATATGGGTATCAAAAGGAAGGTGTTAATGAGTATTTTAAAAGGGAGTGACGCCGTTTCGAGATATCGACATTAAGTTGGACCAGGGGTGACCCTAGAATTTGTTTGTACAATATGCGTATCAAAAGAAAGGTGTTAATGAGTATTTTAAAAGGGAGTGACGCCGTTTCGAGATATCGCCATTAAGGTGGACCAGGGGTGACGTGACCCTAGAATTTGTTTGTATGATATGGGTATCAAATTAAAGGTATTAATGAGGGTTTTAAAAGGGAGTGGTGGTAGTTGTATAGGTGGTCGCCTTTTCGAGATATCGCCATAAAGGTTGACCAGGGGTGACTCTAGAATACGTTTGTACAATATGGGTATCAAACGAAAGGTGTTAATGAGTATTTTAAAAGGGAGTGAGCCTTAGTTATATTGGTGGACGCCGCTTCGAGATATCGCAATAAAGGTGGAGCAGGGGTGACCCTAGAATTTGTTTGTTCGATATGGGTATCAAATGAAAGGTGTTAATGAGTATTTTAAAAGTGAGTAATCCTTAGTTCCATTGGTGGACGCCGTTTCGAGATATATCCATAAAGGTGGACCAGGGGTGACCCTAGAATTTGTTTGTACAATATGAGTATCAAAAGACAGGTGTCAATGAGTATTTTAAAAGGTAGTGACGCCGTTTCGAGATATCGCCATTAAGGTGGACCAGGGGTGACCCTAGAATTTGTTTGTACGATATGGGTATCAAATTAAAGGTATTAATGTAGGTTTTAAAAGGGAGTGGTGGTAGTTGTATAGGTGTTCGCCTTTTCGAAATATCGCCATAAAGGTGGACCAGGGGTGACCCTAGAATTTGTTTGTACAATATGGGTATCAAACGAAAGGTGTTAATGAGTATTTTAAAAGGGAGTGGGCCTTAGTTCTATAGGTGGACGCCGTTTCGAAATATCGCCATAAAGGTGGACCAGGGGTGACTCTAGAATGTGTTTGTACCATATGGGTATCAAATTAAAGGTATTAATGAGGGTTTTAAAAGGGAGTGGTGGTTGTTGTATAGGTGGACGCCGCTTCGAGATATCGCCATAAAGGTGGACCAGGGGTGACCCTAGAATTTGTTTGTACAATATGGGTGTCAAAAGAAAGGTGTTAATGAGTATTTTAAAAGGGAGTAATCCTTAGTTCCATAGGTGGACGCCGTTTCGAGATATCGCCATAAAGGTTGAGCAGGGGTGACCCTAGAAATTGTTTGTACAATATGGGTATCAAACGAAAGGAGTTAATGAGTATTTTAAAAGGGAGTGGGCCTTAGTTCTATAGGTGGACGCCTTTTCGAGGTATCGCAATAAAGGTGGACCAGGGGTGACTCTAGACTTTGTTTGTACGATATGGGTATCAAATGAAAGGTGTTAATGAGTATTTTTAAAAGGGAGTGGGCCTTCGTTCTATAGGTGTTCGCCTTTTCGAGATATCGCCATAAAGGTGGACCAGGGGTGACTTTAGAATATGTTTGTACGATGTGGGCATCAAATGAAAGGTGTTAATGAGTATTTTAAAAGGGCGTGGGGCTTAGTTCTATAGATGGAAGCCTTTTCGAGATATCGCCATAAAGGTGGACCAGGGGTGACCCTAGAATGAGTTTGTACGATATGGGTATCAAATTAAAGGTATTAGTGAGAGTTTTAAAAGGGAGTGGTGGTAGTTGTATATGTGAAGGCATTTTCCAGATATCGACCAAAATGTAGACCAGGGTGACCCAGAACATCATCTGTTGGATACCGCTAATTAATTATATATGTAATACCTGCCAAGATTTTAAGGGTTTTTTATTTCGCCCTGCAGAACTTTTTCATTTTCTTCTACTTAATATGGTAGGTGTCACAACCATTTTATAAAGTTTTTTCTAAAGTTATATTTCGCGCGAATAAAACAATCCAATTACCTTACCATGTTTCATCCCTTTTTTCGTATTTGGTATAGAATTATGGCATTTTTTTCATTTTTCGTAGTTTTCGATATCGAAAAAGTGGGCGTGGTCATAGTCGGATTTCGTTCGTTTTTCATACCAAGATAAAGTGAGTTCAAGTAAGCACGTGAACTAAGTTCATTAAAGATATGTCGATTTTTGTTCAAGTTATCGTGTTAACTGCCATGTGGAAGGACAGACGGACGACTGTGTATAAAAACTGGGCGTGGCATCAACCGATTTCTCCCATTTTAACAGAAAACAGTAAACGTCATAAAATCTATGCCCCTAGCAAATTTCAAAAGGATTGGTTAATTTTTGTTCGACTTATGGCGTTAAAAGTAGCCTAGACAAATTAAATGAAAAAGGAGGGAGCCACGCCCATTTTGAAATTTTCTTTTATTTTTGTATTTTGTGGCACCATATCATTACTGGAGTTGAATGTTGACATAATTTAATTATATACTGTAAAGATATTAAATTTTTTGTTAAAATTTTACTTTAAAAAAAATTTTTTTTTAAAAGTGGGCGTGGTCCTTCTCCGATTTTTCTAATTTTTATTAGGCGTACATATAGTAATAGGAGTAACGTTCCTGCCAAATTTCATCATGATATCTTCAACGACTGCCAAATTACAGCTTGTAAAAGTTTTAAATTACCTTCTTTTAAAAGTGGGCGGTGCCACGCCTATTGTTCAAAATTTTACTAATTTTCTATCCTGGGTCATAACCTCAACTCATCTGCCAAGTTTCGTCGCTTTATCTGTCTTTTGTAATGAATTATCGCACTTTTTCGGTTTTTCGAAATTTTCGATATCGAAAAAGTGGGCGTGGTTACAGTCCGATATCGTTCATTTTAAATAGCGATCTGAGATGAGTGCTCAGGAACCTACATACCAAATTTTATCAAGATACATCAAAATTTACTCAAGTTATCGTGTTAACGGGCGGACGGACGGACGGACATGGTTCAATCAAATTTTTTTTCGATCCTGATTATTTTCAAATATGGAAGTCTATATCTATCTCGATTCCTTTATATATGTACAACCAACCGTTATCCAAGCAAACTTAATACACTCTGTGAGCTCTGCTCAACTGAGTATAATAAATTACGTACATAGATCTCAATGGGATCCCAGCATTAAATATCCGAATATTAGAATCTTCATATTTCCACAATGATCACATTAAAACCCGGAAAAAAGTATAAGTGCACTTATTGCGTTTTTATATGGAACTGTTTGTTCACTTCACTTAATTTTTCGCAATTTAAGTACTTTATTTTTTTTTTCTTTATTTAAACATTTTTTTAGAAAACTCTGCCTTCTTTCTCATTACATAATTATACTCAGATGAGCAGAGCTCACAGAGTATATTAACTTTGATTGGATAACGGTTGGTTGTACAGGAATAAAGGAATCGAGATAGAAATAGGCTTCCATATATCAAAATCATCAGTATCGAAAAAAAATTTGATTAAGCCACGTCCGTCCGTCCGTCCGTCCGTCCGTCCGTCCGTTAACACGATAACTTGAGTAAATTTTGAGGTATCTTGACGAAATTTGGTATGTAGGTTCCTGGGCACTCATCTCAGATCGCTATTTAAAATGGACGATATCGGACTATAACCACGCCCACTTTTTCGATATCGAAAATTTCGAAAAATCGAAAAAGTGCGATAATTCATTACCAAAGACGGATAAAGCGATGAAACTTGGTAGGTGGGTTGAACTTATGACGCAGAATAGAAAATAAGTAAAATTTTGGACAATGGGCGTGGCACCGCCCACTTTTAAAAGAAGGTAATTTAGAAGTTTTGCAAGCTGTAATTTGGCAGTCGTTGAAGATATAATGATGAAATTTGGCAGGAACGTTACTTGTATTACTATATGTATGCTTAATAAAAATTAGCAAAATCGGAGAACGACCATGCCCACTTAAAAAAAATTTTTTTTTTAAGTAAAATTTTTACAAAAAATTTAATATCTTTACAGTATATAAGTAAATTATGTCAACATTCAACTCCAGAAATGATATGGTGCAACAAAATACAAAAACAAAAGAAAATTTCAAAATCGGCGTGGCTCCGCCCTTTTTCAGTTGATTTGTCTAGGATACATTTAATGCCATAAGTCGAACAAACATTTACCAATCCTTGTGAAATTTGGTAGGCTCTTAGATTCTATAACGATAACTGTTTTCTGTCAAAAAGGGCGAAATCGGTTGAAGCCACGCCCAGTTTTTATACACAGTAAATCGTCTGTCCTTCCGCTCGGCCGTTAACACGATAACTTGAGCAAAACTCGATATATCTTTACAAAACTCAGTTCACATAATTATCTGGACACACTTTGTATTGGTACAAAAAATGGCCGAAATCCGACTATGACGACGCCCACTTTTTCGATTTCGAAAATTAAGAAAAATGAAAAAAATGCCATAATTCTATACCAAATACGAAAAAGGGATGAAACATGGTAATTGCATTGGTTTATTGACGCAAAATATAACTTTAGAAAAAAACTTTGTAAAATGGGTGTGACACCTACAATATTGAGTAGAAGAAAATGAAAAAGTTCTGCAGGGCGAAATCGAAAGCCTTTGGAATCATGGCAGGAATACTGTTCCTGGTATTACATATATAAATAAATTAGCGGTACCCGACAGATGATGTTCTGGGTCACCCTGGTCCAGATTTTGGTTGAAATCTCGAAAACGCCTTCACATATACAACTACCACAACTCCCTTTTAAAATTCTTATTAATACCTTTAATTTGACACCCATATTGTACGAACACATTATAGAGTCACCCCTGGTCCACCTTTACGGCGATATCTCAAAAAGCCGTTCACCTATAGAACTAAGGCCCACTCCCTTTTAAAATACTCATTAACACCTTTCATTTGATACCCATATCGTACAAAGAAATTATAGAGTCACCTCTGGTCCACCTTTATATCGATATTTCGAAAAGGCGTCCACCCATAGAACTAAGGCCCACTCCCTTTTAAAATACTCATTAACACCTTTCGTTTGATACCCATATTGTATAAATGCATTCTAGAGTCATCCCTGGTCCACCTTTATGGCGATATCTCGAAAAGGTTTCCACCTGTAAAACTAAGGCCCACTCCCTTTTAAAATACTCATTAACACCTTTCATTTGATACCCATTTCGTACAAACAAATTCTAGAGTCACCCCTGGTCCACCTTTATGGCGATATCTCGAAAAGGCGTCCGCCTATAGAACTAAGGCCCACTGCCTTTTAAAATACTCATTAACACCTTTCATTTGATACCCATATCGTACAAACAAATTCTAGAGTCACCCCTGGTCCACCTTTATGGTAATATCTCGAAAAGGCGTCCACCCATAGAACTAAGGCCCACTCCCTTTTAAAACACTCATTAATACCTTTCGTTTGACACCTATATTGTACAAACGCATTCTAGAGTCACCCCTGGTCCACCTTTATAACGATCCCTTTTAAAATACTCATTAACACCTTTCATTTGATACCCATATCATACAAACAAATTCTAGAGTCCCCCTGGTCCACCTTTATGGCGATATCTCGAAAAGGCGTTCACCTATAGAACTTAGGCCAACGCCCTTTTAAAAAACTCATTAACAACTTTCTTTTGATACCCATATCGTACAAACAAATTCTAGAGTCACCCCTGGTCCACCTTTATGGCGATATCTCGAAAAGGCGTCCACCTATAGAACTAAGGCCCACGCCCTTTTAAAATATTCATTAACACCTTTCATTTGATACCCATATCGTACAAACAACACATTCCAGGGTTACCCTAGGTTCATTTTCCTACATGGTGATTTTCCCTTATTTTGTCTCCATAGCTCTCAACTGAGTATGTAATGTTCGGTTACACCCGAACTTAGCCTTCCTTAGTTGTTTTTTTATATTTTTATTTTATTTTTTATGATGGTATCCTCTATTTTACTCGAAATTTTTGTTTTGTGTCACACTTACATATTAGATATGTATTTATACCAACTTAAACGGGTGGCGTGAAATAGGCTTAGCAAATTTCTTAATTTTTAACAAAAAGTTCGAGTTTTTTGAATTACGACACTATTGACGTAAATGGGCGATATGTGTATGGGTGATATAGGCCTACTGGGGAACGGAGCTCCCAAAACTAACTTCGGTAGCGCGCCAACGGAGACCTTCCGGGTGGTGTGGAAAAACCTATTTTTCAATTCAATTTCAAGTAATTTCATCATAATTCAATGTCAATTTCATATGATTTTACATAATTTTTATATTTTTGTTTAAGGAGGTCCATACCAAAACGTTATAATTACATGTGAAAAGTTTGTAGAAAATTTAAGAAGATACAATCAAAAAGTACAAAGTCTTAGATCAAATTCAAAATTTTAAAGAAAAAGTTAAGTAAGTTAGACCAGTTTGCTACATTTCCAACACTTGATGCATAGACTGAGTTGAAAAAAATACACGTTGGTCGAATTTCGACCACAGGCGATACTAGTAAACTTTAAATTGCTCTATCTTAGCGAAAAAAAAGATATTTGAGCAAGCCCAACGCCATTCGTAAGAGAAAGACTTCTTCTTTAAGTTGCTATGTGTGCTTTTAAAAAAGCATATAACCTCAAAAATAGGCAAAAACGGTGTTTTTTGCACATTTAGGTTAGGATATCTCAAAATCCTGACGTGATAGAGCAATTCTGCGTACAGATTTGAATTCAGCGCATCGAAAACCTTTGGGAAAGTATGGTCTTGTTTATGGTCAAATTTCTTGTCGGCCTGTGTAATCGGTGAAATAGAATAAATATAATATATGAGTTTGGTTGAGGTCAGTAAAGAAAGTAACAACTTTATTTATCACACATTCGATGAATATAACTAAAGCTTTTTATTAAACCGCAATCATCAACATTTCTTTGTAACAATACCATAAAAACATCGCCATTTCGACTGCTGAGTGGAATTTCAAGCTATCTCGGGCACCATTTCGAAAACGCGCTACCTCCGCATAGATTTAAAATATTTTGACGTGAGCTGGGGCATTTATACAAAGAATTCTGTAATGGGGCTTTCAGCCGAGATAGGGCGATGTAGCACTCAGTAGTCATATATGTAATACTCCGATATTGGTATAAAAATTATCTGCGCTATGACTTTCACGAATGATTCACGAAGTATTTTGATTGTAGCAGTTTAACTTTCACAATAACAAATAATAATTTAGGTACATCTCCTCATGGAAAAGAAAAACGAAAACATCCATTTATTTATTTATTTATTTATTAACATATAAATGTTTATCCTGACACAACAATTTAAAACAAAATTATCTTAAAGTGTCAGTCACGTGTTATACAATTTAACTTCTTAGGTGTAATTAATTAAACAGAAAGAAAGGATGAAAGTTGTAGTAGAAGTAGAGAGAAGGAATGTGAAATATACCAATAATTAAAATTAACATATTAGAGAAAAAATATATATATATATACAGATTGAACATTTTAATAGAAATAAATCAGCACTCTGATGTTTGCGAGTGTACCCTCTCTGTACTATTAATTAGAAGCATTGCGTACTTTTATGACAGTATTTCATTTATAACAACACTTATGGACATCCAGTATTTCGCTTTATAAATGAATGGGGGGCACTGTCAGCAGATAAATCTGTATATGTCATAAAAAAAGATTTGGCACCAGATCCTCCCACAGCACAAAGAGCTCCGCCCACAACGCCAGGTGCTCCCATTTTTGCACCATATTTGTAAAATTTTTTTGGTAGAGCAGTTTGCGAAATCTCTATTGTTATAGTTCTTAGTGAAAACCCATTAACATCGTAAGTACGTTCCTCCTTTGATAGTATCGTTTCGGAAATAAGACAGAGATCATCCTTAAATTTACGCCATAGATTAATTTCGATAGGCATGCCCGGTTCTAATACCTCTTTGCAAAGTTCTATTGTTCTTACTGAATCTCGGGTAAAGGCACGGTCCACTCTAATTATACATAAATCAAATTCAGCAATAAATGTTTCAGGAAATATTGTGCGAGTTTGCCGTCTATTCTTTGGACCAGCTTTAACTTTGAGGTTTTGCAGATCTGCTCTGTTCAGGCAATCTCCAGCTGTAACTACGTGTTCCATTGTAACCAATGAGCCAACGCAAACGAATTTTTTGCCGTGATATATTGCCACCACATATGATTGATCCTCTGAATTGCTAGATTCGCCAATTTTCGTACGGAATTCCGCATCCGTGTAGGTGAAACAGTAGTTAAGCGCGACCAACAGGATCGTAAAATTATTTCGCAAATTCATGTCAGAATATGACTTGTTCAGGCGCTTGTCAAATACTAAGTAAATCAAGATATGATTTGTGAGCGCTATTTATACATTAGGGGATTGTGTGCATAAAAAATAAGTAGAAATTTCTAGATTTCAGGAAATGAGCACAAAAAAATTATTTGGCTGATTTCAAAAGAAAATGTTCATGCCATTTGTTTATATATTTACACAGTTTAAGTGTGCTGCACTGAAAGAAAAAGACTGGTAAAATCAACCGAAATACGGGTAAATTCAATAGAAATTTTTGCCAATTTTTATCCATCGCAATAAGATGTTGAATCAGCTGCGCACAAATCGTCGATTCGCTTAGAAAAATATTCTTCTAATTGAATAACCTTATTTCTAATATTTTTTGTTGCTTTTCCCGGGGTGTGAACCCAGGTTCTTCGGTCTGGTAGGCGGAGCACGCTACCATCACACCACGGTGTAAATATGTGAATACATAAATACGCATTCTTACTACATATACATACATATGAATATAGAAATGAAAATAGTAGTCACAAAACTTATTCTCAATTCTTTCAGTTGCAGCTCAGCTCATTCTCAATTTCTTTTCCCGCATGTAGTAGCCACACTTGATGGTTCCGACAAAACTTGTAGTATAAATGGTTGACGTAACATTTTAAAAAGAGAACTTGTAAGTTATATAAAAGTAATGAATCAAATCGCAGGAAGGTAATTCACCACTGGAGTAACTTTACATGTAATTTGGCAAGTTTAATGTTCGTAACTCTTTTAGTTGAAACGATTCCAAAACAACTCAAACTTTTATTTTGTCGGCAACATCAACATTAAAAAGTATGTTTTTTTGTTATCTTAATAAATTCGTTCGCGTGAGTGAAAATTCATAAAAACTTGAACAAAATGTTACTAACTTTGGAAAGATCCTGTTCGTTCAGGCAAAACTTTTTCAACAAGAGGGCGCAATTTTGCATTCCGCTAGGTGTCCCGGTATCTCATAATTTTTTGCACAGTAAACTCAAAAAAGGGTTTTTTCGTTTTATATTGATAACTGAAAAATTAGTTTTTTATTGTTTTCCCATTTTGTGTGTTTTTCGATTTGAATGTTTTCTTATTTTGGTGTTTTTTTTAACAAGTGGCACCATCCTCATAAGTACAAAGTAGAGAGCACAGTGAGCGTGAAATTCTATTTGAAATTTGCTCATGTATTGAAAGTTGATCGCTGTTGAAATGACCTGTAAGATCAGTTGTGTTAACAGAAAAATCAGTTAGATTGACCAGGAATCTCTCAATTTTACAGAATTTTGTTAACTTAAGGGCGACAATTCCTCTTCTGTTGAAATGACTAAACTAATTTGTTCGTTTGACAAAGAACTCAGTCGAATTAACCATAAATAGATTAATTTCACCGAATATCATTTAAGTCAAGAACAACAGAACCGATTTGTTGATTTTACTAGCACCATTCTTTTCTGTGCATTGAATTGAGAAAGGCTATGTGATATAATGTTTGTATTTTTAATGAATAAACACGGAAAAGTACTAAAGGCACACTAATTAGTTTTATCTGTTTGTATTTTTAATGAATAAACACGGAAAAGAACAAAGGGTACACTAATTAGTTTTATCTGTTTCCAAACTGCTAATTTGTCTATTTTATACCTACACAAAACCAGGGTTGGAAGCAGTGCACCAAGTTTTGAGCAGCACCATTGCCCGAAGTTAAGTGGGCTGATATCATCAAGATCCTGTTTTAATTAGACGTTAACTGGTTGTGGATTTAAACGTCTGTTCATTCTTCCCATATTCGTAAAATGTAGTGATTTCTATAGCAATTTAACACAGAGGGCTAAAGGAATAATTAGCCAAGTTTTCTACATTAAAGCCCTTAATAAACCCAATGTTCCATACAAAATACAAAATCTCAATTATCTCTCAAATGACCATGAAGGCATCATCCAGAAATGATACCGGCAGGATCCCCAAATGATCCCGGAATAGTCCCGAAAAGGTTCCGAAATAACTACGACGGGATCCCGTCTCAATTATCTCTCATTATTGCTTTTTGAGTGTCTAATGGAGTCAAGAATCTAGAGGGTTTTGTGGGCTTTATTTATACATTAGTGGATTGTGTGAATAAAAAATAACTAGAAACTTCTAGATTTCAGGAAATTAGCACAAAGGAAATACTTGGCTGTTTGCAAAAGAAAATTTCCATGTCATTTTGTTTATATATTTGCACAGTTTAATTGTGCTATTGAACTGAGAGAGGCTATGTGAAATTTTGTTCTTATTTTTATTGAATAAACACAGAAAAGTACAAAAGGTACACTAATTAGTTTTATCTGTTTGTATTTTTAATGAAAAAAAAAACACAGAAGGGTACAAAAGGTACACTAATTGGTTTTACCTCTTTCCAAGCTGCTAATTTGTCTATTTTATACCGCCACAAAACCAGAGTTGGGAGCAGTGCACCAAGTTTTGAACAGCACCATTGCTCGAAGTTAAGTGGGCTGACATCATCAGGATCCTTCCTGTGTTAATGAGACGTTAATTGGTTGTGGACTTAAACGTCTGTCCATCCTTCTCGTACTCGTAAAATGTAGTGATTTCTATAGCAATCATTCGGAAATTATCCCAGAAGGTTCCCAAAATGATCCCGAAATAGTCCCGAAAAAGCCCCTATATGACCCCGGCGGGATTCCAAAATGGCCCCGTAAAAGTCCCGAAATGACCATGACATAGTCCATAAAAAATCCCGACAATACCCTGACGCGATGCCGAACGGATCCCAGAAACTACTCAGAAATGATCCAGGAGGAGGCCCAAAGTAATACCGAAAAAGTCCCGATAAGACCCCGAGGGGTTCACAAAACCATACAGAATCGATCAAGAAATTACCCCGACGGGATCCCGAAAACTACCCAGAAATTATCCCGGAAGGATCCCCAAGATAATTAGTTTTATCTGTTTCCAAACTGGTTATTAGTATAAAGCGCTACGTGATAAACTGTGTTGACGCGATTTATACCTAATTGGGTCTTGTGAATAAAAAAAAAACAAAAACTTTTTGTTATAGATTTCAGTAATAGTACAAAAAAACATATTTTTTTTTTATTAGTTGAACAAACGTACTTATGCATATTTCTGCGAAATGAAATGAGCTCAGCTTTAACAAAACACTTGCTTTAGTTTTTCAAAAGAAAATTTCTTAGTAATGAGTTGTTTATATATATGTTAATAGAGTTGAATTGTGTTATTAATTAGATATGTGTACAATAGCTTTTGCCGCTAATTACTTCCCTGTAATTTATCTTTAACATTGATACATATTGTATATAGCAATTGAGCTACTTGTATACATATGTTTGCATGTATGTAATATATTACAGTTCGCTTATGGAAATTTTAGCTCAGCCATATATAAGACCATAACGGTCCTTACTAAATTGTTCTTTAATTGATACAGAAAAAGTCGAAGAGACGAGAAGTTCGCAAATATTTTTAAAGCCCCACGTATCGTTAATTAAAATACGTAAATTACTATACGTGAATAAATTGTTACATAAATTGTGACACGGCTTAAAAATTGTGACATTAATTTAAAATCGTCTCATCGTAACAAATCTTTTAAAAGTATTTTATACACGTGAATCATCGATCCGTAAATCGAAAAGACAAAAGGGTACAACTGCAAAAGTTGTAACAGGAAAGACAATGACCACATTGTACAGTGCGACTCGTGTGGCCGTGGTTTCACTACGATTGTGTCGTAGTGAATAATGAGATTGCAAATATTAGCTGGAATTGTAATACATGCGGGCCCGCGCAGCCAGCTTGTACTGCAACGAACACCATCGCTCCTCCGATAGAACGTAGCGAAACATCCACAGCAATTTCGGGACAACCGCAAGCCTCATCATCACCGAGTGTTCGCACATGACAGTGTACTTCTCCGCCTGCGATAATCACGGGCTTCCACCAACCATCATATGTACCCACCTCAGCGTTGGTAAGTAATATTATAGTTTCAATGGCTTCAACTGCCGTAACTTCCACGGCACATCAAGCAATCCCTGAAATATTACCACCAACAACAACGTCTACCACGGTTGAGCAAGGTGGTACGTACCAAAATATTCTAAATGCGGCAGCAACATTGTTTACATCCAACGAACAACATTCAATAGCAGCACAACCTGTTGGAATTGCCATTGCGCCAAAAAACTATGAAAGCTACATCCACCAACAAATGCTGCAATTGGAACTTTTAGAGGAAGAAGAGAAAATTGAGCAAAAATTCTTGCAAAGAAAATACGAGCTTTTAAGTCAAAGCGGTGTTTCATTAGGCGGAAGTGCCTTTAATACAACGGCTCCAACCCAGTTGTTGTTGTTGTAGCAATGCTTCGCCCCACCTAACAACCGCGACCGATCACAAATTGTCATCAATATCCTCTAACGGGAGTCCAAGCAAACTTGCCGTTTCTACAGGGGTGGCCCATAAGGAAAGGGGTGTCAGAGGCGTTGGTTCCACATTACAATTAAAGAGATGGTTGGTGTCATGTGGGGACACATTGCAAGCGGGGCATACATTTTGTATGTCGGGGTTGATTCTGGATAGGTAAGAGTTTAACCTGTTACAGTATCTAGAACGAAGTTGAGCAAGAGTGACACGCGTTTCCCTGGGGAGTACGCGTTCCTACTCCGCGAGTCTTGGATACTTTTCTTTAAGTACTGGGTTTACCGGGCAATTCCCGGCATAAAGGTCCGACGCCTGTTTATGGAGTTCACCAAGGACCTGCTTGTGTTTTTTCGCTTCATACGGCTGGGTTCTCAGTTGCCGTATTTCCTCAAAATGCTTACGGAGTTGACTCCTTAAGCCCCTAGGCGGTGCTGGTTCATCAATCAGATGTCTGTTGGGATGCCCAGGTTTCTGGGTATTCAACAGGAACTGTTTGGTCAGCATCTCATTTCTCTCCCTGATGTGGAGTATTCTCACCTCATTATGCAGGTGGTGTTCTGGGGGCATAAGAAGACAGCCCGTGGCGATTCTGAGAGCAGTATTTTGGCAGGCCTGTAGTTTCTTCCAGTGGCTAATTTTTAGCCTTGGCGACCATATGGGTGACGCGTAGCACGTAATCGGCTGGCTAATTGCTTTGTATGTAGTCATGAGCGTTTCTTTATCTTTTCCCCAGGTACTGCCAGCGAGGGATTTGAGGATTTTGTTACGGTTCTGAATTCTCGGAACAATTGCGGCTGCGTGCTCACCAAAATGTAGATCCTGATAAAACGTCACACCCAAGATTTTGGGGTGTAGGGCATTCGGAAGCGTAGTGCCATCGACGTGGATGTTCAAAATGGTCGACATTTGGGACGTCCATGTTGTAAATAATGTCGCGGAAGATTTAGTCGGTGATAATGCCAGGTTTCGCGAGGCGAAAAAACTGGAGAGATCAGGGAGGTAGCCGTTTATTTTATTGCATAGCGCATCGGTCTTTGGGCCTGTGGCCATTATTGTGCAGTCATCGGCGTAGGAAACGATTGTGACTCCTTCCGGTAGTGAAGGTGGCTTAGATATGTAGAAATTAAATAAAAGTGGGGATAGGACACCACCCTGTGGCACCCCTTGTTTAATTCTCCTTGGTTTTGATGTTTCGTTTCCGCTTCCCAAGGCAGTCGGTTCTATGTACCGGAGCGACTCGGGATTTTTCCCGACCAAGGACTTTCATTTCAGTGTGACCCCATTTAATTTGTTGCGTCCCTCTCACAAATTGTCATCCTCCCAGCAGCTCCTTGCAGCAGGACTGCTCCATACTCTCTTACTCCGGGAAGGCATCGAATCCCATCCGGGTCCGTTTCCTGACCCCTGTCTTGAGAAATGGTTTTCCTGCATCTGTCGGAAAAGAATCTTTTTAGGACGGTTATACTCTGTTCAGTGTGTCTCGTGCAAGGGATGGTTGCATCGGACAGGTTGTTCTGGGCTTGATCCCAAAACACGACGTCCACGTAACTTTTATAAATATTTTGTTGCTGCTTGCTGTTTACGCCCAAGGGCGTCCCGTAGTGTACGCCTAAGCGCCCCCCACTACCTTCCAACAGCCCCGCTGCTCATCAAGCCACAACAAGTACCCGCTGCTGCTCGCGCCCCACGGCGCCAACAACTCAAACAGCTGATACCACCCATAACTACTAGCAGTTAGTTGAGTTGGTAGCAATGCTGAGCATCAGCCCCTGCCCCCGTCTTCTCCCCTCCTTTTTTCCGGCAGCAATCGTGCAGGTCAGGGAAATAGACTCTTAGTCCCTACCTCCGTTTGCACCGTCTGCCAGCACAGAATATATAGGTTTGCGACATCCGCCCAATGCAGCTCCTGTCTTGGGTGGCGCCACTTTCCTAGATGTTCTGGTCTCCGCGACGGCAACCCCCCGACGGGTTTCATCGCGCCATGTTGCCAGGTCGCAAACCCAAATCATCCGGGTACCCCAATGCTTGCCCAAGGACGCCCAGTCCCTGGGCCACGACAGCAATTGCGTCCTGGCCTTCCACAACCCAGGCGTATTCACCCGTCACTTACTCTCAGAGTGGCGGCGTCTCCCCTTATGCTCCAACCCCGTCGCAGGTAATCCCGAAAGATTTGCCAAGTTTTAATGGGAGTCCAGAAGACTGGCCGCTATTTATAAGCAACTATGGGAATAGCACCGAAGTTGCCGGGTATATAGGATCTAATGCGCTTGCAGAAGAGCCTCAAGGGCAAAGCATTAGAGATGGTGCGTTGCAAACTTTTATTACCGTCAATGGTGCCGGAGATTATTCAAACGTGCTTCGGTCAACCGGACTATATACTGGAATCACTGATCGAAATAGCCAGGCGTATGCCACCACCAAGGGAAAAAGTAGAGTGCCTTATAGAATTTGCCTTGTGTGTACGAAACATTTGCTCTACAATGGAAGCCTATGTTGGTGCAAGAACTTGTGGCTAAACACCATAACCAACACAAACTGAATTGGGCTATGCAGTCCCGCGACGATCGGGTGCCCGAAATAAAGGCGTTCAGTGACTGGATTTTCAAAATCGAGAAAGCAGCAAGCAAAGTAGTTCCACCATGTACTTCAAAAAAAGTGCCTCGATTAATATGCACACACAATCAGTGCAAACGCCTACTCATGGCAAGACATTATGTTTCGCATGCAAGAGTGGCAACAACAAAATTCAGAATTGCGACGATTTTAAAAAGTTGACCATAGAAGGCACGTGGGACGCAGTAAAGCAAAATAAATTATGCCGTCAATGTCTTAATGGCCACCGCCAAAAGTGCACCTTTAGTAGAGAGTGCATAAAAATACGCCTTCAGCACCTATTGTTTCACGAGCCGTTCCGTCATCTATGAAGAGGTTTCATGTTGTTTCCACATTATTCCTGTGCGCGTATATTCCAAATAAAAATGCACACAGGAATATGCCTTCTTAGACGAAGGATCCTCCATTACTTTAATGGAAAAACATTTATGATTCGCTCAATCTGTGCGGGGAACCAGAAACGCTATGCCGTTGCTGGATGGGTGAAAATACGCGGGCCGAAAACGACTCGATGAGAACGTCGCTAGAAATATCGAATGCGTATGACGGTGCTAAATACAGTATAGATGAAGTGCATACTGTCCAACAACTTCGTTTGCCTACCCAGTCACTAAATATGGCAAAAATCGTGCAAATGTACCCGTATTTACGCGAGCTTCCAATCAAATCCTACAAAAACGCAAAGCCAACTAACCTTATTGGGACTAACTGTCGGAAGCTGGCCGTGCCAACGAAAAACAGAGAAGGGGATGGGCTCGGACCCATTTCCACCAAGTGTCGCTTAGGGTGGGCCATACAAGGAACCATATCTTCCTACCCCGACACACACCATTTAAATATACATCTGTGCGATTGTAAAAAAGATTATAAAAGCCTACATGAAGAGGTGAAAGAGTATTTCAACCTCGAAAACTCAGAAAAAAAAATTTGATGTCGCCTGAAGATCGGAGAGCGCTTCGAATATTGAATTCCACTTGTCGGCAAGATGGCGCGCCTTATGAAGTAGGTTTATTATGGAAGCAAGACGTTGGAAAGCTACCTAATAGCTACGATACCGCACTTAAACGTGTTTCATGTATGCAAAGGAAATTAGCCAAAGATGCGAGCCTGCGACAAAGTATGCAAGAAAGAATAAACAATTTGCTGGCCAAGGGGTACCGAAAAAAGCTAGCGCCAGAATTAATATACACCCCAATGGATCGTGTGTGGTATTTGCCTATTTTTATTGCGCTCAATCCAAGCAAGCCCGGAAAAGTACGCCTTGTTTGGGACGCGGCTGCAAAGTCCAAGGGAATCGCTCTCAATGATTTAATTGCCAGTGGCCGAGATCTGCTGAACTCCCTTACTGATGATAATTGCCTTTAGAACAGGAGAAGTGGCAATTTGCGGGGACATAGCTGAAATGTTCCATCAGATAAAAGTCAGAGATGCCAACATGCACGCCCAACGCTTTCTATGGAGCGAAAATCAAGAGGAGTTGAGGAATCCGGCGTATACGTAGTGAAAGCATTTACACTCAGCATTCGGCATTGCGCGCCATGCATCGCACACTATGTTCGCGGCGTAAATGCCAGGAAATATGAGGAGACGGCTCCACGGGCGGTGGAGTCTATACAGAAGTTCCACTATGTGGATGATTTCATTGACAGCGTAAATACGGAAGAAGAAGCTGTGCAACTCGCTGCACAAGTCAAAAGTATTCACGCTAACGCCGGATTTCATATTCGTAATTGGACGTCGAACTCACCCCTTGTGCTTAGAGAACTCGGGGAAGAAGCCGCTGACGCTCAAAATCCAAGGGGAATGGGTCACAAAGAAAAAGTATTGGGGCTTTTTTGGGATCCAAATAACGATGTTTGCATTTGCAGATTTTCTAAAATGCGGCGCGACATTTTGCAAAACGACATAGTACCGACAAAGAGGGAAGTGCTCCAAACTTTGATGTCAATTTTCGATCCCCTCTGCTTCCTAACGAACTACACAACTGTGCTAAAGATATTGCTGCAAGAAGTATGGCGGTCCTTCGTTGGCTGGAATGACCAGATGACCCCCCGCCAACTGAGATCAATAGCCAATGGTTTATTTGGAAGACGCTGTTGCCAGCAATATCAAACGTACTCTACCGAAAAGTAAGACAATTGTGTCAGCGCTGTAAGAACGTTGGTGCTAAGCCAAGCCCTTAACAATGGCACCGCTACCAGCTGCACGCTTGGCGAGCTTCGAACGCCCAATCACTTTCATCGGTATAGATCTTTTCGGTCCAATGTACGTATCAGTCAGTCAAGGCATCGAGAAAAAAGACGGGGTGCCGTATTTACTTCTTTGACGGTTCAGGTTTACCACTTAGAGGTCGCACACAGTTTGGATGTAGCATCATGCATATTGTCTATTCAAAATTTTATCGCCAGACGAGGAAAGGCCCGCGAAATTTATACAGATAATGGTACTAATTTTAAGGCGGCAGAAAAGTCCTTAAGGTTAGAGGCAACAGTAATTGAAAATGCGCAAGCGAAGTACGACGACATAAAGTAGCGATTCAACCCACCTGCAGCGCGACGTATGCGACGTGCTTGGGAGAGATTAGTGCGTTCAGTAGTACTTAATGCCATAGTCTTTCATATGCAACGATGAAACGCTGAGGAGTGCACTATGTGAAGTCGAGCTCAATATAAACTCTCATCCACTCACGTTTGTGTCACTTGATAGTGGCGGACGACGATGCACTTACCCCAAATCACTTGTTATTGGGATCAACAGATGGTCATAAACCGGTTTTTCACGAAAGTCATGATTTACGACAACGCTGGCATAAAACTCAAGAGTTCGCTAATAAGTTCTGGCAGCGGTGGATGAAGGAATATGTTCCAATTTACACCGAAGAGCGAAATGGTTCAACAAGCGTTCACCAGCTGCAGTCGGAGATGTCGTCGTCATTGCAGATGAAACTCTGCCGCGGAACTCCTGGCCGAAAGGTATAATCACCGAAGTTATAAAAGCGAAGGATGGTCAAGTACGGCGTGTGGTTACTAAAACGCAAAAAACTACGTTCCAACGGCCTATAACTAAAGTGGCCATATTAGACGTCAACGCTGTGAGCAAGCCTCATCAAGGTCAATTCGTTTGCTAGGGTGAGAATGTTGCCGCTAAATACAAATATGTTTTCAGTTAGTACGCATTATTTCCTCCCAGTAATTTATCTTTAACAGTGATCTATGTTGTATATAGCAATTCAGCTACTTGTATACATATGTTTGCATGTATGTAATATATTACAGTTCGCTTATGGAAACTTTAGCTCAGCCGTATATACGACCATAACGGTCCTTACCAAATTCTTCTTTAATTGGTACAGAAATAGTCGAAGATACGAGAATATTTTTAAAAGCGCTACGTATCATTAGTTAAAATACGTAAATTACTATACGGGAATAAATTGGTACATAAATTGTTACACGGCTTAAAAATTGTGTCATTAATTTAAAATCATCTCATCGTGACAATAGCCGTATTTTGACTGAATAAATACAGAAAAGAACAAAGGGTCCACTTAATTAGTTTTATCTGTTTCCAAACTGCTTTTAAGTATAAAGTACTACGTGATAAATTTTGTTGACGCGATTTATGCCTAATTGGGTCTTGTGAATAAAAAATAAACAAAAACTTTTTGCTACCGATTTCAGGAATTGTACAAAAAACATCTTGCTTTTTTTTTAATTAGTTGGACAAACAGATTTTTTAAGGAACTTATGCATATTTCTGCGAAATGGAATGAGCTCAGCTTTAACAAAACACTTGCTCTAGTTTTTCAAAAGAAAATTTCCTAGTAATGAGTTGTTTTTATATGTACTAACCTTTACCCGTGGCTCTGTCCGCAAGGAGAAAATAAAATATATGGGCTATTCACGTTAGCCTGCTTATCAAGTTATCTGTTTAAAAATTATTTTTGTCAATGCATTTTATTTTTGTAATACAGTAAGAAAAAAAAATAACTAAATGAGCTGATAACCTGAAAAGCACGCTTACGTGAATAGTACAATACAGTTTTTTCGAATTAAAAAATACATTTTGTTTTTAAGTTAAATTAATTGATCTGACAGGGGTGAAGGAATTACTATTCATAGAACAAATGAGTGAAACTACAATTAGCTAAAACCAAAGAGAATTTCGTAGATTAAAAAATCTTGGAAGGGTCCGAAAATGATAGCAAAATATTCCGAAATACCGTCTAATATTTTCTTAACCTTGTTTATGTTTTCCAGATAACGAAAAAACTATATTATTATCTGACAAATCCAATGGCAACTTATATTTCAGCTCTTAAGAAATGTTTATAATTGGATTGCTAGTCAGATCTGGCGGTATTTAACGATTTTACGCAGTTCAATTTTCAGATCTGACGACATTTAGTGATTGTACACATCAAACAACTCTTATTTTTAACTAATTAAGCTGTTGTTATAAAGCCATACGTTAGTGTGTAAACACTTTCTTCATTAACAAACAAAAAATGCATGGCAGTAAACAAAATATATTTCCTATTGACTTACGTAGAATCTTTGTTGTTATTCAAAAGTGTTAATTAAAATTCGCTAAGTTTGATTTGATTAGTCAGAAGCTCTTAATTAGTCAAAAACCCTTGAGGCGCCATAAGTCATAAATATGATTATAGCCAAGGTTTTTACAACAGTTTTTTGACAAAAAGAGATATTTTTTCGATTTTGGGGAGTGTTTTGGTCGAAAATTTTAGCCTTTCTCCATTTTTTTTTCGCAGGGTCGAAACTTTTTTTCCTGAACCCAAATCCTATCGAAAAATCGATGGCGCTATATCGGTTAACTTTCGTCCATACAAATCGACCCAGGTTAATATACATACATATATTTCGCGTGGACAACATACATATAAATTAGAAAATACATATCTTTATTTTTGCAAGTACATACAGTAGTAAAAACCAGACTCATGCAAATTCTGGATGCCCAATATAACAATATGTTGTTGCGGAATCAAAGGTTAGAAGCTGCTTACTTGGTTCTTCCCGCATCATGTTGAGCATTAGAATTCCGCCTTTCATTAGACATCCAATCATTCAGTGACTGCTTCACCCCATCACTCAACCTCTCGGGAACAGCCGCAGTCCTACATATTACCTCCCCATTTATTTATTTATTTATTTTTATCTACATTACCAAATACCTTACAGACTGCAACAATATATTTTGATAAATCCCAAACAGGGAAGTAAAAATTATATAGAATAATACAAAACACAAGTTTTTTACTAACAAATTGCATTAAGTGTTTTTACAAAGTGTGATTTTGAGGAAGCAAAGTCAACATGGTTTGTGATTGAAAATAAAGCACTCATTTCACGCAATGCTGGAGCAATAGGCGCCATCTTCGCATATTTTGTTTTAAAATTTTCTAAATAAAAGGGGAACATTGTACGCAGATTTCTTCGCGGAACATTAAAACTAATACGCTCAAGTAAAACTGGACAATCAATTACGCCATTAATAACGTTAAACCCGAACCCAAGTGAAAGAGCTTTCCGTCGCTTTTCCAAAGAATCCAAATTTATTAGCATACGTCTAGCATCGTACGAGGCAGCTGGATCCTCAAACCGAAGGGAACGTAATGTGTGTTTCAGAAAAACTTTTTGCACCCGCTCGATCGTATTGATCGAAAACTGATCATATGGTCGCGAAATAAAGACTGCATACTCCAAGTGTGACCGGACAAGCGACGTGAAGAGTTGTTTATGGGTGCAAGGGTCGGCAAATTCAAACGAGTTGCGACGAATAAAACCCAAAAGAGAATACGATTTCGAAATTATACCATTTAAATGACTGTTGAAATTAAACTTTGCATCAAACATAACTCCTAAATCCTTAAATTCTGTTACGGATTGCAGTACACAACTACCAAGAGCATACGATGTACTCAGATTGAACTGACGCTTGGAAAAAGATAAATGGAAACATTTTTTAATATTTAAAGAGAGGCGGATTTCACACACCATCTATAAAGATTGTCGAGATCCTTCTGTAGGTTCATCGCGTCAACTAAGTTTCTAACATTACACAAAACTTTTAAATCGTCTGCATAAAGCAAAAACTCTGCATGTAAGAAACAATCACTTATGTCGTTAATAAATAGTATAAATAGGAGTGGTCCTAAAATACTACCTTGGGGGACCCCCGAAGAGGCAACAAATTGGTTAGAAGACACATCATCAATCGTAACTACGCAGCATCTATTCATTAAATATGAATTGATCCACAATAAGAAAGATGAGTGAAAACCTATTCAGGCCAATTTACTAAGTAAAATTTTGTGCCAGACTTTATCGAAAGCCTTAGAAAAATCTGTATAAATACAGTCAACTTTTAGTCCAGAAGAAAATGAAGAAGTGCAGAATTCAGTGAACACAGAAACTGTTGACCGACCTGATACAAATCCATGTTGATTTGGGTTTATCAAAGTCTTAACAGCAAAATATATATTTTTTCTTTGACTATGTATTCCAAAAGTTTCTAGATACGTGAGAGCTTCGCTATCGGCTTATAGTTTCGAACATCACTTTTACTTCCATTTTTGAAGAAAAACAGCGTTATGGAAGTCAGTTTCCAATAATTTAGGAATGTACCTGCGTATAGGGATTTATTAAAAATGATCACAAGTGGACTAACTAATGCTGAATAACATTTACATCGAAGCTCGTTGAGTCCCCATTACTTTCACCACCCGAGTCCAAACCATCGCTTATAGCGGTTGTGTCTTCTCTGGCTTGTGACTCAGCTCTCCATTTTATCTCCTTATTATCATAAGATCTTGAGTTTTCATCTTGGTGGTACGACCTCCTCCCGAACAAGGCGGGCTCACTGGTTTAATATTAATTATAAGGGGAAAAAACGTCCGCAACAGCAGCGCCCTTTAATTTGGTAAGACCCTTTAATGTATACTTCCCGAGGCGGCCCGATATCGGCAAGTTTAAAATTGTTTTTCTTAGTGGCAAAACAAACAAATAACTGGGAGGATCGATAAGGCGTAGTGAATAAGCAGAAAACCGTATTCCTAACAATTTAAGGTGCGAATTTCTCGAAAACCAGAATAAACTTTAAATTTACAACAACCGGTTCAAATGCAACGTACCATAGGCCTTTAGGAAACACTTATGTATACGTCTACATTTTACGAATATATGGTGCATTCCATGTCAACTCATCGATGTATTCAGCATTACCGATAGCGCAGAAATTGAGAAATATCTTAGTACCACCCTAACTGAGCTCAAATTCATTACATTTTGACATAAGCAGAGGGGTTTATAAAAAAAACTCCCAGACTGGACGTTCTTCAACCGAATTCGGTAGCATTGTAAAGTGGTTGTTCATAATACCTCTTAAGCTGAAGATAAAATTGGAATAAGTAGAGACACTATTTATGAAAAGTTCAATCTTTTAATGCAATCGTTTTAAGATTGTATGGAGACTTTTTTCTATAAGCTTTTAATGGTTTCGGAATCAGTTTGGAACCATTTGGGCATGGTTTTAAGAAATTTTTAAGAGTTTTTTTGGGGTTATTCGAGTAGTATCTTCGGAATCATTTCGATAATTCCAGGACTATTTCGATATTATTTTTCGGATTGTTTCGTAATCTTATTGGGACCATTTCAACAATCTTTCGAGATCCGTTCGAATATATTCTTAGATGAGTGTGATATTATTTTCTGGATAGTTCAACAAATATTTTAAAATCATTTCTGTATTATTTTGGAGTCTTATTGTAATGATTTCAATAATTTTTCAGGATCTATTCGAGATTGGAACATTAGAATATAAATTTCAGGTACTAATTGATTTTCTTGCCTCAACATTTCTCGTTTTAAAGCTATGACGGTTTTATATTGGTATGTTGCATAATTTGGCATGGAAGCTTTTAAACTATATTTTTATTGAGGTGGAAACTTCTTTACGATAGCACAGGTATGCGCAAAACACAACACACATTCAAACATATTTAAATAGAAGACATTTGATTCAAGTTTTATCAAATTATTTGTCGTTGAAATTACCATAAGTAGGTTTTATTTAATAACTTTTTCTACAAAAGCTGATGCGTTTTTATGATTTTGTATACTAAATGCTACTTCTTTATTTATTACAAAACCGTGTCTGAAACGTTTGTAGCAATCTGTTGTATTTTGGGTTTCCTTTAGAAAGATATGTAGATTTTTATGTTCAAAATAAATTTTTAATTGATTATTGCTTTGTTGATTTCATTGTTGATATTTGTCTTTACCACTAAGGCTATTGGCCCCTTTAGCTTAGCAAGTATAACTCAACTCACTGATATTATTTTATAGGTCCCTCTAATGAGTGATAATATTGTCGATACAAATTCTTGTACCCCAACCAAGCCATTAGTATAAAAATATCAGGGTTTTAAAAAGATAAATCTTGAAGTTGGGAAAACCTATTCGCAGTAATCTTGAAGCAAGTGGTTCGTCTTCATTTTCTGACAGTTAATAGGCCTGGTTTTGTCTCGAATTAGAAAAGCACTTACCTACATCGATTTGCTTTATGACATTTTCGTTTGCAATTCACACGAAATAGTACCAACATGGCCCCATGAATATCCTGCAATAGCCTCGATACAATATTGAAGTTACGAAAAAATTCTGCAGTTGTCCCGAAAGTAGTGGTTTCCAACTCGTCCTTTAATATTCTACAAATGATACAAACACAGCATTGAAATGATTCCAATAAAAAATTTCTAAACAAACAATCTACAAATTATACCAAAACAAACCTGGAGTTATTGAAACAATCCCGAAAATAATACCAAAGTAGCGCCGAAAAAAAGTGGAATAACTAGCCCCAAAATCAAAGCCCGAAAGGCTACGAAATATGCCCGAAACTTAGGATTCGTCAACAATGTTGTTAACTTTAATTTTAAAGATAAATGCAATCATAAATTCTTTCGTTATTTTTTCAAAGGAACCAAAGCAGGCGCCTTGGTCTGAAATCGATTCCAATAGAAATGCTTTTGAAATCACGTACATATTTTGATACATCCGAAACATGGCTCGACTATATTATTGGCTCATCTCATCAGCTGTTTTATGTTTTTATTTTTTCATTTCACTGGTGTTGGGATTGTCCAAAGGAGATGGAAAACGCAAAATGCAACCAACACATTGACAATATTTTCTTATAACACACAAAAGTTTGCCTAACACCAACACGCAGATTTTGACAATCTGAGCAAAGGTATGTTGTTGCTATAGAGATGAGCCAACCATATATGTAGTTGAAATTTATTTCGAATTGGGTTACATACCAAGGTCCCAGAGCTACATATTTTCAAAAAACTAGAACTAGAATATATGCTTTACTTAATTTAATTTCGTTTTGTGTAATGTTGTCCCAATCTTACAAGAATGTGTGTATGTGTGTTTTATATAAGAATGGGAGGTGCCACGCCCCTTCCCCACTAAGAAACGTTTAAGTTCGCTGTATCCCGTAGTTACTTGAAACTGCTGGAAAATATTTGGTCTAGTAATTGTTGTACATATATACGAGAGCGTAGGATTGGGATTGGGGGTGGGGGTGAGGGTAAAAGGAAAAGTGCGAGTAAGAGTGAGAGTGCGAGCGGTAAATTGAGAGTGAGATGGATATTGAAAGGATAGTGCAATTTCAACGATGCTAGTTTTTAATAAAATTGAACAAATTTCGTTGGTTTTAGTCGGCAATTTTGGTAATTTGTCTCTACTGTTGTTCCATCGTAAGCGTTTAAGTTCTTGCAAGGAGCCAGACGGAGCCAAGTTATATAGTTGTGACCCAGAGAATACCATACGATTCATTGTGTGGTGTCCGTAGCTATACGTTTTATAACTTAGTTTTTATTTTTAGCTGCGAGTTTTTGTAATAATGTGAAAAATGAGAATGCTTGAGCTATTATCTGCAATTAAGAATATATAATAAACTGAAAAAAATACACAATAGCATAATATAATGAAAGCGTCCATATATTCTCATGCTTGGCTTTCATTTGGTCAAAATTACTGATATAAAAAATTGCCTCAAACTGTACCACGTGGCCAGTTAGGGCCAAAAGCATTACTGTATGTCACATTACTCACTAGAAGTCGATAATACAGTGCGTGGACAAACCATACGCTAACATTG
The DNA here is from genome assembly GCF_040869045.1 of Eurosta solidaginis. Lineage (NCBI taxonomy): Eukaryota > Metazoa > Arthropoda > Insecta > Diptera > Tephritidae > Eurosta > Eurosta solidaginis. The sequence continues at coordinate 17,768,572 of NC_090319.1, forward strand.
TGTGTTCAGCTATTTCACAACCTTTTGCCATACTTTATAGTCAAAACATACGGCAAATGCATTTGAGATTGTATGCCGTTTCCATTGATATGGCAAAGTTTGTGGTCAAATTTGATAAAGTGAAAACCAAGCATTAGACTACATGAGAGTGGGTAAATATTATTTCGCCACAGTAAATTTCAGCAACAATTTCCAAGGTGTGAAATTGATTAAAATAACGTTCCAGTTTCAGTATTCTAAACTGTTTTAGTTTCATTCCTTGAAGACTTGTTATAATTAATAGGTTTTCAAGGGAAGAGTGTTAAATGTTCAAATCGTTACCAAAATCACTGTTTTTTGATGCGAATTAAGGTCTCTTTCATTTTATATATATTATTTCTAATTGCTGTTTTTATGTACAGGTCCCTTTTTCGCTCTTATTTGGAAACCAAATCTATAAAAAATTTTTTGTTGTAGAGATGGGGATTAGTGCTATTAAGCGAGCTTTGGGCATTATTGGTCGCAGTGCTTTTGTTCAGGTATATTTTATTAAAATAATTTATTAAAAATTAACGATTGTGAGCACACAAAGAAACCAATTTGTACTATGGCACTATTGTGAATATTTCATTAGAACTAACACTGCATTACCGGCAGTTGCTAACATGCCAGATGGCAGCGCAAGCGCATGTAAATTTTTATAGACGTTTGATTAATAGAATAGCTGATTTATGTTGATTCTTGATATGAGACTTTTATATTTGTTGCGGCTTGTGAGCACATTCATACCTCTAGCGCAAAATGTCAAGTTTACGTCAATTGCCTGATTTCAGGTAACGATTTGAACATTTAAAACGCTCTCCTAAACAAAAATATCTATGTACTTTGGCTATTAAGGCTTGTGGGCACGAAAGTGGCGCCGTAATAATAATTTTATGTTATTGTTAATGTGACAACTAGCAGTAGATAATGTGTACACGGATTTTGACCAGATTTCCTTTTTATCATTGTTCATTCACAGTCACGAATAAAAACCGCTGTGACTGAAAGACTCAATCACATATCACGTTGCTCCACAAAAATCACGGGATATGTCGACGACTCTAGAGTTGAACCAATAGGGGCTAACTCGAAAATCTTATGAGTACTTCCAGGACTTCTATTCAATACCTACTGAACTGTATAATGAATTTACTAATAGCACAACTAATCAGCTAGAAGAGGTATTGTAAAAAATAAAATATTGCATAAGCGCATATTGGGGATGCAGTCAGTTTTTCGCGTTTTCTAAACATTGAGATTTTTTGACTGATTACTGTTTCGATTTAGGTGTGCGATATGTATACTCAATAAATTATTTATAACAATGCATACTTTTAATTTAATTTAATTTAAGTTAATTTAATCTAATCTAATTTAGTTTAATTTAATTTAATTACTTACTCGTTGCAAAGGTTTCACATCCATTTCATAAAAATTGGCTGCGGTAAATTTAATAGCTCGCGTGCTGTTTTCTAAAAAAAATTTGAATATCCTTCCGTATGAGCATAGCATTATTAGACAATTGAGAACGCCAATATGCTTCACCGCAACGTACGCTATGACGACCCAAAATCTCAGCAAAGTAGGTATACATAAACATATCGGAAATTGTTAAAAATAAATATTGTACTGTATTGAAGGCGAGGAAAATTTAATACAATTATTTAAAATGAAAAACTACCCATTTTTGGTAGCACAAATGAGATTTAATTTCGACAAAACAACGAAGAGAATCAAAGAATAATAAAAAAAAACACCAATGGAGAAGCTGCGTTTTGGCCTAAAATACAATGAATCAGATTTCTAAAAAATGCTCCATATAAGATGTTTTATAAAACTTCCATGGATGACAATTCCGAATTCAAAGTTTTAACCTCTCACCTAAAAGAGGAAGACCTGGAATATACGAAAATATTGAATGGCTTCCATTATACACAACCACTAGACCAATATATAAGAAAACCCTAAGGATATGATGGATATACTACCCCATATCACACCAGTTTTTCACAAACACAGTATTTCCCTAAATATTAATAAATGAGCCGGACCTGGGCGCATCTTGCGGAACCAATATAAAAGTCTTTTATCAAATATCAACAAAAATCAGCTGTTCTATTAATCAATTAAATCTTACAGCTTACGCTGCCATCTAGAGTATGATAACAACTGCCAGTAATGCAGTGCAAATATTCACAACAGTGCCATAGTACAAATAGATTTCTTTGTGTGCTAACAATCGCTTATTTTTAACAAATTATTTTAATAAAATAATATAATAACCTAAATTTCCCAAAGCTCGGTAGTAGCCCGAATCTCCACCTTTACAACCAAAACTTTATTTATAGATTTGGATTCGAAATAAGTGCGAAAAAGGAACCCGTACAAAAAAACAGCAATTAGAAATAATATATATGATTATTTGCTTAGTTATAATGAAATGAGTTTGAATAAAATGTTAATTACTAATAAAAATGTTTCCTTGATGGTGTAAGTCATTTATAAAATAATTCAGTTAAATATAATAGGTTTTCAACCTTTCATTTCCGTTTAAAAATGGTTATAAATTTCACGATCATAATAAACACTTGTTTGTTGGCCTTACTTTCCTGTCGAAAAATCAAATTCCATAATACAAAAATACTTTGTAATCCTTTAAAATGTAAAACCCTTAATATTTAGAAACAAGGAAAATATGACTTATACCAATTTCAAAATCAAGGGCTCAAATATATAAATGAATTTGTGTGCGTTAATACGTTCAAAGCTGAAAAACGGCTATACCAATTTTAAATAATTTTTTCTTTGTTATTTTCGATCTAATTCAGGGATAATTTAATACTCAAAAACGCTTAGACCGGTTTCAATAATTTCAATAATTTCTTTCCCTTATTCAATCGGACTAAGTGTTCGCTTATAGGAAACAAAAAATTTTAAAATCCTCAACTTATAGATATTTTTTTTTTTTATTTTGCCGAGTCTTTGATGGGCAGCGGTTTGTCAAGCGTCACGATCTGAGACTGCTCAGCTACAGAAGAAATTTCATCAGCCAAGCGTAATACTTAAAGAGAACAGAAGCAAACGTATTATACATTAATTTAGAGAGGTGAGAACAATCTTTTTTATAGAAAAAAGGGAGTCCGAGCTATCAAATGTGTTTGAGTGAGAGTTATAATCTTGGTATAAACGCCGAAAAGGTTCATTTTGTTCGAAATTCGTTCTACATTGTTTCAGCAGAAGAGGTTTGAAGTGTCTCGATGTCCGAGAGGGAACGCAAAAGTTCACTTCATTCAGAAGGAATGGGCTCGAAATTGATCCATTTAAAAGTTTTGTCATAAATATTACACCAAGCATTTCCCTTCGACTAGCAAGAGTTGGAAGATTGATAAGCTTTAATCGATTAGTATAAGGTGGAAGATTAGTTAAAGAGTCCCATTGGAAATTTCTTAAGGCAAATAGTAAAAATTGTTTTTGTATTGATTCGAGACTGTCTGCATGGACTTGATAACGCGGATTCCAAATTATCGAGCCGTATTCTAATATTGGTCTAACTAATGTTGTAAAAAGTGCTTTAGTTATGTAAGGGTCGTTAAATTCTTTTGACCACCGTTTAACAAATGCAAAAACACCTTTGCCTTTATTCACTGTAGCATTAATATGAAGATTGAAACTAAGTTTGGAATCCATCATGACTCCCAAGTCAATAAAATTATTTACAGTTTCTAGACTATAGTTGTTAATTGTATATGAAACTGGTGGCGAAACTCTCCGAGAAAAACACATGAATTTACGTTTTTTGAGATTGAGCGGCATATAATTTACATTTCACCAGGTAACCAAGTAATTTAAATCCATTTGAAGCAAGGAATGTTCCTCAACCGAGGCACATGATTTGAAAAGTTTTACATCGTCTGCGTACATGAAGATTTTTGAGTATTTAATTGTACCAGATATATCGTTTATGAACAACAAGAACAGAATCTGACCAAGATGGCTGCCCTGAGGAACACCAGAAGAAACATTGATGACCCCAGAAAGTGTATTTTTAAAGATTACTTTTTGCGTACGTTAACCAAGATACGAAGAAATCCAACATATAAGACGGGGTTGAAAACCGAGTTGATTGAGCTTATGAATAAGTAATGGGTGTGATACTTTGTCGAAAGCTTTACTGAAATCGGTATAAATTACATTAGTGTGAAGACCTTTTCTAAATCCATTAGAAACGTGGGTGGTAAATTCTAGTAAATTGGTGACAGGTGATTTGCTCTTACAGAACCCATGCTGCGAGCTTGCAATTATGGGGGAAATAGAGAATATTCGATGGTTGGTAACAATAGCCTCAAATAACTTTGGGATAGCGGATAACTTTGCTATGCCCCGGTAGTTTTCTATTGAAGACCTGCTTCCATTTTTATGAAGCGGAATAAGAAAAGATTCCTTCCATATTGTTGGGAAAACGGAATAAATTAAAGATAAATTAAATAAATTTGTTAGCGGCTGATAGATGTTTGCAGCACATTTTTTAAGAAAGTGTGTCGGGATCCTGTCGGGGCCGTATGAATATGATACTTTTAAAGTTTTTAAATAAGATAATACATCTTCTGAAGATATAAATGGAGCTTTAACTGAATAACATGAATCAATATGGTATGGGTATTCATTAGGTGAAACGTTGGTCTCAATAGAGTAATTTGATTTGAAAAATTCCGCAAAGAAGTCGGCGATCTCTTGATCATCGCTGGAAATATTATCTTGGAATTTCATGGATGATGGAAACCCTTTCACCCTGCGTTTAGAGTTTACGAATCCGTAAAATGCCTTCGGGTTGCAAGTTATATTTCTTTTCATTTTACAAAGATAAGCTTTGTAATACTTTTTGTTCAATTGAAAATACTTGCAGCGTAGAATCGAGTACTGTAAGTAATGGTTATGTAAACCCGTCTTTTTGAACAACTTGAAAGATCGAGACTTTTTATTCTTTAAAATTTTCAGCTCTTTAGTGAACCATACTTGGCTTGTATCGGAATGTACACAAACCCGCTTAGGTACGTATTTTTCAAAAAGACAGTAAATGGTATTGTAAAAGTGAGAAACGCTTTGCTCCACATCAGCATTAAATATTGGCCACACTATTCGAGATAGATCACGATAAAATTTTTTAAAATTGGCCTTCGCAAAGTCGAAGCGATAACTGGAGTTGTATCGTTTATTTCCGCTGTTACAAGCATAATTTACAACTTCGTAAACTATTTTGAGGGAAGGGTGGTAAGCATCTTCAGGTTCAATAATGGGTTCGCATCGACTAATGGAATATTTATATTCATCATCCACAAAGGCTAAATCTAACACTCTTCCGAATTTATTCGATTGGATGTTGATTTGTTGAAGGCACAGCTCAGACATTCCGTCTAGAAATTCATTGTTGGAAGACTTTGACGAAACTGGTACGATATTAAAGTCAGAGATGCACCATGATATGTGTGGCATATTGAAGTCACCCAAGACAATAATGGAATCGGAAGGCTTTAGCATCGAATTAACAGTTCTTAGCAAGGAAATGTGATGCATATAAACGGACAGTTCAGAAGATGGCGGGATATAACAGATGGCCAAATAAATGTGGATATTTGCTAGTTGTGTGCGTATGCACTAGAACTCAGTTGTATCGGTGGCGGTTACGCAAATCTCTTCAGATGGTATTGAAGAGTGTACAGCAAGCAAAACCCCACCTCCAACCCTGTTCAGGCGGTCATTTCGATATATCTGGTAGTCATTACAGAGGATCTCTGAGTTAAAAACATGAGGTTTCAGCCAGATTTCGGTTAAAGCAATTATATCGTAGCTTGAGTTAAATGATTTTAAAAACAGTTCTGTTAATTTGGTGTTTAAGCCTCTAACATTTTGGTAAAGTATATCTAAAGCAGATTTTTCGTTCAGTTTTTTGACTCAGTGTTATTAACAGGGATCATTGCTAAGTTTGGAACACTCTTATTCCGCCTATATTCAAATTCACGCACAAGTGCCCCAGAGGGCCAAAAATCGTTACTCAAGACAGTGTCAAAATGGTCAATAGGTACATCTAATCTAAAGGAAGATACGTTTCTTTCATAACTAAAATTAAATTTCCGAATTGTTACGTCATGGGTTTTCCTTTTTGAGAAGATATACGATTTCAGATCCTCCTCAGTAGTATCCCTCTCGAATCTTGACACGAATATCGATTTTTTAGGAGGGACTACAACCACCTTCCTAGTTCCAGGCTCAGTCGCCTGAGAATGGTTTGCAGGTTCAATATTTTTTCTAGCTGTTAGTTTTGTTGGAGGTGCCTTTGATGTTGAAGGCTCTACTGTAAGAGGACTTGGAGATGCTAAGTTTATTAATTCTATCATGCTAGGTGTAGGAACGATTGGGTTTTGGATGTTTTGAACGGGGTCTAGGGTCAATACGCCAGCCGAGACATCAGTTCGTTTTCGTTTGCTGTCACGACTGTCGCTGTTAGCATTAGCAGCTGAATCGGTAATACATTTGAAAGTTTTAAACAAGTTTTCATAATACTTGAATTTATCCCCTAATGTAGAAAGTTCCTTACCGATTTCGGAGAATGCGTTTCGGGTATGTTTGAAAAGCTTAAAAGATCCACTGCCGTGGATCTGCATTTCAAGCACGACCAACGCACACCCTTGTTATCGTTGATCACACCACACACCCTTGCTGTCAAACTAGCGCACTTCATATGAGCAAGCTCATCGCAAAGCCAGCACGACACGAAACGCTCGGTATCACCTTTCAATTGGCAGTTAACAAAATTGCAAGACATTATAAGTTAAAGTAAAATTGATTAAACAGACGAAGGCAGTGAAAATAGTTTGGAGGTCACAGTAAGAAAATCACTCTTTGAGCAGTTTGAAGATCACTGTATGAGCAGTTTAAGATCGCTATTAACTGACGCTTAACAACACATAATGCAAACAGCTGTGGCAGTGAAAAGAAAATGAAGTAAATGTGCACGAGCAAATAACAATTGAAAACTGAAAATATATAAATGCCAATCAAATGCAACAACAAATATGCAAAGTGACTCGGCAAATATGTATGTATGTATGGATATACACACTTTATCAATTATTTTTAAGATACAATTTATTTTAGTAAAGAAAAGCAGAACTTTAAATTGCCAATGCAGTACATAACGTGTCTACACTTATTTTTAGCACAATAATTATTTAAACAAACAAATTTATTGATTTAAGACAAAATAAGGCACAGTAGAAATCAAAACACAACTTCACAGCTTGACGTTCGCACTTTATAAAACTGCTGTTATTATTCCTGCTACTTTGGCTGTTTTTATACCTGCTGTTACACTCCTTTCGTTTTTCTTCCTACCAAAAAACAAACGCAGTTCTTGTTATTGTGGGGACCATACCGATACATCTTCTCGCTGAGGAGAGGAAATCAATTTATCACATCCGGGGAGAAGTACGCAGAGGTGTTGCTGCCGTGCAGGCGCGAAAAGATTATATCCGACATTGGCAACAGCAATGGAGCTATATTGCTGCAGGCAAGTAGACCAGTGGCCCGATTTCCGAGCTGGAGGCAGCCCCAGCGGGTTAGGGGCTTAGAATAAAGCCGCAGTAGGTATGCCTGTCGTAAGAGTCGACTAAAATGCCAAATTTATTCAATCGGTTGGGTAGCGCAACCCCTTTCAAGGGGTCGCCAGCGCAATATGTAGCTTCTCCAAGCCAATTGTCAACCTCACGTACCCGCAGCGAATCCTGTTTCCTGCATCCGGCAAAGGACCATCACCATCGATAACACTACCCAAGGTCTTCGGGAAGTGTCCTTATCGCTACAACAACAACCACGTAAGCTTTGAAAATTTTTTGAAAACCGGCTAAGTACTTTAAACGGACATATCAGACATCCATTTTCATACCCAGCTGTACTTGTACACAGGGTATTATAACTTTGATTGGATAACGGTTGGTTGTACAGGTATAAAGGAGTCGAGATAGATATAGACTTCCATATATCAAAATCATCAGTATCGAAAAAAAATTTGATTGAACCATGTCCGTCCGTCCGTGAGTTTGTCTGTCTGTTTGTATGATTTTAATAATCGGGGATTACCCATATTGCTTTTTTAAATGTATGAAAACATTTATTTGAAGCAATTTTTTAATTTTATAATTTATTTAGCAGTTTGGGAAAAATTTAAACAACGTGATATCAGGACGGACAAGGCGACAGCTGTTTCGATTATACCTTGTAAATCTCTTCAAAGCCTTTTCTCCCGGGAGTGGGAGTCGAACTCGCACTCCTACGATAGATGAAATGGTTATAAACGCATTCAGCTACGTCATGCCTTAGTTGTTGTAAAGTTTTTCCCAATTGCCTTCTTTTTGAGTCTGTCCGTTAACACGATAACTTGCGTAAATATTGAGATATCTTCACCTAATTTGGTACACGAGGTTATCTGGACCCAGAATAGATTGGCATTGAAAATTTGCGAAATCCTGGTTATCATCGTTATCATTTTTATATATATAACATTTTAGAAAACACAAAAAACCTGATTTAGTAAGTAATACATCTAGAATATTGAAATTTGACGTGTGGACTAATATTGAGACTCTTCATAAAAATTTTGAAAAAATGTCTTAAAATGGGTGTGGCACCGGCCTCTTGTGATAAAATCAATTTTACAAATATTATTAATCATAAATCAGAAATCGTTAAATCTATCGTAACAAAATTCGGCACATGGGTTGCCTTTACTATAAGGAATGCTTTGAAGCAAAATTAACGAAATCGGTTAGGAACCACGCCCACTTTTATATAAAAGATTTATCAAGGTATGTTTGAGCTCTAGGCCAATATATACATATGTTTATTAAAAGACAGCAAATGTGTTTAAACAATATATATATATATTTGTCGAATGGTTTGTCTTGCCAATATTTCGACTTCAATCTGAAGTCATCTTCAGGACTGAAAAAACGAAAAATGTTTATTGAGACATAGGTACATACAAACAAGGGTAAAAGAAGTGTATTAAAAAATGTAAACAATAAAATACAGTAATGTAAACTAATTTTTATACAAACAACAATACACTAAATCTCCAACAGTAAACGACGCTCAAATCAGCAGCAGGTGAACAGTTGTGCAAACGAAGTCACACTCTCATTATAAGCCTTTTTTGTTGTTGTTGATAAGTTCTCTATAGGCGTAGGCGCAATGGCCTGTGTCTGATTTGAAATTTAGGCTAAGTGTATGATCGAGCGTAATCGCATCGCGCGATGCGACGAGAAACGCTGTTAGTGATAAATTATATTAGTGCATATGGAGATGTTTATGACAAAGCGATTTAGCGTAAAGCGAATTGAGCGATTACAAGCGACAAAAGCGACGAAAATTTGCAACCAAAATATTTTGATTCAGTTGAACGAAAGTAGCGAAACAATATGGATCTTTTTATTGAAAAGGTACGTGACAAGCAGTGTTTGTGGAATTTGCGTCATGCATATTACCACAATCGCGATTGGATGCACTTGATATTTTTTATACCTTTCATGAAAATGAAATGGTATATTAATTTCGTCACGAAACCCAAAATTGTAAGTCCTTAAAGGAAAATAGATAGACCCACCATTAAGTATACCGAAATAATCAGGTTGAAGAGCTGAGTTGTTTTAGCCATGTCCGTCTGTCCGTCTGTCTGTTTGTATGCAAACTAGTCCCTCAATTTTTGAGATATCTTGATAAAATTTGGTGAGCAGGTGTATTTGGGTGTCCGATTAGACATTTGTCGGAACCGACCGGATCGGACCACTATAGCATATATCCTCCATACAACCGATTTTTCAGAAAAAGAGGATTTTTGTAATATCTTACCCAATTTAACAGATTGAAGCTTCAAACTTCACCATTAAATTGCGTATATTGCACATATTGTTGCCTGAAAAAATGGATGAGATCGGTCATATATATAGTGTATATCCCCCACAACCGATTGTTCAGATAAGAAACTTTTCGTAATTACTGCCCTATTTTGAGAGCTAGAGGCTTCAAATTTCAACGAATGCTTACGTATATAGCATATATTGTTGTCTGAAAAAATCATAAGGAATGGTGGTATATATAGTATATATATGGTGGTATATATATTATATATATATAGTATATATATATATTTTCGCAATTTTAGCCCCATTTTAACAGCTAGAGGTTTAAATTTCACCAAATGCTTACGCATATAGCATATATTGTTGTCTGAAAAAATCATAGAGATCGGTTGTATATATAGTATATATCTCATACAACCGATTGTTCTGATAAGAAACTTTTCGCAATTTCTACCCCATTCTAACAGATGTAAGCTTCAAATTTCGCCGATTGCTTATGCATATGGTATATATTGTTTTGTCAAAAAATAACAGAGATCGGTGATATATATATAATATATATATGATGGTATATATAGTATATATATCTTCTTTTGTGATTTCGGCCCCATTTTAACAGCTAGAAGCTTCAAATTTCACCAAATGCATACGTGTATAGCATGTATTGATGTCTGAAAAAACAACTGAGATCGGTGGTATACATAGTATATATTTCATACAACCGATTGTTCAGATAAGAAACTTTGCGCAATTTCTGCCCCGTTTTAACAGCTAGAAGCTTCAAATTTCACCAAATGCTTACGTATATAGCATACATTGTTTGAAAAAATCATAGAGATCGGTTGTATATATAGTATATATCTCATACAACCGATTGTTCTGATAAGAAACTTTTCGAAATTTCTACCCCATTCTAATAGATATAAGCTTCAAATTTCGCCGATTGCTTATGCATATAGTATATATTGTTTTGTCAAAAAATAACAGAGATCGGTGATATATATAATATTGTAACGATTTTACTTGCAAATCCTCTTATTTGCAATCCTCTGCTAAGTTCGAATCACTAAACTGTTGAATAAATAACTCCAATTTGTAATAATGCAAAATGGCCTTTATTAAAGTACTTCACAATACACTCAACTGTGCAACGAATAGCTTGCTTAATAACCACACTGATTGATAGCTCAATGAAACTCTACTATTCAAAATAATACTGCTATTGCTCGCTAGATATCGTCTTAATCGCAACTGCTTGACAACTCAAATCAAACTGAATTACTTCTTACTCGCTGGCGCCGCTTTTATAGTTTACGCTGCATACTTCTAGGCTCTTCGATTTCCAGAAGTTACTAGTTGTTTCGGCTACAAAATCGCCAGCCACAACTACGTGCACAAATTATTGCTCTCTCTTGTGACAACTCAGATAAGGTATATGCATGTGTAGTTTACAGTCTCCCGCACACACATAAGCGTATAAGTAAATTCATCGGTGTGTCACATCTCATCTCTTGCTGCCTTGTATGTAAATGTTGCTCGTCGGAATGTGTACATATGTGTAGACGCAATTATTTATTCGTTTATGTAGATACATAATGATTGAATTATTGATGTGCATTCACGTCACTGCTTAGATCGGCTTAGAGATGGCAGCACTCCTTAGTTTTGCTAATATTCGTAACACTGCCCTCCACCTAAGTCTGATCGTCCCGATCAGACAAATCTCTCGATCTAAACGCTGCTAGCATCGCCAAATGTACCACTCTTCTACTCCGTGGTTTCTCAATGCTTTGTATGCGGTAGATGGTATCACTGAGCTTCTTCACAATCTTGTACGAGCCTTCCCAACTGCACCGAAATTGGGCTGGGACACCTTTCCGCCGGTGAGGGTTGTTTAACAGTACCAAATCTCCATTCCGGAAACCTTCCGAATTATTTTCCCTGTCGTACCTGTGTTCCATCTTACTACTCATCATTCTGGATCGTTCTCTCGCACTCTGTTGCTTGGCCAATGAAGAACTACTTTGTAGAGCTTGTTCTTGACGGATTGGCTTCACATACTCAGTATCGTTCCGACGTTTCCCAACAAAAGTGCGCGCTGGCTTGAAATCATCCTTGCATTCTTTCTGAAAAATTCTTTCAGTGAATTTAGTGCGTCCATTAGGGTTTGTTGATGCCGGTCTTTTCCTCGCAGGTACTTTTAATTTCGCTTTATTTGGCACATTCGATCCATCAACCTTTGCTCGATCTACTTTCCTTGACTTTCGTGGTCTCTGTCGAATCTCCTCGACCAGCACTCGCTTACTGCTGAACCCTTTTTCCAAACTGAAGTTAAGTGGCACATCTTGGTTCTCATAATGCATCACCCTTCTCTGCATATCAATCTTGATGTCATGGTCAACCAAGAAATCCACTCCCAATATAACTTCATCAACGATCTCCGCCACAACGAATTTGTGTAGAACCATGACCTTCCCAATTAGGACTTCACATATTACTTCTCCCTGAACTTGGTTATATTCGCCTGTGACCGTACGCAACCTCGCTCCAGGTAATGACTTTATTCCCCTGTAGACCAAATCAGATCGAATCAAGGAATGAGATGCCCCCGTATCTACAGTCAGTACACGCTCTTTACCATCCACATTCCCTCTGATGGTAAGACTGCTTGATTTCCTTCCAATCTGCGACACAGATATCACAGGACATTCAACAGCCGGGGCAAGTTTTCGCTCTTTACTTTCGACACGCTCTTGCTCATTTCCGCCAGCTTTGCGTTTACGGCCACCCACATTGTTGGAACTATTAGGACCAAGATCGCAATGACGTGCAATGTGACCTGGGTTGCCGCACTTGAAACATTTAATAACTCCGGCATTCTTCTGTTGAGATCCCCTTAGTGCTTCCAAAATTGTGTCTACCCACTCCGGCCTTTCTACTTCCACACGATGAGCTTTGTATGCTGGTTTACTCAATAATGACGCCGTTTCCTGAGTCAATGCATGGGATACCGTTTCAGAAAATGTTTGCTTTGGGTTCGCGTATGTGGCTCGCTTCGTTTCGACGTCCCGTATGCCATTTATAAAGCTTTGAATCTTCACTCTTTCCGTGTATTCCACGGGTGCGTCCGCATTTGCAAGATGAGCCAATCTTTCAATATCTGAAGCAAACTCCTGCAATGTCTCATTTGCTTTTTGGTAGCGGTTTTGCAACTCAATTTGGAATATCTGTTTCCTATGCTCGCATCCATAACGTCGTTCTACAGCAGCCATCAATGTTTCATAACTGTTCCGTTCGTACTCTGGAATCGTCTGTAAGATTTCCGCTGCAGGCCCTTTCAATGCCACGAACAGTGCAGCAACTTTATCTTCCGCATTCCAGTTGTTCTCTGCTGCGGTCTTCTCAAACTGTAGCTTGAAGACCTGGAAAGGAACAGAACCGTCAAAGGATGGTGTTTTTACCTTTGGATTACTCGCTGAAACTGCTGGGCGATTCATTTGCAACTCCTGTATACGACCTCTCAAAGCTTCTATCTCGGCATCAATTTTGTCCTCGAGCTGCACAATTTTTGTATCCTGTGCTTCCAGCTTTGATTTTACCCTTATCTCCTGTGCCTCCAGCTGCGAGGATATGCGGGCCTCCTGTGCTTTCAACTGCTCAGCGAACTGAGATGTCATATATGTCTTTTGCTCTTCCAGTTGAGTTTCCATCTTGGATGTAATCTGTGTCGACATTTCTGACATACGCGTTTCTTGTGCTTCAATCTTCGATGTTATGCGTGTCTCCTGCGATTCCAGTTGAGATGACATTTGTGACGACATTTCTGAAATGCGTGCCTCCTGTGCTTCCATCTTGGATGTTACTGTCAATGTTTGAGCAGTTATTGCAGCCAATATCATGTTCAAGTCTGTGCTCGTAACTGTCTGGGATGTTTCGTTTTTCTCTTCAATTTTTGTTGTTGTCTCGTCCCCATCAGGATAAAAGACAAACTCGTCCACATCAATACCTTGCGATTCCATTACCTCTCGTAGCCGTGCTTGAAGTTCGATCTTATTGCCAGTTGTATTTAATCCACGGTTCTCCAACTCCTTTTTCAGTTGCTGGATCTTAAATTCACTGAACTTTGCCATGTCCTTGTTGTCTGCTGGAATTTATTCAACTATTCCTCTTCTGACACCAATTGTAACGATTTTACTTGCAAATCCTCTTATTTGCAATCCTCTGCTAAGTTCGAATCACTAAACTGTTGAATAAATAACTCCAATTTGTAATAATGCAAAATGGCCTTTATTAAAGTACTTCACAATACACTCAACTGTGCAACGAATAGCTTGCTTAATAACCACACTGATTGATAGCTCAATGAAACTCTACTATTCAAAATAATACTGCTATTGCTCGCTAGATATCGTCTTAATCGCAACTGCTTGACAACTCAAATCAAACTGAATTACTTCTTACTCGCTGGCGCCGCTTTTATAGTTTACGCTGCATACTTCTAGGCTCTTCGATTTCCAGAAGTTACTAGTTGTTTCGGCTACAAAATCGCCAGCCACAACTACGTGCACAAATTATTGCTCTCTCTTGTGACAACTCAGATAAGGTATATGCATGTGTTTGTAGTTTACAGTCTCCCGCACACACATAAGCGTATAAGTAAATTCATCGGTGTGTGACATCTCATCTCTTGCTGCCTTGTATGTAAATGTTGCTCGCCGGAATGTGTACATATGTGTAGACGCAATTATTTATTCGTTTATGTAGATACATAATGATTGAATTATTGATGTGCATTCACGTCACTGCTTAGATCGGCTTAGAGCTGGCAGCACTCCTTAGTTTTGCTAATATTCGTAACAATATATATATGATGGTATATATAGTATAAATATCTTTTTTTTAGAAGCTTCAAAATTCAACAAATTTCATCAAATAGTTACGTTTACGTCATATATTTTTGAAATACGTGATTCGTAGTCATAGTGTTTACATGCAGACCACAAAAAACCTGAAGCTTTGCATCCTCACACAAAGTACCTACCTGTTTTTTATTTTATATTTATTTTAAAAATCATTTAGGTATGTACATCTGTTAACTATATATTTCTTATCTTATACATCCGATTATTCGGAGATTACGAACGGGATAAGATTGTTGTTCAGCCCCATTCATGAAAGGTGTGAAGTCTTCGGCACAGCCGAAGACAGTCCCGTTCTTACTTGTTTTTATTATCTTAACAGATTCGTTCGCGTGAGTGAAAATTCATAAAACTTGAACTAAATGGTACTAAATTTGGAAAGATCCTGTTCGTTCAGGCAAAACTTTTACAACAAGAGGGCGCAATTTTGCATTTCGCTTGGTCGAGAACCGATAAATAGGTGTCCCGGTATCTCATAATTTTTTGCATAGTAAATTCAAAAAAGGGCTTTTTCGTTTTATATTGATAACTGAAAAACTAGTTTTTTATTGTTTTCCCATTTTGTGTGTTTTTTGATTTGATGGTTTTCTTATTTTGGTGTTTTTTTTTCTAACAAGTGGCACCATCCTCATAAGTACAAAGTAGAGAGCGCAGTGAGCGTAAAATTCTATTTGAAATTTGCTCATGTATTGACAGTTGATCGCCGTTGAAATGACCTGTAAGATCAGTTCTGTTAACAGAAAAATCAGTTAGATTGACCACACAGTAAAAAGTGGAGTCTTACTTTTAGTACCAGTTGCAATTGAACTTAAACATTTTTATACCTTTCATGAAAATGAAATGGTATATTAATTTCGTCACGAAACCGAAAATTGTAAGTCCTTAAAGGAAAATAGATAGACCCACCATTAAGTATACCGAAATAATCAGGTTGAAGAGCTGAGTTGTTTTAGCCATGTCCGTCTGTCCGTCTGTCCGTCTGTCCGTCT
This sequence comes from Eurosta solidaginis, assembly GCF_040869045.1. Classification (NCBI taxonomy): domain Eukaryota; kingdom Metazoa; phylum Arthropoda; class Insecta; order Diptera; family Tephritidae; genus Eurosta; species Eurosta solidaginis. Next base: position 17,784,412 of record NC_090319.1, read on the forward strand.
GTCTGTTTGTATGCAAACTAGTCCCTCAATTTTTGAGATATCTTGATAAAATTTGGTGAGCAGGTGTATTTGGGTGTCCGATTAGACATTTGTCGGAACCGACCGGATCGGACCACTATAGCATATATCCTCCATACAACCGATTTTTCAGAAAAAGAGGATTTTTGTAATATCTTACCCAATTTAACAGATTGAAGCTTCAAACTTCACCATATACTTTCGTATATTGAACATATTGTTGCCTGAAAAAATTTATGAGATCGGTCGTATATATAGTATATATCCCCCACAACCGATTGTTCAGATAAGGAACTTTTCGTAATTACTGCCCTATTTTAAGAGCTAGAGGCTTCAAATTTCAGCGAATGCTTACGTATATAGCATATATTGTTGTCTGAAAAAATCATAAAGATCGGTGGTATATATAGTATATATATGGTGGTATATATAGTATATATATATAGTATATATATATATATTTTCGCAAATTTTAGCCCCATTTTAACAGCTAGAAGCTTCAAATTTCACCGAATATTTACTTATATAGCATATATTGTTGTCTGAAAAAATCATAGAGATCGGTTGTATATATAGTATATATCTCATACAACCGATTGTTCAGATAAGAAACTTTTCGCAATTTCTACCCCATTTTAACAGCTATAAGCTTCAAATTTCACCGATTGCTTACGTATATAGCATATATTGTTGCCTGAAAAAATCATAGAGATCGGTTGTATATATAGTGTATATCTCATACAACCGATTGTTCAGATAAGAAACTTTTCGCAATTTCTACCCCATTTTAACAGCTATAAGCTTCAAATTTCACTGATTGCTTACGTATATAGCATATATTGTTGTCTGAAAAAATCATAGAGATCGGTTCTATATATAGTATATATCTCATACAACCGATTGTTCAGATAAGAAACTTTTCGCAATTTCTACCCCATTTTAACAGCTAGAAGCTTCAAATTTCACCAACTGCTTACGTGTATAGCATGTATTGATGTCTGAAAAAATCATTGAGATCGGTGATATACATAGTATATATCTCATACAACCGATTGTTCAGATAAGAAACTTTGCGCAATTTCTGCCCCGTTTTAACAGTTAGAAGCTTCAAATTTCACAAAATGCTTTCGTATATAGCATATATTGTTGTCTGAAAAAATCATAGAGATCGGTGGTATATATATTATATACTTCATATAAACTGTCATATTGACCCCTTTTTTACGGCTAGAAGCTTCAAGATTCATCAAATTTCATCAAATAGTTACGTTTACGTCATATATTTTTGAAATACGTGATTCGTAGCCTTAGTTTTTACATGCAGACCACAAAAAACGTGAAGCTTTGCATCCTCACACAGATTACCTACCTATTTTTATACCTTTCATGAAAATGAAATGGTATATTAATTTCGTCACGAAACCGAAAATTGTAAGTCCTTAAAGGAAAATAGATAGACCCACCATTAAGTATACCGAAATAATCAGGTTGAAGAGCTGAGTTGTTTTAGCCATGTCCGTCTGTCCGTCTGTCTGTTTGTATGCAAACTAGTCCCTCAATTTTTGAGATATCTTGATAAAATTTGGTGAGCAGGTGTATTTGGGTGTCCGATTAGACATTTGTCGGAACCGACCGGATCGGACCACTATAGCATATATCCTCCATACAACCGATTTTTCAGAAAAAGAGGATTTTTGTAATATCTTACCCAATTTAACAGATTGAAGCTTCAAACTTCACCATATACTTTCGTATATTGAACATATTGTTGCCTGAAAAAATTTATGAGATCGGTCGTATATATAGTATATATCCCCCACAACCGATTGTTCAGATAAGGAACTTTTCGTAATTACTGCCCTATTTTAAGAGCTAGAGGCTTCAAATTTCAGCGAATGCTTACGTATATAGCATATATTGTTGTCTGAAAAAATCAAAAAGATCGGTGGTATATATAGTATATATATGGTGGTATATATAGTATATATATATAGTATATATATATATATTTTCGCAAATTTTAGCCCCATTTTAACCGCTAGAAGCTTCAAATTTCACCGAATATTTACTTATATAGCATATATTGTTGTCTGAAAAAATCATAGAGATCGGTTGTATATATAGTATATATCTCATACAACCGATTGTTCAGATAAGAAACTTTTCGCAATTTCTACCCCATTTTAACAGCTATAAGCTTCAAATTTCACCGATTGCTTACGTATATAGCATATATTGTTGCCTGAAAAAATCATAGAGATCGGTTGTATATATAGTGTATATCTCATACAACCGATTGTTCAGATAAGAAACTTTTCGCAATTTCTACCACATTTTAACAGCTATAAGCTTCAAATTTCACTGATTGCTTACGTATATAGCATATATTGTTGTCTGAAAAAATCATAGAGATCGGTTCTATATATAGTATATATCTCATACAACCGATTGTTCAGATAAGAAACTTTTCGCAATTTCTACCCCATTTTAACAGCTAGAAGCTTCAAATTTCACCAACTGCTTACGTGTATAGCATATATTGATGTCTGAAAAATCATTGAGATCGGTGATATACATAGTATATATCTCATACAACCGATTGTTCAGATAAGAAACTTTGCGCAATTTCTGCCCCGTTTTAACAGTTAGAAGCTTCAAATTTCACAAAATGCTTTCGTATATAGCATATATTGTTGTCTGAAAAAATCATAGAGATCGGTGGTATATATATTATATACTTCATATAAACTGTCATATTGACCCCTTTTTTACGGCTAGAAGCTTCAAGATTCATCAAATTTCATCAAATAGTTACGTTTACGTCATATATTTTTGAAATACGTGATTCGTAGCCTTAGTTTTTACATGCAGACCACAAAAAACGTGAAGCTTTGCATCCTCACACAGATTACCTACCTATTTTTTATTTTATATTTATCTTAAAAATCGTTTAGATATGTTCAAATTTCACCAAATGCTTACGTGTATAGCATATATTGTTGTCTGAGAAAGTCATAGATACCGGTGGTATATATAGTATATATCCCATACAACCGATTGTTCAGATAAGAAACTTTGCGCAATTTCTTCCCCATTTTAACAGTTATAAGCTTCAAATTTCACCGATTGCTTACGTATATAGTATGTATTGTTGTGTCAAAAAATCATACAGATCGGTGATATATATAATATATATATGATGGTATATATAGTATATATATATAGTATATATATATTTTTTTTACGATTTCGGCCCCATTTTAACAGCTAGAAGCTTCAAATTTCACCAACTGCTTACGTGTGTAGCATATATTGATGTCTGAAAAAATCATTGAGATCGGTGGTACACATAGTATATATCTCATACAACCGATTGTTCAGATAAGAAACTTTGCGCAATTTCTGCCCCGTTTTAACAGTTAGAAGCTTCAAATTTCACAAAATGCTTACGTATATAGCATATATTGTTGTCTGAAAAAATCATAGAGATCGGTCGTATATATATTATATACTTCATACAAACTGTCATTTTGACCCCTTTTTTACGGCTAGAATCTTCAAAATTCATCAAATTTCATCAAATAGTTAAGTTTTCGTCATATATTTTTGAAATACGTGATTCGTAGTCATAGTTTTTACACGCAGACCACAAAAAACCTGAAACTTTGCATCCTCACACAAAGTACCTACCTGTTTTTTATTTTATATTTATCTTAAAAATCGTTAAGGTATGTAGATCTGTTCACTATATATTTCTTATCTTATACATCCGATTATTCGGAGATTACGAACGGGAAAAGATTATTGTTCAGCCCCATTCATGAAAGGTATGAAGTCTTCGGCACAGCCGAAGACAGTCCCGTTCTTACTTGTTGGTATTAAATTTGTGTTTTAATTCTAAAAAGTTTTATTTTAAGACTATGAAATATTATTGAAATAAATGTTAATCCAAAATGGTTTTGAAACAAATCTTTAATCAATGCTGATTGTCGCGTTTTAAAAATAATAATACTTTGCAGTTTTAATCCAAGACCAAAAAAATATTAAACTTCGCTCTCTAATATTATAAGTATCATTAGTTTGAAAACGCCTCCTTAGTACGTCTGGCTTAAAAGTAAAACCAGGAGAGTACTAAGACGTCCTCTCACTCCCAAACTTTAATACTCTTGAGTTTTAATTTGAGATCAGAAAGGCATTAAGATGCCTTCTCCGATATTTTAAGCATTTTTGGTCTTAAAACGAAACCAAAAATGTATTAAGAACTTCTCTTACTCCGAGTTATATTCATTGCGCTCTGCACATTAGTACTATTGGCTTAAAAGTGAAACCAGTATCACTTGTCCGACTATTCGGAAAGCGTCATGTGCACGATGTTTCTGAAAATTAAACACGAGTGACAATTGCGTTTCATTAAAATCACAAATCCTGAAAGTTGTGAGTTCTCAACGAACGAAGCAATTGTATCAAGTAAGTTATATACATTTTTAATGAAATTTTGAAATAGTAAATTGTACTTCTTGCCAGTTGTGGGGCAATTAAACATTAATATCGATTGTGCAATAACATTGAGAGATCGCGATGGAGCTGAAATTTTTGTGGACGATTTCCAAGAAATTATTTGCCAATATAAAAACTGTAGCTGATTTTTATTGGAAATAAATGAAAATTTGCCAAAGAAGGGATCACCAGTTGCTAAGAGTTTAAATCACGAGGTAAGTATAAGAATAAATGTCAAAGTTTATTTTAATGGTAGAGTATTCACCAGGAGTTGCAAAACTACCTCCGATGAGGAGATTTCTCGTGCATTCTTGAGGAATACAAAAAAACGAACAATTTAAGTGACAGCTACCCACGTTCCTTAGTGCGCGAGTGTACCAACTTTTTACGAAATCATTGTGGAAATAACCCTAAGCGTAAGGAAAGAATTGCACTAGCTGAATCAGTGATACGTCTTTTTCCAGTTTATAAGTTACTAACAGCAAGTTTGGAGCGATTTCGAAAGGTTTTTTAGAAAGCTGTTAAAAGTATGAAACCTGTGTGTAAAACATTTTTATTGATGCGAGTGGCGGATCTAATTTGGGAAACCATACTAATTGGTCCTCTGAAGTGCTACTTTATTTGATTTTTTTAAAGCTGCTCCCATCTACTGCAAATGGACGTGTCCAAAAAAAAAATCCAAAAATGTGTCGATAGTTTCTAGTCTTTGAAAACGTAATTTGGAACATGATACAAAAAAAGGAGGTAGTTCCATTTAGTGTGACATTAGCCGTTTGACTTTTGCGGGGACAATGACAATATCACAGAAACAAGCTACCAGATTGAAAAATGTTACGAATTTTTCTAATTTTGATGGATTTCATTTTAACGAAAACGACTAAATTACTTTCATAGTTATTTTAAATAAAAAAGAAAAAAATGAGTCTTGGAAACATTTCAATACAAAATATCAGCCTAGAAACGAAGGTTTTTAATAAGTTTTTGGAGCTCCTGAAAATTGTTTTGGTGGAAGAAACATGGATCGAAGTATGCAAAGCAAGTGAATATAGCCTTCTTAAGTGTCCGGACGTTTGCTCAGAACATTTTGACAAAACATACACGTTTGTCAATTGCTTGCTCAAAGGAGGTCCTTATAAACCGACACCGCAATTTCTTGATAAATTGGCTACAAGTCCACATTTTTTATTTTTTTATTTATTGTATAATTCAAACGTTTCGCTTTAGGAGAGAATTGTCAAACCATTTTTAGGGGGAACATTACCCTGTAGTTCTGCAGGTTAGCCACTAGTTATGAGAGTGTTTTTGCCAGTTGTACCAGGGGGCAGCCCCGCCTATGCACATTCTGTGCCCTTTTAGCATTGACATAGATGTGCAGACTTTGGAGGTACACTTTTTATCAAAATGCTTTCAAAAATATTTACTGTAGGTGTATGATAATAGGGCCATGCTAGAACGTCAGGATTTTTCGTGTATTTTTTTTTTTTTCTGTCTACGGGTCAAGCTTCCATAAATATATGAGTCATTAACAAATGTATGAGTCATTATCCACTATTTTTCAATAAAATTGCATGTTTTAATTTATTCTCAATCGATATATACATATACACATAAATCGTGCTAAAGCACATTATTATTGTCTGAAATTACCATTGCGTTTTCATCCTAAAGGAAATTTTCATCACGAAAAAACACAATTTTGCCTTAAACAGTAACGGTATGGCAACGCTTCTGGCAAAACAACAAACATTATGAAACTTCAAAAATCCCCAAATACGTCAAAAAATTTTGAGTGGAACTACCTTCTTTTTTGTATCATGATTTGGAATCAATGTTTTTATTCTTAATCAACACAAATAACAAATACATTTTTTTGCAGCTCAACACCCCAATAACAGAATTTACAGTGGCGTCTAGTCAGCCCACCATCATTGCTTTTGGACAAGATAAAGCCACAATTTGCCAAAATTTTATTACCATTGATGGTAAGACGATAGGTGTTCCCCCCTCTTATAAATTTAGACAAGTATTCGATCTTTATTTTAAAGCATTTTACGTATCTATATATATAAAAAGAAGTGTACATTTTGATTGTCACTTCATAACTCGAGAACGGCTCGACAGATTGCCATGAAATTTTTAGGAAAGATGCAGGAAGGAGAGATGATGGTTAGTTGATTTTGAAATCCCAAATCGGTTCAGCCATATATATATAAAAATCAAATTCTGTGTGTGTGTGTGTTCGCTATGGAAACGTATTTCCCAAACATCAATCATCACCAAATTTTGGTTATGGGTTCCTTCGATCAACGGGAAGGTTTTAGGCTAAAAATAATTTCGATATATAAAAGGGGCGTGGCACCTCCCATACAAATGGAATCTTAACACCACCAAGAAAATGCGGAATTTGGAGAAAGGGGGCGTGGCACCTCCCATAAAAATGGAATCTTTAGTAATGCATAACTTTGAAAGTATACATGCCAGAACATTGAAATTCAGTAAGGAGTTATATGAGGTCAATCCCTAACACCACCAAGAAAAGGCGGAATTGGGAAAGAGGGGGCGTGGAACCTCTCATTCAAATGGAATCTTTTGTACTGCATAACTTTGAAGGTATACATGCCAGAACATTGAAATTAAGTAAGGAGTTATATGAGGTCAATCCCTAACACCACCAAGAAAAGGCGGAATTGGGAAAAAGGGGCGTGGAACCTCCCACTGAAATGGAATCTTTGGTACTGCATAACTTTGAAGGTATACATGCCAGAACATTGAAATTCAGTAAGGAGTTATTTGAGGTCAATCCTTAACACCCCCAAGAAAATATGGAATTGGGAAAAAGGGGGCGTGGCACCTCCCATACAAATGGAATATATTATACTGCATATATCTGGATGTCGTAATGGTAGGATAATTGAAATTGGTAAGAAGCTATGTGACGTTAAGTCCTAAAACCTCCAGTAAAATGTGAAATGGGGAAAAACTATGGCTGCCGTACAAACTTAAGTTATTTTAACACCTAAAGTTTGACTGCATTGTTGAGTTTAGCTGTTATGCCTTTTGGACGTTTAGTAATCTGCCGCTGTTAAAAAATTTTTAGCTTCAGTCTATATACATCTTCTATAAAAATCAAATTCTCTGTGTGTGTTCCCTATGAAAACGTGTTTGCAATACTTCGATCATCACCAAATTTTGGCTCAAGGTTGCTTCGATCAATACTAAAGTTTTTCATATTTCAGAATTAAGAATTTTAAATTTGAATGTTTTTCTTTTTGGCTATGCGAAAGAACTATATTAGCTCCCAAAAATAATCATGTTAACAAAATCAATGATCGCTTTCAAAATCAATTTCCTGGTGAAGTGACGAAATATAAATCGATTGACACAGTTACGGATGAAGATTAAATTGTGAATTATCCAAATGAATTTCTATACTCCTTAGAACCAAAAGGAATGCCTGCTCATATATCAACTTTGAAAATTTGCTCACCAGTCATGGTTCTTCGGAATGTAATCAAAGCAACAATCATCAGCGGTAAAAGCAATACAATAATATAAAATAAGATACTGTAACGAATTTACTGCAAATCCTCTTATTTGCAATCTTCTGCTAAGTTCGAATCACGAAACTGTTGAATAAATAACTCCAATATTGAATAATGGAAAAATGGCCTTTATTAAAGTACTTCACAATAACACTTATACTTTGCAACTAGCTTGCTTAATAACCAAACTGACTGATAGCTAAATGAAACTCAACTCCCGCGCCGCTACTGTCACCTTTTTATGTTGTCTGATTTCCTCGTTGCATACTTCTAGGCTTTTCCATTCCAGAACTTACTAGTTAGTTATAAGCTACAAAATCACCAGCCGCTACTATGTTTATTGCTTCTCATAATACTTGCACAAATTATTGCCCTCTCTTGTGAGCACCTTAGATAAGATATATGCATGTGTTTGTGCGTTGCTTCTCCGCTGCTCGTATGGACATGTATGTAGACATAATGATTGAATTAGTGATGTGCATACAAATCACTGTTTAGCATCGGCTTAGAGATGGCAATACCCTTAGTGTTGCTAATATTCGTAACAATACGATAAGATACAAGAATAAAATGTTTTAATAGAAAATTTCACCAAATATGCGTACAAAATTCAATTCAATTTACAGAACAATAAATTAAATTATCAACAAACATCCATTCGATCTCGGGCGTTACAACGTGCGCCTGGTAAATCTAGTTTAATATACAATTTGATGCTACTTTGGCAAGCTTTTTGGTATTTGTTGCAATATTTATTTACAAAATAGACGACAAAAAAAAACAATGTTCTAGGTTACTAGAAGTACAATCAAAGTTCGAGAATAAGTTTAAGGAATTATTTAATTAAGTTTTGCATTAACTAACAATGGCAAAGTTTTGCTTTTCATGTAACAAAGAATTTGAAACTGTTGCAAATGTTGTATTTCATTTAAAAAATAAACATTTCTTCTCCGAGTCTCATGGATTAAAGTTGAGGTGGGCTTCCCCTAAAACATGTAAAAGAGTATTTAATACATTTAGCTCGTTAAGTAGACATTCCAAGCTTTGCATTCCTATAAATATGAACAGTGAAATTCCAGCGAAGAAAATTGAAACCAATGTCAAAAACAGAGAGGGTAAATACTCAATGGGGGGATAATTACAAATTATCTCACTACAAAATTTTAGAAAAGTCTTAATGTTGATGTAATGCACGATATTTTGGAAGGCGCTCTACCTTTCATTTTAAAACTCTTTTTTTAGAAGCTTGCGGAAAGCAAATACCTTTCAATAACAGAAATTAACGATAAAATTAATAGTCTCAATTTCGGATAATTACAAAGTACATGCCTCCCATCAAAAATCACTCATGATAAAAAATGCCGAACATCCATTAGATTGTCAGCCTCTCAAAACTTATGTCTTATTTTGCACACGCCTTTCATCTTTTTTAACTTTTATGATATTATGCCACATTTCTGGAATGGGGTTACTTCGCTTATTCGAATAATAAAACTTGCATTGTCTCCCGTCTTAAAACAACACCATATACAATATCTTAGAGAAGATATAGAGTTACATTTGAAATATATAGTAGAAGTTTATGAAGAACCCCTGCTCCCAAAACATCACTTTTTAACCCATTATCCTTTAGTTTTAGAAAAAATTGGTCCTTTGATTCATACGTGGGCAATGAGATACGAGGCGAATTTATCAGCGATGTTTCAGTCATCAATAATTACAAAAACATATGTAAATCCCTTGCTAATAGATATCAAACAAAAATGAGTATTAAATGGGAAAGTATGACATTTGAGAATGAAATTATTTGTGATCCACTATGTAATTTAAGTTTTGAAGATTTAGATTTAAGTGCACAGAAGTTCTTATCTAAGACATTTGATTAAAATAAAATGCCTCAGGTATTAATAATAAAAAAGTTTAAATATTTTTATAGGCCAGAATTTATATTAAATTTAAGACAAGAAAACGGAATTCTTACATTCGGACAAATAAAAAAAATATATCTTATCGACAATGAAATTTACTTAAGTTTAGAGTGCTATGAAATTTCTCCAACCAGTCTGAATAGTAAAAATTATTTTAGTGAAGCCAAAATTGCTGGAAATTGGAAAAAATACCTAGATGTACACATATGCTCGTTAGGGTATTTTGATATGAAACCCGGTTACTAAAAGTGTCATAACTTTTTATACTCAGTTGAGCAGAGCTCACAGAGTATATTAACTTTGATTGGATAACGGTTGGTTGCACAGGTATAAAGGAATCGAGATAGATATAGACTTCCATATATCAAAATCATAAGGATTTGATTGAGCCATGTCCGTCCGTCCGTCCGTCCGTTAACACGATAACTTGAGTAAATTTTGAGGTATCTTGATGAAATTTGGTATGTAGGTTCCTGGGCACTCATCTCAGATCGCTATTTAAGATGAACAATATCGGACTATAACCAAGCCCACTTTTTCGATATCGAAAATTTCGCAAAAAAAACAAAAAGTGCGATAATTCATTACCAAAGAGGGATAAAGCGATGAAACTTGGTAGGTAAGTTGAACTTATGACGCAGAATAGAAAATCAGTAAAATTTTGGACAATGGGCGTGGCACCGCCCACTTTTAAAAAAAGGTAATTTAAAAGTTTTGCAAGCCGTAATTTGGCAGTCGTTGAAGATATCATTATGAAATTTGGCAGAAACGTTACCCCTATTACTATATGTATGCTTAAAAAAAATTATCAAAATCGGAGAACGACCACGCCCACTTTAAACAAATTTTTTTTAAGTCAAATTTTAACAAAAAATTCAATATCTTTACAGTATATAAGTAAATTATGTCAACATTCAACTCCAGTAATGATATGGTGCAACAAAAAGCAAAAATAAAAGAAAATTTCAAAATGGGCGTGGCTCCGCCCTTTTTCATTTAAGTTGTCTAGGATACTTTTAAAGCCATAAGTCGAACAAAAATTTACCAATCCTTGTGAAATTTGGTAGAGGCTTAGATTCTAGGACGGTAACGGTTTTCTGTGAAAAAGGGCAAAATCGGTTGAAGCCACGCCCAGTTTTTATACACAGCCGACCGTCTGTCCTTCCGCTCGGCCGTTAACACGATAACTTGAGCAAAAATCGATATATCTTTACTAACCTCAGTTCACGTACTTATCTGAATTCAGTTTATATTGGTATAAAAAATGGCCGAAATCCGACTATGACCACGCTCACTTTTTCGATACCGAAAATTACCAAAAACGAAAAAAATGCTATAATTCTATACCAAATACGAAAAAAAGGATGAAACAAGAAAACGGAATTCTTACATTCGGACAAATAAAAAAAATATATCTTATCGACAATGAAATTTACTTAAGTTTAGAGTGCTATGAAATTCCTCCAACCAGTCTGAATAGTAAAAATTATTTTAGTGAAGCCAAAATTGCTGGAAATTGGAAAAAATACCTAGATGTACACATATGCTCGTTAGGGTATTTTGATATGAAACCCGGTTACTAAAAGTGTCATAACTTTTTATACTCAGTTGAGCAGAGCTCACAGAGTATATTAACTTTGATTGGATAAGGGTTGGTTGTACAGGTATAAAGGAATCGAGATAGATATAGACTTCCATATATCAAAATCATCAGTATCGAAAAAATATTCTATTGAGCCATTTCCGTCCGTCCGTCCGTCTGTCCGTTAACACGATAACTTGAGTAAATTTTGAGGTATCTTGATGAAATTTGGTATGTAGGTACCTGGGCACTCATCTCAGATCGCTATTTAAAATGAACGATATCGCCCACTTTTTCGATATCGAAAATTTCGAAAAATCGAAAAAGTGCGATAATTCATTACCAAATACGGATTAAGCGATGAAACTTGGTAGGTGAGTTGAACCTATGACGCAGAATAGAAAACTAGTAAAATTTTGGACAATGGGTGTGGCACCGCCCACTTTTAAAAGAAGGTAATTTAGAAGTTTTGCAAGCTGTAATTTGGCAGTCGTTGAAGATATCATGATGAAATTGGGCAGGAAAGTTACTGTTATTACTATATGTCTGCTTAATAAAAATTAGCAAAATCGGAGAACGACCACGCCCACTTTTTAAAAAAATTTTTTTTTTAATTCAAATTTTAAAAGAAAAGTTAATATATTTACAGTATATAAGTAAATTATGTCAGAATTCAACTCCAGTAATGATATGTTGCAACAAAATGCAAAAATAAAAGAAAATTTCAAAATGGGCGTGGCTCCGCCCTTTTTCATTTAATTTGTCTAGGATACTTTTAATGTCATAAGTCGAACAAAAATTAACCAATCCTTGTGAAATTTGGTAGGGGCTTAGCTTCTGCGACGATAACTTATTCCTTCGAAAAAGGTCGAAATCGGTTGAAGCCACGCCCAGTTTTTATACACAGTCGGCCGTCTGTCCTTCCGCTCGGCCGATAACACGATAACTTGAGCAAAAATCGATATATCTTTACTAAACTCAGTTCACGTACTTATCTGTATTCAGTTTATATTGGTATAAAAAATGGCCGAAATCCGACTATGACCACGCTCACTTTTTCCATACCGAAAATTACCAAAAGCGAAAAAAATGCCATAATTCGATACCAAATACGAAAAAAGGATGAAACATGGTAATTCGTTTACTGACGCAAAATATAACTTTATAAAAAACTTTGTAAAATGGGTGTCACACCTACCATATTAAGTAGAATGAAATGAAAAAGTTTTGCAGGGCGAAATAAAAAACCCTTGAAATCTTGGCAGGAATACTGTTCGTGGTATTATATATATAAATAAATTAGCGCTATCCAAAAGATGATGTTCTGGGTCACCCTGGTCCACATTTTGGTCAATATCTGCAAAACGCCTTCACATATACAACTACCACCACTCCCTTTTAAAAGCCTCATTAATACCTTTAATTTGATACCCATATCTTACAAACACATTCCAGAGTCACCCCTGGTCCACCTTTATGGCGATATATCGAAAACGCGTCCACCTATAGAACCAAGGCCCACTCCCTTTTAAAATACTCATTAACACATTTCATTTGATACCCATATCGTACAAACAAAGTCTAGAGTCACCCCTGGTCCACCTTTATGGCGATATCACGAAAAGGCGTCCTCCTATAAAACTATGGTCCACTCCCTTTTAAAATGTTCATTAGCCCTTTTATTTGATACCCATATCGTACAAACAAATTCTAGAGTCACCCCTGGTCTACCTTTATGGCAATATCTCGAAACGGCGTCCACCTATGGAACTAAGGCCACTCACTTTTAAAATACTCATTAGCACCTTTCATTTGATACCCATATCGTACAAACAAAGTCTGGAGTCACCCCTGGTCCACCTTTATGGCGATATCACGAAAAGGCGTCCACCTATAGAACTAAGGCCCACTCCCTTTTAAAATACTCACTAACACCTTTCATTTGATACCCATATCGTACAAACATATTCTAGAGTCACCCTTGGACCACCTTTATGGCGATATCGGTAAGGCGACCACCTATAGAACTAAGGCCCACTCCCTTTTAAAAAGACTCATTAACAACTGTCATTTGATACCCATATCATACAAACACATTCTAGAGTCACCCATGGTCCACCTTTATGGCGATATCTCGAAAAGGCGTCCACCTATAGAACTAAGCCCCACGCCCTTTTAAAATACTCATTAACACCTTTCGTTTGATACCCATATTGTACAAACGCATTCTAGGGTCACCCCTGGTCCACCTTTATGGCGATATCTCGAAACGGCGTCCACCTATGGAACTAAGGATCACTCCCTTTTAAAATACTCATTAACGCCTTTAATTTGATACCCATTTCGTACAAACAAAGTCTGGAGTCACCCCTGGTCCACCTTTATGGCGATATCACGAAAAGGCGTCCACCTATAGAACTAAGGCCACTCCCTTTTCAAATGTTCATTGGCCCTTTCATTTGATACCCATATGGTACAAAGTCATCCCTGATCCACTTTTATGGCGATATCTCGAAACGGCGTCCACCTATGGAACTAAGGATCACCCCCTTTTAAAACACTCATTAACACCTTTCATTTGATACCCATATCGTACAAACGCATTCTAGAGTCACCCCTGGTCCACCTTTATGGCCAAGGCGAAAGGCGTCCACCTATAGAACTAAGGCCCACTCCCTTTTAAAATACTCATTAACACCTTTCATTTGATACCCATATCTTACAAACATATTCTAGAGTCACTCTTGGTCCACCTTTATGGCGATATCACGAAAAGGCGACCACCTATAGAACTAAGGCCCACTCCCTTTTAAAAAGACTCATTAACACCTGTCATTTGATACCCATATCGTACAAACACATTCTAGAGTCACCCATGGTCCACCTTTATGGCGATATCTCGAAAAGGCGTCCACCTATGGAACTAAGGATCACCCCATTTTAAAATACTCACTAACACCTTTCATTTGATACCCATATCGTACAAACATATTCTAGAGTCACCCTTGGACCACCTTTATGGCGATATCGGTAAGGCGACCACCTATAGAACTAAGGCCCACTCCCTTTTAAAAAGACTCATTAACAACTGTCATTTGATACCCATATCATACAAACACATTCTAGAGTCACCCATGGTCCACCTTTATGGCGATATCTCGAAAAGGCGTCCACCTATAGAACCAAGGCCCACTCCCTTTTAAAACACTCATTAACACCTTTCATTTGATACCCATTTCGTACAAACAAAGTCTGGAGTCACCCCTGGTCCACCTTTATGGCGATATCACGAAAAGGCGTCCACCTATAGAACTAAGGCCACTCCCTTTTCAAATGTTCATTGGCCCTTTCATTTGATACCCATATCGTACAAAGTCACCCCTGATCCACCTTTATGGCGATATCTCGAAACGGCGTCCACCTATGGAACTAAGGATCACCTCCTTTTAAAACACTCATTAACACCTTTCATTTGATACCCATATCGTACAAACGCATTCTAGAGTCACCCCTGGTCCACCTTTATGGCCAAGGCGAAAGGCGTCCACCTATAGAACTAAGGCCCACTCCCTTTTAAAATACTCATTAACACCTTTCATTTGATACCCATATCTTACAAACATATTCTAGAGTCACTCTTGGTCCACCTTTATGGCGATATCACGAAAAGGCGACCACCTATAGAACTAAGGCCCACTCCCTTTTAAAAAGACTCATTAACACCTGTCATTTGATACCCATATCGTACAAACACATTCTAGAGTCACCCATGGTCCACCTTTATGGCGATATCTCGAAAAGGCGTCCACCTATGGAACTAAGGATCACCGCCTTTTAAAATACTCATTAACACCTTTCATTTGATACCCGTATCTTACAAACATATTCTAGAGTCACTCTTTGTCCACCTTTATGGCGATATCACGAAAAGGCGACCACCTATAGAACTAAGGCCCACTCCCTTTTAAAAAGACTCATTAACACCTGTCATTTGATACCCATATCATACAAACGCATTCTAGAGTCACCCATGGTCCACCTTTATGGCGATATCTCGAAAAGGCGTCCACCTATAGAACTAAGCCCCACGCCCTTTTAAAATACTCATTAACACCTTTCGTTTGATACCCATATTGTACAAACGCATTCTAGGGTCACCCCTGGTCCACCCTTATGGCGATATCTCGAAACGGCGTCCACCTATGGAACTAAGGATCACTCCCTTTTAAAATACTCATTAACGCCTTTAATTTGATACCCATATCGTACAAACAAATTAGAGTCAACCCTGATCCACCTTTATGGCGATATCCCTAAATGGCGTCCACCTATAGAACTATGGTCCACTCCCTCATAAAATACTCTTTAAATTCATTTGATTCACATGTCATAAAAACACATTCCAGGGTTACCCTCGGTTAATTTTCCTACGTGGTTATTTTCCCTTATGTTGTCACCATAGCTCTCAACTGAGTATGTAAGGTTCGGTTACACCCGAACTTAGCCTTCTTTACTTGCTTTTTTTTTTTTGGTTTTTCGCTATATCCATAACTTAAAAATATTTGAGTTGGAGAATTTATAAATTTTTGTAGATTATATTTATTGTTTTGGATACGTTTTGACGAAGAGACTTATTTTTTATGGTATATGTTTGTAGTTTTTTGCGTTTTCTTAATTTTTAAGAAATTTTCACGACTTTTAGGTTAAGGCACCAAGGTTAGGTTAGGTTGAACTAGCCGGTCCATGAGGACCTCACATAGCCTGATTGAGTCCGTAGTGTTACCAGAGGTTTGTTTTAGGGACCAAATTGAAAACCCCTATCAAAAACCAGGACCTACGTTATAAAATAACTCCGTTCTCTTGGCAAATGCTAGAAGCTTCCTAGGACTTAAGCCACTTGCTGCTTCTAGATCTGACAGCTGTATCACTCCTAATAGCTGGAGTCTTTGCCTGGCAAGTGCAGGCCACGAGCACAGAACGTGCTTGATCGTTTCCTCCTCCAACCCGCATTTCCTACATCTGCTATCACTGACCAAGCCTAATTTAAAGGCATGTGACGCCAGAAGGCAGTGTCCAGTCAGAATACCCGTCATGAGTCTACAGTCCTCTCTTTTTAATGATTGAAGCAACTTTGTTAGTCTAAGGTTGTAAGTCTAAGGGTGTAAGCGCTTGAACTCACACTCCCGTCAATATAAACGTTAACACGGTTGTAGCTTAAGCTATTCTCTTCCAGGGTTTCTACTGCTTTGGTTACGGCTACTATTTCCGCTTGGAAAACGCTACAGTAATCCGGCAGCCTGTAGGATCTGTTTATTTCCGGATCAGCACAGTATACCGCAGACCCTACTGCTTCCACTACTTTGGAACAATCTGTGTGCACATGTATCGCCTCGTCCGCCATTTTAGCACCCTTGCGCCAACCGTCCACCTCTATTGTGGCCTTAAAATCGCCCTCGAAACGCAGATAGGGAATTAGGTAGTCGTTTCGTCTTGTGATTGATGACGCTATACTACTATGGCCATATAGTCGGCGCTCAAGCTGCCCATACAGCTTACTGTCTAGGATGATTCCTAGATATTTTGTGCAAGGTTTCTGCTGTAGGGTCCCCTCCTAACTTAGCGGTGATCCCATTTGGGACCTTGTACCTCTTTCTAAACAAGACCATATCCGTCTTCTCCGCGTTGACTTTCAGCCCGAGATTTGATGCCCAGGTATGAATATCCCGAAGCGCCCGATTCATCAAAGAGCTAATCGTTGGAAGGCACTTTTCACTTATGACAACGTCATCTGCGTAAGCTGTAGGTTTTACGGCCCCTGATCGAATCGCCTGAGAAGTTGTTTGATGACCAGCGTCCACAGCAGAGGTGATAGCACCCATCCCTGCGGCGTGTCCCTGTCCACTGATTTTGCGGTCTCGTACAATCCCCATTTAACATGCAGCCGATCCATCTCGTTAAGGCTGGATGTACTTTAATGTAATTAAGACCATCCATAATCGCCCATTTATAAACATTATCTAAAGCCCGGCAATATCTGAGAAGACTCCTAGAGCATATTCCTTATACTTCAGTGCCTTCTCCATGCTTATTACCACCCTTTGCAATACAGTGTCTACCGACTTGCCTTTGGTGTACGCTTGTTGTGTTGTGGAGAGCAGCTTTTCATCCACGTTGGACTTAAACTTAGAAAACGTCTTTACTGCCCATTCGATCTTGGTATCGGTCACCAAGCCCGGCATTATCCGCTCCGTGATCGAAGTGTGAGTGCTGTCTGCTGGCACTTCCAAACCATCTTTCGATGGGAAATATGTATCGAGAAGCACCTCAAGGGATTCCTCACTATTACGTGACCATTCCCCGTTCTTCTCTTTCTTTATTAGTCCCTGGATTATGGTTCCCCTTGCTAGGACTTTTCTCAACCGTGCTGTTTCGCTGGACACTCTATTTCCTTACAGAAGCTTTTCCATGAGATTCTCTTCGCCCTGGAAATTTCACGCTTGAAGATCCTCAGTAGATCCCTGTATTCATCCCGACACGCTTCGCTTTCCGCGGTATTTGCTAGCTTAAACATTTCTTTTACCTGTCTTCTTAGAAGACTCAGCTCATTGCTCCACCATGGCGGCTTTGCTTGTTTCTGAATCTTCTTAAAGGGCAAGCTTTATTATACGTAGTCATAAGCGTCTTTGTTAGGAATTCATTAGACTCATCCAGTTCCTCCACATTGGCAACCTCTTTGGGTTGTCCCAGTTTTATTTGTACCTTTTTCTGGAATTTAGTCCAGTTCGTTGACCTGGGTTTCTAAAGGTTCCTTCCTTCTCTACCCTCTTTAGGGGGATGCTAAAGCTGATATACGCATGGTTGGAGAAGAATGGTCTATCAAGAACCATCCAATCATACCTTGATATATCACGTTCGGAGCTCGGTGTAATATCCAAACCATTGCTGGATGTTGGACACCTGTATGTAGGGACATTTCCCTTGTTGGTTCTCTGCAAATTGGTTTGCAGGATGTAACAAAATAGAGATTCACCTCTCTCGTTCATAGCTGCTCGTCCCCACGCATTGTGGTGCACATTTCCAAACGCGCCTATGACCAACAGCCCTTTGCGCCTTTCGTCCTGTGCTAGCCCTTGCACTCCATCGTTGGAAGCTCCGCAGCATGTGCCATGTAGCAGGATGCTAGGATAAATTTGAGCTTATTCCTTTGCTAAACGGCCACCACTAAGATATCCTTAGTAGTGCAATTAGGCAGCATATAAGAATGCAGCTGTTTCCTTACCATTACTACAGCTCACACCCGTCCTTCCGTTTGCGCGTGGTAAACGCCAAATCCGCGCGCACTAAGTTCAGAGACCTTTCCTCCCGATGAGAGCCACGGCTCCTAGATCAGCGCCACGTCAAACGAACCCTAATCAAGGGTTAGCAGGAGTTCACTCGACGCCACTTTACTGTGTTGGAAGTTTATCTGTAGGACTCGCAGTACCATTGGGCTGTATGTCCCCCACCAGCAAGCTAGTCGTGACGTCGTCGTCCTCCCCTTGCCTTTTTGGTTTAGAGTATTCGAGGCCCCCTTAAGCCTCTCGTAACTGTTGTGCCAGGTGTACCTCTGTGCGACTCGCAGCACCATTTGGCTGTTCGTCCTCTTCTAACAGCTTCGTGGTGACGTCGGCTGCCACCACCTGTCTTAAATCTTTTAGGCTTTTGAGGTCCTTTTCGACTTCACCCACTTCTAGCGTGTTAGGATTTTTATCCTCGGATCTTCCTTTCCTGAGTCGCGTATAAATTTTGCCTGTACCAAAGGACATTTTTCCAAGCTGCGTGTACAATATATCCTCCGCCTGCTTGTTTATTTGGAAGATGTAGAACTGGCCTTCCTCTGTAGGTCGAGATACAGTAAGTACCTTCCTATTGAGATTAAGATTAAGATAAGATTAAGACTAGCGTCACCAATGCTGTGGTCGCCCCTAAATCCCCACCTTGCGGCGCTCTTCTGTTTGCGGGTTTTGTTGCCTAGATCCCATTGCGACGTGATCACTCTACAGCTTTTCATCGAGCCGATCCATTTTGTAAAGGCGGGATGAACTTCAATTGAGTTAAGACTGTCCGTGTTTACTCGTTTCGAGATATTTTTGAAAGCTCCATAAAAATACAGAGAGCATATTCTTGGTGTTCCAGGGCTTTCTCTATATTTATGACCATCCTGTGCAATGCAATATCGATTGGCCTGCCTTTGGTGTAAGTATGTTGTGCTGAAAAGATTAACTCTTCATTCATATTTGAAGTCCGCATCGAAAGTTTTCCAAGAAACTCTGTTCGACCTGTTGATTTCCCGTTTAAAGATCCACAACTGATCTCTATATTCTTCCCAGCACTCCTTGTTTTCCTTGTTTTCTGCCAACTTAAGAATCTCTTTTACCTGCCCTGTAAGAAAAATCAACTCCTTACTCCACCTAGTGGCTTTAATTTGCTTTTGAATCTTCTCAGAGTTGTTGCACTCCACCAACTCCTCAAAGGTGGTAGCCTCTTTTGGCTGCTCTAATCGTCCTGCTACACATTTCCGAAATTTGTACCAATCCGCTGCCAATGAGTTTTAGGAGAAGAGTATTCATTTTTTGTCAACTCATAATCGGTGAAATAGAATATATATAATATATGAGTTTGGTTGAGGTCAGTAAAGAAAGTAACAACTTTATTTATCACACATTCGATGAATATAACTAAAGCTTATTATTAAATCGCAATCATCAACATTTCTTTGTAACAATACCATAAAAACTTCGTCATTTCGATTGCTGAGTGGAATTTCAACCTATCTCAGACACCATTTCGAAAACGCGCTACCTCCGCATAGTTGTTTTGACGTGAGCTGGGGCATTTATACAAAGAATTCTGTAATGGGGCTTTCAGCCGAGATAGGGCGATGTAGCACTCAGTAGTCATATATGTAATACTCCGATAGTGCTATAAAAATACGTGCGCTATGACTTTTTAATTCACGAAGTATTTTGATTGTAGCAGTTTAACTTTCGCAATAACAAATTATAATTTAGGTACATCTCCTCATGAAAAAGAAAAACGAAAACATTCATTTATTTATTTGTTTATTAACATATAAATGTTTATCCTGACACAACAATTTAAAACAAAATTATCTTAAAGTGTCAGTCACGTGTTATACAATTTAACTTCTTAGGTGTAATTAATTAAACAGAAAGAAAGGATGAAAGTTGTAGCAGAAGTAGAGAGAAGTAATGTGAAATATACCAATAATTAAAATTAACATATTAGAGAAAATACATAGATATATATATATATACAGATTAAACATTTTAATAGAAATGTATCAGTACTCTGATGTTTGCGAGTGTACCCTCTCTGTACTACTAACTTAGAAGCATTGCGTACTTTTATGACAGTATTTCATTTATAACAATACTTATGGACATCTAGTATTTCGCTTTATAAATGAATGGGGGGCACTGTCAGCAGATAAATCTGTATATGTCATAAAAAAAGCATAGTAACTAGATGCTGCCACAGCACAAAGAGCTCCGTCCACAATGCCAGGTGCTCCTTTTTTTACACCATATAAGTAAAATTTTGGTGTTGCAGCAGTTTTCGAAATCTCTATTGTTGTGGTTCTTAGCGGCCACCCATTGACTTCGTATGTAATTTCCTTCTTTGATAGTATCGTTTCGGAGATAAGACAGAGATCATTCCTAAATTCATGCCATAGATTAATTTCGATAGGCATGCCCGGTTCTAATACCTTTTTGCAAAGTTCTATTGTTCCTACTGAATCTGGGGCAAAGGCAGGGTCCACTCTAATTATACATAAATCAAATTCAGCAATAAATGTTTCAGGAAATATTGTGCGAGTTTGCCGTCTCTTCTTTGGACCAGCTTCAACTTTGAGGTTTTGCAGATCTGCTCTGTTCAGGCAATCTCCAGCTGTAACTACGTGTTCCATTGTAACCAATGAGCCAACACAAACAAATTTATTGGCTTGATATATTGCCACCACATATGATTGATCCACTGCATTGCTAGATTCGCCAATTTTCATGCGGAATTCCGCATCCGTGTAGGTGAAACAGAATTTAAGCGCGACCAACAGGATCGTAAAATTATTTCGCAAATTCATGTCAGATTATGACTTGTTCAGGCGCTTGTTAAATACTAAGTAAATCAAGATATATTTTGTGAGCGCTATTTATACATTAGTGGATTGTGTGCATAAAAAATAAGTAGAAATTTCTAGATTTCAGGAAATGAGCACAAAAAAATTATTTGGCTGATTTCAAAAGAAAATCTTCATGCCATTTGTTTATATATTTACACAGTTTAAGTGTGCTGCACTGAAAGAAAAAGACTGGTAAAATCAACCGAAATACGGGTAAGTTCATTCGAAATTTCTGTCAGTTTTTATCCATCGCAATAAGATGTTGAATCAGCTGCGCACAAATCGTTGATTCGCCTAGAAAAATATTCTTCTAATTAAAAAACCTTATTTTTAATATTTGATGTTGCTTTTCCCGGGGTGCGAACCCAGGTTTTTCGGTGTGGTAGGCGGACCACGCTACCATCATATCACGGCGGCCGCTATATAAATACGTAAATAAGTGAACACATAAATACGCATTCTTCCTACATATACATACATATGAATATAGAAATGAAAATAGTACTCACAAAACTGATTCTCAATTCTTTCAGTTGCAGCTCAGCTCATTCTCAATTTTTATCTCGCATGTAGTTGCCATTCGAACAAAACTTTAGTATAAATGTTTGACGTAACATTTTAAAAAGAGAACTTGTAAGTTATAGAAAAGTAAAGAATCAAATCGCAGGAAGTTAATTCACCACTGGAGTAACTTTACATGTAATTCGGCAAGTTTAATGTTCGTAAGACTTTAAGCTGAAACGATTCCAAAACAACTCAAACTTTTATTTTGTCGGAAACATCAACATTAAAAATGGATGTTTTTTTATTATCTTAATAGATTCGTTCGCGTGAGTGAAAATTCATAAAAACTTGAGCAAAATGTTACTAACTTTGGAAAGATCCTGTTCGTTCAGGCAAAACTTTTACAAGAGGCTTGGACGAGAAATTGCAAAATTGTACCCGATAAATAGGTGTCCCGGTATCTCATAATTTTTTGCACTGTAAATTCAAAAAAGGGTTTTTTCGTTTTGTATTGATAACTGAAAAACTATTTTTTTATTGTTTTCCCATTTTGTGTGTTTTTCGATTTGATGGTTTTCTTATTTTGGTGCTTTTTTTAACAAATGGCACCATCCTCATAAGTACAAAGTAGAGAGCGCAGTAAGCGTAAAATTCTATTTGAAATTTGCTCATGTATTGACAGTTGATCGCCGTTGAAATGACCTGTAAGATCAGTTGTGTTAACAGAAAAATCAGTTAGATTGACCAGGAATCTGTCAATTTTGCAGAATTTTGTTAACTTCATGGCGACGATTCCTCTTCTGTTGAAACGACTAAACTAATTTGTCCGTTTGACAAAGAACTCGGTCGAATTAACCATAAATCGATCAATTTCACAGAATATCCGTTAAGTCAAGAACAACAGAACCGATTTGTTGATTTTACTACCACCATTTTTTTCAGTGCATTGAATTGAGAAAGGCTATGTGATATAATGTTTGTATTTTTAATGAATAAACACGGAAAAGTACTAAAGGCACGCTAATTAGTTTTATCTGTTTGTATTTTTAATGAATAAACACGGAAAAGAACAAAGAGTACACTAATTAGTTTTATCTCTTTCCAAATTGCTAATTTGTCTAATTTATACCTACACAAAACCAGGGTTGGAAGCAGTGCACCAAGTTTTGAGCAGCACCATTGCTTGAAGTTAAGTGGGCTGACATCATCAAAATCCTGTGTTAATGAGACGTGAACTGGTTGTGGATTTAAACGTCTGTTTGTACTTCCCATATTCGTAAAATGTAGTGACTTATATAGCAATTTCACACAGAGGGCTAATGAAATAATTAGCCAAGTTTTCTACATTAAAGCCCTTAATAAACTCAATATTCCATACAAAATACAAAATCTCAATTATCTCTCAAATGACCATGACGGCATCCCAAAAGTCATCCAGAAATGATACCAGCAGGATCCCCAAATTATCCCGGAATAGTCCCGGAAAAGTTCCGAAATAACTCCGACGGGATCCCGTCTCAATTATCTCTCATTATTGCTTTATGGAGTGCCTAATGGAGTCAAAAATCTAGACGGCTTTGTGGCTTTATTTATACATTAGTGGATTGTGTGAATAAAAAATAAGTAGAAACTTCTAGGTTTAAGGAAATTAGCACAAAGAAAATATTTGGCTGTTTTCAAAAGAAAATTTCCATGTCAGTTTGTTTATATATTTCCACAGTTTAATTGTGCTATTGATTTGAGAAAGCCTATGTGATATTGTGTTTGTATTTTTAATGAATAAAAACAGAAAAGTACAAAAGGTACACTAATTAGTTTTATGCCTGAAAGGTCTTGCACAAGAGATCTGCAAAAAGTCGTAGTGCTTCCAAACCTATTAATAATAATAATAATTCCGGAATAGTCCCGATATTATCCTGTTGCGATCCCGAACGGATCACGAAAATGATCCAAAAATGATGCCGGAAGGGTCCCAAAATAGTCCCGAAAATGTCCGAATTTACCCTAACGGGATCCCGAAAACCATCCCAAAATGATCCCGGAAGGATCCTCAAATGATCCCGAAATAGTCCCTAAATGACCCTGACGGCATCCCGAAAGTCATCCAGAAATGATACCGGCAGCATCCCCAAATGATCCCGGAATAGTCCCGAAATAACTCCGACGGGATCCCGTCTCAAATATCTCTCATTATTGCTTTATTGAGTGCCTAATGGAGTCAAGAATCTAAACGGTTTTGTGGGCTTTATTTATACATTAGTGGAGTGTGTGAATAAAAAATAGTAGAAAATTCTAGATTTCAGGAAATTGGCACAAAGAAAATATTTGGCTGTTTTCAACAGAAAATTTCCATGTATTTTGTTTATATATTTGCACAGTTTAATTGTGCTATTGAATTGAGAGAGGCTATGTGATATTTTGTTTGTATTTTTAATGAATAAACACAGAAAAGTACAAAAGGTACACTAATTAGTTTTACCTCTTTCCAAACTGCTAATTTGTCTATTTTATACCGCCACAAAACTAGAGTTGGGAGCAGTGCACCAAGTTTTGAACAGCACCATTGCTCG
Organism: Eurosta solidaginis; assembly: GCF_040869045.1. NCBI lineage: Eukaryota > Metazoa > Arthropoda > Insecta > Diptera > Tephritidae > Eurosta > Eurosta solidaginis. The sequence goes on from NC_090319.1 coordinate 17,809,236, forward strand.
AAGTTAAGTGGGCTGACATCATCAGGATCCTGTGTTAATGAGGCGTTAATTTGTTGTGGACTTAAACGTCTGTTCATCCTTCCCGTATTCGTAAAATGTAGTTATTTCTGTAGCAATCATTCGGAAATTGTCCCAGAAGGGTCCCAAGATGAACCCGAAATAGTCCCGAAAAAGTCCCTATATGATCCCGGCGCGATTCCGAAAACCATCTAGAATTGATCCTGAAATAGTCCCGAAATGGCCCCGACGGGATTGTGGAAACCAAAATAGCCCCGTAAAAGTCCCGAAATGACCCTGACATAGTCCATAAAAAATCCCGACAATACCCTGACGGGATGCCGGACGGATCCCTGAAACTACTCAGAAATGATCCGACGGGTTCCAAAAACCATACAGAATCGATCAAGAAATTACACCGACGGGATCCCGAAAACCATCCAGAAATTATCCCGGAAGGATCCCCAAGATAATTAGTTTTATCTCTTTCCAAACTGCTTTTTAGTATAAAGCACTACGTGATAAATTTTGTTGACGAGGTTTATATCTAATTTGGTCTAAGTAGTGAATAAAAAATAAACAAAAACTTTTTGTTATAGATTTCAGGAATAGTACAAAAAACATCTTTTTTTTTTAATTAGTTGAACAAACAGATTTTTTAACGTACTTATGCATATTTCTGCGAAATGAAATGAGCTCAGCTTTAACAAAACACTTGCTTTAGTTTTTCAATAGAAAATTTCTTAGTAATGAGTTGTTTATATATATGTTAATAGAGTTGAATTGTTTTGTTAATTAGATATGTGTACAATAGCTGTTGCCGCTAAATACAAATATGTTTTCAGTTAGTACGCATTATTACTTCCCTGTAATTTATCTTTAACATTGATATATATTGTAACGAATTTACTTGCAATTCCCCTTATTTGCAATCTTCTGCTGAGTTCGAATCACTAAACTGTTGAATAAATAACTCCAATATTTAATAATGCAAAATGGCTTTTATTATAGTACTTCACAATAACACTCAAACTTTGCAACGAATAGCTTGCTTAATAACCAAACTGATTGATAGCTCAATTGAAACTCTACTATTCAAAATAATACTGCTCTTGCTCGCTAGATAGCGTCTTAATCGAAATCTCAAATCAAACTGAATTCCAGCGCCTCTACAATTGCCGCCTTTTATACTATCGGATTTCAATGTTCTCATCTTCTAAGCGCTTCTAGAATCTACTAGTCCATCAGCTCTCAAACTTCTCAGCTGTAACTACAATTGCATGATTTTATAGTTTTTCTCATTGCATACTTTCAGGAGTATCTCATATATATGCATGTGTTTGTGCATTGACTCTCCGCTGCTCGTATACGTACATGGTACATATCTGTAGACGAATTATTATTGTTGCGTTTATGTAGATACATAATGATTGACCTATGGATGTGAATTCACGTCACTGCTTAGCATCGGCTTAGAGACGATAGCATCGCTCAGTGCTGCTAACATTCTTTACACTGCCCTCCACCTAAGTCTGATCGTCCCGATCAGACAAATCTCCCGACCTAAACGTCGCTTGCATCTCCAAATGTACCACTCTTCTACTCCGTGGTTTTTCAATACTTTGTATGCGGTAGATGGTATCACTGATCTTCTTCACAACCTTGTACGGGCCTTCCCAACTGCAGCGAAATTTGGCTGGAACACCTTTCCGCCGGTGAGAGTTGTTTAACAGTACCAAATCTCCCGCCAAGAAACCTTCCGAATTAAAGTTCTTGTCATGACAGTGTTTCATTTTACTACTCATTACCCAGGGCCGTTCCTTCACACTCTGTTGTTTGGCCAATGAACTACTTCGTAGAGCTTACGCTGGACGGATTTGCTTTGCATAATCAATATCGTTCCGACGCTTCACAACAGTAGTGTGCCTTGGCTTGAAACCACCCTTGCATTCTTTCTGCGAAATCCTTTCCTTCGTTTTAGTACGTCCGTTAGGGCTTTTCAATGTCAGTGTTTCTCTCACAGATACCTTCGGTTGTGATTTGTTTGGCCCATTTGTTCCATCAACCTTTACCTTTGAATTTCGTACCCTTTGTCGAGTCTTCTCCACCAGTACCCGATTACTGCTGAACCCTTTTCCCAAACTAAAGTTAAGTGGTATGTGCTGGTTCTTATAGCGCATAATTTGCCTCCGCATATCGATCCTGATGTCATGGTCAACCAAGAAGCCCACTCCCAATATGACTTAATCAACGATCTCCGCCACAACGAATATGTGTAAAACCATGACCTTCCCAATTAGGACTTCACATATCACTTCTCCCTGGACTTGGTTATACTCGCCTGTGACCGTACGCAACCTTGCTCCAGGTAACAACTTTACTCTCCTGTAGACCAAATCAGATCGAATCAGGGAATGAGATGCGCCCGTATCTGCAGTCAGTACATGTTCTTTGCCATCCACATTCCCTCTGACGGTAAGACTGCTCGATTTTCTACCAATTTGCAACACAGATATCACAGGGCATTCAATAGCTGGATCTAGCTCTCGATCTCTACTTCTTACTCGCTCTTGCTCATCTCCTCCAGCTTTGCGTTTACGGCCACCCACATTGTTGGAACTACTAGGATCAAGATCGCAATGACGGGCAATGTGACCTGGCTTTCCACATTTAAAACATTTGACGGCACCATCGTTTTTCTGCTGCGTTCCTTTTAATGCTTCCAAAATTGTGTCTACCCATTCTGGCCTTTCCACTTCCACGCGATGAGCTTTGTACGCTGACTTACTCAAAAGTGACGCTGTTTCTTGAGTCAGTGCATGGGATACCGTTTCTGCGAATGTAGGTTTTGGGTCTGCATATGTCGCTCGCTTCGTTTCTACGTCCCGTATGCCATTTATAAAACTCTGGATTTTTACTCTCTCGGTGTACTCCACGGGTGCGTCCGCATTTGCCAAATGTGCCAACCTTTCAACATCCGAGGCAAACTCCTGCAAAGTCTCATTCGCTCTTTGGTGACGGTTTTGCAACTCAATTTGGAATATCTGTTTTCTATGCTCGCTTCCATAACGTCTCTCGACAGCGGCCATCAATGCTTCATAGCTGTTCCTTTCGTACGCTGGAATAGTCTGTAAGATTTCGGCAGCTGGTCCTTTCAATGCTACGAAGAGTGCAGCAACTTTATCTTCAGCATTCCAGTTGTTCACTGTTGCGGTCTTCTCAAACTGTAGCTTAAAGGCCTGGAAAGGAACAGACCCGTCAAAGGATGGTGTTTTTACCTTTGGATTGCTTGCTGAAACAGCTGGCCGATTTAGTTGTAACTGCTCCATACGAACTTTTAAATCATCTACTTCTGCCTGAAATTGAGCCATTTTTGCATCCTGCGCTTCCAGTTTTGATGATACCTGTTCCAATATTTCTGCCGATATTTCAGATATACGTGCCTCTTGCGCTTCCAATTGAGATGCCATATATGTCTTTTGGTCTTCCAGTTGAGATGACACTTGCGACGTCATTTCTGAAATACGTGCCTCCTGTGATTCCAGTTGGGATGCCATATATGTCTTCTGCTCTTCCAGTTGGGATGCCATATATGTCTTCTGTTCTTCCATCTTGGATGTTAAACGTGTCTCCTGCGATTCCAGCTGAGATGCCACTGTCGATGTTTGAGCAGTTATTGCAGCCAATATCATGTTCAAGTCTGTGCTCGTAACTGTCTGCGATGTTTCGTTTTTCTCTTCAATTTTTGTTGTTGTTTCGTCCCCATCAGGATAAAAGACAAGCTCGTCCACATCAATTCCTTGCGACTCCATTACCTCTCGTAGCCGTGCTTGAAGTTCGATTTTATTGCCGGTTGTATTTAATCCACAGTTCTCCAACTCCTTTTTCAGTTGCTGGATCTTCAATTCACTGAACTTTGCCATGTCCAAGTTGTATTGCCAATCTTCGGAATTTATTCAACAATTCCTCTTCTGACACCAATTGTAACGAATTTACTTACAATTCCCCTTAGTTGCAATCTTCTGCTGAGTTCGAATCACTAAACTGTTGAATAAATAACTCCAATATTTAATAATGCAAAATGGCCTTTATTATAGTACTTCACAATAACACTCAAACTTTGCAACGAATAGCTTGCTTAATAACCAAACTGATTGATAGCCCAATTGAAACTCTACTATTCAAAATAATACTGCCTTTGCTCGCTAGATAGCGTCTTAATCGAAATCTCAAATTAAACTGAATTCCAGCGCCTGTACAATTGCCGCCTTTTATACTCTCGGATTTCAATGTTCGCATCTTCTAGGCGCTTCCAGAATCTACTAGTCCAGCAGCTCTCAAACTTCTCAGCTGTAACTACAATTGCATAATTTTATAGTTCTTCTCATTTCATACTTTCAGGAGTATCCCAGATATATGCATGTGTTTATGCATTGAATCTCCGCTGCTCGTATACGTACATGGTACATATGTGTAGACGCAATTATTGTTTCGTTTATGTAGATACATAATAATTGATCCATGGATGTAAATTCACGTCACTGCTTAGCATCGGCTTAGAGACGGTAGCATCGTTCAGTGCTGCTAACATTCGTTACAATATTGTATATAGCAATTCAGCTACTTGTATACATATGTTTGCATGTATGTAATATATTACAGTTCGCTTATGGAAATTTTAGCTCATCCGGTATATAAGATCATAACGGTCCTTACTAAATTCTTCTTTAATTGGTACAGAAATAGTCGAAGAGACGAGAAGTTCACAAATATTTTTAAAAGCGCTACGTGTCATTAGTTAAAATATATCAATTAATATACGTGAATAAAGTGTTACATAAATTGTTAAACGGCTTAAAAATTGTGTTATTAATCTAAAATAGTCTCATCGTAGCAATAGCCGTATTTTTAATGAATAAATACAGAAAATAACAAAGGTATCACTTAATTAGTTTTACCTGTTTCCAAACTGCTTTTAAGTATAAAGTACTACGTAGTAAATTTTGTTGACGCGATTAACACCTAATTGGGTCTTGTGAATAAAAAATAAACAAAAACTTTTTGTTACAGATTTCAGGAATAGTAAAAAAAAAACATCTTTTTTTTTTAATTAGTTGAACAAACAGATTTTTTAAGGTACTTATGCATATTTCTGCGAAATGAAATGAGCTCAGCTTTAACAAAACACTTGCTTCAGTTTTTCAAAAGTCGAATATTTATTTATTTATTTATTCCTCTACAAATTGAGCAATTTAAACAGACTAAATGGCAAATAGCAGTACATTTAACAAGTAAGGAAGGCTAAGTTCGGGTGTAACCGAACATTACCTATTCAGCTGAGAGCTTTGGAGACAAAATAAGAGAAACTCACCATGTAGGAAAATGAACCTAGGGTAACCCTGGAATGTGTTTGTATGACATGGGTATCAAATGGAAGGTATTAAAGAGTATTTTAAAAGGTAGTGGGCCTTAGTTTTATAGGTCGACGCCTTTTCGAGATATCACCATAAAGGTGGACCAGGGGTGACTCTATAATTTGTTTGTACGATATGGGTATCAAATTAAAGGTATAAATGAGGGTTTTAAAAGGGAGCGGTCCTTAGTTGTACATGTGAAGGCGTTTGTGAGATATCGACCAAAATGTGGACCAGGGTGACCCAGAACATCATCTGGTGGGTACCGCTAATTTATTTATATATGTAATAGCATGAACAGTATTCCTGCCAAGACTCCAAGGGCTTTTGGTTTCGCCCTGTAGAACTTTTTCATTTTATTCTACTTAATATGGGAGATGTCACACCCATTTTTCAAAGTTTTTCTAAAGTTATATTTTGCGTCAATAAACGATTCGGATTACAATGTTTCATCCCTTTTTTCATATTTGGTATAGAATTAGGGAATATTTTTAATTTTTCGTAATTTTCGATATCGAAAAAGTGGGCGCAGTCATAGTCGGATTTCGGCCTTTTTTTTTGTCCCAAGATAAAGTGAGATCAGATAAGTACGTGAACTAAGTTTAGTAAAGATATCGATATCGATTTTTGCTCAAGTTATCGTATTATGGGCCGAGCGGAAGGACAGACGGACAACTGTGTATAAAAAATGGGCGTGGTTCCAACCGATTTCACCCATTTTCACAGGAAACAATTATCGTCATAGAATCTACGATCCTACCAAATTTCACAAGGGTTGGTTAATTTTTGTTCGACTTATGGCATTAAAATTATTCTAGACATATTAAATGAAAAAGGGCGGAGCCACTCCCATTTTAAAATTTTATTTTATTTTTGTATTTTGTTGCACCATATAATTACTGGAGTTGAATGTTGACATAAATACTTATATACCGTAAAGATAATCAATTTTTTGTAAAAATTTTACTTTTAAAATTTTTTTTTAAGAAGTGGGCGTGTTCTTCACCCGATTTTGCGGATTTTTAGTTAGCGCATATATAGTAATAGGGTTAACGTTCCTGCCAAATTTCATCATAATATCTTCAACGACTGTCAAATTACGGCTTGCAAAACTTTCAAATTACTTTCTTTAAAAAGTGGGCGGTGCCACGCCCATTGTCCAACATTTTAATAATTTTCTATTCTACGTCATAAGGTCAACCCACCTACCAAGCTTCATCGCTTTATCCGTCTTTGGTAATGAATTATCGCACTTTTTGGATTTTTCGAAATTTTCGATATCGGAAAAGTGGACGTGCTTATAGTCCGATTTCGTTCATTTTTAATAGCGATCTGAGATGAGTGCCCAGGAGCCTACATACCAAATTTCATCGAGATACCTCAAAATTTACTCAAGTTATCATGTTTACGGACGGACGGACGGACATGGCTAAATAAATTTCTTTTTTCGCCCAGATCATTTTGATATATAAGAAGTCTATACCCATCTCGATTAGTTTATGCCGTTACGGATTGCCGTTATGCGAACAAAGTTAATATACTCTGTGAGCTCTGCTCAGCTGAGTATAAAAATAATATGTCTTATACAAAACGAATCTGCAGTGTAAAACATTAAGTAAACGATCTTAAGGGTTATAGTTACATATTTGATATTAAGAGGTGACATGTATAATTATATGCCCCGTAATTTAAATAAATAACTTAGCTTTACAAGAGGGTATGAGTTTTGTAAACGTATGCCCAGTAAGGGGCAGGCGAAGGTGCTCAGAAGGGAGCTGTCGCGAACCGCTCAGAAAGAGCTGCTATATTATATTGTAACGAATGTTAGCAGCATTGAGCGATGCTATCGTCTCTAAGCCGATGCTAAGCAGTGACGTGAATGCACATCAATAATTCAATCATTATGTATCTACATAAACGAAACAATAACTACGTCTACACATATGTACCATGTACGTATACGAGCAGCGGAGAGTCAATGCACAAACACATGCATATATCTGAGATACTCCTATAAGTATGCAATGAGAAAAACTATAAAATTGTGCAATTGTAGTTACAGCTGAGAAGTTTGAGAGCTGCTGGACTAGTAGATTCTGGAAGCGCCTAGAAGATGTATAAAATTGTGCAATTGTAGTTACAGCTGAGAAGTTTGAGAGCTGCTGGACTAGTAGATTCTGGAAGTGCCTAGAAGATGTATAAAATTGTGCCATTGTAGCTACAGCTGAGAAGTTTGAGAGCTGCTGGACTAGTAGATTCTGGAAGCGCCTAGAAGATGCGAAGGTTGAAATCAAAGAGTATAAAAGGCGACAATTGTAGAGGCGCTGGAATTCAGTTTGATTTGAGTTGTCAAGCAGTTTCGATTAAGACGATATCTAGCGAGCAATAGCAGTATTATTTTGAAAGTCAGTTTCATTTAAGCTATCAGTTTGGTTATTAAGCCAACTAATTGCAAAGTATAAGTGTTATTGTGAAGTACTTTAATAAAGGCCATTTTTCCATTATTCAATATTGGAGTTATTTATTCAACAGTTTAGTGATACGAACTTAGCAAAAAGGCAAATAAGAGGATTTGCAAGTAAATTCGTTTCAATTGGTGTCAGAAGAGGAATTTTTGAATAAATTCCGAAGATTGGGAATACAACTTGGATATGGCAAAGTTGAGTGAACTGAGGATCCAGCAACTTAAAAAGGAGTTGGAGAACCGTGGTTTGAATACAACCGGCAATAAGACCGAACTTCAAGCACGGCGAGAGGTAATGGAGTCGCAAGGAATTGATGTGGACGAGTATGTCTTTTATCCTGATGGGGACGAGACTACAACAAAAATTGAAGAGAAAAACGAAACATCGCAGACAGTTACGAGCACAGACTTGAACATGATTTTGGCTGCAATATCTGCTCAAACATCGACAATGTCATCTCAACTAGAAGAACAGAAAACGTATATGTCATCACAGATGGAATCCCAAGAGACACGAATAACATCGAAGATTGAAGCACAAGCAACGCGTATGTCAGAAATGTCGACACAGATAACATCCAAGATGGAAACACAGCTCGAAGAACGGAAGACATATATGGCATCCCAACTGGAAGAGCAGAAGACATATATGGCATCCCAACTAGAATCACAGGAGGCACGTATTTCAGAAATAACGTCGCAAGTGTCATCTCAACTGGAAGACCAAAAGACATATATGGCATCTCAATTGGAAGCGCAAGAGGCACGTATATCTGAAATGTCGGCAGAAATTTTGGAACAGGTATCATCAAAACTGGAAGCGCAGGATGCAAAAATGGCTCAATTTCAGGCAGAAGTAGATGATTTAAAAGGTCGTATGGAGCAGTTACAACTAAATCGCCCAGCTGTTTCAGCAAGCAATCCAAAGGTAAAAACACTATCCTTTAACGGTTCTGTTCCTTTCCAGGTGTTTAAGATTCAGTTTGAGAAGACCGCAGCAGGGAACAACTGGAGTGCTGAAGATAAAGTTGCTGCACTATTCATGGCGTTGAAAGGGCCTGCAGCTGAGATTTTGCAAACCATTCCAGAGGGCGAACGGAACTGTTATGAAGCATTGATGGGCGCTCTACAGAAACGATATGGAACTGAGCATAGGAGACATATATACCAAATGGAGTTGCTGAACCGCTTTCAGAGGCCTGGTGAAACATTGCAAGAGTTTGCGTCGGATATTGAAAGGCTAACACATTTAGCGAATGCGAACGCACCCGTGGAATACACTGAACGGGTAAAGATTCAGAGCTTTATAAATGGCATACGGGACGTCGAAACAAAGCGAGCTACATACGCAAACCCAAAGCCAACATTCGCAGAAACGGTGTCACAAGCTCCGATTCAGGAAACAGCGTCGCTTCTGTGTAAGCCAGTTTTCAAAGCACGCCGTGTGGAAGTAGAAAGGCCAGAGTGGGTAGACGCATTATTGGAGGCGCTGAAAGGATCACAAAAGCGGAGTGAAAGAAAAAGTTATCATATGCTTCAAATGCGGGAAGTTCGGTTACATTGTACGTCATTGCGATCTTGGTCCTAATAGTTCCAACAATGGGGGTGGCCGTAAATGCAAAGCTGGAGGAAATGAGCAAGAGCGTGTCGGATGTAAAGAACGAAAACTTACCCCGGCTATGGAATGTCCTGTGATATCTGTGTCGCAAATTGGAAGGAAATCAAGCAGTCTTACCATCAGAGGGAATGTGGATGGCAAGGAGCGTGTACTGACTGTAGATACGGGCGCATCTCATTCCTTGATCCGATCTGACTTGGTCAACAGGAGAGTAAAACCGTTACCTGGAGCGAGGTTGCGTACGGTCACTGGCGAGTATAACCAAGTCCGGGGAGAAGTGATCTGTGAAATCTTAATTGGGAAGGTCATGGTTTTACACAAATTCGTTGTGGCGGAGATTGTTGATGAAGTTATATTGGGAGTGGATTTGTTGGTTGACCATGACATCAAGATCGATATGCAGAGAAGGTTGATGCATTATGAGAACCAAGATGTGCCACTTAACTTCAGTTGGAAAAAGGGTTCAGCAGTAAGCGAGTGCTGGTGGAGAAGACTCGACAAAGGCCACGAAAGTCAAAAGGAAAGGTTGATGGATCGAATGTGCCAAATAAAGCGAAATTAAAAGTACTTGCGAGAAAAAGACCGGCATCGACAAACCCTAATGGATGCACTAAAATGACTGAAAGAATTTTTCAGAAAGAATACAAGAATGGTTTCAAGCCAGCGCGCACTTCTGTTGGAAAACGTCGGAACGATACTGAGTGTGTGAAGCCAATCCGTCAAGAACAAGCTGTACAAAGTAGTTCTTCATTGGCCAAGCAGCAGGGTGCGAGAGAACGATCCAGAATAATGAGTAGTAAGATGGAACACAGGTACGACAAAGAAAATAATTTCGAAGATTTCCGGGAGGGAGATTTGGTACTGCTATACAACCCTCACCGGCGGAAAGGTGTTCCATCCAAATATCGGTGCAGTTGGGAAGGCCCGTACAGAGTTGTGAAGACGAGCAGTGATATCATCTACCGCATACAAGCAATTGGGAAATCACGAAATAGAAGAGTGGTACATTTGGCGATGCTAGCAGCGTTTAGATCGAGAGATTTGTCTGAACGGGACGATCAGTCTTAGGTGGAGGGCAGTGTAACGAATGTTAGCAGCACTGAGAGATGCTATCGTCTCTAAGGCGATGCTAAGCAGTGACGTGAATGCGCATCAATAATTCAATCATTATGTATCTACATAAACAAAACAATAACTGCGTCTACACATATGTACCATGTACGTATACGAGCAGCGGAGAGTCAATTCACAAACACATGCATATATCTGAGATACTCTTATAAGTATGCAATGAGAAAAACTATAAAATTGTGCAATTGTAGTTACAGCTGAGAAGCTTGAGAGCTGCTGGACTAGTAGATTCTGGAAGCGCCTAGAAGATGTATAAAATTGTGCAATTGTAGCTACAGCTGAGAAGTTTGAGAGCTGCTGGACTAGTAGATTCTGGAAGTGCCTAGAAGATGCGAAGGTTGAAATCAAAGAGTATAAAAGACGACAATTGTAGAGGCGCTGGATTTCAGTTTGATTTGAGTTTTCAAGCAGTTTCGATTAAGACGGTATCTAGCGAGCAATAGCAGTATTATTTTGAAAGTCAGTTTCATTTAAGCTATCAGTTTGGTTATTAAGCCAACTAATTGCAAAGTATAAGTGTTATTGTGAAGTACTTTAATAAAGGCCATTTTTCCATTATTCAATATTGAAGTTATTTATTCAACAGTTTAGTGATACGAACTTAGAAAAAAGGCAAATAAGAGGATTTGCAAGTAAATTCGTTACAATATATACATAAAATGGAGTAACAGTAAGTTATAGTTAGTTATTTGGAATATGTATACATATATACTAATTAAACTCAAATTAAATACACCTCTTTATTTTGAAAAGCGAGTCCGACATATCAAAATTACTATAATGCTTGTTAAAATCCAGCCACACACAATGAAGAGCTTCGTGCATTTCGCAATTCGACCTACTGGTGCTCAAAAAAATCGGATGGAAATGCCTCTTGATAGCCTCATGGGAACATTAAGTTTGATCTCGCTAAGTAAAAACGGGCTATTCACCGTTCCTCCCAATAATTTCACCATAAACAACACACCAAGCATTTCTCTGCGACTCTCGGGAGAAGGTAGGTTTAAAAGCTTTAACCGACTGTTGTAAGAGGGAAGATTTCTTGTTGGATCCCACGCCAAATAACTTAACGCAAAAAGTGTTTTTGAACCGATTCAAGCTTGTCACGATAGATTTGAAACCGCGGGTTCCAAACGATTGATGCATACTCCAATATAGGTCTCACTAAAGCAGTGAAGAGAGATTTTGTAACGTCGGGGTCATTAAATTCCTTAGACCGTCGTTTAACAAAAGGAAGAACTCTTTTCGATCGGGTCACGCAAGTTTCAATATGAAATTTAAAGTCAAGTTTTGGGTCCAAGGTAACACCCAGGTCAATAAATCTAATGACTTGCTCCAGCCGGCAGTCACCAACCGTGTAATTGTGCACTTGAAATGATTTTCTACCAAAACTCATGAATTTCAATTTATTTAGGTTGAGGCTCATATCATTAATATTTCACCACTTGACTAAACTATCGAGATCTTCTTGAAGGAGCAATATGTCTTCCGGAGTGAGTATAGGTTTAAAAAGCTTTACATCGGCAGCATACATCAAAACCTTGGAATAAGTTAACGCGCTTGGAAGACCATTACTAAATAGCAAAAATGGCAAAGGACCAAGGTGACTTGCGCCAGAAGTATCCCTATTTAATTTAGATTCGCTTTTTTTAAACAACACTTTTTGCTTCCTTCCTTTTAAGTAAGAATAAATCCAACTCAGAAGTTGAGGTGGAAACCCTAAACCATTATGTTTATAGGTGAGAATATTGTGGGAAACCTTATAGAAAGCTTTGCTGAAATCCGTGTAAATTACATCAGTATGCAGGTTATTTCTAAAGTTTCTGGAGACATGAGTAGTAAATTCCAAGAGGTTCGACTCAGTTGACTTGCCTTTGCAGAAGCCATGTTGAGCTGGGCTAATGATAAGAGAAACTGAATGAGCTAGTTGTTTGTTTATAATGGATTCGAAAAGTTTAAGTTTTGCAATGCCTCTATAGTTTGCAACACAGGATTTACTGCCTCTTTTGTACAGTGGTATAATAAAAGACTCTTTCCGGAAACAGGGAAATACACCTTGCTTTAGAGAAGCATTAAAAATATTCGTTAAGGGCCGATACAAATATTTCGCGCAACTTTTTGTAACATAAGGAATGCCGTCGGGACCACTAGCATAAGAGGTTTTTAGGTTTTCTAGGTGTAAAACACGTTGTTACAGGATATCGGAGGGCTCGTACACCGCAAAGCTGTGTCGAGCTAAAAAGAACATTCGGTTGGACGGGCACGCAATTTTGTGCGTAGTTTGATTTAAAGAAATCAGCAAGCATATCGGCATCTGTGGCATCGTCACTCGAAACCAAGTCTTTAAATTTCATGACGGATGGGAACCCAATAGTCTTGCGTTTAGTGTTAACAAAATTGAAGAACGACTTGGGATTAGAGGAAAGTTGCAGCTTAATCTTATTAATGTAGTCTTTGTAACACTCTTTGTTCAAAAAATTATATTTATGACGTAGACTAGAATATCTGCTATAGTCATTTGGAAGTCCAGATTTTTTATATCTCTTAAACCAACGCGTTTTCTGATTTTTCAAGCAGTTTAGTTCCTTGGTGGACCAACCAGTATTTACGGAAACTCTAACGCTATTAGATACAAGTACGGAATATGAGGTGTAAAGCACTAAAATGATGAACGCTCTAGTCAACATCTCCACTATAATCGGGCCAAACTGTAAAGGAAAGCTCATTTCTTAACTTCCTGAAGTCAGTTTTTCTAAATAAAAACCTAGCAGCAGACGAATTATTATAGGTGTTACGTTGTTTTGGAACGCTAAAGGTTTCAGGAATTAACTCCAATGCAGGGGATATACATCTTAAGGCAGTACCAACGGGACAGTTCGGACTAAAGAGAATCTAGAATTAAAACTGACATATATTAGGTCCAAGCATTTACCAAACTTATTCAGAATGCCGTTAACCTGAAAAAGACTGTTATAAGCAAGGTTGTTTAAGAAGTAGTTAAAGATTTCTTGAGAAGAACAGGGAACCAAGCAACCATCAATCATATTCCACGTTACACACGGTAAATAAAAACAAGTAAGCAAGGCTAAGTTCGGGTGTAACCGAACATTACATACTCAGGTGAGAGCTTTGGAGACAAAATAAGGGAAAATCACCATGTAGGAAAATAAACGAAGGGTAACCCTGGAATATGTTTGTATGACATGGGTATCAAACGGAAGGTATTAAAGAGTATTTTAAAAGGGAGTGGGCCATAGTTCTATAGGTGGACGCCATTTCGGGATATCGCTAAAAAGATGGACCAGGGGTGACTCTATAATGTGTTTGTACGATATGGGTATCAAATTAAAGGTATTAATGAGGGTTTTAAAAGGGAGTAGCCCTTAGTTGTATATGTGAAGGCGTTTTCGAGATATCGACCAAAATGTGGACCAGGGTGACCCAGAACATCATCTGTCGGGTACCGCTAATTTATTTATATGTATATGTAATACCACGAACAGTATTCCTGCCCTGCAGAACTTTTTCAGTTTATTCTACTTAATATGGAAGGTGTCACACCCATTTTACAAAGTTTTCTCTAAAGTTATATTTTGCGTCAATAAGCCAATCCAATTACAATGTTTCATCCCTTTTTTAAATAGTTTGATTCATATTTGGTATAGAAATATGGCATTTTCTTTTTCATTTTTCGTAATTTTCGATATCGAAAAAGTGGGCGTCGTCATAGTCGGATTTCGGCCATTTTTTACACCAATATAAAGTGAGTTCAGATAAGTAACTGAACTAAGTTTAGTAAAGATATATCGATTTTTGCTCAAGTTATCGTGTTAACGGCCGAGCGGAAGGACAGACGGTCGACTGTGTATAAAAACTGGGCGTGGCTGCAACCGATTTCGCCCATTTTCACAGAAAACAGTTATTGTCATGGGATCTATGAACCTACCAAATTTCGCAAGGATTGGTTAATTTTTGTCCGACTTATGGCATAAAAATTATTTTAGACAAATTAAATGAAAAAGGGCGGAGCCACGCCCTTTTTGAAATTTTCTTTTATTTTTGCACCATGTTATTACTGGAGTTAAATGTTGACATAATTTACTTATATACTGTAAAGATATTCAATTTTTTGTTAAAATTTTACTTTAAAATTTTTTTTTTTAAGTGGGCGTATTCGTCACCCGATTTTGCTAATTTTTATTTAGAACACATACAGTAATAGGAGTAATGTTCTTGCCAAACTTCATCATGATAACTTCAACGACTGCAAAATTACTGCTTGAAAAACTTTTAAATTACCTCCTGTTAATAGTGGGCGGCGCCACGCCTATTGTCCAAAATTTTACTAATTTTCTATTCTACGTCATAAGATCAACCCACCTACCAAGTTTCAACGCCTTATTCGTCTTTGGTAATGAATTATCGCACTTTTTGGGTTTTTCGAAATTTTCGATATCGAAAAAGTGAGCGTGGTTATAGTCCGATTTCGTTCATTTTAAATAGCGATCTGAGATAAGTGCCCGGGAACCTACATACCAAATTTCATCAAGATACATCAAAATGTACTCAAGTTATCGTTTTTACGGACGGACATGGCTAAATAAATTTCTTTTTTCGCCCAGATCACTTTTATATATAGAAGCCTATATATATCTCGATTAGTTTATGCCGTTACGGATTACCGTTATGCGAACAAAGTTAATATACTCTGTGAGCTCTGTTCAGCTGAGTATAATCACCAAGAACTCCAATCAAGTCAGGAGAAGTAGCCAAAGAAGTCACAGACATTATAATCGAAGCGTGTTTGTTGTATAACTGTAGGTCAGATTGCGGAGGAACCTAGGTAATAGTAATGTATAAATGCATGGATAAGAGTTTGATACCAACGTAAAGAAATTCGATTTCGTCAGCTTCAGAAGTCAGAATTTCTTCAGCAAATAGGCTAGTATTTACGGCGATTAAGACACCACCACCGACTTTACTTTGACGATCTTTTCTAAAAATTTCCTATCTATTACATAGAATTCCAGAGTTGAGCACGTGAGGTTTGAGACAGGTTTTGGTAAATGCCAGTACCTTAAAAGTAAGGTCATGGCTGCTAAGAAAAAGATCTATTAGTTTAGTGTTCAAGCCCCTCACGTTCTGGTAATAGATTTTGATGCCAAGGTCTACAACTAGTTTTTTGAGGCAGCAATAGGTCGTGGAGTGCGAGCGACATTTCGAGACCTAGACATAAATTGGTGGACTAATGCTCCATCTGGCTAGAAAGACTTATTCAAAAGCATCTCAAAACAATCTGCAGAAACATCTATCTGGAAAGAAGACATCATATATCATGGTCAAATATAAATTTTCTTATATGCAGTTTGTTCGGCTTTTTGGCGATATAAAATAATTTATAACGTCTGCGGTTGTATCACTTGAGAAGCGGAATACAAAGATAGCTTTTCTGGGACGAACAACTATAAGTTGTCTTCCAACCGTTATTTCCGCATTCTTAAGGCTTGGTAAATTATGAGTTGATGTAGCAATCAAAGTTTTCGTATCTTCTGAACCGCTGGGTTGTAACAGCTGATTTCCAAAAGTTATGGACAATATAGGAGCAGATGATGTCGACGGCGTCATCGTTAACGCCGTCGTAGAAGGCGTAGGTAGTGAGGGATAACCCTATTAACATCGTTTCCAAGGCTAGGGGTAGAGACAGGAATAGGTAAAGCAGAAGATATTGAGTTCGAGGAAGAAACAGGAATAGGTACACTAGAAGCAGAAGAGGTTGAATTCGAGACCAGGGCGTCATCCGCAAACTTCCGCTTTTTAGTAGTTTGCTTCCCTTTTCTTGCCGGTGATGTTTTTAACATTTAAAAGATTTAGATGCCGCTTCGTAAGTCTGAAATTTTTGGTTTATGACCTCAAGCCCGTTACCGACTTAAAGAAAACCGTTTCTTGCTGTTTTAAAGGGTCTGAAAAGATCCACCTCAGTAGACCGACACTTTGGACAGGACCAGTGAACCCCTTTACCCTCATCCAAAGCGTCAGCCACTCTTACAGTCAAACCAGCACATTTCATATGCCCGCGAATATGACATAACCAACATGCTACAAAACGCTCAGAGTCGCTCTTCACATTAAAATTTTCAAATACATAATGTAGGATGCCAACGTCTTGTTTGTTCAACGGAATATTTTATTCTGATTTTTTCAGTTTTCATTTTTTCAAATTCAAAAGTACAACTCGTTTACATATGTTTTTCAACGAGTCGCGTACACTTATTTCCCTTTCAAAAATATGTAACGAGTTCAACAAGTGTATGCCCTTTCGAAAACATTCATACAAAACATAAATATTTTATAAATTGAAAATATACGTAATGACATACATTTAAATATTTTACATAAACATAAACATACAAATATTTTGGAAAAAGTTATCTTCATTATTGATTATTTGAAACAAAGCTTTCTGCTTTAAATATAAACCCAAAAAGTGTAACACAGTACATATATGTATATACAAGTATTCATGCTACAATTCGACCATCCTGAAAATTGAGATCACCTGATCTCCAACTCAATCTATCAAAATTAAAACTAATTAAAAAATGTGTTTACAACAAAAAATGCTACAATAATTTGACCATCCTGACATCTTAGATCTCCTGATCTTCTGTCTTACCCCAATTTTTCTCATTCCCCAAAACCACGGACGCATATTACTGATTGCCCACACCCCAACATAAGGTATTCTAGACTGTTGAAAACCTTCAACATCTTTCACTACATAACGATCATTTTTAAGTACTTTATCTATCATATATGGTCCTTTAAATTTCGGAATAAGTTTTTTACGTACACCGACACTAGAATCAAAGTTTTTAAGCATTACGTAGTCTCCTTCTCGAAATATTGTTGGAGCTTTTCTCTTACTATTCACATATTCTTCATTATACTTTTGCAACTTTTTTTCATTTTCTGCAGCACTATTTCTAATAACACAAAGAGATCTTGGCTCTTGAATTTGTTCCAACTCAATTAAATTCTCCTTCAAAACATCTAACACATTGCCTCGTTGTTTAACCCCAAACAACATTACACTAGGATATTCTTTTATAGTCCTATGTAATGTATTATTTAACGCAAATTCTACAGTTTCTATAACATTATCCCAGTAAACATTTTTATCCGAACTAGACAATTTTGCAATCATCGGACCTAAACTTCTATTTATCCTCTCAACTTGACCGTTTGCTTGTGGCGAGCCTGTAGCTATCTTTACATGATTAACATTCTCCTCCTTCAAAAAATTAGAAAACTCACCAGAAGTAAAACAACTACCCCTATCAGACACAATCGTTTTAGGACGACTATACGATCGAAAATAAAATTTTAAAGCGGAAATAACTTCTTTGCTGTTGGTTGTTTTCGTTGGATATAATTTTACAAACTTTGTAAAAATCTTTTTATTTACCAACCTATCAAGTAAATCATCAATCAAAGGTATTGGATAATTATCCTTAGCTGTCACTTTATTAATTGTCCTAAAGTCAACACACATCCTTAGATCCCCAGTTTTCTTTCGGACCAATACTATAGGTGATGCAAACTCAGACTCACTTGGCCTGATAATATTTTGCTCTAAATAATCGTCTAATAATTTCTGTAACTCATTTTTTTCACTGTAAGACAAACGTCGAGGTGAACAACTAAACGGCTTAATACTATTTAACGCCAATTTCATTAGACATTTCACCTTTGGTTCCATCGGTCGAGGCCAACTCACATAATATTTTTTAAATAAACCAATAAGCTTTGTTTGATCCGTAAAATTAACATCATCTCCCACCTTAAGATTTATATCATCATTATCATTTGGAGAAATTGCCAACAATACTATATCAAACAAAACTTCATTATTATTTTTCTGTTCAAAATTAGACACCATTTTTTTCACACCTTCACTACTAAAATTCTTCGACAAATTATCATCATTCTTCCCATTATAATTTATACTAATATCACAAATATCATCTTTACAATTATCAGCACATATTTTATCATTTTTATTTATAACTCCTAATACCGCGTTATTCTGAAAATTTATTTTAACTTCACGTTTTTCCCTTAAAATTTTAAACCCTCCAATTTTCAAAAAATCTCTACCCAATACTGCATCATATCCCATTGTCCTATCAGCAACCACAAAAAGAGTTATATTAAACTCCTCTTCATCCAACAAAATAGAACACAAAAGCTTTCCATAAGTTTGAACTCTTGTTTTATTTAATCCATAAAATTCATAATTACTATTTAAAAATAAACTAACATCAACTCCACTGGGAATGTTAGACTTCTGAATGAAACTAATTGGACTTCCGGAATCTATCAGGCAATCTAAAGAGAAATAAATATTACCAAAATGTCTAACTATGAACGAAAAAGATCTTACATATTCATCTCCCTCTACATGATGTACTGTCTTATTACGATCTGGGCATTCATTGATCCGATGAGCTTTGCTTCCGCAATCATAACAAGCTCCCTTCTCTATCTTTGACTTTCGGCACTCTGAAGCATAGTGACCCATTGAGTTACAATTGTAACATCTTATATTTGCTTTATTGGTAGAAGCTGAGTTAAAAAATTTTCCTACAACTTCTCGTTGTTTAACTTTTGAAAATGACTGCAGCAACTGTGCTTTACAATTATAACACTGCAAATATGCCTGAATACGTAACTGCTCGTCCATTATACCATCTATGAGATACTCAATTAACTCTTCTTCTTCCAAATTCAACGGGTTTGCTAACATAATTTTATCATTATAATATTCTGCAAAACTTTCTGTTTGCTTCCATTTACGTTTTTCGAATTTCTTGCGTAAAATCAATTTACTATAAGTAGTACCAAACATTACTTTCAACTCCTCTACCAGTTGCATAAAACTTTCAGCTACAAAATTTGGCTTTGAATGTAGCCATTGCTGAGCTTTGCCCTTTAATTTGCCTAATAGCAACAACCTCATGGTGTTTTCGTTAACACTATGTATGCTTTTGATACTTTCTATCTGCATCACCCATGTATCTACGTCACCACTACCATCATAATCCGGTATTAATCCTCTTAAATTTTCGTAACTCATTTTTACAGTATCTGATACATGATTCGGTAATCCTGTATCCCTACAGACATCAAAACTTGAGATTTGCTTTAAAAATTCATTTTCCTTTTCAAGTAACTCTTTTGCTCGCCTCAATAAGTCAGCTTCCCTCTGAACACCCAACAATTCAACTCCTGCTGCATCACAAGAACCAGTATGTGTGTCATTTACTTGTGGCTTAGAAAATAAATTCAAACCTTCCGCTTCCATAAAATCATCTGATTCAGCGTCAATAGGGCAAACTCCACGCTGATCAAAAGGTACTTCATTGATTCGCGAAGCAAGGGTAGCCTTGGACCCTGATGTAGGTAATTTCAATTGCCTAAGCCACTCACGCAATTGAGTGACTGTATAGTCTTTTGCACAAATTGTATTCTCCATGAAGGCAACCTTAAAATAATCAACAATGAAAGTAACAAAAATAATCAAACTAAAACAAAAACAAAAAAAAAAAAATTTTTAGCTTATGGCGTTTTTTTTTTTTTTTTTTTTTTAAAGCCTTTTTCTTTTATGCCTTTTCTTCTTTTTTTTTTTTAAATTAAATATTATGTCTTCGTTACCACTTCTCTTCGGTTTTAGTTGTTAGATATCTTAATTACTTCCACCCTGTTCTTTTCTTTATCACCACAATAATTAGTGTTCAACCATTCAGTCTTGCGAGTAAATTTGCTCCAATATTACCAAATTGTCAACCAATATAAATATACTCAAATATCCTCGTGCATACCACCAATATATTCAACTGCACATTAATCGTTTTCTCCAAATTTCTTTTGAAAGTCACCAATTTTTATAACAAAAATATCAAGCTCCTCATGATTTCTTCAGATGTAACAAATATAGCCAACATCACCACAAACGACCAACCATTATAAATCAAAAGATCAATTCTCAATTGCTCCACAGAATAAGTATTTCGTTCTATTTTTCTAAAAACTTCCTTCGATCTAGATATACAGGACACCTTTGGATATATGTATGTATGTAGCTTCACAATGCAATACTGCGCATCAGTATATGTATCTAGGTATATTTCATCCAGTAATAATTTTTAAATTCCTTTATTATTATTTCTTAAATTGGTAATTTTAAATCAAAGGATATTAAAATAGGATCAAGCACCACTTCTGAAAATTGTAGGATGCCAACGTCTTGTTTGTTCAACGGAATATTTTATTCTGATTTTTTCAGTTTTCATTTTTTCAAATTCAAAAGTACAACTCGTTTACATATTTTTTTCAACGAGTCACGTACACTTATTTCCCTTTCAAAAATATGTAACGAGTTCAACAAGTGTATGCCCTTTCGAAAACATTCATACAAAACATAAATATTTTATAAATTGAAAATATACGTAATGACATACATTTAAATATTTTACATGAACATAAACATACAAATATTTTGGAAAAAGTTATCTTCATTATTGATTATTTGAAACACAGCTTTCTGGTTTAAATATAAACCCAAAAAGTGTAACACAGTACATATATGTATATACAAGTATTCATGCTACAATAAGAAGTTGCCATTATAGTCGTCGTCTTAAAAATATTAATTAGATATGTGTACAATAGCCGTATTTTTTATGAATAAATACAGAAAGAACAAAGGGTCCACTTAATTAGTTTTATCTGTTTCCAAACTGCTTTTTAGTATAAAGTACCACGTGACAAATTTTGTTGACGCGTTATACCTAATTGGGTCTTGTGGATAAAAAATAAACAAAAACTTTTTGGTTATAGATTTCAGTAATAGTACAAAAACACATCTGTTTTTTTAATTAGTTGAACAAACAGATTTTTTAGGGTACTTATGCATATTTCTGCGAAATGAAATGAGCTCAGCTTTAACAAAACACTTGCTTTAGTTTTTCAAAAGAAAATTTCTTAGTAATTAGTTGTTTATATATGTTAATAGAGTTGAATTGTGTTATTAATTAGATATGTGTACAATAGCTTTTCCCTGTAATTTACTTTTAACATTTATATATGTATATTGTATATAGCAGTTCAGCTACTTGTATACATATGTTTGCATGTATGTAATATATTACAGTTCGCTTATGGAAATTTTAGCTCAGCCGTATATAAGACCATTTTTCTTTAATTGATACAGAAAAAGTCGAAGAGACGAGAAGTTGTGAAGTGAATAAATTGTTACATAAATTGTTACACGGCTTAAAAATTGTGTCATTAATTTAAAATCGTCTCATCGTAACAAATCTTTTAAAAATATTTTATACACGTGAATCATCGATCCGTAAATCGAAATGACATAAAGGCACAGCTTCAAAAATTGTAACAGGAAAGACAATGACCACATGGTACAGCGCGACTCGTGTGACCAGTGGTTTCACTACGATTGTGTCGTAGTGAATAATGAGATTGCAAATATTAGCTGGAATTTTAATACATGCGGACCCGCGCAGCCAGCTTGTACTGCACCGAACACCATCGCTCCTCCGATAGAACGTAGCAAAACATCCACAGCAATTTCGGGACAACCGCAAGCCTCATCATCACCGAGTGGTCGCACATCAGAGTGTACTTCTCCGCCTGCGATAATCACGGGCTTCCAGCAACCATCATATGTACCCACCTCAGTGTTGGTAAGTAATATTATAGTTTCAATGGCTTCAACTGCCGTAACTTCCACAGCACATCAAGCAATCCCTGCAATATTACCACCAACAACAACGTCTACGACGGTTGAACAAGGTGGAACGTACCAAAATATGCTAAATGCGTCAGCAACGTTGTTTACATCCAACGAACAACATTCAATAGCAGCACAACCAGTTGGAATTGCCATTGCGTCAAAAAGCTATGAAGGTTATATCCACCAACAAATGCTGCAATTGGAACTTTTAGAGGAAGAAAAGAAAAGTGAGCAAAAATTCTTGCAAAAAAATACGACCTTTTAAGTCAAAGCGGTATTTAATTAGGCGGAAATGCCTTTAGTGGCCCCAACCCCATCGCAACTTGCGGCAAGACAGGTAATCCCGAAAGATTTGCCAAGTTTTAATGGGAATCCAGAAGCCTGGCCGCTATTTATAAGCAACTATGAGAATAGCACCGAAGGTGCCCGGTATATAGAATCTACTGCGCTTGCAGAAAAGCCTCAAGGGCAAAGCATTAGAGATGGTGCGTTGCAAACTTTTATTACCGTCAATGGTGCCGGAGATTATTCAAACGTACTTCGGTCGACAAGAGTATATACTGGAATCACTTATCGAAAAAGCCAGGCGTATGCCACCACCAAGGGAAACACTAGAGTGCATTATAGAATTTGCCTTGTGTGTACGGAACATTTGCTCTACAAATAAAGGCGTTCAGTAACTGGATTTTCAAAATCGCGGAAGCAGCAAGCAAAGTAGTTCCACTATATACTTCAAAAAAAAGTGTCTCGATTGATATGCATAAACAATCAGTGCAAAAGCATACTCATGGCAGAACATTATGTTTCGCATGCAAGAGTGACAACAACAAAATTCACGATTGCGACGATTTTAAAAAGTTGACTATAGAACGCACGTGGGACGTGGTAAAGCAACAGTGCACCTTTAATAGAGAGTGTGGCATTGACAATTGCAAATCAAAGCATCATGCGCTGCTACATAAAAATACGCCTCCAGCACCCATTGTTTCACGAGCCGTTCCGTCATCAACGCCGCCAAAAACAAACAAGCAGTTGGTGAATACACATACAGACATCGATGAAGAGGTTTCATGTTGTTTCCACATTATTCCTGTGCGCGTATATTTCAAATACAAATGCATACAGACATATGCCTTCTTAGACGAAGGATCCTCCATTACTTTAATGGAACAAAAAATTTATGATTTGCTCAATCTGTGCGGGGAACCAGAAACGCTATGCCTTCGCTGGAGTGGTGAAAATACGCTGGTCGAAAACGACTCGATGAGAACGTCGATAGAAATATCGAAAGCGTATGACGGTGCTAAATACAGTATAGATGAAGTGCATACTGTCCAACAACTTGGTTTGCCTACCCAGTCACTAAATATGGAAAAAATCGTGCAAATGTACCCGTATTTACGTGAGCTTCCAATCAAACCCTACAAAAACGTAAAACCAACTATCCTTATTGGAACTAACTGTTGGAATCTGGCCGTGGCAACTGTTGGAATTGGCTTGGACCGATTGCCACCAAGTGTTGCTTTGGGTGGGCCATACAAGGAACCATCGCTTCCTACCCCGGCACGCACCATTTAAATATACATCTGTGCGATTGTAAAATAGATTATGAAAGCCTGCATGAAGATGTGAAAAAGTATTTCAACCTCGAAAACTCACAGAAAAAAAATTTGATGTCGCCCGAAGATCGGAGAGCGCTTCAAATATTGAATTCCACTTGTCTACAAGATGGCGCGCATTATGAAGTAGGTTTATTATGGAAGCAAGACGTTGGAAAGTACCTGATAGCTACAAAGGAAATTAGCCAAGGATGCGAACCTGCGACAAATTATGCAAGAAAGAATAAACATTTTGTTGCCAAGGGATACGCAAAAAAGCTAACGCCAGAAATAATACACACCCCAATGGATCGTGTCTGGTATTTGCCAATTTTTATTGCTCTCAATCCAGCCAAGCCCGGAAAAGTACGCCTTGTTTAGGACGCGGCTGCAAGGTCCAAGGGAATAGCTCTCAATGATTTAATTTCCAGTGGTCCAGATCTGTTGAGCTTCCTTACTGATGTTTTAATTGCCTTTAGAACCGGAGAAGTGGCGATTTGCGGGGACATAGCTGAAATGTTCCGTCAGAGAAAAGTCAGAGATGCCGACATGTACGCCCAACGCTTTCTGCGCAGCTACAATCAAGAGAAGTTGAGGAATCCGGACGTATACGTAATGAAAGCATTAACATTCGGCATTAGTTGCGCGCCATGCATCGCACACTACGTTCGCGACGTAAATGCCAGAAATATGAAGAGACGGCTCCACAGGCGGTCGAGTCTTTACAGAAGTTCCGCTATGTGGATGATTTCATTGACAGCGTAGGTACGGAAGAAGAAGCTGTGAAACTCGCTGCACAAGTCAAAAGTATTCACGCTAACGTCGGATTTCATATTCGTAATTGGACGTCGAACTCACCCCTTGTGCTTAGAGAACTCGGAGAAGAAGCTGCTGACGCTCAAAGTCGAGATGGGATGGGTCACATAGAAAAAAATATTAGGGCTTTTTTGGGATCCGAAGAACTATATTTTCAAATTCATTTGCAGATTTTCTAAAATGCGGTGCGACATCTTGCAAAACGAGATAGTACCGACAAAGAGGGAAGTGCTCCAAACTTTGATGTCAATTTCGATCCCTTCGGCTTCCTAGCGAACTACACAATTGTGCTAAAGATATTGCTGCAAGAAGTATGGCGGTCCTTCGTTGGCTGGAATGACCAGATGACCCCCCGCCAACTGAGATCAATAGCCAATGGTTTATTTGGAAGACGTTGTTGCCAGCAATATCAAACACGACGATTCCTCGATGCTGCTCGTCCCTATCAACGAAATCTTCGTTTAATCAACTACATACATTCGTGGACGCCATCGAATACGCGTACTCAGCCGTTTGTTATATATGAATGGTGTTATTAATTAGATATGTGTACAATAGCCGTATTTTTAATGAGTAAATACAGAAAAGAACAAAGTGTCCACTTAATTAGTTTTATCTGTTTCCAAATTGCTTTTAAGTATAAAGTACTACGCGATAAATTTTGTTGACGCGATTTATACCTAATTGGGTCTTGTGAATAAAAAATAAACAAAAACTTTTTGTTACCGATTTCAGGAATAGTACAAAAACACATCTTGTTTTTTTTTTTTTTAATTAGTTGAACAGATTTTTTAAGGAACTTATCCATATTTCTGCGAAATGGAATGAGCTCAGCTTTAACGAAACACTTGCTTTAGTTTTTCAAAAGAAAATTTCCTAGTAATGAGTTGTTTTTATATGTACAAACCTTTACCCGTGGCCACGTCCGCAAGGAGAAAATAAAATATATGGGCTATTCACTTTAGCCTGCTTATCAAGTTATCTGTTTAAAAATTATTTTTGTCAATGTAAAAAAAAAATAACTAAATGAGCTAATAACCTCAATAGGACGCTTACGTGAATAGTACAATACAATATTTTCGAATCAAAAAAATACATTTTGTTTTTAATTTAAATTAATTGATGTGACAGGGGTGAAGGGATTACTATTCATAGAACAAAGGATTGAAACTAAAATTAGCTAAAACCAAAGAGAATTGTGTAGATTAAAAGATCATGGAAGGGTCCGAAAATGATACAAAAATAGTCCCGAAATGCCGTCTAATGTTTTCTTAACTTTGTTTATGTTTTCCAGATAACGAATAAACTATATTATTATCTGACAAAACCAAGGACAACTTATATTTCAACTCTTAAGAAATGTTTATAATTGGACTGCTAGTCAGATCTGACGGTATTTAGCGATTTTACGCAGTTCCATTTTCAGATCTGCCGGCATTTAGTGATTGTACACCGCAAACAACTCTTATTTTTAACTAATTAAGCTGTTGTTATAAAGACATATGTTAGTGTGTAAACACTTTCTTCATTAACAAACAAAAAAAAATTCATAACAGTAAACAAAATATATTTCCTATTCACTTACGTAGAATCTTTGTTGTTATTCAAAAGTGTTAATTAAAACTCGCTAAGTTTTATTTGATTAGTCAGAAGCTCTTAATTGGTCAAAAACACTTAAAGCGCCATAAATCATAAATATGATTATAGCCAACGTTTTTACAACAGTTTTTTTGCAATTTGGGGAGTGCTTTGGTCGAAAAATTTAACCTTTCGCCATTTTTTTTTTTCGCAGTCTCGAAAATTATTTTTTTTTGGGATGCTGAGTGAAACTTTTTTTCCTGAACCCAAATCCTATCGAAAAATCGATGGCGCGACATCGGTTAACTTTCGTCCATACAAATCGACCCAGGTTAATATACATATATTTCGCGTGAAAAACATGCATATAAATTAGAAAATAAATATCTTTATTTTTGCAAGTACATACAATAGTAAAAACCAGACTCAAGCAAATTCTTGATGCCCAATATACAGCCTTTGAAATTTACATCTAGGAGCCCTAAAATTACAATATGTTGTTGCAGTATCAAAGGTTACAAGCGGTTTACTTGTTTCTTCCCGCATCATGTTGAGCATTAAAATTCCGCCTTTCAGTAGACATCAAACCATTCAGTGACTGCTTCGCCCCATCACTCACCCTCTCGAGAACAGCCGCAGTCCTACATATTACCTCCCCGTTTACACCGAAGCTCATTGGGTCTCCATTACCTTCACCACCCGAGTCCAAACCTTCACTTATAGCGGTTGTGTCTTCTTTGGCTTGCAACTCAGCTCTCCATTTTAACTCCTTATTTCATAAGATCTTGAGTTTTCATCTTGGTGGTACGACCTCCTCCCCAACAAGGCGGACTCAATGGTTTAATATTAAATATAAGGGAAAAAAACGTCCGCCACAGCAGCGCCTTTTAATTTGGTAAGACCCTTAAATGTATACTTCCCGAGGCGGCCCGATATCAGCATGTTTAAAATTGTTTTTCTTAGTGGCCAAACAAACAAATAACTAGGAGCAAAAAACCGTATTACTAACACTTTAAGGTGCGAATTTCTCGAAAACCAAAATAAACTTTAAATTTACAACAATCGGTTCAAATTCAACGTACCATAGGCCTTTAGAAAACACTTACGTATAGTCTACATTTTATGAATATGTGGTGCATTCCATGTCAACTCATCCTAACGATGTATTCAGCATTATCGATAGCGCCGAAATTGAGAAATCTCTTTGTACCACCCTAACTGAGCTCAAATTCATTACATTTTGACATAAGCAGAGGGGTTTATAAAAAAAATACCCTCAGATAGGACGTTCTTCAACCGAATTCTCTAGCGTTGTACAGTGGTTGTTCATAACACCTCTTAAGCTGAAGAAAAATTTGGAATAAGTAGAGAGACTATTTATGAAAAGTTAAATTTTTTAATCGTTTTAAGATTGTATGGAGACTTTTTTCTATAAGCTTTTGATGGCTTCGGAACCAGTTTTGAACCATTTAGGCATGGTTTTATGCAATTTTTCAGGGTTTTTTCGGGATTATTTGAGTAGTATCTTTGGAATCATTTCGATCATTCCAGTACTATTTCGATATTGTTTTTCGGATTGTTTCGTAATCTTATTGGGATCATCTCAACAATCTTTCGAGATCCGTTCGAATATATTCTTAGATGAGTGTGATATTATTTTCTGGATAGTTCCACAACTATTTTAAAATCATTTCTGCATTATTTTGGAGTATTATTGTAATGATTTCAATAATTTTTCAGGATCTATTCGAGATAGGAACAGGAAAATATAAATCTGAGGTACTGATTTATTTTCTTGCCTCAAGATATCTCGTTTTAAAACTATGACATTTTTATATTGGTATGTCGCATAATTTGCCATGGAATGCCCCATATGTACGAGCTTTTAAATTGTCTGTTCAAGTGGTTTAATCATTTTTAAATGACAGCCTCAGTGAGGTGGAAACTTTTTTACGATAGCACAGGTATGCGCAAAGCACAACACACATTCAAACATATTTAAATATAAGACATTTGATTCAAGTTTTATCAAATTTTTTTTTTTGAAATTACCATAAGCAGGTTTTATTTAATAACTTTTTCTACAAAGGCAGATGTGATTTTATGATTTTGTTATGAAAAATTCTGAAGTTGTGCCGAAAATAGTTTAAATCTCGTCCTCTAATATTCTACAAATGATACCTAAAGAGTGTTGAAATGATTCCAATAATAACAATCTACAAATTATACCGAATCAATCCTGGAGTTATTGAAATAATCCCGAAAATAATAACAAAGTAGACCCAAAAAAATCATGTAACAGTCCCAAAAACATAGCCCGAAAGGCTACGAGATATTCCCGAAACTTAGGATTCGTCAATAATGTTGTTAACTTTATAATTTATTTAATAATTTGGGAAAAATTTAAACAACGCGACATCAGGACGGACAAGGCGACAGCTGTTTCGATTATACCTTGTAAATCTCTTCAAAGCCTTTTCTGCCGGGAGTGGGAGTCGAACTCGCACTCCTACGATAGCTGAAATGGTTATAAACGCATTGAGCTAAGTCATGCCTTAGTTGTTGTAAAGTTTTTCCCAATTGCCTTCTTTTTGCATATTTTAATCTTTTACACATTGCCATACTTCGTATGCAATTAATTATGTGTTAAAGCTATTGTAACGAATTTGCTTGCAAATCCTCTTATTTGCAATCCTCTGCTAAGTTCGAATCACTAAACTGTTGAATAAATACATAACTCCAATTTGTAATAATGCAAAATGGCCTTTATTAAAGTACTTCACAATACACTCAAACTGTGCAACGAATAGCTTGCTTAATAACCACACTGATTGATAGCTAAATGAAACTCTACTATTCAAAATAATACTGCTATTGCTCGCTAGATATCGTCTTAATCGCAACTGCTTGACAACTCAAATCAAACTGAATTACTTCTTACTCGCCTGCCCCGCTTTTATAGTTTACGCTGCATAGTTCTAGGCTCTTCGATTTCCAGAAGTTACTAGTTAGTTCGGCTACAAAATCGCCAGCCACAACTACGTGCACAAATTATTGCTCTCTCTTGTGACAACTCAGATAAGATATATGCATGTATTTGTGCTTTGCCGCTCAGATGTTCGTATTCGTACATATGTGTAGACGCAATTATTTATTCGTTTATGTAGATACATAATGATTGAATTATTGATGTGCATTCACGTCACTTGTTAGCATCGGCTTAGAGACGATAGCATCGCTCAGTGCTGCTAACATTCGTTACACTATGCTTGGTACGGCGGTTTTCAAAGAAAGTTTGGTTTTGTTGCTGTTTTTGTTCTATTTATAGAACTACAACGAATTAACCAATTTTGTCTGTTTGTATGATTTTAATAATAGGGGATTGCCCATTTTCCTTTTTTAAATGTATGAAAACATTTATTTGAAGCAATTTTTTTAAGGCATGACTTAGCTGAATGCGTTTATAACCATTTCAGCTATCGTAGGAGTGCGAGTTCGACTCCCACTCCCGGGAGAAAAGGCTTTGAAGAGATTTACAAGGTATAATCGAAACAGCTGTCGCCTTGTCCGTCCTGATGTCACGTTGTTTAAATTTTTCCCAAATTATTAAATAAATTATAAAATTAAAAAAATTGCTTCAAATAAATGTTTTCATACATTTAAAAAAGCAATATGGGCAATCCCCGATTATTAAAATCATACAAACAGACAAAATTGGTTAATTCGTTGTAGTTCTATAAATAGAACAAAAACAGCAACAAAACCAAACTTTCTTTGAAAACCGCCGTACCAAGCATAGCTTTAACACATAATTAATTGCATACGAAGTATGGCAATGTGTAAAAGATTAAAATATGCAAAAAGAAGGCAATTGGGAAAAACTTTACAACAACTAAGGCATGACTTAGCTGAATGCGTTTATAACCATTTCAGCTATCGTAGGAGTGCGAGTTCGACTCCCACTCCCGGGAGAAAAGGCTTTGAAGAGATTTACAAGGTATAATCGAAAAAGCTGTCGCCTTGTCCGTCCTGATGTCACGTTGTTTAAATTTTTCACAAATTATTAAATAAATTATAAAATTAAAAAAATTGCTTCAAATAAATGTTTTCATATATTTAAAAAAGCAATATGGGCAATCCCCGGTCGTTAACTTTAATTTTAAAGATAAATGCAATCATAAATTCTTTCATTATTTTTTCAAAGGAACCAAAACAGGGCCTTATTCTGTAATTCGATCCAATAGCAATGCTTTCCAAAAGCTGTCAAATTACGCAATTTTTTTTTTTTTGTAAATCCAAAAAAATTTATTTTGAATTGAGTTACATACCAAGGTCACAGAGCTACATATTTTCAAAAAGCAAATTTCTACAAGAATATGTGCTCTATTTGATTTCGTTTTGGTTACACTTAATGTAATGTTGTCCCATTCTTACAAAAATGTGTGTGTATGTGTGTTTTATATCAAATGGGAGGTGCCACACCCCTTCCCTACTAAGAAACGTTTAAGTTCGCTGTATCCCGTAGTTACTTCAAGCTTCTAGAAAATATTTGGTGTAGGGATTGTACATATACATATACGAGAGCGTAGGATTGGGATTGGAGGTGGGGGTGAGGGTAAAAGTAAAAGTGTGAGTAAGAGTGAGAGTGCGAGCGGTAAATTGAGAGTGAGATAGATATTGAAAGGATAATGCAATTTCAACGATGCTAGTCTTTAATCAAATAGAACAAATTTCGTTGGTTTTAGTCGGCAATTTTGGAAATTAGTCTCTACTGTTGTTCCATCGTAAGCATTTAAGTTCTTCCAAGAAGCCAAACGGAGCGAAGTTATATAGTTGTGACGCAGAGAATACCATACGATGCATTATGTGGTGTCCATAGCTATACGTTTTACAACTTAATTTTTATTTTTAGCTGCGAGTTTTTGTAATAATGTGAAAAATGAGAATGCTTGAGCTATTATCTGTAATTAAGAACATATAATAAAATTGAAAAAAATACACAATTAGCATAATATAATAAAAGCGTGCATATATTCTTATGATTGGCTTTCACTTGGTCAAAATTACTGACATAAAAAACTGCCTCAAACTGACCCCGTGGTCAGTTAGGGTCAAAAGCGTTACTGTATGTCACATTACTCAATAACAGTCGATAAATCAGTGCGTGGTCAAAACCTACGCTAACATTGTGTGTTCAGCTATTTCACAACCTGTTCATTGTTTCCCGTTGTTTCACACGCTGTTGCATTATTAGCAAATGAAATTTGAATATCAAATTTGCCATACTTTATAGTCAAAACTTACGGCAAATGCATTTGAGATTGTTGCCGTTTCCATTGATATGGCAAAGTTTGTGGTCAAATTATTTGACAAAGTGAAAACCAAGCATTAGACTACATGAGAGGGGGTAAATATTCGTGTACCTGTTTCGGCGACAATATCTAAAGTGTGAAACTGATTAAAATAACGTTCCAGTTTCGGTTTTCTAACCTGTTTTAGTTTCATTCCTTGACAACTTGTCATAATTAATAGGTTTTCAAGGGAAGAGTGTTAAATGTTCAAATCATTACCAAAATCATTGTATTGTGATGCGGATTAAGGTCTCTTTTATCATATATATTATTTCTAATTGCGGTTTTTATGTACAGGTCCCTTTTTCGCTCTTATTTGGAAACCAAATCGATAAATAAAATTTTGGTTGTAAAGATGGGGATTCGTGCTATTAGCGGGCTTTGGGCATTGTTGGTCATAGTGCTTTTGTTTAGGTATATTTTATTAAAATAATTTGTTAAAAATTAACGATTATGAGCACACAAAGAAATTAATTTTTACTATGGCACTATTGTGAATATTTGATTAGAACTAACACTGCATTACCGGCAGGTGCTAACATTCGCCAGATGGCAGCGGAAGCGCATGTAAGTTTATAGATGTTTGATTGATAGAATAAATGATTTCTGTTGATATTTGATATTAAACTTTTATATTTGTCGCGCAAGATGTGCACGGGTCCGGCTCGTTTGGTTATACAAAGAAAAAAATGAGGCGCACCAAAAAAAGCTTAAGTTATATTAATATTTGAAAATTGGCAAAAGCGCCAAACTGTCTATTTTGTTATGTATCTTCTAAATAAATTAATACTACTTTGAATATTAAGTAGTCAACTAAGATACAACTTATTTACATACATCTAGCTTAATAATGTGAAGTTTATCTTTTTCATTGAAACATTAAAATGCTCTCTTGAAAAACTATGTAAAATGACTTTGGCTATTTAGGCTCGCGGGCACAATCAGACATTTAGGGCAAAATAGCAAGTTCATGTCAATTCCCTGATTTTAAGTAACGATTTGAACATTTGAAATGCTCTCCTGAAAAAACTATCTATGTACTTTGGTTATTAAACCTTGTGGTGTGAACAAGGATTTTGACCAGATTTCCTTTATATCATTGTTCAGTCACAGTCACGAACAAAAACCGCTGTGACTCAAAGTACACAAACACAGATCACGTTGTTCCACAAAAGTCATGGGATATGCCAACTCTATACTACATATCGCATACTTGAATGAATAGCGAGCTAACTCGAAAATCCTATGAGTACCTCCAGGCTTTCTAATTCAATACCTACTGAGCTGTATAGTAAATTTACTAATACCTCAACTAATCAGCTAGAAAAGTTATTGTAAACAAGTAAGGAAGTCTAAGTTCGGGTGAAATCGAACATTACATACCCAGCTGTACACTTGAAATGCTGTTGTTTTTTGTTTTGTGTGCTTAATAGTGTTACAAGGCTGTGCAATAATACATATACATATGGTTCTATTCTGAACTCATTTTCGTTTAAAAGACGCAAAAAGGGTACAGAAGGTAACGTCAATTACCTTGAGCGGGTAATAACGCAGTTTTCCTTCACATATGGGGATTTCCCTACTGCTTATTTTAAAATAAAGATATAACAAAACAATAAACATAAACACACAAGTGCCATTGTACTAAAAAGCGTTATTACAAAAAAAACAGGCCAGGATTATAAACGAAATATTCCAACTTTTACTAGAAACAGCTTAATACCTGCATCTACGCACTTTTACAAAATCTTTTATATAAAAGAATGCGATTTAACCGATTCAAATTTTTCAAGATTTGAATTTTTTCCCATTTCTTGTTATAATGGCACAAAATACGATTGGTACAAAATTATTTTCGCTAAGATTTAACTTATTATTTTTGCCTACGACCCTTTTTAAACCGATCTCGTCATTTTTTCTAGAAATATTTCCTGCTATGGGGAAAATTTATTTATTACGATCCGTTAATTTTTCTTCGAGTTATGGCTCCCGAAACATAGAAAATTGCTTAGTCATAAAAAGGGCGGTGCCACGCTTGTTTTTTTTTTTTTTAATTTGAAGTCTTTCCTATTATTGTTACAAATTCACTTGGGATATTGATATAAAGCTCTTTTTTGCAAAGATATAGCTTATTTTATTCGTCCACGGCCCTTTTAAAAATCTTTTATATACAAGTGGGCGTGGTCCTTAACCGATTTCGTTAATTTTTCTTCAAAGTATTCCTTATAGTAAAGGCAACCTCTCTGCCGAATTTCGTTACGATAGGTTTAAAAATTTTTTCAAATTTTTATCAAGTCTCAATATCAGTGCACACCTCAAATTTCAACATTCTAGGTGTATTATTTACTAAATAATCAAGTTTTTTGTGTTTTCCAAAATTTTATATATATAAAAAGGGGGCGTTCTTATCATCCGATTTCGATTTTCAATACCAATCTATTCTGGGTCCATATAAGCTCTTGTACCAAATTTGGTGAATATATCTCAATATTTACTCAAGTTATCGTGTTAACGGACAGACGGACAGACGGACGGACATGGCTCAATCAAATTTTTTTTCGATACTGATGACTTTGATATATGGAATTCTATATCTATCTCGATTACTTTATACCTGTACAACCAACCATTATCCAATCAAAGTTATAATACCCTGTGTACAAGTACAGCTGGGTATAAAAATAAAAAATTGCATAAGCGAATATTGGGGAAGCATAATGCATACTTTTAATTTATTTACTTACGCGTTGCAAAGATTTAATATCCATTTCATAAAAATTGCCTGCGGTAAATTTTATAGCACGCTTGCTGTTTTCTAAAAAAATTAAAATATCCTGTCGTATGAGCATATCATGATTAATCCATTGAGAACGCCAATATGCTTCGCCACAACGTACGCTATGACGACCCAAAATTTCAGCAAAGTAGGTATACATAAACATATCGGAAATTGTTAAAAACAAATATTGTACTGTATTGAAGGCGAGTGCCAGTGTTAGGTCATTCTGAAAAGGAAAGAAAAAGAAAAGTGTAAAATACAAATACCGAACAGAATTTTTTGAAATTGTTTAACAAGAAAAACCTAAGGAAAAAAATATCAAATTATATATAGAAATGTCAATTAACTTACGACAGCGCCACCAAAAGCTATCAAACAAGTCTGCGAAATAACTTGTAGCGATTTGAGTAGGCAGTAATAATTATAAATTTGCTCAAACTCTTTGCACGCACCCATTATAAAGATGTGCAGTTGTACACACTGCACCACACCTGAATGCAAAGCTTTCGTTAAACTCAAAGTTGGTTTTTGAGCCTTTGAATAATCTTGAAGCCTCGATAGGTCAGTTAACTCTTCCTCGCTGTACATATACTGATTTACTTCGTCTTCTGTAGGTTTTAGTAGTTTTGCTTGCTCTGCGCTGGAAAGATAAATACAAAAGATTCCGGTTTAACTTACCTCTCGCAAAAACAACTTTTTTCTTTTTAATCTATATATTGTGGCGAATATTAGCATCACTATGCTGTTAGTAAATAATCACAAAAACAAAAACAACAAGCTGCCACACTTATGTACATGTACAAATTAAAATTTTAACGAATTTTGGGGATTTCTGATAATTATACACCTTGTGCTAATGTTAGAATCGCTCAACTGTGGAATAAATAACTCCATTATTCAGTATTGCAAAATGTTCTTTATTAAGACTACTTTGGGAGTAGTACTTCACAATTATACTTCACAACTAATAGCGTGTTTAAATCGAACTGATTAGTTATTCCTCAGCTTGTGCTGCTTTTATACCCTCTGTTGCCTCGTTCGTATATTTCTCCTAAAGTCTAGACTTTTCACGAACATGGAACAGTATTATCGCATACTTACTATATGCATGTTTATGTGTGAGTAAGAACTTCTGCTCTTAGCTGATGACTACATGTGTGTATGTGAGATTTCTTTTCACTTCGATCTGCTGGTTATGTGCGTGGAATATTCTTCATTCCCTTGTACATAAGCGTGGCTGCTTGTTTTAATGTGTACAGGTACATAAGTGTGGCTGCTTGCTGTTTTTGTTGTTGTGATTACAGTGGAACTTCCCTATAGTGAATTCCCAGGGGACCTGAAAATCACTTCATTATATAGAAATTTCATTATATAGAAACTATAATTTTTTTTGTAATTTTATTTAAAATAACCAGTAAGTTTTGATTGAGTTATAGTTTCCATTTTTCATTTTCAATAAAAGCTTCCAAATCATGTAAAGAGTTAAAAACATTAATAATTAATAATGTCTTTTACATCTTTAGGGTGCGCAGTGCAGTTATTAAAAAAACAACACCTTCCTGTTTTCATCACCAAATTTTTTGTAAAACTCATAATCGACAACTAAAGATTTTATTCCCTTGAAGCACCTCGGATTTTTGGCCTTTCCGATTACAAGCAATTTTAGCTGTTCCGATCCAGTCATATTGCTTCCCTCTCACCTTGCTTTGTTTTCCACCAAACCATTTCTCATTTTTGAATGCCAGTGTTTTATTTGGAAAGCATTTGAAACACAGAGCAGTCTCGTCGGCATTAAAGATATTGTTAATTGCAAAGCTAAACATGAAAGGAAACAATCTGGAAAGTAGACTCAACTGGAGAGAGCAAAAGCAACTGGAGAACGAAATTGAGTTAGTTGGTGTACCTAACGTGGATAATGCAAATGTAGGAGAGTGTGTGCAAAGAATATTTAGAGAAGCTCTTAATCTCACTCTCTCAGCAGAAGATATTAGTAAGTGTTATGTAAAGCGCATTAAATAATCAAACACTGTTGACAATATTATTTGTGCCAAACTCTCTTCGTTTGATGTTAAGAAGAAGATCATGCAGAGTAAAAAACATGTAAAGGGAAGTTAAATGCGTCTGTTTATGGTGGCGATAAAAAACAAAACATCTACATAAATGATCGCCTTACCAAATATACTAGGGATTTGTTTATGTCAGCAAAAAAAGTAAAAACAGAGAAAAGATTCAAGTACCTATGGATTCGAAGTTCCACTATACTTCTAAAAAAGGTTGATAATGGTGATGCCTGTGTTGTAAGGTCTTTTGAGGATCTCAACAAAATAAAAAACTAAATATATTTGTTGCCTATTAGCCTTATGTTTAATAACTTAAATAATAATATTGATCTCATAACTGAAGAGCCCCCCATAACAACCATTAGAAGTATTTCTGATTTGAATGCTCATCGAATTCTTATCAATTTAAATCTGCTTATACTGTACGATCTATTGGCAACAAATCTTGATGCTTTCCTGAACCTACCTAGCCTTATTTTTGTATCAGAAATCTGGATATATTCTTTTGAGATTGAGAAATAGAATTTACCTAATTAATAATTCTATGCAAGTGCTAATGATTCGTATCCAGCTGGCGGTGTGGGGGTTTTTGTTCATGATTCGTTTGACTGTAGCAAAATTGAACGACTTAGTCTCACTAGTGCTGACGCAATAAAGGTTTCGTACTGCATTTGCAAATTAAACTTTGTATTTGTCTGTATTTATAGACTTCACTCGCAACCTGCTCAATTATTTATCGATGAGTTCAATTCATTATTAAGTAGTATATCAACGACTAATCTTGTAATTTTGGGCGATTTTAATTTGGATCTATTAAGTACAAGCCCTGTAGTTAATAATTATAACATGGTATTGTCAGATAATGGATTATATTCCCTTATAAACGAAGCTACTAGACCAGTGGCAGGTACGTGTCTTGATCACGTACTGTGCCGTTCTTTGGTTCTTCTTGGTCTGCCTGTTCCGCTATTAACGCGGACCTGGGTATCACGGATCACTGTATGAGTGGTATTCTCTTTAAAAACACAATGGTTGAGAAAGACGTTAGAAAAAGAAATAGGCATGTTGTGGAAAAAATTAATTTTGATCAACTAAATATTGAACTTCGCTTAAATACTTGGAGCAATGTATACGCCGAAGAAAATGTATCAAGGGCATAGGGCTTGTTTTTAGATAATTTAATGCAATGCATTAACTCCTCAACATACTGCGTTAATAAAAAAGCATCAGAAATCAGACTCAAACCGTGGATAAATAAATGCTTTTTGAATAGAATTAGGTTGAAAAATTAATTAGGAAAAAAGTGCAACAAACATCCATATGACACCAATTTGAATACTCATTTTCAGCAAATATGCAAACGAATCAATGGAGAAATTCGCAAATGTCGGGACGATTATTATAATAACTTAGTCAATAAATCCAAAGGTAATTCAAAAGAAGAGTGGAAAGCAATAAATAGGATTATTGATAAAAACACAAAAAGTCAAGATTCTCATTTTGTTTTACAAAAAGAAGGCGTTGATATTTCTGTTCCCAAATAAATAGCTAATGATTTTAATGAATACTTTACTTCAATTGTGAAGTCAAACTTTCCGCCAAATGTGACACCCCCTTGCGATTGTTGCTCTGATTTTGGAGTAGCTAAAGATTCTTTCAAAAGGAACAGCTTCTTTTTTGAGCCAATCTCAGGATCGGAAATTTTAATTGCAATCAAATCTTTGAAAAATAGTAATTCTTCCGGTCATGATGGAATCTCTAACGTTATGTTAAAGAAAATCTCATACAATATTGTTGATGTTTTAAAACATATCTTTAACTTGAGTGTTACAACTGTCATTTTCCCAGAACAATTAAAATTAGGAATTGTAATACCGATTTTCAAAAAAGGCAATAAAAAAGATATGGCTAACTATAGGCCGATTTTACTTTTGTCATCAATTAATAAAATTTTTGAAAAAATTGTAAAAGTAAGGATGTTATCCTACTTTGAAAAAATAAATTTTCTTGGTACTTTGCAAATTGGTTTCAGGGATGGTCTTTCTACGGAAGATGCTGTTTTGGACTTCTGCTCAACTATATACAAGGGTATAGATTCAAAAAAAGATTGTGCTGGGCTTTTTGTGGACATAACAAAAGCATTCGACATGGTTGATCATGGCCGTCTTTTAAATGAGCTTTATAATTTGGGAATTCGTGGCTTGTTATACAATTGGTTTGTTTCTTATTTAGGAAATCGTACCCAAAGAGTGAAAATAGGCAACAGTCTTAGTGAGACCAAAGTCATAAACTCTGGTGTACCACAAGGATCGGTTCTTGGTCCCATATTATTCCTTATCTATGTGAACTCACTATTTATTCAACCTTTTAAGGGCAAAGTCGAAGCATTTGCGGATGACCTAGGAATTCCGTATAACTCAACGGATCCTTTAAATTTGATAGCGGATCTTAACCACGATATACACATACTTCGGTCATGGTTTGCGGAACATAAACTGGTTGTCAGCAATAAAACCAAATTAATGTGCTTTAGTCCAAAACTTCAAGAAGCACAAGATCTTAATATAACTTTTCACAGTGCAATATGCAAACGTAATATCCTATATAGTAATAAGTGCTCCAACCATCGTTATGAGTGTTCTTTTCATAATAATACAGCATGTGACTCTAACTGCTTTGAAATTGAAAAAGTGAACAGTTTCAAATACCTAGGAGTCACAATTGACTGTAATCTGAACTGGAATGAGCAAATCGCAACTCTAAGAAAATACTTACTTTCAACCAATCGTATACTTTACCGTTTCAGAAAATACGTTCCAAACCATGCACTGAAAACATTTTATTATGGTATATTTCATTCAAAATTAGAATATGGAATAAATTGTTGGGGTGGTGCTCACTCCAATAAAATAAATCAATTAACTGTACTGCAAAAATGTGCGGTAAGAAAAATTTTTAGTTGTCCACGTCGGACTCACTCCTTTGACTTATTTAGAAGATCAAATATATTCCCAGTTCGGCATTTGTTCTATTACAAGATTTTAAAAATTTTTTACATGAGAGGTGGCTATTTGCAAAATCCAAGTCGAGGTATGTACAGCCTGCGTAGTAACAATAGCACTTTTGTTTCTTTGCCAGTTTTTCGAACAACATTGTTTAAAAATTCCTACACTGTCTTATCCTGCAAACTTTTTAATTCCCTTCCAGAAAACATACGACACATTAGATCCAGATCTGTGTTTTTAAAAAAAATAAAAACTTGGCTTCTTGAGTTTGATACCAACCAGATAGAAATTTTGATGCACTACGTTGTATAATATAGTTTTTACTTTTATATAAGTGTAACAATTTAGGGTTTCACTGTTTATTAGGAACCGTTGGGTTTATGCAAGGTGATGGTTACTTACTTCAGGCTTACATACAATTACCGAAAAACGACCGCCGCGATTAAGAGCTAAAACTGAAGTGATTTATTACGAGTTAATGTATGTACAAGTTCATGTATGTAAATCCATATATACACAGAGTCGTAATTCATTGGACTAAAATAGGTTACTTAAAATAGTATTGAAATGCAGTATGTAATATATAACACTACTCCACCCTTCATTTAAGAACATGAATTGTGAAATTGTTAAAATTCAAAAAATGCGTAAATTATACAAACGTGATGAAATTTAATACGAATTAGTTTCGAAAATCCGGAGCGTTATATCGACGAACTTCTTGACGAACACGCGAACTTTTGCGTTGTTGCGCCTCTTCGGTTGGTGTAAGATTTGGCTGCTTAATATCATTTGGTTCTTCCAATGTTGCTTGTTCTTCATGTGCCTGTGCAGACATCTCGTTGGTTGGCTGAGTTTGTATGAACTCAGGTGCTATAGGTAACGATGTTGTTTTGTTGTTATTGGTTGTGGATCTAGCCTTTAGCTGGTTAGCATGGCGTTTGATATTGCCACGTTGCGTTTTGACGATGTAAACCATTTTACCAAGTGGTCTTATGATTGAACCTTTGATCCACTTCTCCCCTCTTGCGTAGTTTCGAGCAAAAACCGGTTGGTTTACTTGGAACTTGAGTTTATGGCGTGGTTTGTCGTGGCTTAAGGTTGGCTCTAACAGTTGGGTTAGTAACGTACGAACTGGTCTACCATGTAGTAGCTCAGCGGGCGTTTTACCTTCAGCGTTTGGCATAAAACGATATGTAGAAAGATATTTGGTTACGGCTGCTTTGATTTGTAAACCGTCATCGATATTCTTTTTTACAGCTGTTTTGAAGGTTCTAACAAAACGTTCAGCTAACCCATTTGATGCGGGGTGAAACGGTGCTGTAGTTACGTGTTTTATGCCATGTTGTTTGCAATAACACTTAAACAAATCTGCTGTAAGTTGCGGACCATTATCGCTGACAAGCGTGTGCGGGATACCTTCGATTGCGAAAATTGAATTCAAGGCCGATATTGTATCAGCTGTTGTAGTGGACGATAATTGTATGATGAAGGGGAATTGCGAGTACGCGTCAACGCAAATTAGCCACATTGAATTAAAAACAGGACCAGCAAAATCAATGTGGATGCGTTCCCAAGGATTTTTTACCTCAGGCCAACTGTTATATTCTATTACAGGTGCGGGGTTTGCGAGTTTGCACACATCACAATTCTCCGTTAGCTTTACGATGTCTTTGTCTATGTTGGCCCACTAGACGTGCTGTCTAGCCAGCTGCTTCATCTTAGAAACCCCCCAGTGTCCGTCATGCAAAATGTTTAAGATCTTAGCTCTCAAAGAAAGCGGTATGACGACACGGGTATACTCGGTTTGAAGGCATAATAAGCTGTTTTGCACAACTAAGGCGTAGCGATGGTTAAAAAATGAACGCAAGTCTTCATTTTGGGGACTAAGCTTTTCTGGCCAGCCCTTTTGTACAAAATTTTTAACTCTTTTTAAAACAGTGTCCTTTCTGGCGTGGGATAAAATTATTGTGGCATCGATTGGCGTGTTTAACGCTTCTATTGTATAGCATGCTTCTTCGCTGTCGAAATTTTTGTCGGTCCCAACAGGTAACCGTGATAAAGCATCAGCATTACTATGATCAGTAGTTTTACGATATTTTACCTCATATTGGTACCCCATGAGCGTTATGGCCCAGCGTTGTAGGCGATGTGACGTCATCGAAGGCAGTTGGCTATTTGGGTTGAAAATACTGACAAGCGGCTTATGATCGGTAAGCAAAGTAAATTTTCTTCCATAGAGATATTGATGGAATCGCTTGATTCCAAAAACAATTGACAGTGCCTCTTTTTCTATCTGGCTATAACGAATTTGATGTTTGTCAAGAGTTTTTGATGCAAAGGTTATAGGACGCTCAGTTCCGTCCGCATATGTATGTGAAATTACAGCACCAATACCATATGATGAAGCATCAGTTGCTAAAATCAAGGGTAACTTTTCATCATAATGTGCCAACTGTGTAGCGTTCAGAATGTGCTTTTTTAATAAATTAAATGATCTGTTTTGTTCAGGCCCCCAAGTGAACTTAATATTTTTACGGCGCAATAAATTAAGTGGGGCTGATAACTGGGAATAGTTAGGTATAAAATTATAATAGTAGTTTACCTTACCCATAAATGCTTCAAGTTGCTTCAGGTTCTTTGGCGGTTGTAGATCTTTGACCGCTTTCAGACCGGCTTCATCAGGCAAAACACCTTCTGCGCTTATTTGACGCCCAAGATACTCTATTTTATCTTCGAGGAAAGAACACTTTTGCCGTTTGCATTTGATGCCATTTGCTTGTAGAATTTGTAGAACTTGTTCAAGGCGTTTTAAATGTTCAGAAACAGTAGGTGCAGTGATGATAATGTCATCAAGGTAGTTTCCGCACCCTTCTACCTCTTGTAAAAGTTGTTCGAGATATTTTTGGAATATTGCTGGAGCACTGGCTATTCCATACGGAAGGCGTTGGTACTGGAATAGTCCAAGCGGTGTATTAACTACCATGACCGTTTTTGTGTCGTCATCGAGTTCCATTTGTAGGTAAGCATCTTTAAGGTCGATTTGTTGACCGCAGCGTATCATTTGTAATAACGTTTCTCGTGTAGGCAATGGGTATTGTTCTATGTCGATTTGCGAATTTATAGCTAATTTAAAATCACCGCAAATTCTAATTGAACCGTCTGGTTTCGGTGCTAAAACGATAGGTGAAGCCAATTGCGAAAATTTAACTGGCTTCCAAATACCGGCGCTTGTGAGTCGTTCGGCCTCTTTTTTAAAATGTGGAATTTGCGAAAAGGGAATCTGGCGGCTTTTCAAAAATTTAGGGTGTGCGCTTTCTTTTAAATAAACACTGGCTTTGAAATTTCGGATGGTCCCGATTGCTGGTTCAAAAACTTCACTATATTTTGTTAATAAATCGTTAATTTCGTCAGCCTGAACTGCACTAATTTTTAAAATTTGTTGAATCTCATATCCAAACTCTTTGAACAAATCAAAACCAAAAAGATTATTGCTATTCTCGACATCAACAACTACAATTGTTACTTTTTTCTCTTTTTCGCCACACTTTACATCTACATATAATTCTCCAATCACTGGAATTCATTTTTTACCGAATCCGAATAAAGTACGTGTACACTTTTGTAATTTTGGAGAATATAATTGTTTATAAGTGTTTTTGTTCATAATTGAAATAGACGCACCGGAGTCCATTTGAAAAGCGATAGTTTTGCCAAGAATTTGTAAATCTATGTAATTTTTATTATCTTTTGTTTTCACAACACCCGTAACACTGTATATTGACTCAATCATGCCAATATTTTGACTTTTATTCTGTACTTCTTTATTTCTATTTGTACCTTTATTTTGAGTGGAAACTTTTTCTTTTTTGTTTTGCTTTGCCACATATACGGGCGCTATGTGTCCCTTTTTGCCACACTTTCGGCATATATAAGTTCTAAATTTGCATTTGTCACGTTGATGAGAAACTCCACAGCCTGAGCACGACTTCCATTTGGAAGTTTGAGTATTATCTTTGTTGTTCGCTTGTGATGATTTTCCATTGGAGCGAACAGAATTGATTGTGGTATTATTTTCGGCAGTATCACTGAGTGCCTTTTGCGTTTGAGCTTTTTCTTTTATTGTTGCTACTGTTTTAATTGTAGCTTCGTACAACTCTGCTATAAGCAAGACGTCGGCAAGTGAAGGCTATAATTTTTGTAGAGCAGCGGAGCGCACTGCCTCGTGTGGGGTGTATGTAATTACTTGGTCGCGAATCATGTCGTCAACAAAACTATGAGAACAATTCTCAGCAGAGCAAACAAAATTACACTCTCTTGCTAATCCCCGTAGATCAGCAATCCTCTCTCTGTATGTTTGGCCTGGCTTCATTTCTGCCTTGCGGAATTCGTAACGCGATGCTAATACATGCCTTTTTGATTGGAAATGTTCTGTTAACTTTGTGGTCAACGACTGAAATGATTGTTCTTGAACTTTCTGACTACCGAAAATATTTTTTATCAGCTCGTAATTTT
Organism: Eurosta solidaginis; assembly: GCF_040869045.1. Lineage (NCBI taxonomy): Eukaryota > Metazoa > Arthropoda > Insecta > Diptera > Tephritidae > Eurosta > Eurosta solidaginis. Next base: position 17,853,377 of record NC_090319.1, read on the forward strand.
CTATACCTATCCACGACAACAAAAAAGATTTTTGCTTTTCCACTGATGTTACACTGTATGCTAAAAAATGTTGGTTTAGCTGTTCTAAGTAAGATTCCCATGTTTGTATGTCTTTATTGAAATTGTGAAATGATGGGACACTGCCATCGGAGGTTTGTGTAGGCAAACCGCTGCTGAGAATCGACTGCATCCATTCTTGTTGTTGTAGAATTAACTTTTTTGCGAATTCTTGTTGCTCTTTTAGCAATTTTTCCACTAATTTACTGTCTTCCGGCATAATTTTGCATGTATTTAATAATAAATTATTTGAAAACTAGTATTGTTTTGCACTATTCAGGCGCACAATAATTTTATTTTACGGATAGCGAGTGAACGCGATTTTCCGAATTGGCCTCGTCGCCAGATGTAACAATTTAGGGTTTCACTGTTTATTAGGAACCGTTGGGTTTATGCAATGTGATGGTTACTTACTTCAGGCTTACATACAACTACCGAAAAACGACCGCCGCGATTAAGAGCTAAAACTGAAGTGATTTATTACGAGTTAATGTATGTACAAGTTCATGTATGTAAATCCATATATACACAGAGTCGTAATTCATTGGACTGAAATGGGTTACTTAAAATAGTATTGAAATGCAGTATGTAATATATAACAATAAGCATTGTATAGTTTTGAATTTTGTTTTTTCTGTTTTATTATGAGTATTTCTGTAAACTTAGCTTTTATCTTCTTTCTTCAAACTGCTTCATGACTTAATTTAGTCAATTTATTTTTGAAATATTTTATTCTCATTTTAAATAATTTTTTTTATATATATCTTGTATTTTTTTTTCTTCACCCCACTATTACTATTTATACAATTGAATTTGTTAAAACATGATGTGACATACAACACTATTTTTATTATATAAAATAAAGATGTCACTAACTATTCTCTAAGTAAGGATATTGTAGACATGTAAAATTAAGCTATCGAATATGTACATACACTTATGAGAATAATGAAATAAATAATAATCTAATCTAATGTATTGTAATTTTCAATCAATCTCGGTAAGACTTTCATTACACATTCATCACGACTTTCTATGTTGTCGTCAGCAATTTCCCCACACAACGTCTTTTGAATAACGCCATGCCGATTTTTGAGCTAGTCTAACCAACCTGTACTTGCCTCAAACTCGTAGTGTCCTAGTGCTTCAGAAAAATCTCTGGCCTTTGGCTTCAATAATGTTCAAAATAAAGGAATATTCCTACCAAGTGCAACGATTAACCATTTCAGGATTGCTTCGTCAATATTCTCAAAATGGCAAGGTCGAAGTTTTTTGCGTTTGGTATTTACTGCTAAATCCTCCGAATTTTTTAAAATCACTTCATTATTCTTTAAAATATTTGATAAAATGCTGGGAAGAACTTCGAATTGATTAGCAATATCCTTTTTTTGACCTCCCTTTATCAACTTTGTTTATGATTAATAACTTTTTTTCAAGCGAAATGCTGCTTCGATGCGTTATTTTAACTTCAATCACTGATTAAAACTACAATAGCTGAGCTCTTTCTGTTTTAATTTTGGTATTCCCCTTATTACAGTTTATCCATAATTCTGGGAATACCCAGTTACATGTAATTTATTGTAATAGAAAACTTATTTGAAACAAGTAAGGAAGGTTAAGTTCGGGTGTAACCGAACATTACATACTCAGTTGAGAGCTATGGTGACAACATAAGGGAAAATAACCATGTAGGAAAATGAACCGAGGGAAAACCTGGAATATGTTTGTATGACATGTGTATCAAATGAAAGGCATTAAAGAGTATTTTATGAGGGAGTGGCCCATAGTTCTATAGGTGGACGCCATTTAGGGATATAGCCATAAAGGTGGATCAGGGTTGACTCTAGAATGCGTTTGTACGATATGGGTATCAAATGAAAGGTGTTAATGAGTATTTTAAAAGGGAGTAATCCTTAGTTCCATAGGTGGACGCCGTTTCGAGATATCGCCACAAAGGTGGACCAGGGGTGACTCTAGAATGTGTTTGTACGATATGGGTATCAAATTATAGGTATTAATGAGGGTTTTAAAAGGGAGTGGTGGTTGTTGTATAGGTGGTCGCCTTTTCGAGATATCGCCATAAAGGTGGACCAGGGGTGACTCTAGAATGCGTTTGTACGATATGGGTATCAAATGAAAGGTGTTAATGAGTATTTTAAAAGGGAGTAATCCTTAGTTCCATAGGTGGACGCCGTTTCGAGATATCGCCATAAAGGTGGACCAGGGGTGACCCTAGAATTTGTTTGTTCAATACGGGCATCAAACGAATGGTGTTAATGAGTATTTTAAAAGGGAGTGGGCCTTAGTTCTATAGGTGGATGCCGTTTCAAAATATCGCCATAAAGGTGGACCAGGGGTGACTCTAGAATGTGTTTGTACAATATGGGTATCAAATTAAAGGTATTAATGAGGGTTTTAAAAGGGAGTGGCGGTTGTTGTATAGGTGGTCGCCTTTTCGAGATATCGCCATAAAGGTGGACCAGGGGTGACTCTAGAATGCGTTTGTACGATATGGGTATCAAATGAAAGGTGTTAATGAGTATTGTAAAAGGGAGTAATCCTTAGTTCCATAGGTGGACGCCGTTTCGAGATATCGCCATAAAGGTGGACCAGGGGTGACCCTAGAATTTGTTTGTACAATATGGGTATCAAAAGAAAGGTGTTAATGAGTATTTTAAAAGGGAGTGGGCCTTAGTTCTATAGGTGTACGCCTTTTCGAGGTATCGCAATAAAGGTGAACCAGGGGTGACTCTAGACTTTGTTTGTACGATATGGGTATCAAATGAGAGGTGTTAATGAGTATTTTTAAAAGGGAGTGGGCCTTCGTTCTATAGGTGTTCGCCTTTTCGAGATATCGCCATAACGGTGGACCAGGGGTTACTTTAGAATATGTTTGTACGATATGGGTATCAAATGAAAGGTTTTAATGAGTATTTTAAAAGGGCGTGGGACTTAGTTCTATAGGTGGACTCCTTTTCGAGATATCGCCATAAAGGTGGACCAGGGGTAACTCTAGAATAAGTTTGTACGATATGGGTATCAAATTAAAGGTATTAATGAGGGTTTTAAAAGTGAGTGGTGGTAGTTGTATATGTGAAGGCATTTTCCAGATATCGACCAAAATGTGGACCAGGGTGACCCAGAACATCATCTGTTGGATACCGCTAATTTATTTATATATGTAGTACCTGCCAAGATTTTAAGGGTTTTTTATTTCGCCCTGCAGAACGTTTTTAATTTTCTTCTACTTAATATGGTAGGTGTCACAACCATTTTATAAAGTTTTTTCTAAAGTTATATTTCGCGTCAATAAAACAATCCAATTACCTTACCATGTTTCATCCCTTTTTTCGTATTTGGTATAGAATTATGGCATTTTTTTCATTTTTCGTAATTTTCGATATCGAAAAAGTGGCCGTGGTCATAGTCGAATTTCGTTCATTTTTCATACCAAGATAAAGTGAGTTCCAGTAAGCACGTGAACTAAGTTCATTAAAGATATGCCGATTTTTGCTCAAGTTATCGTGTTAACGGCCATGCGGAAGGACAGACGGACGACTGTGTATAAAAACTGGGCGTGGCATCAACCGATTTCGCCCGTTTTCACAGAAAACAGTTAACGTTATAAAATCTATGCCCCTACCAAATTTCAAAAGGATTGGTTAGTTTTTGTTCGAATTATGGCGTTAAAGGTATCCTAGACAAATTAAACGAAAAAGGGCGGAGCCACGCCCATTTTGAAATTTTCTTTTATTTTTGTATTTTGTTGCACCATATCATTACTGGAGTAGAATGTTGACATAATTTACTTATATACTGTAAAGATATTAAATTTTTTGTTAAAATTTTACTTTAAAAAATTTTTTTTTTTAAAAGTAGGCGTGGTCCTTCTCCGATTTTGCTAATTTTTATTGAGGGTACATATAGTAATAGCAGTAACGTTCCTGCCAAAGTTCATCATGATATCTTCAACGATTGCCAAATTACAGCTTGCAAAACTTCTAAATTACCTTCTTTTAAAAGTGGGCGGTGCCACGCCCATTGTCCAAAATTTTACTAATTTTCTATTCTGCGTCACAAGTTCAACTCATCTACCAAATTTTGTCGCTTTATTGATGAAATTTAATACGAAATCCGGAGCGTTATATCGACGAACTTCTTGACGAACACGCGAACTTTTTCGTTGTTGCGCCTCTTCGGTTGGTGTAAGATTTGGCTGCTTAATATCATTTGGTTCTTCCAATGTTGCTTGTTCTTCATGTGCCTGTGCAGATATCTCGTTGGTTGGCTGAGTTTGTATGAACTCAGGTGCTATAGGTAACGATGTTGTTTTGTTGTTATTGGTTGTGGATCTAGCCTTTAGCTGGTTAGCATGGCGTTTGATATTGTCACGTTGCGTTTTGACGATGTAAACCATTTTACCAAGTGGTCTTATGATTGAACCTTTGATCCACTTCTCCCCTCTTGCGTAGTTTCGAGCAAAAACCGGCTGGTTTACTTGGAACTTGAGTTTATGGCGTGGTTTGTCGTGGCTTAAGGTTGGCTCTAACAGTTGGGTTAGTAACGTACGAACTGGTCTACCATGTAGTAGCTCAGCGGGCGTTTTACCTTCAGCGTTTGGCATAAAACGATATGTAGAAAGATATTTGGTTACGGCTGCTTTGATTTGTAAACCGTCATCGATGTTCTTTTTTACAGCTGTTTTGAAGGTTCTAACAAAACGTTCATCTAACCCATTTGATGCGGGGTGAAACGGTGCTGTAGTTACGTGTTTGATGCCATGTTGTTTGCAATAACACTTAAACAAATCTGCTGTAAGTTGCGGACCATTATCGCTGACAAGCGTGTGCGGGATACCTTCGATTGCGAAAATTGAATTCAAGGCCGATATTGTATCAGCTGTTGTAGTGGACGATAATTGTATGATGAAGGGGAATTGCGAGTACGCGTCAACGCAAATTAGCCACATTGAATTAAAAACAGGACCAGCAAAATCAATGTGGATGCGTTCCCAAGGATTTTTTACCTCAGGCCAACTGTTATATTCTATTACAGGTGCGGGGTTTGCGAGTTTGCACACATCACAATTCTCCGTTAGCTTTACGATGTCTTTGTCTATGTTGGCCCACTAGACGTGCTGTCTAGCCAGCTGCTTCATCTTAGAAACCCCCCAGTGTCCGTCATGCAAAATGTTTAAGATCTTAGCTCTCAAAGAAAGCGGTATGACGACACGGGTATACTCGGTTTGAAGGCATAATAAGCTGTTTTGCACAACTAAGGCGTAGCGATGGTTAAAAAATGAACGCAAGTCTTCATTTTGGGGACTAAGCTTTTCTGGCCAGCCCTTTTGTACAAAATTTTTAACTCTTTTTAAAACAGTGTCCTTTCTGGCGTGGGATAAAATTATTGTGGCATCGATTGGCGTGTTTAACGCTTCTATTGTATAGCATGCTTCTTCGCTGTCGAAATTTTTGTCGGTCCCAACAGGTAACCGTGATAAAGCATCAGCATTACTATGATCAGTAGTTTTACGATATTTTACCTCATATTGGTACCCCATGAGCGTTATGGCCCAGCGTTGTAGGCGATGTGACGTCATCGAAGGCAGTTGGCTATTTGGGTTGAAAATACTGACAAGCGGCTTATGATCGGTAAGCAAAGTAAATTTTCTTCCATAGAGATATTGATGGAATCGCTTGATTCCAAAAACAATTGACAGTGCCTCTTTTTCTATCTGGCTATAACGAATTTGATGTTTGTCAAGAGTTTTTGATGCAAAGGTTATAGGACGCTCAGTTCCGTCCGCATATGTATGTGAAATTACAGCACCAATACCATATGATGAAGCATCAGTTGCTAAAATCAAGGGTAACTTTTCATCATAATGTGCCAACTGTGTAGCGTTCAGAATGTGCTTTTTTAATAAATTAAATGATCTGTTTTGTTCAGGCCCCCAAGTGAACTTAATATTTTTACGGCGCAATAAATTAAGTGGGGCTGATAACTGGGAATAGTTAGGTATAAAATTATAATAGTAGTTTACCTTACCCATAAATGCTTCAAGTTGCTTCAGGTTCTTTGGCGGTTGTAGATCTTTGACCGCTTTCAGACCGGCTTCATCAGGCAAAACACCTTCTGCGCTTATTTGACGCCCAAGATACTCTATTTTATCTTCGAGGAAAGAACACTTTTGCCGTTTGCATTTGATGCCATTTGCTTGTAGAATTTGTAGAACTTGTTCAAGGCGTTTTAAATGTTCAGAAACAGTAGGTGCAGTGATGATAATGTCATCAAGGTAGTTTCCGCACCCTTCTACCTCTTGTAAAAGTTGTTCGAGATATTTTTGGAATATTGCTGGAGCACTGGCTATTCCATACGGAAGGCGTTGGTACTGGAATAGTCCAAGCGCTGTATTAACTACCATGATCGTTTTTGTGTCGTCATCGAGTTCCATTTGTAGGTAAGCATCTTTAAGGTCGATTTTTGTAAATTGTTGACCGCAGCGTATCATTTGTAATAACGTTTCTCGTGTAGGCAATGGGTATTGTTCTATGTCGATTTTCGAATTTATAGCTAATTTAAAATCACCGCAAATTCTAATTGAACCGTCTGGTTTCGGTGCTAAAACGATAGGTGAAGCCAATTGCGAAAATTTAACTGGCTTCCAAATACCGGCGTTTGTGAGTCGTTCGGCCTCTTTTTTAAAATGTGGAATTTGCGAAAAGGGAATCTGGCGGCTTTTCAAAAATTTAGGGTGTGCGCTTTCTTTTAAATAAACACTGGCTTTGAAATTTCGGATGGTCCCGATTGCTGGTTCAAAAACTTCACTATATTTTGTTAATAAATCGTTAATTTCGTCAGCCTGAACTGCACTAATTTTTAAAATTTGTTGAATTTCATATCCAAACTCTTTGAACAAATCAAAACCAAAAAGATTATTGCTATTCTCGACATCAACAACTACAATTGTTACTTTTTTCTCTTTTTCGCCACACTTTACGTCTACATATAATTCTCCAATCACTGGAATTCGTTTTTGACCGAATCCGAATAAAGTACGTGTACACTTTTGTAATTTTGGAGAATATAATTGTTTATAAGTGTTTTTGTTCATAATTGAAATAGACGCACCAGAGTCCATTTGAAAAGCGATAGTTTTGCCAAGAATTTGTAAATATATGTAATTTTTATTATCTTTTGTTTTCAGAACACCCGTAACACTGTATATTGACTCAATCATGCCAATATTTTGACTTTTATTCTGTACTTCTTTATTTCTATTTGTACCTTTATTTTGAGTGGAAACTTTTTCTTTTTTGTTTTGCTTTGCCATACATACGGGCGCTATGTGTCCCTTTTTGCCACACTTTCGGCATATATAAGTTCTAAATTTGCATTTGTCACGTTGATGAGAAACTCCACAGCCTGAGCACGACTTCCATTTGGAAGTTTGAGTATTATCTTTGTTGTTCGCTTGTGATGATTTTCCATTGGAGCGAACAGAATTGATTGTGGTATTATTTTCGGCAGTATCACTGAGTGCCTTTTGCGTTTGAGCTTTTTCTTTTATTGTTGCTACTGTTTTAATTGTAGCTTCGTACGACTCTGCTATAAGCAAGACGTCGGCAAGTGAAGGCTGTAATTTTTGTAGAGCAGCGGAGCGCACTGCGTCGTGTGGGGTGTATGTAATTACTTGGTCGCGAATCATGTCGTCAACAAAACTATGAGAACAATTCTCAGCAGAGCAAACAAAATTACACTCTCTTGCTAATCCCCGTAGATCAGCAATCCACTCTCTGTATGTTTGGCCTGGCTTCATTTCTGCCTTGCGGAATTCGTAACGCGATGCTAATACATGCCTTTTTGATTGGAAATGTTCCGTTAACTTTGTGGTCAACGACTGAAATGATTGTTCTTGAACTTTCTGACTACCGAAAATATTTTTTATCAGCTCGTAATTTTCTATACCTATCCACGACAACAAAAAAGATTTTTGCTTTTCCACTGATGTTACACTGTATGCTAAAAAATGTTGGTTTAGCTGTTCTAAGTAAGATTCCCATGTTTGTATGTCTTTATTGAAATTGTGAAATGATGGGACACTGCCATCGGAGGTTTGTGTAGGCAAACCGCTGCTGAGAATCGACTGCATCCATTCTTGTTGTTGTAGAATTAACTTTTTTGCGAATTATTGTTGCTCTTTTAGCAATTTTTCCACTAATTTACTGTCTTCCGGCATAATTTTGCATGTATTTAATAATAAATTATTTGAAAACTAGTATTGTTTTGCACTATTCAGGCGCACAATAATTTTATTTTACGGATAGCGAGTGAACGCGATTTTCCGAATTGGCCTCGTCGCCAGATGTAACAATTTAGGGTTTCACTGTTTATTAGGAACCGTTGGGTTTATGCAAGGTGATGGTTACTTACTTCAGGCTTACATACAACTACCGAAAAACGACCGCCGCGATTAAGAGCTAAAACTGAAGTGATTTATTACGAGTTAATGTATGTACAAGTTCATGTATGTAAATCCATATATACACAGAGTCGTAATTCATTGGACTAAAATAGGTTACTTAAAATAGTATTGAAATGCAATATGTAATATATAACAATAAGCATTGTATAGTTTTGAATTTTGTTTTTTCTGTTTTATTATGAGTATTTCTGTAAACTTAGCTTTTATCTTCTTTCTTCAAACTGCTTCATGACTTAATTTAGTCAATTTATTTTTGAAATATTTTATTCTCATTTTAAATAATTTTTTTTATATATATCTTGTATTTTTTTTTCTTCACCCCACTACTACTATTTATACAATTGAATTTGTTAAAACATGATGTGACATACAACACTATTTTTATTATATAAAATAAAGATGTCACTAACTATTCTCTAAGTAAGGATATTGTAGACATGTAAAATTAAGCTATCGAATATGTACATACACTTATGAGAATAATGAAATAAATAATAATCTAATCTAATGTATTGTAATTTTCAATCAATCTCGGTAAGACTTTCATTACACATTCATCACGACTTTCTATGTTGTCGTCAGCAATTTCCCCACACAACGTCTTTTGGATAACGCCATGCCGATTTTTGAGCTAGTCTAACCAACCTGTACTTGCCTCAAACTCGTAGTGTCCTAGTGCTTCAGAAAAATCTCTGGCCTTTGGCTTCAATAATGTTCAAAATAAAGGAATATTCCTACCAAGTGCAACGACTAACCATTTCAGGATTGCTTCGTCAATATTCTCAAAATGGCAAGGTCGAAGTTTTTTGCGTTTGGTATTTACTGCTAAATCCTCCGAATTTTTTAAAATCACTTCATTATTCTTTAAAATATTTGATAAAATGCTGGGAAGAACTTCGAATTGATTAGCAATATCCTTTTTTTGACCTCCCTTTATCAACTTTGTTTATGATTAATAACTTTTTTTCAAGCGAAATGCTGCTTCGATGCGTTATTTTAACTTCAATCACTGATTAAAACTACAATAGCTGAGCTCTTTCTGTTTTAATTTTGGTATTCCCCTTATTACAGTTTATCCATAATTCTGGGAATACCCAGTTACATGTAATTTATTGTAATAGAAAACTTATTTGAAACAAGTAAGGAAAGTTAAGTTCGGGTGTAACCGAACATTACATACTCAGTTGAGAGCTATGGTGACAACATAAGGGAAAATAACCATGTAGGAAAATGAACCGAGGGAAAACCTGGAATATGTTTGTATGACATGTGTATCAAATGAAAGGCATTAAAGAGTATTTTATGAGGGAGTGGCCCATAGTTCTATAGGTGGACGCCATTTAGGGATATAGCCATAAAGGTGGATCAGGGTTGACTCTAGAATGCGTTTGTACGATATGGGTATCAAATGAAAGGTGTTAATGAGTATTTTAAAAGGGAGTAATCCTTAGTTCCATAGGTGGACGCCGTTTCGAGATATCGCCACAAAGGTGGACCAGGGGTGACTCTAGAATGTGTTTGTACGATATGGGTATCAAATTATAGGTATTAATGAGGGTTTTAAAAGGGAGTGGTGGTTGTTGTATAGGTGGTCGCCTTTTCGAGATATCGCCATAAAGGTGGACCAGGGGTGACTCTAGAATGCGTTTGTACGATATGGGTATCAAATGAAAGGTGTTAATGAGTATTTTAAAAGGGAGTAATCCTTAGTTCCATAGGTGGACGTCGTTTCGAGATATCGCCATAAAGGTGGACCAGGGGTGACCCTAGAATTTGTTTGTTCAATACGGGCATCAAACGAATGGTGTTAATGAGTATTTTAAAAGGGAGTGGGCCTTAGTTCTATAGGTGGATGCCGTTTCAAAATATCGCCATAAAGGTGGACCAGGGGTGACTCTAGAATGTGTTTGTACAATATGGGTATCAAATTAAAGGTATTAATGAGGGTTTTAAAAGGGAGTGGCGGTTGTTGTATAGGTGGTCGCCTTTTCGAGATATCGCCATAAAGGTGGACCAGGGGTGACTCTAGAATGCGTTTGTACGATATGGGTATCAAATGAAAGGTGTTAATGAGTATTGTAAAAGGGAGTAATCCTTAGTTCCATAGGTGGACGCCGTTTCGAGATATCGCCATAAAGGTGGACCAGGGGTGACCCTAGAATTTGTTTGTACAATATGGGTATCAAAAGAAAGGTGTTAATGAGTATTTTAAAAGGGAGTGGGCCTTAGTTCTATAGGTGTACGCCTTTTCGAGGTATCGCAATAAAGGTGAACCAGGGGTGACTCTAGACTTTGTTTGTACGATATGGGTATCAAATGAGAGGTGTTAATGAGTATTTTTAAAAGGGAGTGGGCCTTCGTTCTATAGGTGTTCGCCTTTTCGAGATATCGCCATAACGGTGGACCAGGGGTTACTTTAGAATATGTTTGTACGATATGGGTATCAAATGAAAGGTTTTAATGAGCATTTTAAAAGGGCGTGGGACTTAGTTCTATAGGTGGACGCCTTTTCGAGATATCGCCATAAAGGTGGACCAGGGGTAACTCTAGAATAAGTTTGTACGATATGGGTATCAAATTAAAGGTATTAATGAGGGTTTTAAAAGTGAGTGGTGGTAGTTGTATATGTGAAGGCATTTTCCAGATATCGACCAAAATGTGGACCAGGGTGACCCAGAACATCATCTGTTGGATACCGCTAATTTATTTATATATGTAGTACCTGCCAAGATTTTAAGGGTTTTTTATTTCGCCCTGCAGAACGTTTTTAATTTTCTTCTACTTAATATGGTAGGTGTCACAACCATTTTATAAAGTTTTTTCTAAAGTTATATTTCGCGTCAATAAAACAATCCAATTACCTTACCATGTTTCATCCCTTTTTTCGTATTTGGTATAGAATTATGGCATTTTTTTCATTTTTCGTAATTTTCGATATCGAAAAAGTGGCCGTGGTCATAGTCGAATTTCGTTCATTTTTCATACCAAGATAAAGTGAGTTCCAGTAAGCACGTGAACTAAGTTCATTAAAGATATGCCGATTTTTGCTCAAGTTATCGTGTTAACGGCCATGCGGAAGAACAGACGGACGACTGTGTATAAAAACTGGGCGTGGCATCAACCGATTTCGCCCATTTTCACAGACAACAGTTAACGTTATAAAATCTATGCCCCTACCAAATTTCAAAAGGATTGGTTAGTTTTTGTTCGAATTATGGCGTTAAAGGTATCCTAGACAAATTAAACGAAAAAGGGCGGAGCCACGCCCATTTTGAAATTTTCTTTTATTTTTGTATTTTGTTGCACCATATCATTACTGGAGTAGAATGTTGACATAATTTACTTATATACTGTAAAGATATTAAATTTTTTGTTAAAATTTTACTTTAAAAAAATTTTTTTTTTAAAAGTAGGCGTGGTCCTTCTCCGATTTTGCTAATTTTTATTGAGGGTACATATAGTAATAGCAGTAACGTTCCTGCCAAAGTTCATCATGATATCTTCAACGATTGCCAAATTACAGCTTGCAAAACTTCTAAATTACCTTCTTTTAAAAGTGGGCGGTGCCACGCCCATTGTCCAAAATTTTACTAATTTTCTATTCTGCGTCACAAGTTCAACTCATCTACCAAATTTCGTCGCTTTATTGATGAAATTTAATACGAAATCCGGAGCGTTATATCGACGAACTTCTTGACGAACACGCGAACTTTTGCGTTGTTGCGCCTCTTCGGTTGGTGTAAGATTTGGCTGCTTAATATCATTTGGTTCTTCCAATGTTGCTTGTTCTTCATGTGCCTGTGCAGATATCTCGTTGGTTGGCTGAGTTTGTATGAACTCAGGTGCTATAGGTAACGATGTTGTTTTGTTGTTATTGGTTGTGGATCTAGCCTTTAGCTGGTTAGCATGGCGTTTGATATTGTCACGTTGCGTTTTGACGATGTAAACCATTTTACCAAGTGGTCTTATGATTGAACCTTTGATCCACTTCTCCCCTCTTGCGTAGTTTCGAGCAAAAACCGGCTGTTTTACTTGGAACTTGAGTTTATGGCGTGGTTTGTCGTGGCTTAAGGTTGGCTCTAACAGTTGGGTTAGTAACGTACGAACTGGTCTACCATGTAGTAGCTCAGCGGGCGTTTTACCTTCAGCGTTTGGCATAAAACGATATGTAGAAAGATATTTGGTTACGGCTGCTTTGATTTGTAAACCGTCATCGATGTTCTTTTTTACAGCTGTTTTGAAGGTTCTAACAAAACGTTCATCTAACCCATTTGATGCGGGGTGAAACGGTGCTGTAGTTACGTGTTTGATGCCATGTTGTTTGCAATAACACTTAAACAAATCTGCTGTAAGTTGCGGACCATTATCGCTGACAAGCGTGTGCGGGATACCTTCGATTGCGAAAATTGAATTCAAGGCCGATATTGTATCAGCTGTTGTAGTGGACGATAATTGTATGATGAAGGGGAATTGCGAGTACGCGTCAACGCAAATTAGCCACATTGAATTAAAAACAGGACCAGCAAAATCAATGTGGATGCGTTCCCAAGGATTTTTTACCTCAGGCCAACTGTTATATTCTATTACAGGTGCGGGGTTTGCGAGTTTGCACACATCACAATTCTCCGTTAGCTTTACGATGTCTTTGTCTATGTTGGCCCACTAGACGTGCTGTCTAGCCAGCTGCTTCATCTTAGAAACCCCCCAGTGTCCGTCATGCAAAATGTTTAAGATCTTAGCTCTCAAAGAAAGCGGTATGACGACACGGGTATACTCGGTTTGAAGGCATAATAAGCTGTTTTGCACAACTAAGGCGTAGCGATGGTTAAAAAATGAACGCAAGTCTTCATTTTGGGGACTAAGCTTTTCTGGCCAGCCCTTTTGTACAAAATTTTTAACTCTTTTTAAAACAGTGTCCTTTCTGGCGTGGGATAAAATTATTGTGGCATCGATTGGCGTGTTTAACGCTTCTATTGTATAGCATGCTTCTTCGCTGTCGAAATTTTTGTCGGTCCCAACAGGTAACCGTGATAAAGCATCAGCATTACTATGATCAGTAGTTTTACGATATTTTACCTCATATTGGTACCCCATGAGCGTTATGGCCCAGCGTTGTAGGCGATGTGACGTCATCGAAGGCAGTTGGCTATTTGGGTTGAAAATACTGACAAGCGGCTTATGATCGGTAAGCAAAGTAAATTTTCTTCCATAGAGATATTGATGGAATCGCTTGATTCCAAAAACAATTGACAGTGCCTCTTTTTCTATCTGGCTATAACGAATTTGATGTTTGTCAAGAGTTTTTGATGCAAAGGTTATAGGACGCTCAGTTCCGTCCGCATATGTATGTGAAATTACAGCACCAATACCATATGATGAAGCATCAGTTGCTAAAATCAAGGGTAACTTTTCATCATAATGTGCCAACTGTGTAGCGTTCAGAATGTGCTTTTTTAATAAATTAAATGATCTGTTTTGTTCAGGCCCCCAAGTGAACTTAATATTTTTACGGCGCAATAAATTAAGTGGGGCTGATAACTGGGAATAGTTAGGTATAAAATTATAATAGTAGTTTACCTTACCCATAAATGCTTCAAGTTGCTTCAGGTTCTTTGGCGGTTGTAGATCTTTGACCGCTTTCAGACCGGCTTCATCAGGCAAAACACCTTCTGCGCTTATTTGACGCCCAAGATACTCTATTTTATCTTCGAGGAAAGAACACTTTTGCCGTTTGCATTTGATGCCATTTGCTTGTAGAATTTGTAGAACTTGTTCAAGGCGTTTTAAATGTTCAGAAACAGTAGGTGCAGTGATGATAATGTCATCAAGGTAGTTTCCGCACCCTTCTACCTCTTGTAAAAGTTGTTCGAGATATTTTTGGAATATTGCTGGAGCACTGGCTATTCCATACGGAAGGCGTTGGTACTGGAATAGTCCAAGCGCTGTATTAACTACCATGATCGTTTTTGTGTCGTCATCGAGTTCCATTTGTAGGTAAGCATCTTTAAGGTCGATTTTTGTAAATTGTTGACCGCAGCGTATCATTTGTAATAACGTTTCTCGTGTAGGCAATGGGTATTGTTCTATGTCGATTTGCGAATTTATAGCTAATTTAAAATCACCGCAAATTCTAATTGAACCGTCTGGTTTCGGTGCTAAAACGATAGGTGAAGCCAATTGCGAAAATTTAACTGGCTTCCAAATACCGGCGTTTGTGAGTCGTTCGGCCTCTTTTTTAAAATGTGGAATTTGCGAAAAGGGAATCTGGCGGCTTTTCAAAAATTTAGGGTGTGCGCTTTCTTTTAAATAAACACTGGCTTTGAAATTTCGGATGGTCCCGATTGCTGGTTCAAAAACTTCACTATATTTTGTTAATAAATCGTTAATTTCGTCAGCCTGAACTGCACTAATTTTTAAAATTTGTTGAATTTCATATCCAAACTCTTTGAACAAATCAAAACCAAAAAGATTATTGCTATTCTCGACATCAACAACTACAATTGTTACTTTTTTCTCTTTTTCGCCACACTTTACGTCTACATATAATTCTCCAATCACTGGAATTCGTTTTTGACCGAATCCGAATAAAGTACGTGTACACTTTTGTAATTTTGGAGAATATAATTGTTTATAAGTGTTTTTGTTCATAATTGAAATAGACGCACCAGAGTCCATTTGAAAAGCGATAGTTTTGCCAAGAATTTGTAAATATATGTAATTTTTATTATCTTTTGTTTTCAGAACACCCGTAACACTGTATATTGACTCAATCATGCCAATATTTTGACTTTTATTCTGTACTTCTTTATTTCTATTTGTACCTTTATTTTGAGTGGAAACTTTTTCTTTTTTGTTTTGCTTTGCCATACATACGGGCGCTATGTGTCCCTTTTTGCCACACTTTCGGCATATATAAGTTCTAAATTTGCATTTGTCACGTTGATGAGAAACTCCACAGCCTGAGCACGACTTCCATTTGGAAGTTTGAGTATTATCTTTGTTGTTCGCTTGTGATGATTTTCCATTGGAGCGAACAGAATTGATTGTGGTATTATTTTCGGCAGTATCACTGAGTGCCTTTTGCGTTTGAGCTTTTTCTTTTATTGTTGCTACTGTTTTAATTGTAGCTTCGTACGACTCTGCTATAAGCAAGACGTCGGCAAGTGAAGGCTGTAATTTTTGTAGAGCAGCGGAGCGCACTGCGTCGTGTGGGGTGTATGTAATTACTTGGTCGCGAATCATGTCGTCAACAAAACTATGAGAACAATTCTCAGCAGAGCAAACAAAATTACACTCTCTTGCTAATCCCCGTAGATCAGCAATCCACTCTCTGTATGTTTGGCCTGGCTTCATTTCTGCCTTGCGGAATTCGTAACGCGATGCTAATACATGCCTTTTTGATTGGAAATGTTCCGTTAACTTTGTGGTCAACGACTGAAATGATTGTTCTTGAACTTTCTGACTACCGAAAATATTTTTTATCAGCTCGTAATTTTCTATACCTATCCACGACAACAAAAAAGATTTTTGCTTTTCCACTGATGTTACACTGTATGCTAAAAAATGTTGGTTTAGCTGTTCTAAGTAAGATTCCCATGTTTGTATGTCTTTATTGAAATTGTGAAATGATGGGACACTGCCATCGGAGGTTTGTGTAGGCAAACCGCTGCTGAGAATCGACTGCATCCATTCTTGTTGTTGTAGAATTAACTTTTTTGCGAATTATTGTTGCTCTTTTAGCAATTTTTCCACTAATTTACTGTCTTCCGGCATAATTTTGCATGTATTTAATAATAAATTATTTGAAAACTAGTATTGTTTTGCACTATTCAGGCGCACAATAATTTTATTTTACGGATAGCGAGTGAACGCGATTTTCCGAATTGGCCTCGTCGCCAGATGTAACAATTTAGGGTTTCACTGTTTATTAGGAACCGTTGGGTTTATGCAAGGTGATGGTTACTTACTTCAGGCTTACATACAACTACCGAAAAACGACCGCCGCGATTAAGAGCTAAAACTGAAGTGATTTATTACGAGTTAATGTATGTACAAGTTCATGTATGTAAATCCATATATACACAGAGTCGTAATTCATTGGACTAAAATAGGTTACTTAAAATAGTATTGAAATGCAATATGTAATATATAACAATAAGCATTGTATAGTTTTGAATTTTGTTTTTTCTGTTTTATTATGAGTATTTCTGTAAACTTAGCTTTTATCTTCTTTCTTCAAACTGCTTCATGACTTAATTTAGTCAATTTATTTTTGAAATATTTTATTCTCATTTTAAATAATTTTTTTTATATATATCTTGTATTTTTTTTTCTTCACCCCACTACTACTATTTATACAATTGAATTTGTTAAAACATGATGTGACATACAACACTATTTTTATTATATAAAATAAAGATGTCACTAACTATTCTCTAAGTAAGGATATTGTAGACATGTAAAATTAAGCTATCGAATATGTACATACACTTATGAGAATAATGAAATAAATAATAATCTAATCTAATGTATTGTAATTTTCAATCAATCTCGGTAAGACTTTCATTACACATTCATCATGACTTTCTATGTTGTCGTCAGCAATTTCCCCACACAACGTCTTTTGAATAACGCCATGCCGATTTTTGAGCTAGTCTAACCAACCTGTACTTGCCTCAAACTCGTAGTGTCCTAGTGCTTCAGAAAAATCTCTGGCCTTTGGCTTCAATAATGTTCAAAATAAAGGAATATTCCTACCAAGTGCAACGACTAACCATTTCAGGATTGCTTCGTCAATATTCTCAAAATGGCAAGGTCGAAGTTTTTTGCGTTTGGTATTTACTGCTAAATCCTCCGAATTTTTTAAAATCACTTCATTATTCTTTAAAATATTTGATAAAATGCTGGGAAGAACTTCGAATTGATTAGCAATATCCTTTTTTTGACCTCCCTTTATCAACTTTGTTTATGATTAATAACTTTTTTTCAAGCGAAATGCTGCTTCGATGCGTTATTTTAACTTCAATCACTGATTAAAACTACAATAGCTGAGCTCTTTCTGTTTTAATTTTGGTATTCCCCTTATTACAGTTTATCCATAATTCTGGGAATACCCAGTTACATGTAATTTATTGTAATAGAAAACTTATTTGAAACAAATAAGGGAAAATAACCATGTAGGAAAATGAACCGAGGGAAAACCTGGAATATGTTTGTATGACATGTGTATCAAATGAAAGGCATTAAAGAGTATTTTATGAGGGAGTGGGCCATAGTTCTATAGGTGGACGCCATTTAGGGATATAGCCATAAAGGTGGATCAGGGTTGACTCTAGAATGCGTTTGTACGATATGGGTATCAAATGAAAGGTGTTAATGAGTATTTTAAAAGGGAGTAATCCTTAGTTCCATAGGTGGACGCCGTTTCGAGATATCGCCACAAAGGTGGACCAGGGGTGACTCTAGAATGTGTTTGTACGATATGGGTATCAAATTATAGGTATTAATGAGGGTTTTAAAAGGGAGTGGTGGTTGTTGTATAGGTGGTCGCCTTTTCGAGATATCGCCATAAAGGTGGACCAGGGGTGACTCTAGAATGCGTTTGTACGATATGGGTATCAAATGAAAGGTGTTAATGAGTGTTTTAAAAGGGAGTAATCCTTAGTTCCATAGGTGGACGCCGTTTCGAGATATCGCCATAAAGGTGGACCAGGGGTGACCCTAGAATTTGTTTGTTCAATACGGGCATCAAACGAATGGTGTTAATGAGTATTTTAAAAGGGAGTGGGCCTTAGTTCTATAGGTGGATGCCGTTTCAAAATATCGCCATAAAGGTGGACCAGGGGTGACTCTAGAATGTGTTTGTACGATATGGGTATCAAATTAAAGGTATTAATGAGGGTTTTAAAAGGGAGTGGCGGTTGTTGTATAGGTGGTCGCCTTTTCGAGATATCGCCATAAAGGTGGACCAGGGGTGACTCTAGAATGCGTTTGTACGATATGGGTATCAAATGAAAGGTGTTAATGAGTATTGTAAAAGGGAGTAATCCTTAGTTCCATAGGTGGACGCCGTTTCGAGATATCGCCATAAAGGTGGACCAGGGGTGACCCTAGAATTTGTTTGTACAATATGGGTATCAAAAGAAAGGTGTTAATGAGTATTTTAAAAGGGAGTGGGCCTTAGTTCTATAGGTGTACGCCTTTTCGAGGTATCGCAATAAAGGTGGACCAGGGGTGACTCTAGACTTTGTTTGTACGATATGGGTATCAAATGAGAGGTGTTAATGAGTATTTTTAAAAGGGAGTGGGCCTTCGTTCTATAGGTGTTCGCCTTTTCGAGATATCGCCATAAAGGTGGACCAGGGGTGACTTTAGAATATGTTTGTACGATATGGGTATCAAATGAAAGGTATTAAAGAGTATTTTAAAAGGGCGTGGAGCTTAGTTCTATAGGTGGACGCCTTTTCGAGATATCGTCATAAAGGTGGGCCAGGGGTGACTCTAGAATGAGTTTGTACGATATGGGTATCAAATTAAAGGTATTAATGAGAGTTTTAAAAGTGAGTGGTGGTAGTTGTATATGTGAAGGCATTTTCCAGATATCGACCAAAATGTGGACCAGGGTGACCCAGAACATCATCTGTTGGATACCGCTAATTTATTTATATATGTAGTACCTGCCAAGATTTTAAGGGTTTTTTATTTCGCCCTGCAGAACTTTTTTAATTTTCTTCTACTTAATATGGTAGGTGTCACAACCATTTTATAAAGTTTTTTCTAAAGTTATATTTCGCGTCAATAAAACAATCCAATTACCTTACCATGTTTCATCCCTTTTTTCGTATTTGGTATAGAATTATGGCATTTTTTTCATTTTTCGTAATTTTCGATATCGAAAAAGTGGCCGTGGTCATAGTCGAATTTCGTTCATTTTTCATACCAAGATAAAGTGAGTTCCAGTAAGCACGTGAACTAAGTTCATTAAAGATATGCCGATTTTTGCTCAAGTTATCGTGTTAACGGCCATACGGAAGGACAGACGGACGACTGTGTATAAAAACTGGGCGTGGCATCAACCGATTTCGTTCATTTTCACAGAAAACAGTTAACGTTATAAAATCTATGCCCCTACCAAATTTCAAAAGGATTGGTTAGTTTTTGTTCGAATTATGGCGTTAAAGGTATCCTAGACAAATTAAATGAAAAAGGGCGGAGCCACGCCCATTTTGAAATTTTCTTTTATTTTTGTATTTTGTTGCACCATATCATTACTGGAGTAGGATGTTGACATAATTTACTTATATACTGTAAAGATATTAAATTTTTTGTTAAAATTTTACTTTAAAAAAATTTTTTTTTTAAAAGTAGGCGTGGTCCTTCTCCGATTTTGCTAATTTTTATTGAGGGTACATATAGTAATAGCAGTAACGTTCCTGCCAAAGTTCACCATGATATCTTCAACGACTGCCAAATTACGGCTTGCAAAACTTCTAAATTACCTTCTTTTAAAAGTGGGCGGTGCCACGCCCATTGTCCAAAATTTTACTAATTTTCTATTCTGCGTCATAAGTTCAACTCATCTACCAAATTTCGTCGCTTTATCTGTCTTTTGTAATGAATTATCGCACTTTTTCGATTTTTCGAAATTTTCGATATCGAAAAAGTGGGCGTGGTTATAGTCCGATATCGTTCATTTTAAATAGCGATCTGAGATGAGTGCTCAGGAATCAACATACCAAACTTCATCAAGATACCTCAAAATTTACTCAAGTTATCGTGTTAACGGGCGGACGGACGGACGGACGGACATGGCTCAATCAAATTTTTTTTCGATCCTGATTATTTTG
Organism: Eurosta solidaginis; assembly: GCF_040869045.1. NCBI lineage: Eukaryota > Metazoa > Arthropoda > Insecta > Diptera > Tephritidae > Eurosta > Eurosta solidaginis. The sequence goes on from NC_090319.1 coordinate 17,873,765, forward strand.
ATATATGGAAGTCTATATCTATCTCGATTCCTTTATATATGTACAACCGACCGTTATCCAATCAAACTTAATATACTCTGTGAGCTCTGCTCAACTGAGTATAAAAATTCCCTATATGGAGACCAAAACGTATGACGCTTGAATTTCCAGCTGTAAAATTTGTTCATTATATAGAAAATTTTCACTATATAGAAATGCATTATAAGGAGACAAAAACACCGAAAGTAGAACGATAAAGCAGTGTCTTCGAAACCACTTCATTATAAGGAGAACTTCATTATATGGAAGTTCACTGTAGAGAAGTTCGACTGTATTTACTAACAGTATAGTATAGTATTCGTCACAATATATATAAATGAATTTGTTTGCGTTAGTACGCTCAAAGCTGAAAAATGGCTATACGGATTTTAGTAACTTTTTCTCTGTTATCTTCGATCCGATTCAGGGATTATTTACGGCAAACAATTTTTTTAAAAAACCTCATTTGTAAAATATTTTAACTAATACTTGAAACGGTTTGACCGGCTTCAATAACTTTTTCGTTTCCTTATTCAAGTGTTCCTTACTAAGTGTTCATTTAAACCAAAAAAAAATTGAAACTCATCAATTTATAGATATTTTAGCTAATATATCTTATATTGCTGTTATTATTCCTGCCACTTTGGCTGCTTCTATACCTGATATTACACCACTTTCTTATATGCAACATTTCTTCATCTTATATATAACAAGTAAAAGTGTCTAAGTTCGGGTGTAACCGAACATTATATACTCAGCGTGAGCTTCAATTGTACATTTCATTTCAGATAAATTACTTTTCTACATAACACGTGGCACCGCCCGTTTAAAAAAAAAATGTCTCCCCATTTCCTCTTGCAATAAAACTTGATAGGTGAAATATCATTGATTCAAAACTATTTTTTGCTAAGTTGTAGCTTATAATTCTAGTCTACGAACCTTTTAAATTTGTTTTATATCTAAGTTGAAATATTTTCTGCTATAAGGAAAATATGTGTACATAATTTCATTACGATATGTTAATTTTTCTTCGAGTTATGTCTCCCGAAACATAGAAAATTGCTTAGTCATAAAAGGGGCGGTGCCACACCCATTTTCAAAAATTTTAGTGTTTTCCAATTTAATGTTATAATTCAATTTATAAAGTAAATTTCTATTAATACAAAGCTCTTTTTCGCAAAGAAAAAGCTTATTATTTTCGCCTACGACCCTTTTAAAAATCTTTTATATAAAAGTGGGCGTGGTTTTTAAACGATCTCGTCCATTTTTTCTAGAAATATTTCCTGCTATAGGGATATGTGTACCCAATTTTATTACGATCCGTTAATTTTCTTCGAGTTATGGCTCCCGAAACATAGAAAATTGCTTAGTCTTAAAAGGGGCAGGGCCACGCCCATTTTTTTAAATTTGAAGGTTTTCCTATTTATTGTTATAAATCCACTTGGGGAAAAATACATTGATATAAAGCTCTTTTTTGCATAGATATAGCTTATTTTATTTGTCCACCACACTTTTAAAATCTTGTATATAAAATGGGCGTGGTCCTTAACCGGTTTCATTAATTTTTATTCAAAGCATTCCTTATAGTAAAGGCAACCTCTCTGCCGAATTTTTTTACGCAAGGTTTAACGATTTTTGATTTATGATTAACAATATTTGTAAAATTGATTTTGTCACAAGTGGGCGGTGCCACGCCCATTTAAAAAAAAAATTTCAAATTTTTATCAAGAGTCTCAATATCAGTCCACATGTCAAATTTCAACATTCTAGGTATATTATTTGCTAAAAAATCAGGTTTTTTGTGTTTTCCAAAATGTTATATATATAAAAAGTGGGCGTGGTTATCATCCGATTTCGCTCATTTTCAATACCAATCTATTCTGGGTCCAGATAAGCTGGTGTACCAAAATTCAATATTTACTCAAGTTATCGTGTTAACAGACGGACGGACGGACATGGCTCAATTAAATTTTTTTTTTCGATACTAATGATTTTGATATATGGAAGTCTATATCTATCTCAATTCCTTTATACCTGTACAACCAACCGTTATGCAATCAAAGTTAATATACTCTGTGTGCAAAGCACGCTGAGTATAAAAAGGAAGCCTGAAATGTGCGCTAGTTGGTAGCCGGTGTTTGAAGAGATGCGCCGGTCGATTTGGTTCAAACTTTCACATAAGTTGCGTATACCTCACGCGGTTGGTTGCCATCGACGCACAGGGTCTCGAGATATAAGTCAAAACATGGACCCGGATACACCTAGAATGTGTTTTGACATTATGGGTATCAAATTGAAGCTGTTGATGTGTGCTTTAGTATAGAGTAATTTTTGCTGTTGATGTGTGCTTTAGTACAGAGTAATTTTTACACCGCTGGGTGACTAGGGTCTCGAGATATAGGCCAAAACGTGGACCCTGATACACCTAGAATATGTTTTTACAATATGGGTATCAAATTGAAGCTGTCGATTTGTGCTTTAGTACAGAGTAAGTTTTACACCGCTGGGTGACTAGGGTCTCGAGATATAGGCCAAAACATGGACACGGATACCCCCAGAATGTGTGTGTATTATGTATATCAAATGAAAGCTGTTGCTGAGAACTTTCGAATAATTTTCATTGTGTTATTCGATTTAGTTGCATCAACCTGGCAAAACTGATAAATATGCATGCGAAGCCGAAATAAAGACATGAGTTAATAATACCCACATTCCTATTTACATACGTCCTATTCGATTTGCCTGATATTTGGTATATAAATTTGCCTATATTAATATTTACGATGCTTTTTTTCGGGAAGTAGACCAGAGACGGAGTGGGACAGAGATTAGCACTAGGACTGGGACTCAGACGGAGACTGAGACTCGGAATGGAACTGGAACAAAATACATACCACCCTCCGAGACTGGCAATAAGGGATGAAGAATAATGAGAAGAACTTGAGAGAAGAGAAAAGAGAGAAGGAGACTGAGAAAGAGGTAGAATGAGACGAAAATGGAGATAGATGAAGCGAAAAAGACGGAGGGAGGAGTGAACAAAAATATTAGGAAAAAGTGTATAGGGGGGGGGGGGGGGGGCAGGGTTAGACGGAAAAAGCTTATTAAAATGTAGAAGAAATTTAGGGCCAAATTTAGGGCAGAACAACGTCTGCCGGGTCTGCTAGTTTCGTACGTGTTAAGAAGTGATACAAATTCAAATTTTTCGTATACAACCAATGTTGCCGTACCGAGAAACGGGCCAAAACGCTTTTGAGAGTACCAAAATAATTGTTTCCCAGTTGTAATATTAATATATATAAATCCGCAATGGACTCCTTTGCTACCTAGCCGATTTCAATCAAATCTGCACACCGTGTGGAATTTGATCCAACTTGAGAGATAGGATAGCATTCCTTTGCAGTTACTTTCCGGGAAGTGGACCAGGGCCGGATCTATTTGAACAAATGGTTCAATTCGCCTGAAATTTGGTATATAGGTAGCACTTTGCCTAGATTAGCAATCACGATACTTTTCCCCGGGAAGAGCGCCAGGGACCGACATTTTCGAACAAATTCTGCTCTTGGTTCTATTTATCTTATTTTTTATCATATAAGTAGCTTTGCCTAGATTAGTATTTATGCGAAAAGACGTAAGGGACAGAGAGCAGAGAGAAAGAGACGCCGAAAACGAGAAGGGAAGAGGGGGGAGTGAATAAAATTATAAAAAAAAGGCGGAGAGAGGACAAGGGAGAGTTAGAGGTAAACATTGCTTAAAAACTATGCAAATAGACCAAATCTAGGGCAGAGCAACGCCTGCCGGGTCTGCTAGTGTTATTTAAAATTAGATATAGAAAATTTCTGAATTTAAGCAAAAAGGGAAGTTTTTATATCCAGTATGTACTTGTACACACGTGTATTATCTTTCAAGATTGGGTATATAAACCCTGAAAGGATTGGTATTGAAAATGGTCAAAATCAGATAATCACTACGCTTCCTTTTTCGATATAGAAATTTTTGAAAAATGGAAACGGAATGCATTAAGAAATACTGGTAAAGTGATCAAACTTAGCTAGAGGACTAACGTTATTACGCAAAATATAAATTTAATAAAATTTCGGAAAATATGTGTGGCACTGCCCACATTAAGTAGAAGAAAACTAAGAAGCTTTGCAAACCATAATAATATATTTAATGCTTAACGTGGGAACCTGCCATCGTATGGCTTAACCACGGCCCTAATTGCATGATCATTGGCACAACGAAGGGTCCATTTTTTCTACCAAACGATTCAGTCAACGATAGTTGGTACCAAATTAGCTTGTATTTGGGTGTACAGTCGCAAGGTCTTACCTTGGTAAGATGCAAGATCTTTTTAAACCCTTTTCAATTTTATGGATAGTGACATCCCGTTGCACGATAACCATTTGTTTCAGTACCATTCTAAGCGTAAATAAATAAATAATATATAAAAGATTCATGCATAACTTAGAATGGGTAAAGAGGTTGTTCAGAACTTTGCGACACAGCCTTCAAAAACGAACTTATAGCAGTCGAGGCTCTGACGTCCCCAAGTTCCTCATGAAACTAGGAGGTGTGAAGCGGGATAGCCTTAAAAGTTCAAAGAGGTTTTATGAAATCGTTGCAAAGATGGGCGGGCTTGTATTACATATACATATGAATAGAAAGCGACCTAAGTAAAAATCGCAGCTAGGTGGCGCAACGATCGAGATATTCAAAAAAATCGTACTTGTGTTCCGATTTGGCTCATATTTGGAACACGTAATACATACACAAATAGAAAACCACCTATGAAAAAAATGGCCGCTAGGTGGCGCAAGTATCGAGATATTCAAAAAAATCGTAGTTGTGGTCCGATTTGGCTCATATTTGGAACATGAAATACATACATGAATAGAAAGCGACCCGTGACAAAATCGCCGCTAGGTGGCGCAAGGATCGAGATATTCAAAAAAATCGTATTTGTGGTCCGACTTGTCTCATATTTGGAACACGTAATACAAGTTAACACAGTCTAATGCCATGTAAATTGTTTAGACTACATTGTTGCATTCATTTCCGGAATTTAGCCAAATATTAATGAAAAACGATACCCGATGTTTCCACCTGTGGAGTCAATTTATAGTAAACAATTCAAACCATGGGGATCGCTGAGCCAGCATACCCGCAGGCATATACCAACACCACCGATATCAACGAATTGCCGCGGCAGCGGACAACATCATAAGCTGCAAGTGCAACAGCAGCGACGACGACGACGACGGTGATGGCTATAGCTCAGGGAAGAAATAAGTTAGGGTAGATTATTCAGTTCTAAATTAGACTCAGCAAGTAAGTAAGGGGCTGTCTTCGGCTGTGCCGAAGACTTCATACCTTTCATAAAAGTGGACCAGGGGTGACTCTAGAATGCCTTTGTGCAATATGGGTATCAAATGAAAGGTGTTAATGAGTATTTTAAAAGGGCGTGGGCCTTAGTTCTACAGGTGGACGCCTTTTCGAGATAACGCCATAAAGGTGGACCAGGGGTGACTCTAGAATTTGTTTGTACGATATGGGTATCAAACGAAAGGTGTTGATAAGTGTTTTAAAAGATAGTGGGCCTTAGTTGTATGGGTGGACGCCTTTTCGGGATACCGCCATAAACGTGGACCAGGGGTGACTCTAGAATGCGTTTGTACAATATGGGTATCAAATGAAAGGTGTTAATGAGTATTTTAAAAGGGCGTGGGCCTTATTTCTATAGGTGGACGCCTTTTCGAGATATCGCCATAAAGGTGGACCAGGGGTGACTCTAGAATTTGTTTGTACGATATGGGTATCAAATGAAAGGTGTTAATGAGTATTTTAAAAGGGTGTGGGCCTTAGTTCTATAGGTGAACGCCTTTTCGAGATATCGCCATAAAGGTGGACCAGGGGTGACTCTGGAATTTGTTTGTACTATATGGGTATCAAATGAAAGGTGTTAATGAGTATTTTAAAAGGGAGTGGGCCTTAGTTCTATAGATGGACGCCTTTTCGCAATATCGTTATAAAAGTGGACCATGGTTGACTCGAGAATGCGTTTGTACAATATGGGTATCAAATGAAAGGTGTTAATGAGTATTTTAAAAGGGCGTGGGCCTTAGGTGTATGGGTGGACGCCTTTTCGGGATATCGCCATAAAGGTGGACCAGGGGTGACTCTAGAATTTGTTTGTACGATATGGGTATCAAATGAAAGGTGTTAATGAGTATTTTAAAAGGACGTTGGCCTTAGTTCTATAGGTGGATGCCTTTTCGAGATATCGCCATAAATGTGGACCAGGGGTGACTCTAGTATTTGTTTGTCCGATATGGGTATCAAACGAAAGGTGTTAATAAGTGTTTTAAAAGGGAGTGGGCCTTAGTTGTATGGCTGGACGCCTTTTCGGGATATCGCCATAAAGGTGGACCAGGGGTGACTCTAGAATGAGTTTGTACGATATGGGTATCAAATTAAAGGTATTAATGAGAGCTTTAAAAGGGAGTGTTGGTAGTTGTATATGTGAAGGCGTTTTCCAGATATCGACCAAAATGTGGACCAGGGTGACCCAGAACATCATCTGTTGGATACCGCTAATTTATTTATATATGTAATATCTGCCAAGATTTTAAGGGTTTTTTCTTTCGCCCTGCAGAACTTTTTCATTTTCTTCTACTTAATATGGTAGGTGTCACAACCATTTTATAAAGTTTTTTCTAAAGTTATATTTCGCGTCAATAAAACAATCCAATTACCTTACCATGTTTCATCCCTTTTTTCGTATTTGGTATAGAATTATGGCATTTTTTTCATTTTTCGTAATTTTCGATATCGAAAAAGTGGGCGTCGTCATAGTCGGATTTCGTTCATTTTTCATACCAAGATAAAGTGAGTTCAAGTAAGCACGTGAACTAAGTTCATTAAAGATATGTCGATTTTTGCTCAAGTTATCGTGTTAACGGCCATGCAGAGGGACAGACGAACGACTGTGTATAAAAACTGGGCGTGGCATCAACCGATTTCGCCCATTTTCACAGAAAACAGTTAGAGGATTGGTTATTTGTTGTTCGACATATCGCGTTAAAAGTATCCTAGACAAATTAAATGAAAAAGGGCGGAGCCACGCCCATTTTAAAATTTTATTTTTGTATTTTGTTGCACCATATCATTACTGGAGTAGAATGTTGACATAATTTACTTATATACTGTAAAGATATAAAATTTTTTGTTAAAATTTTACTTTAAAAAATTTTTTTTTTAAAAGTGGGCGTGGTCCTTCTCCGATTGTACTAATTTTTATTAAGCGTACATATAGTAATAGGAGTAACGTTCCTGCTAAATTTCATCATGATATTTTCAACGATTGCCAAATTACAACTTGCAAAATTTTAAATTATCTTCTTTTAAAAGTGGGCGGTGCCACGCCCATTGTCCAAAATTTTACTAATTTTCTATTCTCCGTCATAAGTTCATCCCATCTACCAAGTTTCGTCGCTTTATCTGTCTTTTGTAATGAATTATCGCACTTTTTCGGTTTTTCGAAATTTTCGATATCGAAAAAGTGGGCGTGGTTATAGTCCGATATCGTTCATTTTAAATAGCGATCTGAGATGAGTGCTCAGGAACCTACGTACCAAATTTCATCAAGATACCTCAAAATTTACTCAAGTTATCGAGTTAACGGACGGACGGACGGACGGACGGACAATCAAATTTTTTTTCGATCCTGATTATTTTGATATATGGAAGTCTATATCTATCTCGATTCCTTTATATATGTACAACCAACCGTTATCCAATCAAACTTCTGCTCAACTGAGTATAAAAATAAAGTTAAAGTCAAAGTTAAAATTAAAGTTAAAGTTAAAATTAAAGTTAAAGTTAAAGTTGAAGTTAAAGTTAAAGTTAAAGTTAAAATTAAAGTTAAAGTTAAAGTTAAGGTTAAAGTTATAGTTAAAAATAAAGTTAAAAGTTAAAGTTAAAGTTAAAGTCAAAGTTAAAGTTAAAGTTAAGGTTAAAGTTATAGATAAAAATAAAGTTAAAGTTAAAGTTAAAAATAAAGTTAAAGTTAAAGTTAAGGTTAAAGTTATAGTTAAAAATAAAGTTAAAGTCAAAGTTAAAAATAAAGTTAAAGTTAAAGTTAAAGTGAAAGTTAAAGTTAAAGTTAAAGTTAAGGTTAAAGTTAAGGTTAAAGTTAAAGTTGAAGTTAAAGTTAAAGTTAAAGTTAAAGTTAGAGTTAAGGTTAAAGTTAAAGTTAAAGTTAAAGTTAGAGTTAAGGTTAAAGTTAAAGTTAAAGTTAAAGTTAAAGTTACAGTTAAAGTTAAAGTTAAAGTTTTTTTTTTTTTTTTTTTTTTTTTGTTTCGTGGAAGGAGGAAATGCTTTATGCACTGACCGGGATATTTAAGCCTCACTGCGAGACTCTCCGAGTGTAGGACTCCCTTCTTCCATGAAGGCCTACCCACTAAAACCTAACCTCCCACGGCCCGCGCAAATCCCCGTACCTGGGACCGCGTTTAGCATTACTTCGGGTACGGGTGCGCGCTACGTGAGCTCTATGGCTACTCTCACGCTAATGGGCTAGGCATCCGTCTTCTCGTTTACTGGTAAGTATATGCCTCACATATGTGCTGACCGTATCCCATCTGTCTCTTCGACAGGTCATGTTATTGATGACACTGCCCGGGGATAGGTCGCCAAGTACCTCTTCTACCCTCCTTCGCTGATGGGAGAAGTGCCTGCATTCGAAGAAGGTGTGGCGTACATCGTCTATTTCCCCACAGTACAGACAGCTCGGGCTATCAACCTTACCCATTCTGTGTAGGTATTTGCGGAAGTAACCATGTCCCGTTAGAAACTGGGTCAGGTAAAAGTCTACCTCTCCGTGCGGTCGCTTCAACCATGGATCAAGTTCAGGGATTAGTTCCCTAGTCCACTTTCCTACGATGCTGTTGCTCCACTGATCTTGCCAACGTCGGATCGATTCTTCTCGCGCCTGCATGGCAAAAGCAGCTCTACTTGCTTGCGATCCGTTGTCATATATTGTTTTTCTTTCCTCAACGAGAAGATATATCGGTATGGTTCCCGCAACGACCAGGACAGCTTCAGCTGATACCGTGCGGTAAGCCGAAGATATTCGCAGCGCCCCTCTGCGTTGGACCGAGGTGAGGGCGACTCGGTTCTTCCGGTATTTCATTGCGTCCGCCCAGATTTCTGCACCATATAAGAGTATAGAATCCGAGGCTGATGCAAGCAACTTCCTTGTGCATGGCTTTGGGCCACCTGTGTTTGCCATTAATCTACTCAACTGCGCTATTATGCGCGCAGCTCTTTCGCAGGTCCCTCGTATGTGATCCGAGAAGTTGAGTTTGCTGTCTAACCTCACTCCCAGATATTTCGTTGAAGCGAGTGTTTCTATTGGCTGGTCCCCAACCATCATGTTCCTGGTAGTGGGAATACGTCTCTTTGTGAGGATGACGATCTCCGTTTTGGCTGTTGCTAACTGAAGACCGTGCTCAGCCATTCACCTATTTACATTACGCATGACCTGGTTTAATTTTAGCTGTGCCAGCTCGCAGCTTGGTGCTGTTATCACAGCTGCCACGTCGTCTGCAAATGCAACGAGGAAGGTGCTTTCTGGCATGTCTAATCGAAGAAGACTGTCGTAAGTTATATTCCAGAGATCGGGACCTAGTACCGAACCCTGGGCTGCTCCACCTGTTATTTTTACCTTTTTTTGACCGTGAGTACTTTCATATATTAGATACCTCTCTCTTAGGTAGTCCCTTAAAATTTCTAACAAATATTGCGGTACTTTGAAAGTGCTTTCTAGTGCCTCAAGCATGTCCTCCCACCTAGCTGAGTTAAAAGCGTTTTTGACGTCCAGCGTGACCAGCAACACTATAGGTCTTGCTCTGTGGCACGCTGTCTCGGCTTTCTTGACTGCGTCTATAACTTCTGCTATGGCATCTATTGTAGAGTGCCCCCTCCGAAAACCATGCTGTCTGGGCGACAGTCCTCCGGCGTCCTGTAACGCTCTGGTGAGGCGTTGCTTCAGGAGACTCTCCATCAATTTTCCTGCTGTGTCCAACATACATAGGGGACGGTAGGATGATGGAGAGCTGGGATCTCCTTTCCCTTTTGGAATGAGAACCAGTCGTGCTGTCTTCCATATGGTGGGGAAAATTCTTTCTTCGAGACATTTGTTGTACATGTGCAACATAAGTTCTGGGCAGTCGTTTGCAGCTAGTCTAATTGCCTCTGCGGGTATTCCGTCGGGCCCAGATGCTTTCCTAGGTTTCATAGTTCGCACGGCAGTTTTAAGCTCTTCTTCTTGGAATGGTTCCACGTTGCGATCTTCATGGGTAACGTACCCGCCCTCCCTAGGCAGTTGGGTGGGAAACAGGCCATCCACAATGTTCCTTATTTGGTTCTCGTCCATCAGCTGGTTTGGCGGACGGAACTTCTTCATTACTATCTTATATCCCTGCCCCCATGGGTCTCGATCCACTTCCTCGCAAAGCGCTTTCCAGCACTTAAGCTTGCTTTGCTTAATGGCAGCACTAAGAGCTTTCTTCGCTCCTTTGTACGCTTCCGACTTTTCTAGAGCCTCAGGCCTGCCGCGCGCGCGAGTTGCTAGCCTTCGCATCCTGTGGCATATTTTCCGCAGCTCCGCGATTTCGCTATTCCACCAGTATACCTGCTTTTTACCCCTCCACACTCCCCTCCGTGGCATAGAGAGGTTGCAAGCGTGGCGAAGACAGCTCATTGTCTTTTCAACCGTCTCTTCCGTCGGACTGGAGTTGTTGATTATCCGTCGGGCATCCCCCAGTACTGATGCGGAGAACGTGGCAGAGTCGACCTTGGATGCGTCCCATGCTTTTGTTCTGCGTGGCCCGTTCGGAATCTGCCTCTGACCGGGATCGTTTAGGTGGAAAGTGATGTAGTTGTGATCGCTGCCAGTCAGATCCTCTATGACTCTCCATCCAGCAGCGGTCAGCAGCAGGCTTTCTGACACTAGTGTTACATCGGGGATCGAGTATCCAAAGCCTGGCCGTCGGTATGTAGGGGTCGTACCAGTGTTAAGCACGTTCAAACCGAGCCTGGCTGCCATCTCAAGGACTAACCTTCCACGGGTGTTAGTCTGCGGCATTCCCCATTCGACGGCTCTTGCGTTAAAGTCTCCCGCCATAACCAGGTTACTAGTTAAGTCCCTCAGGTCGTCTTCAATAAGTTCAAGCTTCTCCCTGAACGTTTGAATGGGATCATTCGGGGACAAGTAGCAGCTTACTATTGTGGTATTATTCGTAGTTAGGCGGACGTAGCCTTGTCCGGCAACACGGTTCACAATATTGGCGTTTGCATCTGTCATCCAGATTGCGGCGGTGCCGGTGTTGTCTATATGCCAATCATTTCGGGCTCTATAGGGTTCGCTGATGATAACGCTGTTAGCTTTATGGTCTAAGACCAACTGTTGTAGTAGCTCATCAGCAAGTCTGCTCCGGTTTAGGTTGCCTTGGATAAAACTAATCACTATTGAATTGAGACTTTGGCCTTTGCAACAGCGAGTGCCGCTCTGAAAATGCTGCATGCTCCAGATCCAGGGACATGATCGAGCTTCTGTGTATTACACAGGTAACATTTTGGAGCTGCGGTACAGGCCGAAGCTTTGTGGCCGCTTTGCCCACACTTCCAGCAGGCGTTACTCCTGTCTGGACCCTTGCATTCTGCCTTCCGGTGTCCGTAGCCGAGACACCTAAAGCAGCGTTGTACTTCTGCTCGCTGTCTGATTCGGCACTGTATCCATCCGATAGGAATTTTACCTTTCTTTAGTAGGGCGTTGCCAATATTCTCGTCCACTTCGACGACCGCCATTTTCTGTTCTCTTTGGTTTGCTGCGAACACAGAGACACGGAGAGGTCTAGTGATTTCTTCTTTTCCGACCTCCCTCCTTATTGCGTCTTGGATTTCTGTTTCAGTTGTGAGACAGTCCATGCCAAGTACTTCCAACTTCATCCGCTTGGAGAGCTGTTGTGCTTCACCGACCTCTCCTACTGCACTACCTATAGCTGCTCTGAAGGCCGTCCGGTCACTGCAGCGCGCCGTTTCAATCAGTACGTTACCAGATTTGGTTTTTCGTACTGACCGTACCACCGTACCTGTGTCATTAGGGCGGATCTGGCCGCGTATGGCCCCTAGTACCTGGGCATAGCTTTTGCCTTCCACAGGTTTTACCACGAAAGTTGCTGCTTGTCTCCTCTTTCTCGCCCGTTTTTGAGCTTTAGGAGCTTGGACGGGGGTTGCCTTCTTGGCTGGCTGGGCCCGCTGTTTCAGCCTCCGGCGCGCTACATTGGACCAAGACTCACCTTGTGAAAGCGTATTTGTTCTTTCATCTCGTTTCTTTTTGGCTTCCAAGTCCTCCGAGTGGGAATCTGAGCTCGTTCGTGCCCTCTTGCTTTTTCGGCCCGATTCTCTGCTCTCATCTACCTTTTGGGCCCTTAACGATCCCATGCAGCTTAACGCTTCCTCGAGAAGAGCCATACCGGTTTTTATGTCCTTGGACACGGTCTTCTGCTTGAGAGCGGTTTCCTGCATCTCGCGCAGCACTGATACCGCGTACTCCAGCAGTTCGTCTTGGCTCTTCCCTTCGAGGCTTGTGTATGAGAGTGAGCCTCTTGGCGGAGTCGCACGTTTCTCCTTCCCAACAGCGCGCTGTGCAACGACATTGGGTGATCTGACCGACGCTTTTTCCCTTGCAGTAGCAGGTGTTGACTGGCTGGGGTTATTGCGCAGCTGTGCTTTCGCTGCCTTTGTCTTTTCCGCCGATTCGGTGCCTTGTGTGGGCATTACCGACAAGGTCGCTTTAGCGGGGGTTGTTAAAACCGGCGATCTCAACACTTTAGTGCTCTTCTTGAACACTGCTTCATCGCCCCTTTCTTTCTCGCTTTCTCTACTTTTATCTTCCTTTGTTGTTTTTATTTTGTTGGTCATTTGTTCTATTGGGTCTCCGCTTCAAGCCGCTATCTCCGCACGATGTGCAGTCGCCGTCTTCAATTCCCGTGGTTATCTTTGCAGAAGCAGGGAGGCCACGCGTGGGTTGACACAGGTCCTTATGGGAGTCTGTGTTCAGAGCCAGAATACAGCGTTAGTCAGGAGTCGTCTCAACTGAGCCTGCACCACCAACTTAATGGCGACGTGCTTCGAACGTACTTGAAGACCTGCCAAGGTTTTAACGAGACGGAGACGATGCCGATATTAACCTACCAGCCGTTTCGGCAAGGTGTCACCCTTGCTTATTAAGGTAGTAGCCTATCGTCATCGCCAGCCCGTAGCAATCAGTTCATAATCATATTTCCAGTTTTGGTCAACAGGATCTTACTGGTCTCGATCCTGTGGATGCTTGATGGGGTATTTTAGGGCGGCATCCTATCGCCCTTCCACCGGAACTTTGGGATGTGTTGCCCTTAGAGCAACACATTCCCATTTTTCCACTGGATTGCTCGTTTTGGTTCGCCCTGAGTACTTAATTCACTCAGTACCTCCCGTCTTGTGGGAAGCGTTCCTCTATCCACTCTAAGGTTAAAGTTAAAGTTAAAGTCAAAGTTAAAATGAAAATTAAAGTTAAAGTCAAAGTTAAAGTTAAAGTCAAAGATAAAGTTAAAGTTAAAGTTAGAGTTAAGGTTAAAGTTAAAGTTAAAGTTAAAGTTAAAGTTAAATTTAAAGTTAAAGTTACAGTTAAGTTAAAGTTAAAGTAAATGTAAAATCAATTTATGGCATGGCGACGTGTCGCCCCGATATATGATGATATATATATATTGTCCGCCACCGTGGTGTGATGGTAGCGTGCTCCGCCTACCGCACCATATGCCCTGGGTTCGCACCCCGGGCAAAGCAACATCAAAATTTTAGAAATAAGGTTTTTCAATTAGAAGAAAATTTTTCTAAGCGGGGTCGCCCCTCGGCAGTATCTGGCAAGCGCTCCGAGTGTATTTCTGCCATGAAAAGCTCTCAGTGAAAACTCATCTGCCTCGCAGATGCCGTTCGGAGTCGGCATAAAACATGTAGGTCCCGTCCGGCCAATTTGAAGGGAAAATCAAGAGGAGCACAACGCAAATTGGAAGAGAAGCTCGGCCTTAGATCTCTTCGGAGGTTATCGCGCCTTACATTTATATTTTATTTTATATCTATCTCGATTCCTTTATACCTGTACAATAGGCCGGGTCGATTTGTGGGGAGGCAAAAAAATCGCCCATTGCTCTGTGAAAATCATATTCTAGGGATCAAAATAATAAACTTTACCGAAGGAACCATACCTCTAATACGAATTCTGATGTCCCCCCCTTTGGGTCGAACTTGCAAATTTTGAAAAATCGCACTTTGAAATGCCTATGTTTTTTCTTTTTGGAGTTTATTTTTCTATTTAGAAATTTATTTAGTCAGAACATATGTAAATGAAAAAATGAATTTAACTTAGTAATAGAAAAGAAATTAAAAAACATTATTAGAAATTAGCGTTTTTACAACCCCCTTTTAAAACCAATGATGCATTTGCATGTCGTAAACATAGTTGTGTGGGTTTTTTATTCAACCGTTTTATAAAATGAAGGTATCACTGTGACACAATTGCAGATCGTAAAATTGCTTGTGTTTTTAAGCTATTGCATAGATTTTATCGCGGGCTTGGCGACTTAATCAAAAAAAAACCGTAACGGATATTTGTCAAAAAAGATCCGAAAAGGCTCGAAAAGGTTCGAAAAGGTTCGTAAAGGTTCGGTGTTAGCAACAGGCCAAATACATAAAATTGGATCTCTATCATAAACAGCGGTGGGCACCACTACATTTACACGGTTACCAAATTGAGAATGTGTTAGTAAACACGAACGCGTAGCGAGCACGAAAACAAAATCAATTATTTATTTAGTTTGATTTCAATGCTTGAACGTTGAATACGTGTCACACGCACTCTTTGGTACTCTGTTTTAAGCGCGCGTGCGACACTTTCTCACCGTACGACCATCGAAATCTAACTAAAAGAGCTGTCGTTGATTTTCACGAAGTAGCCATTGTGCTATCGCTTATCGTATACATATATGGTCGCTTACAAGCCAGCCTAATAAAACCGCGCTGCGTTTTTTTAGCGCACGCAAACAACCGGCGTTTTTTGCGCTAATCCAAATAAGCATGCGTTGCGACAATGTAAAGCATGTGTGCAAACGTCAAACCTAAATGTCACGAAGAACACAAATTGGAAATCGAGTTAGGTTTTCACGCAGCAAATTCAATTTGAGTTGCTCTCATACAAGTTGTATGTGCATGAGACATTTTTGACAGAAAATTACTTGCGTGCGTTTATATTAGGTTGGCTTGTTAGAGTTAAAGTTAAAGCGTAAGTTAAAGTTAAAAATGAAGTTAAAGTTAAAGTGAAAGTTAAAGTTACAGTTAAAGTTAAAGTTAAGGTTAAAGTTAAAGTTAAAGTTAAAGTGAATGTTAAAGTTAAAGCGAAAGTTAAAGTTAAAAATAAAGTTAAAGTTAAAGTGAAAGTTAAAGTTAAAGTTAAATTTAAATTTAAAGTTAAGGTTAAAGTTAAAGTCAAAGTTCAAGTTAAAGTTACAGTTAAAGTTAAAGTCAAAGTTAAAGCTAAAGTTAAGGTTAAAGTTAAATTTAAAGTTAAAGTTACAGTTAAGGTTAAAGTAAAATTAAAAGTTAAAGTTAAATTAAAGTTAAAGTTAAAATTTAAGTTAAAGTTAAAGTTAAAGTGAATGTTAAAGTTAAAGCGAAAAATAAAGTTAAAGTTAAAGATAAAGTTAAAGTCAAAGTTAAAGTTAAAGTTAAAGTTAAGGTTAAAGTTAAAGTTAAGGTTAAGGTTAAAGTTAAAGTTAAAGTTAATGTTAAAGCTAAAGTCAAAGTTAAAGTTAAAGCTAAAGTTAAAGTTAAGGTTAAAATTAAAGTTAAAGTTAAATTTAAAATTAAAGTTACAGTTAAAGTTAAAGTTAAAGTCAAAGTTAAAGTGAATGTTAAAGTTAAAGCGAAAGTTAAAGTTAAAGTTAAAAATAAAGTTAAAGTTAAAGTGAAAGTTAAAGTTAAAGTTAAGGTTAAAGTTAAAGTTAAAGTCAGAGTTAAAGTTAAAGTTAAGGTTAAAGGTAAAGTTGAAGTTAAAGTTAAAATTAAAGTTAAAGTAAAAGTTAAAATTAAAGTTAAAGCCAAAGTTAAAATTAAAGTTAAAGTTAAAGTTAAAGTTAAAGTGAATGTTAAAGTTAAAGCGAAAGTTAAAGTTAAATTTAAAATTAAAGTTAAAGTTAAAATGAAAGTTAAAGTTAAAGTCAAAGTTAAAGTTAAGGTTAAAGTTAAAGTTAAAGTTAAACTCAAAGTTAAAGTTAAGGTTTTTTTTTTTTTTTTTGTGTTTCGTGGAAGGAGGAAATGCTTTATGCACTGACCGGGATATTTAAGCCTCACTGCGAGACTCTCCGAGTGTAGGACTCCCTTCTTCCATGAAGGCCACCCACTAAAACCTAACCTCCCACGGCCCGCGCTAATCCCCGTACCTGGGACCGCGTTTAGCATTACTTCGGGTACGGGTGCGCGCTACGTGAGCTCTGTGGCTACTCTCACGCTAATGGGCTAGGCATCCGTCTTCTCGTTTACTGGTAAGTATATGCCTCACATATGTGCTGACCGTATCCCATCTGTCTCTTCGACAGGTCATGTTATTAATGACACTGCCCGGGGATAGGTCGCCAAGTACATCTTCTTACAAAGTTAAGGTTAAAGTTAAAGTTAAATTTAAAGTTAAAGTTACAGTTAAAGTTAAAGTCAAAGTTAACGTTAAAGCTAAGGTTAAAGTTAAAGTTAAATTTAAAGTTAAAGTTACAATTAAAGTTAAAGTTAAAGTTAAAGTGAATGTTAAAGTTAAAGTTAAAGTCAAAAATAAAGTTAAAGTTAAAGTTAAAGTGAATATTAAAGTTAAAGTGAAAGTTAAAGTTAACTTTAAAAATAAAGTTAAAGTGAAAGTTAAAGTTAAAGTGAATATTAAAGTTAAAGTGAAAGTTAAAGTTAAAAATAAAGTTAAAGTTAAAGTTAAAGTGAAAGTTAATTGTTCGAGCAAGTGGGCTTTTCCACTTGCTATACGTGCAAATAAAACGAAAAATTAATACCTTTGTAGGCACTTTAAATTTTAATTCAATTTAAGCAGTTACAAGAATTACTATACCACTAATTTGATGCGCTCTTAATTCGCGGGTCAATAATAAAAGCGGACTGTATCCAACGATGATCCAAAAACTTCTCCTTCACTCAACTCGAACAGCAATATCCAAGCATTAAAAATGTATTCAATATTCCAGTATAGCGGTGCAAGCGAAGAGTGGTAAATTGTTTTTCTAATTACCTTATGCGACTACCGGTGGGTGGGAGGAAGATATGCGTATTGCCTACGTGACTTAGGGAGGTGACGTGATGCTAGAGTGTATTGTTGTTGGTTGCGGTACCGACTTCGATGCAGCTGCAGTTTGCTCTCCTACGTACATATGTAGTTATGACAACGAAAAGAACGAGAGTATGTAAGATGTATAAATATGTACATATGAATGTGAAGTTGGTGACGATGATTTTGCTGGTATGTAATGTATACCAATACAGTGGGCATGAAACGAGAAGTACGATGGGGAAATTGTTTGAACTGATGTGCTTCAACATCCTCCCCCCTTGAAAACTGTGTTTTCAATCAAACAATAATGATGACTTAATAAAGTTGATGGTTCGGCGATGAGTGTTTGGTAACTAATTAGTCGCAAGTCGAAGATTCTATTGGTAATTTGACACCTTTGTTATTTCTCGTTTGACTATCCCATCAGCAGTATTTATCATGACAACACGTACTAAACCATCAGAACCAGCCATGGTTTCAACGATTCTGCCAAGAGGCCATTTGAGAGGTGGTGTATTCTCATCCTTAACAAGCACCATGTCATTTTCCTTTAGGTTTTCGCGAATAGTTTGCCATTTATACCGGTGTTGAAGCTCCTTTAAATATTCTGAGTGCCATCGCTTCCAAAATTGCTGCTGAATGGCTTGAATGATTTGGAATCTTTTTAGAGTACCCATATTCACCTCAGACAATGATGGCTCTGGAATAGTATACAGAGTGCGTCCGGTCAAAAAATGTGCCGGCGTGATAGCGCTGAGATCGTCAGCATTATTTGATATCGGTGTAAGCGGGCGACTGTTTATCATGGCTTCTACTTGGCAGCATACTGTATTTAGTTCGTCGAATTTCAACATGTGAGATCCAATCGCGCGACGTAAATAATATTTGGCTAGCTTTACTGCACTTTCCCAAAGTCCACCGAAATGCGGTGACCTTGGGGGTATGAATTTCCAATTTATGCCTTCTTCAGCCATGAAGGTTTGTACCGAAGCAATGTGTTGCTGCGAGGCGAAGAGGGTCAAGAGTTCTCTGAGCTCTCGATTGGCACCAACAAAATTGGTTGCATTGTCAGAAAAAATTGTATTGCACTTGCCTCGCCGAGCGATAAATCTCTTAAGTGCAGAGATAAATGCCATTGTACTTAAATCTGGAACTAATTCCAAATGCACAGCCTTAGTCGTAAAGCAGATAAATACAGCCAAGTAGACTTTGATAGAGCCCCTACCCCTTAACTGTGGAGTTATTGAAAAGGGTACGCAATAGTCGACCCAGTTGTTGCGAAAGGGAATGTGGGCTCAACTCGTTCTTGTGGTAGTGACCCCATTATTTGATTATGCAGTTGAGGCTTACTGCGATAGCATAGTATACAATTATGCACAACTTGTCTTATAGTACATCTAGCGTTAATAACCCAAAATTTATCACGCAAAATACTTAGCAGGGTTTGACAACCAGCGTGCATATGACGACGATGAAGATAATCGATGAGAATGTATACAAAGGGGTGTGTTCTTGGGAGCAGAATTGGATGCTTAGCATCGAAAGGTAGCGAAGAATTCTTTATTCTTCCGCCAACACGAATCAACGAGTTATGAATAAATGGCGATAGCTGATTGAAGTTGGACTGTCGACTTACTTTACCTTCCTGTAATTGCTTGTATTCAGCTGCAAACGCTTGCCTTTTTATGTAGCCACAAATGAGAAATAAGGCAGAATCTAATTCTTCTGCGACGATTGAGCCTGAGTACGTAGTTGGTGAGCGACGAGAGCGTGATATGAAGCGATGAACATAAACGAAAATACGAAGTAGTTTAGTATAGTTATTGGCATATTTATGCCTTGCAATTAGGTCGTCTGACTCCGCTGCTAGCAGAGCATGATGTTGTTTACGTTGCTCGGGAAGGGTTTCAATGTTATTAATTGGATTTTTGGGCCAGGTTGATTGTTCTTGTTGCAGAAAATATGGTCCGTGGAACCATAGGGAATTATCGATGAGGCCCTGTACATTTGCTCCACGTGAAACAAAATCAGCTGGATTTTCCTTCGTAGGTACGTGATGCCAACTGTAGTTTGCTGTTAGCTGTTGGATCTTTGTCACCCTATTGGCAACGAATGTTGTCCATCGCATGGGCTCACCCTGTATCCATGATAATACAATGGTCGAATCTGACCAACAATGTATGTTGCTAGCTTCTGTCCTAAATATAGTTAATACTGATTTTAACAATTCTGTTAAGAGAACAGCCGCGCATAGTTCCAATTTAGGAAGAGTCATCTCTTTGGTTGGTGCCACTCTTGATTTGGCGCATATAAGCGATGTATACATTGTTCCCTCGTACCGCGAAACTGCGTAAATGCACGCGCCGTATGCCTTTGTACTTGCATCTGAAAAAGCGTGTAGTTGCGCTTCAAAATCAAAATGTACTAACCTTGGAATTTTTAAATTGCTAATCGATGTAATTTGGTGGCATTTGTCCGTCCACTGTGTGTAGATTTGCATTGGCACGCTTTCGTCCCACGATAATTTGAGCTTCCAGAGCTGCTGCATCAATAGTTTGCAGGTAACGACGATGGGGTTTAACAACCCAAGCGGATCGAAGAGTCTCGCAATTCTCGACAGAATAGTGCGTTTGCTGATTTTTGACGATGGTGGGTCCAAAGACGAGTACGAGAACAGAAAATTGTCATCCTGGGGTGACCACTTCAGACCTAGCGCCTTGATATATGAAACGCCGCCAATATTTACATTTACTACCCTATCGGCGTCTGGTATGTCAGCTATAATGTTGTGGTGATTCGACGCGAACTTTCGAAGAGGAAATCCTCCTCCAGCTAA
Organism: Eurosta solidaginis; assembly: GCF_040869045.1. NCBI lineage: Eukaryota > Metazoa > Arthropoda > Insecta > Diptera > Tephritidae > Eurosta > Eurosta solidaginis. The sequence goes on from NC_090319.1 coordinate 17,894,035, forward strand.
TAAATCGATTACTTCATTCTTAATGGCCACCACTTCCTCGATAGTTGCAGCGCCAGTCATTAAGTTGTCAACATAAAAATCACGGAGAGTGAAAGCAGCCCCAATCGAGTGTGTCGAAACATTGTTGTAAGCTAACTGTCGAAGACATCTCACTGCCAAAAAAGGGGCACAACTGGTTCCATATGTGACGGTCTGCAACTGATAAGTGCAGAGTTCTTGACCTGGTGCGTTTCTCCATAAAATGCATTGATACTTCGAATCTCTCTCATCTACGATGACTTGCCGATACATTTTTGTTATATCGGCCATTAATACGAACCGATACGTGCGAAAGCGGAGAAGAATGGTGAATATGTCGTCTTGCAACGTAGGACCACTTCGAAGAACATCGTTTAATGCAACTCCATTTGATGTGCGACAGGACGCATCGAACACCACTCGCAGCCTTGTCGATGAACTGTCCAATTTGACCACACAGTGGTGGGGAATGTACGTTCTGGCCTTCGATGACAATTCATTTGGTTGTAATAAAACCATATGTTTTAAGACGATGTATTCCTGTATAAAGTTTTTATATTCGTCTTTAATCGCACTGTCGGTAAGTATTCCCTTCTCCACCGACCAGAATCTACGACGAGCGATTTCGTATGACTGGCCAAGCTTGCTTGGACTTGTCGAGAAGGGCAACCGAACAATGAATTTGTGTGTTATAGGGCAACGAGTTGTTGTTTTTTGGAAATATACCTCACACTCCTCCTCTTCCAACGTACGCTCGGCCTTTCGGGAATGATAGCTCTCTTCTAATTTCCAGAACTTCTCTAGAAGAGTGTCTATTGACGGTTGCGCTGTTGTGGTATGTGTGCTGGAGGGGATGACGGGTGGTGACGAAGTAAGCAAGGTCGATGATGAAACTAATGGTCGTGACCTTATAGCACCAGCTACAATCCAGCCTAGCTGCGTCTTCTGTAGTGCTGTCAGATTTTTGTCCAATTTTATCTGACCCACCGATAGAATGTCGAAAAAGAGCCCAGCCCCGATGAGTAAGTCAATTGGACCAGGACAGTTAAAGGTGCGGTCAGGTAATTGGATATTTTTTGGTATTCCTCAATGGGTTACATCAATACAATTTTGGGGTTGATGTGTCGAAATCGATGGGAGTATAACTGTTTCCATTACCGAGGAAAATCCATTGTGAAGCGATTGGATACTAATACAAGCGCCTTGGTATGACTTGGTTCTTAATGCTCCAATACCGGTTATTTCGAGGTCAATTTTGGTCCGTTTTAGATGAAGCAATTGAGCCGCATGCTCCGTCATAAAGTTCAACTGGGAGGCCGAATCAAGCAGCGCTCTTACTATTAGCCTTGTACCATGGTTAGTATAAATTTGCACTAACGCAGTTGCCAGAATTACCTCACTCGTACCTGTACTGACCTTCAATGCAGCTGATGGCGGCGAATGCGTTGTCTCCGAACATTGCGGCTGTTGTCGATGAAGAAGCGTGTGGTGGCTTACCTTACAATGTTGACAACGATTGGCAGAAGGACACTTACTAGACGTATGACATGTTCCAAGGCAATTTAGGCATAGTTGATTTTTCTTTGCAATACTATAACGCTGCATTGGGTCCATTGCGTTGAATTTTTCACATTTAAATGGCGAATGTGTAACAGCCTCGTTACATAATAAACATTTGTTGGTTACTGACGACACCAATGATGTACTTGACTTCACCAACGCCGATGATTTGGTAGCTGACGAAGCCTTAGATGTGGATTTTCTGTTGACTTCAATGATATTGACCGTGTGGCAGCGGCGCTCGATGAATGTAGCTAGATCATCCCATGTTGGTAACTGAAGCAAAGATAACGAAGAATTATCCCACTTAGTAGTCACATACTCTTCCCATTTGACTTGAATTTCTGGATCTAATTTAGAGACGATGAAGTGCACCAAAATTCCATCCGTGATTTGTGTGTGTGAAGCAAGAGATTGTAATGCGCGAAGATGGGAATTTATGGAATCGATGAATTCTCTTAGCGAAGACGCACTCGACGTCTTAAGGAAATTGTTATCAAACATTGCTTGTACATGTGACTGAAAAATATAACTTTTGTTGTCATATCTTTTCGTGAGCAAGTCAATGGCACGATTATAATTGTCAGTGGTGACCTCTAAAGATTGAATAAGCCTGAAGGCGCCGTGGGTTAAACATAACCGTAGGTACTGAAACTTCTCAATTTCATTCAGTCCTACATTATTATGAACGAGAACGGTGAACATATTATGAAAGTCTAGCCATTCGGTATGGTTTTCACTGAATTTCGTCAGTTGGAGTTTCGGTAAACTATGGCGATGCGAAGACGATGGTTGAATAGCAGGCATCGTGGTGCTGCTCAATGCCTCTACCTTGTTAATTTCAGCTATGCGCTCAACAATAGCGCTCCTGATATCGCAGTAGGTATCCTCAAATAAGGAGCGATGATTTTGGTCGATTTGCGACTCATCTAAGGATTCTAAATCCGACTGCACCTTTTCGAAGACAGCGAAGTGGTGCTCAATCAGCGCTAGTTTGGTCTCAAGGTGATACGCTGACATGGTAGAGAACTGCTGGATATCTTGATGGAGCTCTGCTACTCTGCTAAGTAACTTGTCTCGTTGAAGCAATTTTGTTCTAATGTTGCCGGCTGTATTTGGGGGTGTTCCAGTCTCCCCTTCCATACTGTTCGATGATACGTGTGACGAATAAAACTCAATTTCGCGATCGAAAATTTGGCTTTGGTTATAACGCGAACGCGGAGCCGAGATCCGGCTCGAAGGACCTTTGTTCGAGCAAGTGGGCTTTTCCACTTGCTATACGTCCAAATAAAACGAAAAATTAATACCTTTGTAGGCACTTTAAATTTTAATTCAATTTAAGCAGTTACAAGAATTACTATACCACTAATTTGATGCGCTATTAATTCGCAGGTCAATAATAAAAGCGGACTGTATCCAACGATGATCCAAAAACTTCTCCTTCACTCAACTCGAACAGCAATATCCAAGCATTAAAAATGTATTCAATATTCCAGTATAGCGGTGCAAGCGAAGAGCGGTAAATTGTTTTTCTAATTACCTTATGCGACTACCGGTGGGTGGGAGGAAGAGATGCGTATTGCCTACGTGACTTAGTGAGGTGACGTGATGCTAGAGTGTATTGTTGTTGGTTGCGGTACCGACTTCGATGCAGCTGCAGTTTGCTCTCCTACCTACATATGTAGTTATGACAACGAAAAGAACGAAAGTATGTAAGATGTATAAATATGTACATATGAATGTGAAGTTGGTGACGATGATTTTGCTGGTATGTAATGTATACCAATACAGTGGGCATGAAACGAAAAGTACGATGAGGAAATTGTTTGAACTGATGTGCTTCAACATTAATGTTAAAGTGAATATTAAAGTTAAAGTGAAAGTTAAAGTTAAAAATAAAGTTAAAGTGAAAGTTAAATATTAACTTCTCATTTATTCAATAAAAGTAAAAAATTTGTTTTCTTATCGGTCACAACGCTTAAAAAGGTTAACTTGAATTAATATCAAAGAAAACAAAATGTTGCATAACTATTATAATTGCATAAGTTGATAATATGCAATAGCTTTACCGCGGCAGTCCCCGAGTGCCACACGTCCTTTTTTTTTAAGCCACCACAAGACACAGCAGGTAGAATTGAAATTGCTCCTACCCAAAAATTCGACCCAAAGGGGGGGGGGGGGGGGCATCAGAATTCATTTTAGAGGTATGGTCCCTTCAGCAAAGTTTCTTAGTTTGATCCCTAGAATACGATGCGAGCAATGAGCGATTTTTAAATCGACCCGCCCTACTGTACAAGCAACCGTTATCCAATCAAAGTTAATATACTTTGTGTGCAAAGAACGCTAAATATAATGACGCCAGAAGAATGCAGAAATAGTTCCGAAACTACTTCGAAATCATCTCGAAATTGGCAGAAGATGGTATTGAAGTAATCCTAAAAAATCCGTGGTAATATAAAAATAATCCCGAAATGTTATATATATCAAAATATTTTCCCGTAAAAGGCGGGATATGATCCTTAAAGCAATCCCGAAATGCTCCAGACCTAAAGTAGAAAGCATATTACTTCTGAAATAGCTCCAAAAGCTCTTAAGGGGCTTTCTCCTTCTTACTGATCGCAAAAACAGTTCCCAATAAATCCTGATATACCCCCGAAATTAACAAAATGATCCCGAAACAATCCCAGAATATTACGAAATCATCCCAAAGCAGCCTTGAAATTATCCTGAAATACTGCGTAGATAGTCTACAATTGGTATCAAAAACTATACGAACTCTAACCTCAAAAGTGCAGAGACTACCCGGAAATAGTTCAGACATGATCCATAAGAGAGTTCTGAAATATCCTAAAACACTCCCAAAATTGCCCCAAATTTGTCTTCCCAGTTGTAGACTTATCGTAAGAGGTATGCGTTCTACTGCATCATACCTACGTTAATTCAGTGGTTTTTCATCTATAGGAAAATTACCAAATTTATCTATATATTAATACGCTAACAAAATTTCCATACAATCAATTGACAGGTTGTTTCGCATACTTAGCATTTGTAAAATCATATAGAAGTTATATGAATCGATTCGTATTGATAAGCCACAGTGCATAAGCCTATTTTTGTTAACAAATATTACTCTATTTGTTTATAATTAATAGAAAAAGCTTTTGTAAATTCGAACAATTCATACAAATATCGTAATTCATTATCGTGCACAAGCGCGCCATCTTTGGGAACAATTATCTAAGTTTGCTAATGCGAATTTCAAAGACCTAAACCTTTATGCACAAGCGTGCCGTCTTTGGGAACAATTATATAAGTGTTTAATGTGAATTTCAAATGTTATGTATCCCCGCTAAATTCGAAAGCACAAATGTTTCACCTGCATACAAATATGGTTTTCCATTGTTGCCGCTTACCTATAATAGCCTCTACCAAAATCCTAAAAAATTGTTCCAAAATAATTTATAGCGTACCAAAAATCTTAAATAGAATTAATTTTTGACGGCCCATTTTTTGTGGCAAATTTTACCTACACGTAAATATAAAAGTCTTTATTTAACAAATTCTTTGTTTTTTATTTTAGTTTTTTTCAAAAAAAACATGAAATCACAAATAATGAGTTAAGTTTTGTTGAAACTAACTAATTTATTTATAACAATTAACAATTAATGGCAAATTTGCTCGAAAATGTTGTTGCATTTGCAAATTTAATCCTCATTTTAGATAAAGTACGTCTTATACTGAACAAAAAAGAAAAAATTACAAAAATATAACATTACATTTTTTATATTACTTTTTATGCTAATTACGAAACAAAAAAACGTCCCAAAAACTTTTTTGATTTTAGGTCAGAGCGGCAACCGGTATCATAGCGGCCGTCTTTCATAGGCAGTATATTACCCACTATCTATATATTAATACGCTAACAAAATTTCCATACAATCAATTGACAGGCTATTTCGCATACTTAGCATACGTAAAATCATATAAAAGTTATATGAATCGATTCGTATTGATCAGCCGCAGTGCATAGGCCTATTTTTGTTAACAAATATTACTCTATTTGTTTATAATTAATAGAAAAAGTTTTTTGTAAATTCGAACAATTCATACAAATATCGTAATTCATTATCGTGCACAAGCACGCCATCTTTGGGAACAATAATTTAAGTTTTCTAATGCGAATTTCAAAGACCTAAACCTTTATGCACAAGCGCGCCGTCTTTGGGAACAATTATCTAAGTGTTTAATGTGAATTTCAAATTCTATGTATCCCCGCTAAATTCGAAGGCACAAATGTTTCACCTGCATACAAATATGGTTTCCGATTGTTGCCTCTACCAAAATCCTAAAAAATTGTTCCAAAATAATTTATAGCGTACCAAAAATCTTAATAGAATTAATTTTAGACCGGCCCATTTTTTTGGCAAATTTTACCTACACGTAAATACATAAGTCTTTATTTAACAGATTCTTTGTTTTTTATTTTAGTTGTTTTCTGAAATCACAAATAATGAGTTAACTTTTGTTGAAACTAACTAATTTATTTATAACAATTAATGGCAAATTTGCTCGAAAATGTTGTTGCATTTGCAGATTTAATCCTCATTTTAGATAAAGTACGTCTTATACTGAACAAAAAAGAAAAAGTTACAAAAATATAACATTACATTTTTTATATTGCCTTTTATGCTAATTACGAAACAAAAAAACGTCCCAAAAACTTTTTTTGATTTTAGGTCAGAGCGGCAACCGGCATCATAGCGGCCGTCTTGCATAGGCAGTATATTACCCACTATATTTATTATTAGGCTAAATTTGTTGGATTATATATCCATTAATCGGATGCTTAGATCCCAAAGCCCTAATTGGTTTATGTCGCTTAAAGTTATGAAATCAATTTTATTTTAGTAAATATGATTGCGTGAATAATTTCAATGTTTTTGTTCGTTTTTCCTTTCTTCCTAATTTATTCTGCTCTGTTATATCTTAGTATAATATTGTTCACAGACGATATTTTATGGTAGATATGGTCATATATATTCATGAAATGGAGTGTTTACAAATTTAATACAAACAAGTAAGGAAGGTTAAGTTCGGGTGTAACCGAACATTACATACTCAGTTGAGAGCTATGGTGACAACATAAGGGAAAATAACCATGTAGGAAAATGATCCGAGGGAAACCCTGGAATGTGTTTGTATGACATGTGTATCAAATGAAAGGCATTAAAGAGTATTTTATGAGGGAGTGGGCCATAGTTCTATGTGGACGCCATTTAGGGATATCGCCATAAAGGTGGATCAGGGTTGACTCTAGAATTTGTTTGTTCGATATGGGTATCAAATGAAAGGTGTTAATGAGTATTTTAAAAGGGAGTAATCCTTAGTTCCATTGGTGGACGCCGTTTCGAGATATATCCATAAAGGTGGACCAGGGGTGACCCTAGAATTTGTTTGTACAATATGCGTATCAAAAGGAAGGTGTTAATGAGTATTTTAAAAGGGAGTGACGCCGTTTCGAGATATCGCCATTAAGTTGGACCAGGGGTGACCCTAGAATTTGTTTGTACAATATGCGTATCAAAAGAAAGGTGTTAATGAGTATTTTAAAAGGGAGTGACGCCGTTTCGAGATATCGCCATTAAGGTGGACCAGGGGTGACGTGACCCTAGAATTTGTTTGTATGATATGGGTATCAAATTAAAGGTATTAATGAGGGTTTTAAAAGGGAGTGGTGGTAGTTGTATAGGTGGTCGCCTTTTCGAGATATCGCCATAAAGGTTGACCAGGGGTGACTCTAGAATACGTTTGTACAATATGGGTATCAAACGAAAGGTGTTAATGAGTATTTTAAAAGGGAGTGGGCCTTAGTTATATTGGTGGACGCCGCTTCGAGATATCGCAATAAAGGTGGAGCAGGGGTGACCCTAGAATTTGTTTGTTCGATATGGGTATCAAATGAAAGGAGTTAATGAGTATTTTAAAAGTGAGTAATCCTTAGTTCCATTGGTGGACGCCGTTTCGAGATATATCCATAAAGGTGGACCAGGGGTGACCCTAGAATTTGTTTGTACAATATGAGTATCAAAAGACAGGTGTCAATGAGTATTTTAAAAGGTAGTGACGCCGTTTCGAGATATCGCCATTAAGGTGGACCAGGGGTGACCCTAGAATTTGTTTGTACGATATGGGTATCAAATTAAAGGTATTAATGAGGGTTTTAAAAGGGAGTGGTGGTAGTTGTATAGGTGTTCGCCTTTTCGAAATATCGCCATAAAGGTGGACCAGGGGTGACCCTAGAATTTGTTTGTACAATATGGGTATCAAACGAAAGGTGTTAATGAGTATTTTAAAAGGGAGTGGGCCTTAGTTCTATAGGTGGACGCCGTTTCGAAATATCGCCATAAAGGTGGACCAGGGGTGACTCTAGAATGTGTTTGTACCATATGGGTATCAAATTAAAGGTATTAATGAGGGTTTTAAAAGGGAGTGGTGGTAGTTGTATAGGTGTTCGCCTTTTCGAAATATCGCCATAAAGGTGGACCAGGGGTGACCCTAGAATTTGTTTGTACAATATGGGTATCAAACGAAAGGTGTTAATGAGTATTTTAAAAGGGAGTGGGCCTTAGTTCTATAGGTGGACGCCGTTTCGAAATATCGCCATAAAGGTGGACCAGGGGTGACTCTAGAATGTGTTTGTACCATATGGGTATCAAATTAAAGGTATTAATGAGGGTTTTAAAAGGGAGTGGTGGTAGTTGTATAGGTGTTCGCCTTTTCGAAATATCGCAATAAAGGTGGACCAGGGGTGACTCTAGACTTTGTTTGTACGATATGGGTATCAAATGAAAGGTGTTAATGAGTATTTTTAAAAGGGAGTGGGCCTTCGTTCTATAGGTGTTCGCCTTTTCGAGATATCGCCATAAAGGTGGACCAGGGGTGACTTTAGAATATGTTTGTACGATATGGGCATCAAATGAAAGGCGTTAATAAGTATTTTAAAAGGGCGTGGGGCTTAGTTCTATAGGTGGATGCCTTTTCGAGATATCGCCATAAAGGTGGACCAGGGGTGACCCTAGAATGAGTTTGTACGATATGGGTATCAAATTAAAGGTATTAATGATAGTTTTAAAAGGGAGTGGTGGTAGTTGTATATGTGAAGGCGTTTTCCAGATATCGACCAAAATGTAGAGCAGGGTGAACCAGAACATCATCTGTTGGATACCGCTAATTAATTATATATGTAATACCTGCCAAGATTTTAAGGGTTTTTTATTTCGCCCTGCAGAACTTTTTCATTTTCTTCTACTTAATATGGTAGGTGTCACAACCATTTTATAAAGTTTTTTCTAAAGTTATATTTCGCGTGAATAAAACAATCCAATTACCTTACCATGTTTCATCCCTTTTTTCGTATTTGGTATAGAATTATGGCATTTTTTTTCATTTTTCGTAGTTTCCGATATCGAAAAAGTGGGCGTGGTCATAGTCGGATTTCGTTCGTTTTTCATACCAAGATAAAGTGAGTTCAAGTAAGCACGTGAACTAAGTTCATTAAAGATATGTCGATTTTTGCTCAAGTTATCGTGTTAACGGCCATGTGGAAGGACAGACGGACGACTGTGTATAAAAACTGGGCGTGGCATCAACCGATTTCTCCCATTTTAACAGAAAACAGTAAACGTCATAAAATCTATGCCCCTACCAAATTTCAAAAGGATTGGTTAATTTTTGTTCGACTATGGCGTTAAAAGTAGCCTGGACTAATTAAATGAAAAAGGACGGAGCCACGCCCATTTTGAAATTTTCTTTTATTTTTGTATTTTGTTGCACCATATCATTACTGGAGTTGAATGTTGACATAATTTACTTATATACTGTAAAGATATTAAATTTTTTGTTAAAATTTTACTTAAAAAAATTTTTTTTTTAAAAGTGGGCGTGGTCCTTCTCCGATTTTGCTAATTTTTATTAGGCGTACATATAGTAATAGGAGTAACGTTCCTGCCAAATTTCATCGTTATATCTTCAACGAATGCCAAATTACAGCTTGTAAAAGTTTTAAATTACCTTCTTTTAAAAGTGGGCGGTGCCACGCCCATGGTCCAAAATTTTACTAATTTTCTATCCTGGGTCATAAGCTCAACTCATCTACCAAGTTTCGTCGCTTTATCTGTCTTTTGTAATGAATTATCGCACTTTTTCGGTTTTTCGAAATTTTCGATATCGAAAAAGTGGGCGTGGTTATAGTCCGATATCGTTCATTTTAAATAGCGATCTGAGATGAGTGCTCAGGAACCTACATACCAAATTTCATCAAGATACATCAAAATTTACTCAAGTTATCGTGTTAACGGACGGACGGACGGACGGACATGGTTCAATAAAATTTTTTTTCGATCCTGATTATTTTCATATATCTCGATTCCTTTATATATGTACAACCAACCGTTATCCAATCAAACTTAATATACTCTGTGAGCTCTGCTCAACTGAGTATAATAAATTACGTACATAGATCTCAATGGGATCCCAGCATTAAATATCCGAATATTAGAATCTTCATATTTCCACAATGATCACATTAAAACCCGGAAAAAAGTATAAGTGCACTTATTGCGTTTTTATATGGAACTGTTTGTTCACTTCACTTAATTTTTCGCAATTTAAGTACTTTATTTTTTGTTTCTTTAATTAAACATTTTTTTAGAAAACTCTGCCTTCTTTCTCATTACATAATTATACTCAGTTGAGCAGAGCTCACAGAGTATATTAACTTTGATTGGATAACGGTTGGTTGTACAGGAATAAAGGATTCGAGATAGAAATAGGCTTCCATATATCAAAATCATCAGTATCGAAAAAAAATTTGATTGAGCCATGTCCGTCCGTCCGTTAACACGATAACTTGAGTAAATTTTGAGGTATCTTGACGAAATTTGGTATGTAGGTTCCTGGGCACTCATCTCAGATCGCTATTTAAAATGAACGATATCGGACTATAAGCACGCCCACTTTTTCGATATCGAAAATTTCGAAAAATCGAAAAAGTGCGATAATTCATTACCAAAGACGTATAAAGCGATGAAACTTGGTATGTGGGTTGAACTTATGACGCAGAATAGAAAATAAGTAAAATTTTGGACAATGGGCGTGGCACCGCCCACTTTTAAAAGAAGGTAATTTAGAAGTTTTGCAAGCTGTAATTTGGCAGTCGTTGAAGATATAATGATGAAATTTGGCAGAAACGTTACTTGTATTACTATATGTATGCTTAATAAAAATTAGCAAAATCGGAGAACGACCACGCCCACTTAAAAAAAATTTTTTTTTTAAGTAAAATTTTTACAAAAAATTTAATATCTTTACAGTATATAAGTAAATTATGTCAACATTCAACTCCAGAAATGATATGGTGCAACAAAATACAAAAACAAAAGAAAATTTCAAAATCGGCGTGGCTCCGCCCTTTTTCAGTTGATTTGTCTAGGATACATTTAATGCCATAAGTCGAACAAACATTTACCAATCCTTGTGAAATTTGGTAGGCTCTTAGCTTCTATGACGATAACTGTTTTCTGTGAAAAAGGGCGAAATCGGTGGAAGCCACGCCCAGTTTTTATACACAGTAAATCGTCTGTCCTTCCGCTCGGCCGTTAACACGATAACTTGAGCAAAAATCGATATATCTTTACAAAACTCAGTTCACATAATTATCTGGACACACTTTGTATTGGTATAAAAAATAGCCGAAATCCGACTATGACCACGCCCACTTTTTCGATTTCGAAAATTAAGAAAAATGAAAAAAATGCCATAATTCTATACCAAATACGAAAAAAGGGATGAAACATGGTAATTGCATTGGTTTATTGACGCAAAATATAACTTTAGAAAAAAACTTTGTAAAATGGGTGTGACACCTACCATATTGAGTAGAAGAAAATGAAAAAGTTCTGCAGGGCGAAATCGAAAGCCTTTGGAATCATGGCAGGAATACTGTTCGTGGTATTACATATATAAATAAATTAGCGGTACCCGACAGATGATGTTCTGGGTCACCCTGGTCCACATTTTGGTTGAAATCTCGAAAACGCCTTCACATATACAACTACCACAACTCCCTTTTAAAATTCTTATTAATACCTTTAATTTGACACCCATATTGTACAAACACATTATAGAGTCACCCCTGGTCCACCTTTACGGCGATATCTCAAAAAGCCGTCCACCTATAGAACTAAGGCCCACTCCCTTTTAAAATACTCATTAACACCTTTCATTTGATACCCATATCGTACAAACAAATTCTAGAGTCACCTCTGGTCCACCTTTATATCGATATTTCGAAAAGGCGTCCACCCATAGAACTAAGGCCCACTCCCTTTTAAAATACTCATTAACACCTTTCGTTTGATACCCATATTGTATAAACGCATTCTAGAGTCATCCCTGGTCCACCTTTATGGCGATATCTCGAAAAGGTGTCCACCTGTAAAACTAAGGCCCACTCCCTTTTAAAATACTCATTAACACCTTTCATTTAATACACATTTCGTACAAACAAATTCTAGAGTCACCCCTGGTCCACCTTTATGGCGATATCTCGAAAAGGCGTCCGCCTATAGAACTAAGGCCCACTCCCTTTTAAAATACTCATTAACACCTTTCATTTGATACCCATGTCGTACAAACAAATTCTAGAGTCACCCCTGGTCCACCTTTATGGCAATATCTCGAAAAGGCGTCCACCCATAGAACTAAGGCCCACTCCCTTTTAAAACACTCATTAATACCTTTCGTTTTACACCTATATTGTACAAACGCATTCTAGAGTCACCCCTGGTCCACCTTTATAACGATATCCCGAAAACGCGTCCACCTATAGAGCTAAGGTTCACTCCCTTTTAAAATACTCATTAACTCCTTTTGTTTGATACCCATATTGTATAAACGCATTCTAGAGTCATTCTGGTCCACCTTTATGGCGATATCTCGAAAAGGCGTCCACCTACAAAACTAAGGCCCACTCCCTTTCAAAATACTCATTAACACCTTTCATTTGATACCCATATCGTACAAACAAATTCTAGAGTCACCCCTGTTCCACCTTTATGGCGATATCTCGAAAAGGCGTTCACCTATAGAACTGAGGCCAACGCCCTTTTAAAAAACTCATTAACAACTTTCTTTTGATACCCATATCGTACAAACAAATTCTAGAGTCACCCCTGGTCCACCTTTATGGCGATATCTCGAAAAGGCGTCCACCTATAGAACTAAGGCCCACTCCCTTTTAAAATACTCATTAACGCTTTTCATTTGATACCCATGTCGTACAAACAAATTCTAGTGTCACCCTTGGTACACCTTTATATCGATATTTCGAAAAGGCGTCCACCCATAGAACTAAGGCCCACTCCCTTTTAAAATACTCATTTTCTCCTTTCGTTTGATAGCCATATTGTACAAACAAATTCTAGAGTCACCCCTGGTCCACCTTTATATCGATATTTCGAAAAGGCGTCCACCCATAGAACTAAGGCCCACTCCCTTTTAAAATACTCATTAACTCCTTTTGTTTGATACCCATATTGTATAAACGCATTCTAGAGTCATTCTGGTCCACCTTTATGGCGATATCTCGAAAAGGCGTCCACCTACAAAACTAAGGCCCACTCCCTTTCAAAATACTCATTAACACCTTTCATTTGATACCCATATCGTACAAACAAATTCTAGAGTCACCCCTGTTCCACCTTTATGGCGATATCTCGAAAAGGCGTCCACCTATAGAACTAAGGCCCACTCCCTTTTAAAATACTCATTTTCTCCTTTCGTTTGATAGCCATATTGTACAAACAAATTCTAGAGTCACCCCTGTAGTGGAATTCACTAACTTATAACGATGCGATTTGTCGAGATTTTAATTAACGATTTTGTCGCTTGCCTTATCGATTGTACTATTCACTAACTTAGTTTTAAAGACTCGCAATAAATAACATTTAAAATAGTAGAAAGGTGGCAGCACAGCTTAACGAAACCTAAAAATGCGAAAAGCACAAAAGGAATGCCAAAAATAAACAAATTCCCTATACTAACTGCTTTTAAAAGTTATTATTGTGCAAGTTTTGAGATACAGTTTGCGTTATCAACAAAAGGTAAGTAAATGCGGAATTAATTTCATATTTCTCGACATAACAAATTTCTCATATTAAAATAGAATGGCGTCATCAATTAATACCAATCAAAGGAGAAGCCGTACCACAGCCGAGCAGTTAAGTCGAATGGTGGACTTTTTTTATGGAAACTCCGGGATTAGTGGGTTATTGATATTGTTTGATAGTGATATTGTTAAGTTTGACGATACCGAATCGAAGTTTTTACTACCAAAGTAGCTATTTTTTAAAATAAATTCCAACGGAAATCGATCTATGTAAACGAATGAATGAATTTTTTACATTCAAATAAATGTATTATGTATAAAATTGAGCTGTGTTAAAACCTCATAAGCATTTATTTTAATTTTAAAGGACACGAATTTCGTTTCTATTGAAATTATATTGTTAAGTTTGACTGTTCGGTATGATGGAAGTTTTCGCTACCAAAGTAGACCAAATATAAAACAAAATGCCAAAATGTTTGCTTTACATTCCTGTAGATTTTTTTATTTATAAGTTTGTTAAGTCTTTACTTAAGTATAGTAATTAGCAATAAGTCGGTCTTGAACACGTTTCGCTATTGAAGAGGGTGCGCCTTGATTAACATTGCTATCACTTGGGCTTTGATCTAAGTATTCAGTGTGAGGCTCGTGTATGGGTTCACTTAATCGGATGTTATGCAACACTGCGCATGCTTTAACTATTCTACCAGTAAATCCATGATGAAACAAAGGAGTCCTTTGCTGTGATAGGCATCGCCATGTTCCTTTGAGAACACCAAAAAGTATCTCGACTGGGTTTCGAGCTTTACAGAATGCCTTATTGTACCGAAATTTTGGGCTCCCCTCTGGTTGGTTAGGTAAAGGAGTCATCAGCCAAGGTTTTGTGTGCGATTTTATTTTCTGGGAAATTTCAGTGCATTAAACACACTTACCTATCAAAAACATGTTGCGGCTACCATTTTCAAAATTTCTCTGCATCACTCTCCGTACTGCAGAGGAGCTCCAGATAAACGCATCGTGCCTTGCTCCTGGCAATTTAGCATTGACATTCAATATCTTTAGGTTGGGGTCACAAATCTGTATATAAAAATATATTATAGTCAAAAAAGTACAATACATTTCTTTGAATTATTGCTTTTACCATTTGTACATTTATTGAATGGTATCCATGGTGATTTACATATGCCTCTTCATGATTTCTGGGGCTCATGATCGACACATGAGTGCAATCAATAGCCCCAATAGTACCTCCCACAAATGGTGCAGGTGACGCAGAAAAAATTTCTTTCGCAGCTTGCCGCTCTATTTGAGTCATTCGAAACTTTACTTTATCGAAAAACAAAGAATGGTTGATAGCATTTGTTACGCGATGTATACAGCGGCTTACAGACGACTGGCTCATTGATATGCCCCATTGTTCTCCAACGGGCCGTTGATAACAACCAGTTGCGAAGAAGCTTAAAGCAGTTAGAACCTGAAATTTTTATAATAGTGTTCAATTGAAAATTATATGAAATTCCATGATTTACCTGTTTCTCTGTTGATATCGCAGTTATTCTTGTACCCCTTAATTGACCATCAAGTGGAGAAATAATATCATGAGCCAAGTCTGGGGTTAGTCGGTACAGCTTTCGCAACTCCGTTGCATTCAGGTGGAATGGGTTATCTACTTCTCTAAGAAGGCGTCTGTCCACTGGCGATGGCCTCAGTAACTCTTCATCTTGTGATAAAACGTATGCCAAGTACTCAAATGCCATTTGATTTATAAATAAAGCAGCTTTTCGTGTTTGAAGGTATTTAATTAAAGCTCCGATTTTCTTTTTTAACTAAAATTGTCAGAAATGTAAATTTCGTGATTTTTAACGCAGCCAATTCATTTGCCGTTTATTTAACAACACAGCTGATCGTCGATTAACGAATATCGATACAAAATAGTTACTGAATAACGAAATCGTTATAGTTATCGATTCGCAAATAAAGCGATGGCAAATATCGTTAAAAAAGTTAGTGAATTCCTCTACTGGTCCACCTTTATATCGATATTTCGAAAAGGCGTCCGCCTATAAAACTAAGGCCCACTCCCTTTTAAAATACTCATTAACACCTTACATTTGATACCCATATCATACAAACAAATTCTAGAGTCCCCCTGGTCCACCTTTATGGCGATATCTCGAAAAGGCGTTCACCTATAGAACTGAGGCCAACGCCCTTTTAAAAAACTCATTAACAACTTTCATTTGATACCCATATCGTACAAACAGCACATTCCAGGGTTACCCTAGGTTCATTTTCCTACATGGTGATTTTCCCTTATTTTGTCTCCATAGCTCTCAACTGAGTATGTAATGTTCGGTTACACCCGAACTTAGCCTTCCTTAGTTGTTTTTTTATATTTTTATTTTATTTTTTATGAAGGTATCCTCTATTTTACTCGAAATTTTTGTTTTGTGTCACACTTACATATTAGATATGTATTTATACCAACTTAAACGGGTGGCGTGAAATAGGCTTAGCAAGTTTCTTAATTTTTAACAAAAAGTTCGAGTTTTTTGAATTACAACACTATTGACGTAAATGGGCGATATGTGTATATGGGTGATATAGGCCTACTGGGGAACGGAGCTCCTAAAACTAACTTCGGTAGCGCGCCAACGGGGACCTTCCGGGTGGTGTGGAAAAACCTATTTTTCAATTCAATTTCAAGTAATTTCATCATAATTCAATGTCAATTTCATATGATTTTCCATAATTTTTATATTTTTGTTTAAGGAGGTCCATACCAAAACGTTATAATTACATGTGAAAAGTTTGTAGAAAATTTAAGAAGATACAATCAAAAAGTACAAAGTCTTAGATCAAATTCAAAATTTTAAAGAAAAAGTTAAGTAAGTTAGACCAGTTTGCTATATTTCCAACATTTGATGCATAGACTGTGTTGAAAAAAATACACGTTGGTCGAATTTCGACCACAGGCGATAAAAAGATATTTGAGCAAGCCCAACGCCATTCGTAAGAGAAAGACTTCTTCTTTAAGTTGCTATGTGTGCTTTTAAAAAAAGCATATAACCTCAAAAATAGGCAAAAACGGTATTTTTTGCACATTTAGGTTAGGATATCTCAAAATCCTGACGTGATAGAGCAATTCTGCGTACAGATTTGAATTCAGCGCATCGAAAAAATTTAGGAAAGTATGGTCTTGTTTGTGGTCAAATTTCTTGTCGGCCTGTGTAATCGGTGAAATAGAATAAATATAATATATGAGTTTGGTTGAGGTCAGTAAAGAAAGTAACAACTTTATTTATCACACATTCGATGAATATAACTAAAGCTTTTTATTAAGTCGCAATCATCAACATTTCTTTGTTACAATACCATAAAAACATCGCCATTTCGACTGCTGAGTGGAATTTCAAACTATCTCAGGCACCATTTCGAAAACGCGCTACCTCCGCATAGACTTAAAATGTTTTGACGTGAGCTGGGGCATTTATACAAAGAATTCTGTAATGGGGCTTTCAGCCAAGATAGGGCGATGTAGCACTCAGCAGTCATATATGTATGTAATACTCCGATATTGGTATAAAAATATGTGCGCTATGACTTTCACGAATGATTCACGAAGTATTTTGATTGTAGCAGTTTAACTTTCACAATAACAAATAATAATTTAGGTACATCTCCTCATGGAAAAGAAAAACGAAAACATTCATTTATTTATTTATTTATTTATTAACATATAAATGTTTATCTTGACACAACAATTTAAAACAAAATTATCTTAAAGTGTCAGTCACGTGTTATACAATTTAACTTCTTAGGTGTAATTATTTAAACAGAAAGAAAGGATGAAAGTTGTAGCAGAAGTAGAGAGAAGGAATGTGAAATATACCAATAATTAAAATTAACATATTAGAGAAAAAAAAAAAAAATATATATATATATACAGATTGAACATTTTAATAGAAATATATCAGCACTCTGATGTTTGCGAGTGTACCCTCTCTGTACTATTAATTTAGAAGCATTGCGTACTTTTATGACAGTATTTCATTTATAACAACACTTATGGACATCCAGTATTTCGCTTTATAAATGAATGGGGGCACTGTCAGCAGATAAATCTGTATATGTCATAAAAAAAGATTTGGCACCAGATCCTCCCACAGCACAAAGAGCTCCGTGTACAACGCCAGGTGCTCCCATTTTTGCACCATATTTGTAAAATTTTTTTGGTAGAGCAGTTTGCGAAATCTCTATTGATATAGTTCTTAGCGAAAACCCATTGACATCGTATCTAAGTTCCTCCTTTGATAGTATCGATTCGGAAATAAGACATAGATCATCCCTAAATTCACGCCATAGATTAATTTCGATAGGCATGCCCGGTTCTAATACCTCTTTGCAAAGTTCTATTGTTCTTACTGAATCTCGGGTAAAGGCAGGGTTCACTCTAATTATACTTAAATCAAATGCAGCAATAAATGTTTCAGGAAATATTGTGCGAGTTTGCCGTTTTTTTTTTGGACCAGCTTTAACTTTGAGGTTTTGCAGATCTGATCTGTTCAGGCAATCTCCAGCTGTAACTACGTGTTCCATTGTAACCAATGAGCCAACGCAAACGAATTTATTGCCGTGATATATTGCCACCACATATGATTGATCCTCTGAATTGCTAGATTCGCCAATTTTCGTACGGAATTCCGCATCCGTGTAGGTGAAACAGTAGTTAAGCGCGACCAACAGGATCGTAAAATTATTTCGCTAATTCATGTCAGATTATGACTTGTTCAGGCGCTTGTCAAATACTAAGTAAATCAAGATATGTTTTGTGAGCGCTATTTATACATTAGTGGATTGTGTGCATAAAAAATAAGTAGAAATTTCTAGATTTCAGGAAATGAGCACAAAAAAATTATTTGGCTGATTTCAAAAGAAAATGTTCATGCCATTTGTTTATATATTTACACAGTTTAAGTGTGCTGCACTGAAAGAAAAAGACTGGTGAAATCAACCGAAATACGGGTAAATTCAATCGAAATTTCTGTCAATTTTTATCCATCGCAATAAGATGTTGAATCAACTGCGCACAAATCGTTGATTCGCTTAGAAAAATATTCTTCTAATTGAAAAACCTTATTTATAATATTTGATGTTGCTTTTCCCGGGGTGTGAACCCAGGTTCTTCGGTGTAGGCGGAGCACGCTACCATCACACCACGGCGTAAATATGTGAATACATAAATACGCATGCTTTCTACATATACATACATATGAATATAGAAATGAGAATAGTAGTCACAAAACTTATTCCCAATTCTTTCAGTTGCAGCTCAGCTCATTCTCAATTTCTTTTCTCGCATGTAGTTGCCACACTTGATTGTTTCGAACAAAACTTTTAGTATAAATTTTTGACGTAACATTTTAAAAAGAGAACTTGTAAGTTATAGAAAAGTAATGAATCAAATCGCAGGAAGGTAATTCACCACTGGAGTAACTTTACATGTAATTCGGCAAGTTTAATGTTCGTAACACTTTAAGTTGAAACGATTCCAAACCAACTCAAACTTTTATTTTGTCGGCAACATCAACATTAAAAAAGGATGTTTTTTTATTATCTTAATAGATTCGTTCGCGTGAGTGAAAATTCATAAAAACTCGAACAAAATGTTACTAACTTTGGAAAGATCCTGTTCGTTCAGACAAAACTTTTTCAACAAGAGGGCGCAACTTTACATTTCGCTAGGTGTCCCGGTATCTCATAATTTTTTGCACAGTAAACTTAAAAAAGGGTTTTTTCGTTTTATATTGATAACTGAAAAACTAGTTTTTTATTGTTTTCCCATTTTGTGTGTTTTTCGATTTGAATGTTTTCTTATTTTGGTGTTTTTTTAACAAGTGGCACCACCCTCCTAAGTACAAAGTAGAGAGCACAGTGAGCGTAAAATTCTATTTGAAATTTGCTCATGTATTGAAAGTTGATCGGCGTTGAAATGACCTGTAAGATCAGTTGTGTTAACAGAAAAATCAGTTAGATTGACCAGGAATCTCTCAATTTTACAGAATTTTGTTAACTTAAGGGCGACAATTCCTCTTCTGTTGAAATGACTAAACTAATTTGTTCGTTTGACAAAGAACTCAGTCGAATTAACCATAAATAGATCAATTTCACCGAATATCATTTAAGTCAAGAACAACAGAACCGATTTGTTGATATTACTAGCACCATTCTTTTCAGTGCATTGAATTGAGAAGGCTATGTGATATAATGTTTGCATTTTTAATGAACAAACACGGAAAAGTACTAAAGGCACACTAATTAGTTTTATCTGTTTGTATTTTTAATGAATAAACACGGAAAAGAACAAAGGGTACACTAATTAGTTTTATCTCTTTCCAAACTGCTAATTTGTTTATTTTATACCTACACAAAACCAGGGTTGCAAGCAGTGCACCAAGTTTTGAGCAGCACCATTGCCCGAAGGATCATCAAGATCCTGTTTTAATGAGACGTTAACTGGTTGTGGATTGAAGCGTCTGTTCATTCTTCCCATATTCGTAAAATGTAGTGATTTCTATAGCAATTTAACACAGAGGGCTAAAGAAATAATTAGCCAAGTTTTCTACATTAAAGCCCTTAATAAACCCAATGTTCCATACAAAATACAAAATCTCAATTATCTCTCAAATGACCATGAAGGCATCATCCTGAAATGATACCGGCAGGATCCCCAAATGATCCCGGAATAGTCCCGAAAAGGTTCCGAAATAACTCCGACGGGATCCCGTCTCAATTATCTCTCATTTTTGCTTTATTGAGTGCCTAATGTAGTCAAAAATCTAGACGGGTTTGTGGCTTTATTTATACCTTAGTGGATTGTGTGAATAAAAAATAAGTAGAAACTTCTCGGTTTCAGGAAATGAGCACAAAGAAAATATTTGGCTGTTTGCAAAAGAAAATTTCCATGTAATTTTGTTTATATATTTCCACAGTTTAATTGTGCTATTGATTTGAGAAAGGATATGTGATATTGTGTTTGTATTTTTAATGAATAAAAACGGAAAATTACAAAAGGTACACTAATTAGTTTTATGCCTGAAAGGTCTTGCACAAGAGATCTGCACATAAGTCGCAGTACTTCCAAACCTATTAATAATAATAATAATTCCGAAATAGTCCCAAAATAACCCTGTTACGATCCCGAGGGATCACAAAAATGATCCAAAAATGATGCCGTAAGGGTCCCAAAATAATCCCGAAATAGTCCCGAAAATGTCCCGAATTTACCCTAACGGGATCCCGAAAAACATCCCAAAATGATCCCGGAAGGATCCTCAAATTATCCCGAAATAGTCCCTAAATTACCCTGAATGCATCCCGAAAGTCATCCAGAAATGATCCCGGCTGAATCCCCAAATTATCCCGGAATAGTCCCGAAAAAGTTCCGAAATAACTCCGACGGGATCCCGTCTCAATTATCTCTCATTATTGCTTTATTGAGTGCCAAATGGAGTCAAAAAACTAGAATGTGGCTTTATTTATACATTAGTGGTTGTGTGATTAAAAAATAAGTATAAACTTCTAGATTTCAGGAAATGAGCACAAAGAAGATATTTGGCTGTTTTCAAAAGAAAATTTCCATGTCATTTTGTTTATATATTTGCACAGTTTATTTGTGCTATTGAATTGAGAGAGGCTATGTGATATCTTGTTTGTATTTTTAATGAATAAACACGGAAAAGAGCAAAAGGTACACTAATTAGTTTTACCTCTTTCCAAACTGCTAATTTGTCTATTTTATTCCGCCACAAAACCAGATTTGGGAGCAGTGCACCAAGTTTTGAACAGCACCATTGCTCGAAGTTAAATAGGCTGACATCATCAGGATCCTGTGTTAATGAGAGGTTAATTGGTTGTGGACTTAAACGTCTGTTCATCCTTCCCGTATTGGTAAAATGTAGTGATTTCTATAGCAATCATTCTGAAATTATCCCAGAAGGGTCCAAAAATGATCCCGAAATAGTCCCGAAAAAGTCCCTATATGACCCCGGCGGGATTCCTAAAACCATCTAGAATTGATCCCGAAATAGTCCGGAAAAGGCCCCGACGGGATTCTGGAAACCAAAATGACCCCGTAAAAGTCCCGAAATGACCCTGATATAGTCCATAAGAAATCCCGACAATACCCTGACGGGATGCCGGAGGGATCCCGGAAACTACTCAGAAATGATTCAAGAAGAGTCCCAAAGTGATACCGACAAAGTCCCGATAAGACCCCGACGGGATCCCCAAAACTATACAGAATCGATCAAAAAATTACCCCGACGGGATTCCGAAAACCATCCAGAAATTATCCCGGAAGGATCCCCAAGATAATTAGTTTTATCTGTTTCCAAACTGATTTTTAGTATAGAGCACTACGTGATAAATTTTATTGACGCGATTTATACCTAGTTGGGTATTGTGAATAAAAAATAAACAAAAACATTTTGTTATAGATTTCAGTAATAGTACAAAAAAACATATTTTTTTTTTATTAGTTGAACAAACGTACTTATGCATATTTCTGCGAAATGAAATGAGCTCAGCTTTAACAAAACACTTGCTTTACTTTTTCAAAAGAAAATTTCTTAGTAATGAGATGTTTATATATATTGTCACGGATATTAGCATCACTAAGCTATACCATCACTAAGGCGATGCTAAGGCCATGCTAAGCGATATTTACGTCAATAATCAAATCATGTATACACATATATAAGGTAGCCGAGAGATGTCACACACAGATGCATTTACTTATACGCCTATGTGTGCGCGAGAGACTGTAAACTACAAACATTCACATCAATAATTCAATCATTATGTATCTACATAAACGAATAAATAATAGCGTCTACACATATGTACCATGTACGTATACTCCTATAAGTATGCAAAGAGAAAAACTATAAAATTGTGCAATTGTAGTTACAGCTGAGAAGTTTGAGAGCTGCTGGACTAGTAGATTCTAGAAGCGCCTAGAAGATGTATAAAATTGTGCAATTATAGTTACAGCTGAGAAGTTTGAGAGCTACTGGACTAGTAGATTCTAGAAGCGCCTAGAAGATGCGAAGGTTGAAATCAAAGAGTATAAAAGGCGGCAATTGTAGAGGCACTGGAATTCAGTTTGATTTGAGTTGTCAAGCAGTTACGACTAAGACGATATCTAGCGAGCAATAGCAGTATTATTTTGAAAGTTAGTTTCATTTAAGCTATCAGTTTGGTTATTAAGCTATTCTTTGCACATTTTGAGTGTTATTGTGAAGTATTTTAATAAAGGCTATTTTTCCATTATTCAATATTGGAGTTATTTATTCAACAGTTAGCGATACGAACCTAGCAAAAGGGCAAATACGAGGATTTGCATCAAATTCGTTACAATTGGTGTCAGAAGTGGGATTGTTGAATAAATTCCAGAGGACAACAAGGACATGGCAAAGTTCAGTGAATTGAAGATCCAGCAACTGAAGAAGGAGTTGGAGAGCTGTGGATTGAATACAAGCGGCGTTAAACTCGAACTTCAGGCACGGCTACGAGATGCAATGGAAGCAGAAGGAATTGATGTGGACGAGTATGTCTTTTATCCTGATGAGGACGAGACAACAACAAAAATTGAAGAGAAAAATGAAACATCGCAGACAGTTACGAGCACAGACTTGAACATGATTTTGGCTGCAATATCTGCACAAACATCGAGAGTAAAAGAAATGTCGTCAGAAATAACATCGAAGATTGAAGCACAGGAAACACAAATGTCATCTCAACTGGAAGAACAGAAGACACACAATTGGAAATACAGGAGGCACGCTTTTCAGAAATGTCGACACAGATTACATCCAAGATGGAAACTCAGCTGGAATCGCAGGAGACCTGTATAACAGCGAAGATTGAAGCACAAGAGGCACGTATAACAGAAATTTCATCACAAATATCCACAAATATGTCATCACAGCTGGAAGAACAAAAGACATATATGGCAACCCAACTGGAAGAACAAGAGACACACATAACAGTATAACTAGAAGCACAAGAGGTGCGTATATCATCAAAACTCGAAGCGCGCATGGACGAAAAAATAATGCAGTTTGAAGAAAAATTCGAGGCAGAGGTGGATGCGTTGAGAGGTCGTATACAGGAATTGCAACTTAATCGGCAGGCTGTTCAGCGAGTAATACGAAGGTAAAAACTCCATCTTTTGACGGTTCTATTCCTTTCCAGGTCTTCAAGCTACAGTTTGAGAAGACCACAGCAGTGAACAACTGGAATGCGGAAGATAAAGTTGCTGCACTGTTCGTGGCATTGAAGGGGCCAGCAGCGGAAATCCTACAGACGAATCCCGAAGGAGAGCGGAACAATAATGAAGCATTGATGGCTGCTGTAGAACGACGTTATGGAAGCGAGCATAGAAAACAGATATTCCAAATTGAGTTGCAAAACCGCTACCAAAAAGCAAATGAGACATTGCAGGAGTTTGCTTCAGATATTGAAAGATTGGCCCATCTTGCAAATGCGGACGCACCCGTGGAATACACTGAAAGGGTAAAAATCCAGAGTTTCATAAATGGCATACGGGACGTGGAAACGAAGCGAGCTACATACGCAAACCCAAAGCTGACATTTGCTGAAACGGTATCATATGCATTGACTCAGGAAACGGACTCACTATTGAGTAAACCAGCATACAAAGCTCATCGTGTGGAAGTGGAAAGACCAGATTGGGTAGACACAATTATGGAAGCACTGAAGGGATCACAACAGAAAAATGCCGGAGTTATTAAATTTTTCAAGGGCGGCAACCCAGGTCATATTGCACGACATTGCAGCAGCGGTCCCAATAGCTCCAACAATGTGGGTGGTTGTAAACGCAGAGCAGAATGTGATGAGCAAATCTCCAAGACCACTCAATCGTTGAACTAAATCGAGTCAGCCGCAAGGGGCGATAGCTGGCTCCCGCAATTGAATGCCCCATAATCTCTATCTCGCAGATTGGAAGAAGATCGAGCAATCTTACTATTGGAGGACATGTGGACGGAAAGGAACGTTTACTGACTGTAGATACGGGTGCATCTCATTCCATCATTCGAGCGGATTTAGTCAACAAAAAGATAAGACCATTGCTTGGAGCAAGATTACGTACAGCCACGGGAGAGGACACCCAGGTAATTGGAGAAGTAGAATGTGAAGTCGCAATTAGGAACGCCATGGTAGTACACAATTTTATAGTGGCAGAAATTGTTGATGAAATCATAATTGGAGTAGACTTCTTAATCGACCAGGGCATCAAGATCGACATGCAAAGCAAGACGATGCGATATAAAAACATAGATGTACCACTTAATTTCGGCTACGAGAGAGGCTACAGCAGTAAACGAGTGCTGGTGGAAGAGAGTCAGCAAATACCACCAAAATCCGAAGCAGTCATCTGGGCAAAGGTTGATGGAGATTGTGGGACCAACAAATTGTGGGTTGTCGAAGCAGCAAACAAATCAGCACTAAACATAGTTGTAGGAAAAACCCTGGCTATGACAAAACAAGATGGACGTATTCCGGTAAGAGTACTCAATGAGTTCGAGTCACCACTCAAACTGACTAAAGGAACTATTTTGGGAAGATGCCAAGAGGCTGGAGTAGTTATTAACTGTGAACAGCTCCAGGAACACGTTTTAGCTAGTAATACTGATCTTTCAAATGACATCACGGCATGGACGCAGGGGCTAGAGGAAGCATATCAGAGTAAGGCAAAACAACTGCTCCTAAAGTACGCGAACATATTTGACCAGGATGATTCTAAACCAGGCCGCACTAACGTTGTGAAACATCAAATTGACACTGGAGATGCGAGGCCGATCCGTCAAGCTCCACGTAGTGTTCCACTGGCGAAGCGGGAAGTTGTGAGTCAAATCATTCAAGAACTGAGCGACAGCGGCGTCATCGAACCATCAGCTAGTCCATGGAGCTCACCGGTAGTACTTGTAAAGAAGAAGGATGGAAAAATGAGGTTTTGCGTGGACTACCGGAAGTTGAATGACGTAACGAAAAAGGATAGCTACACATTGCCAAGAATTGACGACACTCTGGACTCGCTATCTGGTACGAAATGGTTTTCCACGCTGGACTTGAAAAGCGGCTCCCGGGAAGTAGAGGTGAAGGGGGAAGATAAAGAGAAAACAGCCTTCAGTGTCGGTGATGGTCTTTGGCAATTTACAGTGATGCCTTTTGGACTCTGTAATGCACCAGCTACTTTTGAGAGACTCATGGACCAGGTACTGAAAGGACTACATTGGAAAACATGCTTGGTGTACCTGGACGACATCATCGTATTGGGCAAGAATTTTGATGAACATCTTAGGAACTTGGAGGAAGTTTTCCAAAGAATAGCTGGCGCTGGTCTGAAGTTAAGTCCCAAAAAGGGTGCGCTGTTTAAAAAGGAAGTACATTATTTGGGTCACAAGGTAACGACAGAGGGCATCTGCACTGCGAACGAAAAGATAGAGGCTGTAAAGGATTGGCCAAGACCACAGAACCTACATGAATTAAGAAGTTTCCTTGGGCTGTGCACATATTACTCCGATTTGTACCAAATTTTTCCAGCGTAGCCCATAGCCTCCATGAGCTTACAAGAAAAAATAAAGCTTTTTAATGGAAGAAGGAACAAGAAGTGGCTTTCCAAACATTGAAGGAGCGTTTGTGCACTGCCCCAATGTTAGCATATCCGATTCCAGGAGCAACATTTATTCTAGATACAGATGCGAATGGATATGCTATAGGAGGCGTTTTATCACAACTCGTCGATGGACAGGAGAAGGTAGTTGCATATTA
This sequence comes from Eurosta solidaginis, assembly GCF_040869045.1. NCBI lineage: Eukaryota > Metazoa > Arthropoda > Insecta > Diptera > Tephritidae > Eurosta > Eurosta solidaginis. The sequence goes on from NC_090319.1 coordinate 17,920,634, forward strand.
CAGCCGTTCGATTGGAAAACCAAAGAGGAACTACTGTGTTACGCGGAGAGAGCTGTTGGCATTGGTAGAGTGCATTAAACATTTTCACAAATACCTCTACGGCCAGCGATTCCGTGTCAGGACAGACCACGCAGCGTTGAAATGGCTTCTGCAGTTCCGTAATCCCGAAGGACAATTGGCACGGTGGATCGAGCAACTACAAAGCTATGACTTTTCCATTGAGCATCGAAAAGGTAGTACCCATGGAAATGCCGATGCAATGTCACGAAGGCCATGTAGTTTGGAATGCAAGCACTGTTCAAAGGCCGAGGCTAAAGAAGACATTATAGATGTCCGGCTAATGACTATAACGTGTACGGATGAATGGGACAAGGAACAACTAAGAAAGTGTCAGCTAGAAGATACAGATCTGTCACATGTTATGCAAGGGCTCGAACGAAACGAAAGACCAAGCAGAGAGGAGATGTCAGCAGAGTCCCATTGCGAAGTCATATTGGGCACAGTGGAACAGTTCAGAATTGATATTCGGTTGCTTGCATCGAGTATGGGAGAGTGAGGATGGTCAATGCAAGAAGCAACTGATAGTTGTTCAAAGAAAGAGGATTCCTGACGTGCTCAGCGAGCTGCAAAATGGTCCAAATGGAGGTCATCTTGGAATCACGAAGACACTCGAGAAAATTAAGCAGAGATTATATTGGGTTGGTTGCCGTCAGTCGGTCACCAAGTGGATTGCCAATTACGAGGTATGCAACAGAGCGACAGGGCCCAAAACCCGAAGTCATGGCCAGATGAAGCAGTATATTTCAGGTGCACCATTTGAAAGGATCGCCATGGATGTCGCAGGTCCATTTCCTACTAAAACCGCGGAAACAAATACGTACTGGTGGTTATGGATTATTTCAGTAAATGGCCAGAGGTATACCCAATCCCAAACCAAGAAGCAGAAACAGTAGCAGAAGTGGTTAAAAACGAATGGGTTGCAAGGTATGGTGTACCAATGGAGTTACGTTCTGACCAAGGCAGGAATTTTGAATCAGCTGTGTTCCAAGAAATGTGCAAGAAGTTGGGCATTCGAAAAACACGGACAACTGCATTGCATCCTCAGTCCGATGGTATGGTGGAACGTTTCAATAGAACATTGGAGGAGCATTTAAGGAAAGTAGTAGACAAGTACCATAAGGACTGGGATACACACATATCATTATTCTTGATGGCCTACCGATCGGCAGTACATGACACAACGGGCCAAACTCCCGCAAAGGTAATTTTTGGCAATGACCTTCGACTGCCAGCTGATTTGAAGTATGGAATAGATGCCGATGCGGAGAGGAATGTCAAGAAATCCACTGGTGTCTTGGAAGAACAGCAGAGAGAGATACACGATCTGGTAAGGCAACGAGCAAAGATTATGAGTGACAAGATGAAAGCGGGGTACGATAAAGCAATTAATTCGGAAGGGTTTCAAGAAGGAGATTTGGTGCTGCTATACAACCCACAACGAGAAAAAGGTTTGTCCCCGAAATTGCAGTGTAACTGGGAAGGCCCATACAAAGTTGTAAAACGGATCAACGATGTAGTGTACCGCATACAAACCACTACCAAACCACGAACCAAAATGAAAGTGGTTCATTTGGAGAGATTAGCAGCGTTTAGATCGAGAGATTTGTCTGATCGGGACGATCAGACTTAGGTGGAGGGCAGTGTCACGGATATTAGCATCACTAAGCTATACCATCACTAAGGCGATGCTAAGGCCATGCTAAGCGATATTTACGTCAATAATCAAATCATGTATACACATATCTAAGGCAGCCGAGAGATGTCACACACAGATGCATTTACTTATACGCCTATGTGTGCGCGAGAGACTGTAAAGTACAAACATTCACATCAATAATTAAATCATTATGTATCTACATAAACGAATAAATAATAGCGTCTACACATATGTACCATGTACGTATACGAGCAGCGGAGAGTCAATGCGCAAACACATGCATATATCTGTGATACTCCTATAAGTATGTAATGAGAAAAACTATAAAATTGTGCAATTGTAGTTACAGCTGAGAAGTTTGAGAGCTGCTGAACTAGTAGATTCTAGAAGCGCCTAGAGAATGTATAAAATTGTGCAATTGCAGTTACAGCTGAGAAGTTTGAGAGCTACTGGACTAGTAGATTCTAGAAGCGCCTAGAAGGTGCGAAGGTTGAAATCAAAGAGTATAAAAGGCGGCAGTTGTAGAGGCACTGGAATTCACTTTGATTTGAGTTGTCAAGCAGTTACGACTAAGGCGATATCTAGCGAGCAATAGCAGTATTATTTTGAAAGTCAGTTTCATTTCAGCTATCAGTTTGGTTATTAAGCTATTCGTTGCACAGTTTGAGTGTTATTGTAAAGTATTTTAATAAAGGCCATTTTTCCATTATTCAATATTGGATTTATTTATTCAACAGTTAGCGATACGAACCTAGCAAAAGGGCAAATAAGAGGATTTGCAGCAAATTCGTTACAATATGTTAATAGGGTTGAATTGTGTTATTAATTAGATATGTATACAATAGCTTTTGCCGCTATTACTTCCCTGTAATTTACCTTTAACATTGATATATATTGTATATAGCAATTGAGCTACTTGTATACATATGTTTGCATGTATGTAATATATTACAGTTCGCTTATGGAAATTTTAGCTCAGCCATATATAAGACCATAACGGTCCTTACTAAATTCTTCTTTAATTGATACAGAACAATTCGAAGAGACTAGTGATGGAACGATATTTAGCTATTGGTGATTGCATCGCCGCTATTGACAAATCGCTAATGGCTATAGCTATTGCAATCCAAATATATCAGTGACAATCACCTCTGGCAGAATATCGCCAATAGCGATTATAGCGATTGGCGATTTTCCTTTTGCATGAAATTCTAATACTAATAGTGATAGCGGGGATGCAATCATCGATAGTGAAATATCGTTTATCACTACTCATATGTGTGCTTTACTTTCCGACTGAGTAAACAAGTTCATTGGATACAAAAAGAAATAATTTTCTCGAAAATTGAAAAAAATATACTTTTACAAAAGTTTGCCAGCTATTATCGACAAATGGGGATGGTTGTCTTAAGAACTGCACAACGAAAAAAATTTCTCGTCAACAGATAATATGGTAAATAAGGGCGAAAAAAGTGTGGTTTTTGTGCAGAGAAATTGTGGAAACGGCGAACGGAACAAAGCTAACTTGTGCAACAACAATTTCGACGACGAAGTGATGTGCAATAATTGCAAAAAATGGTTTTGCAATGGGCGTGGAAGCACATCTGGATCCCAAATTGTTAATCTTTCGGTAAGGGCTAAACATAGGGAAGTCACCCTACATTCTAAAGGTCCACTTGGAGAAACAGTACTAAAATGTTACTCGTGTGGCGTACGTAATGTATATGAATTGGGATCAAGAACAATGGAAGCCACTTATAACTGATCGTTCGTTTTTGCCGTAGTTGGTTAAGGTGCCTACCGAGCAAGAGCAGTGGCGTGCACGTTAAATAAACAAATTAGAGGAATTATAATGAACTACCAGAAGAGATAAAAGACTGCGAAAACGTTGTTAAGTTTAAAGAAAAACTATTTCTATATTGTAAAAATTTAAATATGTAATACTAGTTAAACAATGAATTTACTCATTTCTTTTTAATGAAATAGTTTTAAGAAACAATTATGAATTTTGTAAATTGTACTATACAATGAATTAGGCTTTTTTGGCCGTAATAAATAAATAAATAAATAATAAAAAAAATGGAAGGAAAATATTGATGCCACATTTCAGGATTTAGAGAAGCCAGGTATAGATACTGAACCATCACAAGTGCTATTGCGTTATGAAGATGGTTATCAATAAGAGAAAGTGTTTGGTCCACTTGTGCGCCTAGAAACAGAATACGATAAAAATTTTAAAGAATCGCAAACACAGGAGGGTATAGAAATAAGATGGAACGTTGGCCTAAACAAAAAAACAATGGCATATTTTACGTTTGCTAAAACTGATTCGGACATGAAACTAATGCCTGTATAATTCATAAGTTAATACTTCTAGGCTGTAGCCGTTAACAGTTTTATAAAATTTGTGTTTTTGATGGAAAAATAAAAGAATTATAGAAACATATATCTCTCGTCTTTTTGTAACCAGATTAACTCAAAATTTAAGTTTTTTGTTAGAATGCAATTCAAGCTTTGTCATATGGTTTGTATATAGTTGAATTCTCGGGCTAATTTCTAGGGCACTGAAGTGGGTGGCTAATTTTTTGCTAAAGAATATTTTTATAATAGTTTGAAGAATTTGCTATATTTTGCTCTGTATTTTTCATTAAAAATTAATTCACTTTACTATACAAATATTATGCAACCAAATTCAACTTTCAGAATAAATTCAATAATATAGTAAATAAATCATGTTTTTATGGTGTTACATATACAGATTTATTTCGGGTTGATTCATCTTACATTTAAAGATCAAAGCATTTTCAGTTAGCAAAATTTATAAAACAAAGATGCATAGACATCTATTTCAGCTAGTTTCATCTCATTGAGTGTAATACGAGACTGAACATATTATCGTAAGCCAGTTAATTATATATATCATAACATCTCAGAAAATTAGAATTTCACATTACATCAGTTTACAATAAAAGGTACATATTTTTGTCTTTTTATTCCAATTTTGGTTCATATATTCTGTATACTAAATTAAATTAATGTATAACATTCAATCTACTCCGGTAAACAAATTTAAACATTCATTTTTTATATCCAAGTATACAAATAATTTCAGATTCGCTTATCAAAGATAAATGAAAGCGATCGCCATAGCTGTAAAAAATAGCCATATCTATATACACTGATAGCTCAAAATCGCTGTATTGCCCATCATATCTTCTGTATAGAATCGCTTGTTAACATAAAGCGATCGCTATAGCTATAAAAAATAGCCGTTATTCAAAAATAGCCATATCTATTTTCACTGATAGCTCAAAATAGCCATATCGTCCATCACTAGAAGAGACGAGAAGTTCGCAAATATTTTTAAAAGCGCTACGTATCGTTAATTAAAATACGTAAATTACTATACGTGAATAATTTGTTACATAAATTGTTACACGGCTTAAAAATTGTGTCATTAATTTAAAATCGTCTCATCGTAACAAATCTTTTAAAAATATTTTATACACGTGAATCATCGATCCGTAAATCGAAATGACATAAAGGCATAGCTGCAAAAATTGTAACAGGAAAGACAATGACCACATGGTACAGTGCGACTTGTGTGACCAGTGGTTTCACTACGATTGTGTCATAGTGAATAATGAGATTGCAAATATTAGCTGGAATTGTAATACATGCGGACCCGCGCAGCCAGCTTTTACTGCAACGAACACCATCGCTCCTCCGATTTAACGTAGCGAAACATCCACAGCAATTTCGGGACAACCGCAAGCCTCATCATCACCGAGTGTTCGCACATCAGAGTGTACTTCTCCGCCTGCGATAATCACGGGCTTCCACCAACCATCATATGTACCCACCTCAGCGTTGGTAAGTAATATTATAGTTTCAATGGCCTACCTACCTTCAATGGCTTCAACCGCCGTAACTTCCACGGCACATCAAGCAATCCCTGCAATATTACCACCAACAGCAACGTCTACCACGGTTGAGCAAGGTGGTACATACCAAAATAAGCTAAATGCGGCAGCAACGTTGTTTACATCCAACGAACAACATTCAATAGCAGCACAACCAGTTGGAATTGCCATTGCGTCAAAAAGCTATGAAAGTTATATCCACCAACAAAGGCTGCAATTGGAACTTTTATAGAAAGAAAAGAAAATTGAGCAAAAATTCTTGCAAAGAAAATACGAGCTTTTAAGTCAAAGCGGTGTTTCATTAGGCGGAAATGCCTTTAATACAATGGCTCCAACCCCGTCGCAACTTGCGGCAAGACAGGTAATCCCGGAAGAATTGCCAAGTTTTAATGGGAATCTAGAAGACTGGCCGCTATTCATAAGCAAATATGAGAATAGCACCTAAGTTGCCGGGTATATAGAATCTAATGCGCTTGCAGAAGAGCCTCAAGGGCAAACCATTAGAGATGGTGCGTTGCAAACCTTTATTACCGTCAATGGTGCCGGAGATTATTCAAACGTGCTTCGGTCGACCAGAGTATATACTGGAATCACTTATCGAAAAAGCCAGGCTTATGCCACCACCAAGGGAAAAGTAGATTGCCTTATAGAATTTGCCTTGTGTGTACGGAACATTTGCCCTACAATGGAAGCCTATGTTGGTGCAAGAACTTGTGGATAAACACCATAACCAACACAAAGTGAATTGGGCTATGCAGTCCCGCGGCGATCGGGTGCCCGAAATAAAGGCATTGAGTGACTGGATTTTCAAAATCGAGAAAGCAGCAAGCAAAGTAGTTCCACCATGTACTTCAAAAAAAGTGCCTCGATTAATATGCATACACAATCAGTGCAAAAGCCTACTCATGGCAAGACATTATGTTTCGCATGCAAGAGTGACTACAAAAAAATTCAGAATTGCGACGATTTTAAAAAGTTGACCATAGAAGGCGCGTGAGACGCGGTAAAGCAAAATAAATTATGCCGTCAATGTCTTAATGGCCACCGCCACAAGTGCACCTTTAATAGAGAGTGCATAAAATACGCCTTCAGTACCTATTGTTTCACGAGCCGTTCCGTCATCGATGAAGAGGTTTCATGTTGTTTCCAAATTATTCCTGTGCGCGTATATTCCAAATAAAAATGCACACAGACATATGCCTTCTTAGATGAAGGATCCTCCATTACTTTAACGGAACAAAACATTTATGATTCGCTCAATCTGTGCGGGGAACCAGAGACGCTATGCCTTCGCTGGAGGGGTGAAAATATGCGGGTCGAAAACGACTCGATGAGAACGTCGATAGAAATACTGAATGCATATGACGGTGCTAAATACAGTTTAGATGAAGTGCATACTGTCCAACAACTTCGTTTGCCTACCCAGTCACTAAATATGGAAAAAATCGTGCAAATGTACCCGTTTTTAAGCGGGCTTCCAATCAAATCCTCCAAAAACCTAAAACCAACTATCCTTATTGGAACTAACTGTTGGAAGCTGGCCGTGCCAACGAAAATCAAAGAAGGGAATTGGCTCGGAGCGATTGCCACCAAGTGTCCCTTTGGGTGGGCCATACAAGGAACCATCGCTTCCTACCCCGGCACGCACCATTTAAATATACATCTGCGCGATTGTAAAAAAGATTATGAAAGCCTGCATGAAGAGGTGAAAGAGTATTTCAACCTCGAAAACTCACAGAAAAAAACATTGATGTCGCCCGAAGATCGGAGAGCGCTTCAAATATTGAATTCCACTTGTCGACAAGATGGCGCGCATTATGAAGTAGGTTTATTATGGAAGCAAGACGTTTGAAAGCTACCTAATAGCTACGACAACGCACTTAAACGTTTTTCACGTATGCAAAAGAAATTAGCCAAAGATGCGAGCCTGCGACAAAGTATGCAAGAAAGAATAAACAATTTCCTGGCCAAAGGGTACCCAAAAAAGCTATCGCCAGAAGTAATATACAGCCCAATGGATCGTGTGTGGTACTTGCCTATTTTTATTGGTCTCAATCCAAACAAACCTTGTTTGGGACGCGGCTGCAAAGTCCAAGGGAATTGCAATCAATGATTTAATTGCCAGTGGCCGAGATCTGTTGAACTCCCTTACTGATGATAATTGCCTTCAGAACCGGAGAAGTGGCAATTTGCGGGAAAATAGCTGAAATGTTCCATCAGATAAAAGTCAGAGATGCCGACATGCATGCCCAATGCTTTCTATGGAGCGATAATCAAGAGGAGTTGAGCAATCGGGACGTATATAATGAAAGCATTAACATTCGGCATTAGTTGCGCGCCATGCATCGCACACTACGTTCGCGACGTAAATGCCAGGAAATATGAGGAGACGGCTCCACGGGCGGTCGAGTCTATACAGAAGTTCCGCTATGTGGATGATTTCATTGACAGCGTAGATACGGAAGAAAAGCTGTGCAACTCGCTGCACAAGTCAAAAGTATTCACGCTAACGCAGATTTCATATTCTTAATTGGACGTTGAACTCACCCCTTGTGCTTAGAGAACTCGGAGAAGAAGTTGTTGACGCTCAAAGTCCAGACGGAATGGGTCACAGAGAAACAGTATTAGGGTTTTTTTGGGATGCAAACAAGGATGTTTTCAAATTCATTTGCAGATTTTCTAAAATGCGGCGCGACATCTTGCAAAACGAGATAGTACAGAAAAAGAGGGAAGTGCTCCAAACTTTGATGTCAATTTTCGATCCCCTCGGCTTCCTAGCGAACTACACAATTGTGCTGAAGATATTGCTGCAAGAAGTATGGAGGTCCTTCGTTGGCTGGAATGACTAGATGACCCCCTGCCACCTGAGATCAATAGCCAATGGTTTATTTGGAAGACGTTGTTGCCAGCAATATCAAACACGACGATTCCTCGATATATGAACTCAGCTCGATAACAAAGTCGAAGCCATTATATTTGCCCCCAAATCAAAGGTGGCTCCATTGAAACCAATGTCGATACCGAGGCTAGAATTGCAAGCTGCAGTAATTGGCGTAAGATTGGCAACTTCTGTCACTGCCGCAATGAGAGTTCCAACACACGCTCGGTTCTGGTGGCCAGATTCGAAAACAGTTCTACAGTAGTTATGCATGGACCCTAGAAATTCCAAACAATACGTCATGCATCGCATAGGCGAAGTTCTCGAAACAACGAACGCTACTGAAGGGCGCTGGGTACCTACGAAATTTAACCCAGCTAATCTCGCTACAAAGTTGAAAGCGACTATCAATAAAGTTAACATACCCTCCGTTGACTATGAGACAATTCAGAACGCCAAAAGGATACTTATAAGCGAAGCTCAACTGAGTAAATACTTCCCTAAAATACAAACACTCAAATCCGGTAAGATGATCAAGAAAGACAGTAAACTAATTTCTTTAAATATTTACATATATGAGGACAACATACTCAGAACGCGAGACAGAGCCGAAATTTTGGGGTAACGTTATCATTCTACCTACTGGGCACCACGTCACCGTCTTAATAGTTAATCACTATCATCAGAAAAACCATCACTTGTTTCACAAAACAACGATTAACTCCATTCGAGAAAATTACTACATTCCTCGGCTTCGCGTCCTCTACCGGAAAGTAAGACAATAGTGTCAGCGCTGTAAGAAAGATGGTGCTAAGCCAAACATTCAACAAATGGCACCGCTACCAGCTGCACGCTTGGCGAGCTTCGACCGCCCATTCACTTTCGTCGGTATAGATCTTTTCGGTCCAATGTACGTATCAGTCGGAAGGCATCGAGAAAAAATACGGGGTGCCATATTTACTTCTTTGACGGTTCAGGCTGTCCACTTAGAGGTCACACACAGTTTGTATGTAGCATCATGCATATTATCTATTCAAAATTGTATCGCCAGACGAGGAAAGGCCCGCTAAATTTATACAGATAATGGTACTAATTTTAAGGCGGCAGAAAAGGCTTAAGGTTAGAGGCTACAGTAATTGAAAATGCGCAAGCGAAGTACGACGACATAAAGTGGCGATTCAACCCACCTGCAGCGCGACATATGGGGCGTGCTTGGGAGAGATTAGTGCGTTCAATAAAAGTAGTACTTAATGCCATCTGCCCGTCTTTCAAATGCAACGAAGAATCGCTCAGGAGCGCACTATGTGAAGTCGAGCTCATTATAAACTCTCGTCCACTCATATTTGTGTCACTTGAAAACGCGGATGACGACGCCTTTACCCCAAATCACTTGTTATTGGGAACAACAGATGGTCATAAACCTGTTTTCGACGAAAGTCATGATTTACGTCAGCGCTGGCATAAAACTCAAGAGTTCGCTAATAAGTTCTGGCAGCGGTGGATGAAGGAATATGTTTCGATCATACAGCGAAGAGCGAAATGGTTCAACAAGCGTTCACCAGCTGCAGTCGGGGATGTCGTCGTCATTGTATATAGCAATTCAGCTACTTGTATACATATGTTTGCATGTATGTAACATATTACAGTTCGCTAATGGAAATTTTAGCTCAGTCGTATATAAGACCATAACGGTCCTTACTAGATTCTTCTTTAATTAGTACAGAAATAGTCGAAAGTACGAGAATATTTTTAAGAGCGCTACATATCATTAGTTAAAATACGTAAATTACTATACGCGAATAAATTGTTACATAAATTTTTATACGGCTTAAAAATTGTGTCATTAATTTAAAATCGTCTCATCGTGACAATAGCCGTATTTTTAAATACATACAGAAAACTGCTTTTTAGTATAACGTACTACGTGATAAATTTTGTTGACGCGATTTATACCTAATTGGGTCTTGTGAATAAAAAATAAACAAAAACTTTTTGTTACAGTATTTGTGTAATTGTGCACTTGAAATGATTTTCTACCAAAACTCATGAATTTATATTTATTTAGGTTATGGCTCATATCATTAATATTTCACCACTTGACTAAACTATCGAGATTTTCTTGAAGGAGCAATCTCTCTTCCGGAGTGAGTATAGGTTTAAAAAGCTTTACGTCGTCAGCATACATCAAAATCTTGGAATGAGTTAACGCGCTTGGAAGATCATTACTAAATAGCAAAAATAGCAAAGGACTAAGGTGACTACCTTGCGGTATGCCAGAAGTAACCCTAATGAATTGAGATTCGCTTTTTTTAAATAACACCTTTTGTTTCCTTCCTTTTAAGTAAGAGGAAATCTAACTCAGAAGTTGAGGTGGAAACCCTAAGTTAGGTGAGAATATTGTGGGAAGCCTTATCGAAAGCCTTGCTGAAATCCGTGTAAATTACATCGGTATGCAGGTTATTTCTAAAGTTTCTGGAGACATGAGTAGTAAATTCGAAGAGGTTCGACTCAGTTGATTTGCCTTTGCAGAAGACATGCTGAGCTGGGCTAATGATAGGAGAAACTGAATGAGCGAGTTGTTTAGTTATAATGGATTCGAAAAGTTTAGGTATTTCGCTAAGTTTTGCAATGCCTCTATAGTTTGCAGCACATGATTTACTGCCTCTTTTGCACAGTGGTATAATAAAAGACTTTTTCCAGAAACAGGGAAATACACCTTACTTTAGAGAAGGAATAAAAATATTCGTTAAGGGCCGATACAAATATTTCGCGCAACTTTTTACAACAACAGAAGGAATGCCGTCGGGACCACCGCAAAGCTGTGGCGAGCTAAAAAGAACATTCGGTTGCACGGGCACGCAATTTTGTGCGTAGTTTGATTTAAAGAAATCAGCAAACATATCGGCAACTGTGGCATCGTCCCTCGAAACCAATTCTTTAAATTTCATGACGCATGGGAACCCAATAGTCTTGCATTTAGTGTTGACAAAATTGAAGAACGACTTGGGATTATAGGAAAGTTGCAGCTTAATTTTATTAATGTAATCTTTGTAACACTCTTTGTTCATACAATTATATTTATGACGTAGATTAGAATATCTCCTATAGTCATTTGGAAGTCCAGATTTTTTATATCCTTAAACCAACGCGTTTTCTGATTTTTCAAGCAGTTTAGTTCCTTGGTGCACCAAACAATATTTACTGAAACTCTAGCGCTATTAGTTTGGGGGATACAAGCACGGAACATGAGGTGTAAAGCACTAGTGAAACGATGAACGCTCTCGTCAACATCTCCACTGCAATCGGGCCAAACTATTACGGAAAACTCATATCTTAACTTCCAGAAGTCAGTTTTCCTAAACAAAAACCTAGCAGCAGACGAATTATTATAGGTGTTACTTTGTTTTGGAAGGCTAAAGGTTTCAGCAATTAACTCCAATGCAGGGTGATATACATCTTCAGGCAGTACCAACGGGTCAGTTCGGACTAAAGAGGATCTAGAATTATCACTGACATATATTAGGCCAAGCATTTACCAAACTTATTCAGAATGCCGTTAACCTGCAAGGTTGTTTAAGAACTCGTTAAAGATTTCTTGAGAAGAACAGGGAACCAAGCAACCATCAATCATATTCCACGTTACACACTGTAAATTAAAATAAGTAAGTTAGGCTAAGTTCGGGTGTAACCGAACATTACATACTGAGAGCTTTGGAGACAAAATAAGGGAAAATCACCATGTAGGAAAAGAACTTAGGGTAACCCTGGAATATGTTTGTATGACATGGGTATCAAATGGAAGGTATTAAAAAGTATTTTAAATGGGAGTGGGTCATAGTTTTATAGGTGGACGCCATTTCGGGATATCGCCAAAAAGGTGGACCAGGGGAGACTCCAGAATGTGCTTGTACGATATGGGAATCAAATGACAGGTGTTAATAAGTATTTTAAATGGGAGTGGGCCTTAGTTCTATAGGTGGACGCCTTTTCGAGATATCGCCATAAAGGTGGACCAGGGGTGACTCTAGAATGTGTTTGTACGTTATGTGTATCAAATTAAAGGTATTAATGAGGGTTTTAAAAGGGAGTAGCCCTTAGTTGTATATGTGAAGACGTTTTTGAGATATCGACCAAAATGTGGACCAGGGTGACTCAGAACATCATCTGTCGGGTAGCGCTAATTTATTTATATATGTAGTACCACGAACAGAATTCATGCCATGATTCCAAGGGCTTTTGATTTCGCCCTGCAGAACTTTTTCAGATTATTCTACTTAATATGGAAGGTGTCACACCCGTTTTACAAAGTTTTCTCTAAAGTTATATTTTGCGTCAATAAACCAATCCAATTACAATGTTTCATCCCTTTTTTAAACGGTTTGATTCATATTTCGTATAGAATTATGGCATTTTTTTTTTTTATATTTTTCGTAATTTCCGATATCGAAAAAGTGGGCGTGGTCATAGTCGGATTTCGGCCATTTTTTACACCAAGATAAAGTGGGTTCAGATAAGTACCTGAACTAAGTTTAGTAAATATATATCGATTTTTGCTCAGGTTATCGTGTTAGCGGCCGAGCGAAATGACAGGCGGTCGACTGTGTATAAAAACTGGGCGTGGCTTCAACCGATTTCGCCCATTTTCACAGAAAACCGTTATTGTCATAGCATCTATGCACCTACCAAATTTCACAAGGGTTGGTTAATTTTTGTTCGACTTATGGCATTAAAACTATTCTAGACAAATTAGGGCGGAGCCACGCCCATTTTGAAATTTTCTTTTATTTTTGTATTTTGTTGCACCATATCATAACTGGAGTTGAATGTTGACATAATTTATTTATATACTGTAAAGATATTAAATTTTTTGTTATAATTTGACTTAAAAAAAATTTTTTTTTAAAAAGTGGTCGTGTTCGTTATCCGCTTTTGCTAGTTTTTATTGAGCACACATATAGGAATAGGAGTAACGCTCTTGCCAAATTTCATAATGATATCTTCAACGACTGCCAAGTTACGTCTTGCAAAACTTTCAAATTATGTTCTTTCAAAAGTGGGCGGTGCCACGCCCATTGTCCAAAATTTTACAAATTTTCTATTCTACGTCATAAGGTCAACCCACCTACCAAGTTTCATCGCCTTATCCGTCTTTGGTAATGAATTATCGCACTTTTTGGGTTTTTCGAAATTTTCGATATCGAAAAAGTGGGCGTGGTTATAGTCCGATTTCGTTAATTTTAAACAGCGATCGGATATGAGTGCCCGGGAACCTACATACCAAATTTCATCAAGGTACATCAAAATTTAATCAAGTTAGCGTGTTTACGGACGGACGGACAGACGGACGGACGGACGGACATGGCTAAATAAATTTATTTTTTCTCCCAGATCATTTTGATATATAGAAGCCTATATCTATCTCGATTAGTTTATGCCGTTACGGATTACCGTTATACGAACAAAGTTAATATACTCTGTGAGCTCTGCTCAGCTGAGTATAATCACCAAGAACTCCAATCAAGTCAGGAGAAGTAGCCAAAGAAGTCACAGACATTATAATCGAAGCGTGTTTGTTGTATAACTTTAGGTCAGATTGCGGAGGAACCTAGCTAATAGTAATGTATAAATGCATGGATAAGAGATTGATACCAACGCAAAGAAATTCGATTTCGTCAGCTTCAGAAGTTAGAATTTCTTCAGCAAATAGGCTAGCATCTACGGCGATTAAGACACCACCACCGACTTTACTTTGACGATCTTTTCTAAAAATTTCCTACCTATTACATAGAATTCCAGAGTTGAGCACGTGAGGTTTTAGCCAGGTTTTGGCAAATGCCAGTACCTTAAAAGTAAGGTCATGGCTGCTAAGAAAAAGATATATTAGTTTAGTGTTCAAGCCCCTCACGTTCTGGTAATAGATTTTGATGCCAAGGTCTACAACTAGTTGTTTGAGGCAGCAATAGGTCGTGGAGTGCGAGCGAGATTTCGAGACCTAGACATAAATTGGTGGACTAATGCTCCATCTGGCCAGAAAGACTTATCCAAAAGCATCTCAAACCAATCTGCAGAAACATCTATCTGGACAGAAGACATCATCTATCATGGTCAAATATAAATTTTCTTATATGCAGTTTGTTCGGCTTTATTTTTGGCGATATAAAATGATTTATAACGTCTGCGGTTGTATCACTTGAGAAGCGGAATACAAAGATAGCTTTTCTGGGACGAACAACTATAAGTTGTCTTCCAACCATTATTTCCGCATTCTTAAGGCTTGGTAAATTATGAGTTGATGTAGCAATCAAAGTTTTCGTATCTTCTGAACCGCTGGGTTGTAACAGCTGATTTCCAAAAGTTATGGACAAAATAGGAGCAGATGATGTCGACGGCGTCATCGTTAACGCCGTCGTAGAAGGCGTAGGTAGTGGGGGATAACCCTGATTAACATCGTTTCCAAGGCTAGGGGTAGAGACAGGAATAGGTAAAGCAGAAGATATTGAGTTCGAGGAAGAAACAGGAATAGGTACACTAGAAGCAGAAGAGGTTGAATTCGAGACCAGAGCATCATCCGCAAACTTCCGCTTTTTAGTAGTTTTCTTCCCTTTTCTTGCCGGTGATGTCTTTAACATTTAAACGATTTAAATGCCGATTCGTAAGTCTGAAATTTTTGATTGATGACCTCAAGCCCCTTACCGACTTCAAGAAAACCGTTTCTTGCTGTTTTAAATGGTCTGAAAAGATCCACCTCAGTAGACCTACACTTTGGTAGGACCAGAGAACCCCTTTACCCTAATCCAAAGCGTCAGCCACTTTTACAGTCAAACCAGCACATTTCATATGCCCGCGAATATGACATAACCAACATGCTACAAAACGCTCAGAGTCGCTCTTCACATTAAAATTTTCAAATACATAAGAAGTTGCCATTATAGTCGTCGTCTTAAAAATATTAATTAGATATGTGTACAATAGCCGTATTTTTTATGAGTAAATACAGAAAAGAACAAAGGGTCCACTTAATTAGTTTTATCTGTCCAAACTGCTTTTTAGTATAAAGTACCACGTGATAAATTTTGTTGACGCGATTTATACCTAATTGGGTCTTGTGGATAAAAAATAAACAAAAACTTTTTGTTATAGATTTCAGTAATAGTACAAAAAAACATCTTGTTTTTTTTCAATTAGTTGAACAAACAGATTTTTTATGGAACTTATGCATATTCTGCGAAATGGAATGAGCTCAGCTTTAACGAAGCACTTGTTTTAGTTTTTCAAAAGAAAATTTCCTAGTAATGAGTTGTTTATATATGTATTCGCAGAGTTGAATTGTGTTGTTAATTAGATATGTGTACAATAGCCGTATTTTTAATGGATAAATACTGAAAAGAACAAAGGGTCCACTTAATTAGCTTTATCTGTTTCCAAACTGGTTTTAAGTATAAAGTACTACGTGATAAATTTTGTTGACGCGATTTATACCTAATTGGGTCTTGTGAATAAAAAATAAACAAAAACTTTTTGTTACAGATTTCAGTAATAGTACAAAAAAACATCTTGTTTTTTTTCAATTAGTTGAACAAACAGATTTTTTATGGAACTTATGCATATTCTGCGAAATGGAATGAGCTCAGCTTTAACGAAACACTTGCTTTAGTTTTTCAAAAGAAAATTTCCTAGTAATGAGTTGTTTATATATGTATTCGCAGAGTTGAATTGTGTTATTAATTAGATATATAATCGATAGCCGTATTTTTAATGAATAAATACTGAAAAGAACAAAGGGTCCACTTAATTAGTTTTATCTGTTTCTAAACTGCTTTTAAGTATAAAGTACTACGTGATAAATTTTGTTGACGCGATTTATACCTAATTGGGTCTTGTGAATAAAAAGTAAACAAAAACTTTTTGTTACCGATTTCAGCAATAGTACAAAAAAATATCTTGTTTTTTTTTTTTTAGTTAGTTGAACAATCAGATTTTTTAAGGAACTTATGCCTATTTCAGCGAAATGGAATAAGCTCAGCTTTAACGAAACACTTGCTTTAGTTTTTCAAAAGAAAATTTCCTAGTAATGAGTTGTTTATATATGTATTCGTAGAGTTGAATTGTGTTGTTAATTAGATATGTGTACAATAACCGTATTTTTAATGAATAAATACTGAAAAGAACAAAGGGTCCACTTAATTAGTTTTATCTGTTTCTAAACTGCTTTTAAGTATAAAGTACTACGTGATAAATTTTGTTGACGCGATTTATACCTAATTGGGTCTTGTGAATAAAAAATAAACAAAAACTTTTTGTCACCGATTTCAGCAATAGTACAAAAAAACATTTTGTTTTTTTTTTTTTTTTAGTTAGTTGAACAATCAGATTTTTTAAGGAACTTATGCCTATTTCAGCGAAATGGAATGAGCTCAGCTTTATCGAAACACTTGCTTTAGTTTATCAAAAGAAAATTTCATAGTAATGAGTTGTTTATATATGTATTCGTAGAGTTGAATTGTGTTGTTAATTAGATATGTGTACAATAGCCGTATTTTTAATGAATAAATACTGAAAAGAACAAAGGGTTCACTTAATTAGTTTTATCTGTTTGTAAACTGCTTTTAAGTATAAAGTACTACGTGATAAATTTTGTTGACGCGATTTATACCTAATTGGGTCTTGCGAATAAAAAATAAACAAAAACTTTTTGTCACCGATTTCAGCAATAGTACAAAAAAACATTTTGTTTTTTTTTTTTTTAGTTAGTTGAACAATCAGATTTTTTAAGGAACTTATGCCTATTTCAGCGAAATGGAATGAGCTCAGCTTTATCGAAACACTTGCTTTAGTTTATCAAAAGAAAATTTCCTAGTAATGAGTTGTTTATATATGTATTCGTAGAGTTGAATTGTGTTGTTAATTAGATATGTGTACAATAGCCGTATTTTTAATGAATAAATACTGAAAAGAACAAAGGGTTCACTTAATTAGTTTTATCTGTTTGTAAACTGCTTTTAAGTATAAAGTACTACGTGATAAATTTTGTTGACGCGATTTATACCTAATTGGGTCTTGTGAATAAAAAATAAACAAAAACTTTTTGTCACCGATTTCAGCAATAGTACAAAAAAACATTTTGTTTTTTTTTTTTTTAGTTAGTTGAACAATCAGATTTTTTAAGGAACTTATGCCTATTTCAGCGAAATGGAATGAGCTCAGCTTTATCGAAACACTTGCTTTAGTTTATCAAAAGAAAATTTCCTAGTAATGAGTTGTTTATATATGTATTCGTAGAGTTGAATTGTGTTGTTAATTAGATATGTGTACAATAGCCGTGTTTTTAATGAATAAATACTGAAAAGAACAAAGGGTTCACTTAATTAGTTTTATCTGTTTGTAAACTGCTTTTAAGTATAAAGTACTACGTGATAAATTTTGTTGACGCGATTTATACCTAATTGGGTCTTGTGAATAAAAAATAAACAAAAACTTTTTGTCACCGATTTCAGCAATAGTACAAAAAAACATTTTGTTTTTTTTTTTTAGTTAGTTGAACAATCAGATTTTTTAAGGAACTTATGCCTATTTCAGCGAAATGGAATGAGCTCAGCTTTATCGAAACACTTGCTTTAGTTTATCAAAAGAAAATTTCCTAGTAATGAGTTGTTTATATATGTATTCGTAGAGTTGAATTGTGTTGTTAATTAGATATGTGTACAATAGCCGTATTTTTAATGAATAAATACTGAAAAGAACAAAGGGTTCACTTAATTAGTTTTATCTGTTTGTAAACTGCTTTTAAGTATAAAGTACTACGTGATAAATTTTGTTGACGCGATTTATACCTAATTGGGTCTTGTGAATAAAAAATAAACAAAAACTTTTTGTCACCGATTTCAGCAATAGTACAAAAAAACATTTTGTTTTTTTTTTTTTTAGTTAGTTGAACAATCAGATGTTTTAAGGAACTTATGCCTATTTCAGCGAAATGGAATGAGCTCAGCTTTATCGAAACACTTGCTTTAGTTTATCAAAAGAAAATTTCCTAGTAATGAGTTGTTTATATATGTATTCGTAGAGTTGAATTGTGTTGTTAATTAGATATGTGTACAATAGCCGTATTTTTAATGAATAAATACTGAAAAGAACAAAGGGTTCACTTAATTAGTTTTATCTGTTTGTAAACTGCTTTTAAGTATAAAGTACTACGTGATAAATTTTGTTGACGCGATTTATACCTAATTGGGTCTTGTGAATTAAAAAATAAACAAAAACTTTTTGTCACCGATTTCAGCAATAGTACAAAAAACATTTTGTTTTTTTTTTTTTAGTTAGTTGAACAATCAGATTTTTTAAGGAACTTATGCCTATTTCAGCGAAATGGAATGAGCTCAGCTTTATCGAAACACTTGCTTTAGTTTATCAAAAGAAAATTTCCTAGCAATGAGTTGTTTATATATGTATTCGTAGAGTTGAATTGTGTTGTTAATTAGATATGTGTACAATAGCCGTATTTTTAATGAATAAATACTGAAAAGAACAAAGGGTTCACTTAATTAGTTTTATCTGTTTGTAAACTGCTTTTAAGTATAAAGTACTACGTGATAAATTTTGTTGACGCGATTTATACCTAATTGGGTCTTGTGAATAAAAAATAAACAAAAACTTTTTGTCACCGATTTCAGCAATAGTACAAAAAAACATTTTGTTTTTTTTTTTTTAGTTAGTTGAACAATCAGATTTTTTAAGGAACTTATGCCTATTTCAGCGAAATGGAATGAGCTCAGCTTTATCGAAACACTTGCTTTAGTTTATCAAAAGAAAATTTCCTAGTAATGAGTTGTTTATATATGTATTCGTAGAGTTGAATTGTGTTGTTAATTAGATATGTGTACAATAGCCGTATTTTTAATGAATAAATACTGAAAAGAACAAAGGGTTCACTTAATTAGTTTTATCTGTTTGTAAACTGCTTTTAAGTATAAAGTACTACGTGATAAATTTTGTTGACGCGATTTATACCTAATTGGGTCTTGTGAATAAAAAATAAACAAAAACTTTTTGTCACCGATTTCAGCAATAGTACAAAAAAACATTTTGTTTTTTTTTTTTTTAGTTAGTTGAACAATCAGATTTTTTAAGGAACTTATGCCTATTTCAGCGAAATGGAATGAGCTCAGCTTTATCGAAACACTTGCTTTAGTTTATCAAAAGAAAATTTCCTAGTAATGAGTTGTTTATATATGTATTCGTAGAGTTGAATTGTGTTGTTAATTAGATATGTGTACAATAGCCGTATTTTTAATGAATAAATACTGAAAAGAACAAAGGGTTTACTTAATTAGTTTTATCTGTTTGTAAACTGCTTTTAAGTATAAAGTACTACGTGATAAATTTTGTTGACGCGATTTATACCTAATTGGGTCTTGTGAATAAAAAATAAACAAAAACTTTTTGTCACCGATTTCAGCAATAGTACAAAAAAACATTTTGTTTTTTTTTTTTTAGTTAGTTGAACAATCAGATTTTTTAAGGAACTTATGCCTATTTCAGCGAAATGGAATGAGCTCAGCTTTATCGAAACACTTGCTTTAGTTTATCAAAAGAAAATTTCCTAGTAATGAGTTGTTTATATATGTATTCGTAGAGTTGAATTGTGTTGTTAATTAGATATGTGTACAATAGCCGTATTTTTAATGAATAAATACTGAAAAGAACAAAGGGTTCACTTAATTAGTTTTATCTGTTTGTAAACTGCTTTTAAGTATAAAGTACTACGTGATAAATTTTGTTGACGCGATTTATACCTAATTGGGTCTTGTGAATAAAAAATAAACAAAAACTTTTTGTCACCGATTTCAGCAATAGTACAAAAAAACATTTTGTTTTTTTTTTTTTTAGTTAGTTGAACAATCAGATTTTTTAAGGAACTTATGCCTATTTCAGCGAAATGGAATGAGCTCAGCTTTATCGAAACACTTGCTTTAGTTTATCAAAAGAAAATTTCCTAGTAATGAGTTGTTTATATATGTATTCGTAGAGTTGAATTGTGTTGTTAATTAGATATGTGTACAATAGCCGTATTTTTAATGAATAAATACTGAAAAGAACAAAGGGTTCACTTAATTAGTTTTATCTGTTTGTAAACTGCTTTTAAGTATAAAGTACTACGTGATAAATTTTGTTGACGCGATTTATACCTAATTGGGTCTTGTGAATAAAAAATAAACAAAAACTTTTTGTCACCGATTTCAGCAATAGTACAAAAAAACATTTTGTTTTTTTTTTTTTAGTTAGTTGAACAATCAGATTTTTTAAGGAACTTATGCCTATTTCAGCGAAATGGAATGAGCTCAGCTTTATCGAAACACTTGCTTTAGTTTATCAAAAGAAAATTTCCTAGTAATGAGTTGTTTATATATGTATTCGTAGAGTTGAATTGTGTTGTTAATTAGATATGTGTACAATAGCCGTATTTTTAATGAATAAATACTGAAAAGAACAAAGGGTCCACTTAATTAGTTTTATCTGTTTCTAAACTGCTTTTAAGTATAAAGTACTACGTGATAAATTTTGTTGACGCGATTTATACCTAATTGGGTCTTGTGAATAAAAAATAAACAAAAACTTTTTGTCACCGATTTCAGCAATAGTACAAAAAAACATTTTGTTTTTTTTTTTTTTAGTTAGTTGAACAATCAGATTTTTTAAGGAACTTATGCCTATTTCAGCGAAATGGAATGAGCTCAGCTTTAACGAAACACTTGCTTTAGTTTACCAAAAGAAAATTTCCTAGTAATGAGTTGTTTATATATGTATTCGTAGAGTTGAATTGTGTTGTTAATTAGATATGTGTACAATAGCCGTATTTTTAATGAATAAATACTGAAAAGAACAAAGGGTTCACTTAATTAGTTTTATCTGTTTGTAAACTGCTTTTAAGTATAAAGTACTACGTGATAAATTTTGTTGACGCGATTTATACCTAATTGGGTCATGTGAATAAAAAATAAACAAAAACTTTTTGTCACCGATTTCAGCAATAGTACAAAAAAACATTTTGTTTTTTTTTTTTTTAGTTAGTTGAACAATCAGATTTTTTAAGGAACTTATGCCTATTTCAGCGAAATGGAATGAGCTCAGCTTTATCGAAACACTTGCTTTAGTTTATCAAAAGAAAATTTCCCAGTAATGAGTTGTTTATATATGTATTCGTAGAGTTGAATTGTGTTGTTAATTAGATATGTGTACAATAGCCGTATTTTTAATGAATAAATACTGAAAAGAACAAAGGGTCCACTTAATTAGTTTTATCTGTTTCTAAACTGCTTTTAAGTATAAAGTACTACGTGATAAATTTTGTTGACGCGATTTATACCTAATTGGGTCTTGTGAATAAAAAGTAAACAAAAACTTTTTGTTACCGATTTCAGCAATAGTACAAAAAAATATCTTGTTTTTTTTTTTTTAGTTAGTTGAACAATCAGATTTTTTAAGGAACTTATGCCTATTTCAGCGAAATGGAATGAGCTCAGCTTTAACGAAACACTTGCTTTAGTTTTTCAAAAGAAAATTTCCTAGTAATGAGTTGTTTATATATGTATTCGTAGAGTTGAATTGTGTTGTTAATTAGATATGTGTACAATAGCCGTATTTTTAATGAATAAATACTGAAAAGAACAAAGGGTTCACTTAATTAGTTTTATCTGTTTGTAAACTGCTTTTAAGTATAAAGTACTACGTGATAAATTTTGTTGACGCGATTTATACCTAATTGGGTCTTGTGAATAAAAAATAAACAAAAACTTTTTGTCACCGATTTCAGCAATAGTACAAAAAAACATTTTGTTTTTTTTTTTTTTTAGTTAGTTGAACAATCAGATTTTTTAAGGAACTTATGCCTATTTCAGCGAAATGGAATGAGCTCAGCTTTATCGAAACACTTGCTTTAGTTTATCAAAAGAAAATTTCCTAGTAATGAGTTGTTTATATATGTATTCGTAGAGTTGAATTGTGTTGTTAATTAGATATGTGTACAATAGCCGTATTTTTAATGAATAAATACTGAAAAGAACAAAGGGTTCACTTAATTAGTTTTATCTGTTTGTAAACTGCTTTTAAGTATAAAGTACTACGTGATAAATTTTGTTGACGCGATTTATACCTAATTGGGTCTTGTGAATAAAAAATAAACAAAAACTTTTTGTCACCGATTTCAGCAATAGTACAAAAAAACATTTTGTTTTTTTTTTTTTAGTTAGTTGAACAATCAGATTTTTTAAGGAACTTATGCCTATTTCAGCGAAATGGAATGAGCTCAGCTTTATCGAAACACTTGCTTTAGTTTATCAAAAGAAAATTTCCTAGTAATGAGTTGTTTATATATGTATTCGTAGAGTTGAATTGTGTTGTTAATTAGATATGTGTACAATAGCCGTATTTTTAATGAATAAATACTGAAAAGAACAAAGGGTTCACTTAATTAGTTTTATCTGTTTGTAAACTGCTTTTAAGTATAAAGTACTACGTGATAAATTTTGTTGACGCGATTTATACCTAATTGGGTCTTGTGAATAAAAAGTAAACAAAAACTTTTTGTTACCGATTTCAGCAATAGTACAAAAAAATATCTTGTTTTTTTTTTTTTAGTTAGTTGAACAATCAGATTTTTTAAGGAACTTATGCCTATTTCAGCGAAATGGAATGAGCTCAGCTTTAACGAAACACTTGCTTTAGTTTATCAAAAGAAAATTTACTAGTAATGAGTTGTTTATATATGTATTCGTAGAGTTGAATTGTGTTGTTAATTAGATATGTGTACAATAGCCGTATTTTTAATGAATAAATACTGAAAAGAACAAAGGGTTCACTTAATTAGTTTTATCTGTTTGTAAACTGCTTTTAAGTATAAAGTACTACGTGATAAATTTTGTTGACGCGATTTATACCTAATTGGGTCTTGTGAATAAAAAATAAACAAAAACTTTTTGTCACCGATTTCAGCAATAGTACAAAAAAACATTTTGTTTTTTTTTTTTTTAGTTAGTTGAACAATCAGATTTTTTAAGGAACTTATGCCTATTTCAGCGAAATGGAATGAGCTCAGCTTTAACGAAATACTTGCTTTAGTTTTTCAAAAAAAATTTCCTAGTAATGAGTTGTTTATATATGTATTCGTAGAGTTGAATTGTGTTGTTAATTAGATATGTGTACAATAGCCGTATTTTTAATGAATAAATACTGAAAAGAACAAAGGGTTCACTTAATTAGTTTTATCTGTTTGTAAACTGCTTTTAAGTATAAAGTACTACGTGATAAATTTTGTTGACGCGATTTATACCTAATTGGGTCTTGTGAATAAAAAATAAACAAAAACTTTTTGTCACCGATTTCAGCAATAGTACAAAAAAACATTTTGTTTTTTTTTTTTTAGTTAGTTGAACAATCAGATTTTTTAAGGAACTTATGCCTATTTCAGCGAAATGGAATGAGCTCAGCTTTATCGAAACACTTGCTTTAGTTTATCAAAAGAAAATTTCCTAGTAATGAGTTGTTTATATATGTATTCGTAGAGTTGAATTGTGTTGTTAATTAGATATGTGTACAATAGCCGTATTTTTAATGAATAAATACTGAAAAGAACAAAGGGTTCACTTAATTAGTTTTATCTGTTTGTAAACTGCTTTTAAGTATAAAGTACTACGTGATAAATTTTGTTGACGCGATTTATACCTAATTGGGTCTTGTGAATAAAAAGTAAACAAAAACTTTTTGTTACCGATTTCAGCAATAGTACAAAAAAATATCTTGTTTTTTTTTTTTAGTTAGTTGAACAATCAGATTTTTTAAGGAACTTATGCCTATTTCAGCGAAATGGAATGAGCTCAGCTTTAACGAAACACTTGCTTTAGTTTATCAAAAGAAAATTTACTAGTAATGAGTTGTTTATATATGTATTCGTAGAGTTGAATTGTGTTGTTAATTAGATATGTGTACAATAGCCGTATTTTTAATGAATAAATACTGAAAAGAACAAAGGGTTCACTTAATTAGTTTTATCTGTTTGTAAACTGCTTTTAAGTATAAAGTACTACGTGATAAATTTTGTTGACGCGATTTATACCTAATTGGGTCTTGTGAATAAAAAATAAACAAAAACTTTTTGTCACCGATTTCAGCAATAGTACAAAAAAATATATTGTTTTTTTTTTTTTTAGTTAGTTGAACAATCAGATTTTTTAAGGA
Organism: Eurosta solidaginis; assembly: GCF_040869045.1. Taxonomy (NCBI): domain Eukaryota; kingdom Metazoa; phylum Arthropoda; class Insecta; order Diptera; family Tephritidae; genus Eurosta; species Eurosta solidaginis. The sequence goes on from NC_090319.1 coordinate 17,945,382, forward strand.
ACTTATGCCTATTTCAGCGAAATGGAATGAGCTCAGCTTTAACGAAAACTTGCTTTAGTTTTTCAAAAAAAATTTCCTAGTAATGAGTTGTTTATATATGTATTCGTAGAGTTAAATTCTGTTGTTAATTAGATATGTGTACAATAGCCGTATTTTTAATGAATAAATACTGAAAAGAACAAAGGGTTCACTTAATTAGTTTTATCTGTTTGTAAACTGCTTTTAAGTATAAAGTACTACGTGATAAATTTTGTTGACGCGATTTATACCTAATTGGGTCTTGTGAATAAAAAATAAACAAAAACTTTTTGTCACCGATTTCAGCAATAGTACAAAAAAACATTTTGTTTTTTTTTTTTTTAGTTAGTTGAACAATCAGATTTTTTAAGGAACTTATGCCTATTTCAGCGGAATGGAATGTGCTCAGCTTTAACGAAATACTTGCTTTAGTTTTTCAAAAAAAATTTCCTAGTAATGAGTTGTTTATATATGTATTCGTAGAGTTGAATTCTGTTGTTAATTAGATATGTGTACAATAGCCGTATTTTTAATGAATAAATACTGAAAAGAACAAAGGGTTCACTTAATTAGTTTTATCTGTTTGTAAACTGCTTTTAAGTATAAAGTCCTACGTGATAAATTTTGTTGACGCGATTTATACCTAATTGGGTCTTGTGAATAAAAAATAAACAAAAACTTTTTGTCACCGATTTCAGCAATAGTACAAAAAAACATTTTGTTTTTTTTTTTTTTAGTTAGTTGAACAATCAGATTTTTTAAGGAACTTATGCCTATTTCAGCGAAATGGAATGTGCTCAGCTTTAACGAAATACTTGCTTTAGTTTTTCAAAAAAAATTTCCTAGTAATGAGTTGTTTATATATGTATTCGTAGAGTTGAATTCTGTTGTTAATTAGATATGTGTACAATAGCCGTATTTTTAATGAATAAATACTGAAAAGAACAAAGGGTTCACTTAATTAGTTTTATCTGTTTGTAAACTGCTTTTAAGTATAAAGTCCTACGTGATAAATTTTGTTGACGCGATTTATACCTAATTGGGTTTTGTGAATAAAAAATAAACAAAAACTTTTTGTCACGGATTTCAGCAATAGTACAAAAAAACATTTTGTTTTTTTTTTTTTTTAGTTAGTTGAACAATCAGATTTTTTAAGGAACTTATGCCTATTTCAGCGAAATGGAATGAGCTCAGCTTTAACGAAATAATTGCTTTAATTTTTCAAAAAAAATTTCCTAGTAATGAGTTGTTTATATATGTATTCGTAGAGTTGAATTCTGTTGTTAATTAGATATGTGTACAATAGCCGTATTTTTAATGAATAAATACTGAAAAGAACAAAGGGTTCACTTAATTAGTTTTATCTGTTTGTAAACTGCTTTTAAGTATAAAGTACTACGTGATAAATTTTGTTGACGCGATTTATACCTAATTGGGTCTTGTGAATAAAAAATAAACAAAAACTTTTTGTCACCGATTTCAGCAATAGTACAAAAAAACATTTTGTTTTTTTTTTTTTTAGTTAGTTGAACAATCAGATTTTTTAAGGAACTTATGCCTATTTCAGCGAAATGGAATGAGCTCAGCTTTAACGAAATACTTGCTTTAGTTTTTCAAAAAAAATTTCCTAGTAATGAGTTGTTTATATATGTATTCGTAGAGTTGAATTCTGTTGTTAATTAGATATGTGTACAATAGCCGTATTTTTAATGAATAAATACTGAAAAGAACAAAGGGTTCACTTAATTAGTTTTATCTGTTTGTAAACTGCTTTTAAGTATAAAGTACTACGTGATAAATTTTGTTGACGCGATTTATACCTAATTGGGTCTTGTGAATAAAAAATAAACAAAACCTTTTTGTCACCGATTTCAGCAATAGTACAAAAAAACATTTTGTTTTTTTTTTTTTAGTTAGTTGAACAATCAGATTTTTTAAGGAACTTATGCCTATTTCAGCGAAATGGAATGAGCTCAGCTTTAACGAAATACTTGCTTTAGTTTTTCAAAAAAAATTTCCTAGTAATGAGTTGTTTATATATGTATTCGTAGAGTTGAATTGTGTTGTTAATTAGATATGTGTACAATAGCCGTATTTTTAATGAATAAATACTGAAAAGAACAAAGGGTTCACTTAATTAGTTTTATCTGTTTGTAAACTGCTTTTAAGTATAAAGTACTACGTGATAAATTTTGTTGACGCGATTTATACCTAATTGGGTCTTGTGAATAAAAAATAAACAAAAACTTTTTGTCACCGATTTCAGCAATAGTACAAAAAAACATTTTGTTTTTTTTTTTTTAGTTAGTTGAACAATCAGATTTTTTAAGGAACTTATGCCTATTTCAGCGAAATGGAATGAGCTCAGCTTTAACGAAATACTTGCTTTAGTTTTTCAAAAAAAATTTCCTAGTAATGAGTTGTTTATATATGTATTCGTAGAGTTGAATTCTGTTGTTAATTAGATATGTGTACAATAGCCGTATTTTTAATGAATAAATACTGAAAAGAACAAAGGGTTCACTTAATTAGTTTTATCTGTTTGTAAACTGCTTTTAAGTATAAAGTACTACGTGATAAATTTTGTTGACGCGATTTATACCTAATTGGGTCTTGTGAATAAAAAATAAACAAAAACTTTTTGTCACCGATTTCAGCAATAGTACAAAAAAACATCTTGTTTTTTTTTTTTAGTTAGTTGAACAAACAGATTTTTTAAGGAACTTATGCATATTTCTGCGAAATGGAATGAGCTCAGCTTTAACGAAACACTTGCTTTAGTTTTTCAAAAGAAAATTTCCTAGTAATGAGTTGTTTATATATGTATTCGTAGAGTTGAATTGTGTTGTTAATTAGATATGTGTACAATAGCCGTATTTTTAATGAATAAATACTGAAAAGAACAAAGGGTTCACTTAATTAGTTTTATCTGTTTGTAAACTGCTTTTAAGTATAAAGTACTACGTGATAAATTTTGTTGACGCGATTTATACCTAATTGGGTCTTGTGAATAAAAAATAAACAAAAACTTTTTGTCACCGATTTCAGCAATAGTACAAAAAAACATCTTGTTTTTTTTTTTTAGTTAGTTGAACAAACAGATTTTTTAAGGAACTTATGCATATTTCTGCGAAATGGAATGAGCTCAGCTTTAACGAAACACTTGCTTTTGTTTTTCAAAAGAAAATTTCCTAGTAATGAGTTGTTTATATATGTATTCGTAGAGTTGAATTGTGTTGTTAATTAGATATGTGTACAATAGCCGTATTTTTAATGAATAAATACTGAAAAGAACAAAGGGTTCACTTAATTAGTTTTATCTGTTTGTAAACTGCTTTTAAGTATAAAGTACTACGTGATAAATTTTGTTGACGCGATTTATACCTAATTGGGTCTTGTGAATAAAAAATAAACAAAAACTTTTTGTCACCGATTTCAGCAATAGTACAAAAAAAACATCTTGTTTTTTTTTTTTAGTTAGTTGAACAAACAGATTTTTTAAGGAACTTATGCATATTTCTGCGAAATGGAATGAGCTCAGCTTTAACGAAACACTTGCTTTAGTTTTTCAAAAAAAATTTCTTAGTAATGAGTTGTTTATATATGTATTCGTAGAGTTGAATTGTGTTGTTAATTAGATATGTGTACAATAGCCGTATTTTTAATGAATAAATATGAAAAGAACAAAGGGTCCACTTAATTAGTTTTATCTGTTTGTAAACTGCTTTTAAGTATAAAGTATTACGTGATAAATTTTGTTGACGCGATTTATACCTAATTGGGTCTTGTGAATAAAAAATAAACAAAAACTTTTTGTCACCGATTTCAGCAATAGTACAAAAAAACATCTTGTTTTTTTTTTTTTTAGTTAGTTGAACAAACAGATTTTTTAAGGAACTTATGCATATTTCTGCGAAATGGAATGAGCTCAGCTTTAACGAAACACTTGCTTTAGTTTTTCAAAAGAAAATTTCCTAGTAATGAGTTGTTTATATATGTATTCGTAGAGTTGAATTGTGTTGTTAATTAGATATGTGTACAATAGCCGTATTTTTAATGAATAAATACTGAAAAGAACAAAGGGTCCACTTAATTAGTTTTATCTGTTTTTAACTGCTTTTAAGTATAAAGTACTATGTGATAAATTTTGTTGACGCGATTCATACCTAATTGGGTCTTGTGAATAAAAAATAAACAAAAACTTTTTGTCACCGATTTCAGCAATAGTACAAAAAAATATCTTGTTTTTTTTTTTTAGTTAGTTGAACAATCAGATTTTTTAAGGAACTTATGCCTATTTCAGCGAAATGGAATGAGCTCAGCTTTAACGAAATACTTGCTTTAGTTTTTCAAAAAAAATTTCCTAGTAATGAGTTGTTTATATATGTATTCGTAGAGTTGAATTCTGTTGTTAATTAGATATGTGTACAATAGCCGTATTTTTAATGAATAAATACTGAAAAGAACAAAGGGTTCACTTAATTAGTTTTATCTGTTTGTAAACTGCTTTTAAGTATAAAGTACTACGTGATAAATTTTGTTGACGCGATTTATACCTAATTGGGTCTTGTGAATAAAAAATAAACAAAAACTTTTTGTCACCGATTTCAGCAATAGTACAAAAAAACATTTTGTTTTTTTTTTTTTTTAGTTAGTTGAACAATCAGATTTTTTAAGGAACTTATGCCTATTTCAGCGAAATGGAATGAGCTCAGCTTTAACGAAATACTTGCTTTAGTTTTTCAAAAAAAATTTCCTAGTAATGAGTTGTTTATATATGTATTCGTAGAGTTGAATTCTGTTGTTAATTAGATATGTGTACAATAGCCGTATTTTTAATGAATAAATACTGAAAAGAACAAAGGGTTCACTTAATTAGTTTTATCTGTTTGTAAACTGCTTTTAAGTATAAAGTACTACGTGATAAATTTTGTTGACGCGATTTATACCTAATTGGGTCTTGTGAATAAAAAATAAACAAAAACTTTTTGTCACCGATTTCAGCAATAGTACAAAAAAACATTTTGTTTTTTTTTTTTTTAGTTAGTTGAACAATCAGATTTTTTAAGGAACTTATGCCTATTTCAGCGAAATGGAATGAGCTCAGCTTTAACGAAATACTTGCTTTAGTTTTTCAAAAAAAATTTCCTAGTAATGAGTTGTTTATATATGTATTCGTAGAGTTGAATTCTGTTGTTAATTAGATATGTGTACAATAGCCGTATTTTTAATGAATAAATACTGAAAAGAACAAAGGGTTCACTTAATTAGTTTTATCTGTTTGTAAACTGCTTTTAAGTATAAAGTACTACGTGATAAATTTTGTTGACGCGATTTATACCTAATTGGGTCTTGTGAATAAAAAATAAACAAAAACTTTTTGTCACCGATTTCAGCAATAGTACAAAAAAACATTTTGTTTTTTTTTTTTTTAGTTAGTTGAACAATCAGATTTTTTAAGGAACTTATGCCTATTTCAGCGAAATGGAATGAGCTCAGCTTTAACGAAATACTTGCTTTAGTTTTTCAAAAAAAATTTCCTAGTAATGAGTTGTTTATATATGTATTCGTAGAGTTGAATTGTGTTGTTAATTAGATATGTGTACAATAGCCGTATTTTTAATGAATAAATACTGAAAAGAACAAAGGGTTCACTTAATTAGTTTTATCTGTTTGTAAACTGCTTTTAAGTATAAAGTACTACGTGATAAATTTTGTTGACGCGATTTATACCTAATTGGGTCTTGTGAATAAAAAATAAACAAAAACTTTTTGTCACCGATTTCAGCAATAGTACAAAAAAACATTTTGTTTTTTTTTTTTTAGTTAGTTGAACAATCAGATTTTTTAAGGAACTTATGCCTATTTCAGCGAAATGGAATGAGCTCAGCTTTAACGAAATACTTGCTTTAGTTTTTCAAAAAAAATTTCCTAGTAATGAGTTGTTTATATATGTATTCGTAGAGTTGAATTCTGTTGTTAATTAGATATGTGTACAATAGCCGTATTTTTAATGAATAAATACTGAAAAGAACAAAGGGTTCACTTAATTAGTTTTATCTGTTTGTAAACTGCTTTTAAGTATAAAGTACTACGTGATAAATTTTGTTGACGCGATGTATACCTAATTGGGTCTTGTGAATAAAAAATAAACAAAAACTTTTTGTTACCGATTTCAGCAATAGTACAAAAAAATATATTGTTTTTTTTTTTTTAGTTAGTTGAACAATCAGATTTTTTAAGGAACTTATGCCTATTTCAGCGAAATGGAATGAGCTCAGCTTTAACGAAATACTTGCTTTAGTTTTTCAAAAAAAATTTCCTAGTAATGAGTTGTTTATATATGTATTCGTAGAGTTGAATTCTGTTGTTAATTAGATATGTGTACAATAGCCGTATTTTTAATGAATAAATACTGAAAAGAACAAAGGGTTCACTTAATTAGTTTTATCTGTTTGTAAACTGCTTTTAAGTATAAAGTACTACGTGATAAATTTTGTTGACGCGATTTATACCTAATTGGGTCTTGTGAATAAAAAATAAACAAAAACTTTTTGTCACCGATTTCAGCAATAGTACAAAAAAACATCTTGTTTTTTTTTTTTAGTTAGTTGAACAAACAGATTTTTTAAGGAACTTATGCATATTTCTGCGAAATGGAATGAGCTCAGCTTTAACGAAACACTTGCTTTAGTTTTTCAAAAGAAAATTTCCTAGTAATGAGTTGTTTATATATGTATTCGTAGAGTTGAATTGTGTTGTTAATTAGATATGTGTACAATAGCCGTATTTTTAATGAATAAATACTGAAAAGAACAAAGGGTTCACTTAATTAGTTTTATCTGTTTGTAAACTGCTTTTAAGTATAAAGTACTACGTGATAAATTTTGTTGACGCGATTTATACCTAATTGGGTCTTGTGAATAAAAAATAAACAAAAACTTTTTGTCACCGATTTCAGCAATAGTACAAAAAAACATCTTGTTTTTTTTTTTTAGTTAGTTGAACAAACAGATTTTTTAAGGAACTTATGCATATTTCTGCGAAATGGAATGAGCTCAGCTTTAACGAAACACTTGCTTTAGTTTTTCAAAAGAAAATTTCCTAGTAATGAGTTGTTTATATATGTATTCGTAGAGTTGAATTGTGTTGTTAATTAGATATGTGTACAATAGCCGTATTTTTAATGAATAAATACTGAAAAGAACAAAGGGTTCACTTAATTAGTTTTATCTGTTTGTAAACTGCTTTTAAGTATAAAGTACTACGTGATAAATTTTGTTGACGCGATTTATACCTAATTGGGTCTTGTGAATAAAAAATAAACAAAAACTTTTTGTCACCGATTTCAGCAATAGTACAAAAAAAACATCTTGTTTTTTTTTTTTAGTTAGTTGAACAAACAGATTTTTTAAGGAACTTATGCATATTTCTGCGAAATGGAATGAGCTCAGCTTTAACGAAACACTTGCTTTAGTTTTTCAAAAAAAATTTCTTAGTAATGAGTTGTTTATATATGTATTCGTAGAGTTGAATTGTGTTGTTAATTAGATATGTGTACAATAGCCGTATTTTTAATGAATAAATATGAAAAGAACAAAGGGTCCACTTAATAAGTTTTATCTGTTTGTAAACTGCTTTTAAGTATAAAGTATTACGTGATAAATTTTGTTGACGCGATTTATACCTAATTGGGTCTTGTGAATAAAAAATAAACAAAAACTTTTTGTCACCGATTTCAGCAATAGTACAAAAAAACATCTTGTTTTTTTTTTTTTTAGTTAGTTGAACAAACAGATTTTTTAAGGAACTTATGCATATTTCTGCGAAATGGAATGAGCTCAGCTTTAACGAAACACTTGCTTTAGTTTTTCAAAAGAAAATTTCCTAGTAATGAGTTGTTTATATATGTATTCGTAGAGTTGAATTGTGTTGTTAATTAGATATGTGTACAATAGCCGTATTTTTAATGAATAAATACTGAAAAGAACAAAGGGTCCACTTAATTAGTTTTATCTGTTTTTAACTGCTTTTAAGTATAAAGTACTATGTGATAAATTTTGTTGACGCGATTCATACCTAATTGGGTCTTGTGAATAAAAAATAAACAAAAACTTTTTGTCACCGATTTCAGCAATAGTACAAAAAAATATCTTGTTTTTTTTTTTAGTTAGTTGAACAATCAGATTTTTTAAGGAACTTATGCCTATTTCAGCGAAATGGAATGAGCTCAGCTTTAACGAAACACTTGCTTTAGTTTTTCAAAAGAAAATTTCCTAGTAATGAGTTGTTTATATATGTATTTGTAGAGTTGAATTGTGTTGTTAATTAGATATGTGTACAATAGCCGTATTTTTAATGAATAAATACTGAAAAGAACAAAGGGTTCACTTAATTAGTTTTATCTGTTTGTAAACTGCTTTTAAGTATAAAGTACTACGTGATAAATTTTGTTGACGCGATTCATACCTAATTGGGTCTTGTGAATAAAAAAGAAACAAAAACTTTTTGTTACCGATTTCAGGAATAGTACAAAAAAACCTCTTGTTTTTTTTTTTTAGTTAGTTGAACAAACAGATTTTTTAAGGAACTTATGCATATTTCAGCGAAATGGAATGAGCTCAGCTTTAACGAGACACTTGCTTTAGTTTTTCAAAAGAAAATTTCCTAGTAATGAGTTGTTTATATATGTATTCGTAAAGTTGAATTGTGTTGTTAATTAGATATGTGTACAATAGCCGTATTTTTAATGAATAAATACTGAAAAGAACAAAGGGTCCACTTAATTAGTTTTATCTGTTTCTAAACTGCTTTTAAGTATAAAGTACTACGTGATAAATTTTGTTGACGCGATTTATACCTAATTGGGTCTTGTGAATAAAAAATAAACAAAAACTTTTTGTTACCGATTTCAGGAATAGTACAAAAAAACATCTTTTTTTTTTTTTTTTAGTTAGTTGAACAAACAGATTTTTTAAGGAACTTATGCATATTTCAGCGAAAGGGAATGAGCTCAGCTTTAACGAAACACTTGCTTTAGTTTTTCAAAAGAAAATTTCCTAGTAATGAGTTGTTTATATATGTATTCGTAGAGTTGAATTGTGTTGTTAATTAGATATGTGTACAATAGCCGTATTTTTAATGAATAAATACTGAAAAGAACAAAGGGTTCACTTAATTTGTTTTATCTGTTTGTAAACTGCTTTTAAGTATAAAGTACTACGTGATAAATTTTGTTGACGCGATTTATACCTAATTGGGTCTTGTGAATAAAAAATAAACAAAAACTTTTTGTCACCGCTTTCAGCAATAGTACAAAAAAACATCTTGTTTTTTTTTTTTTAGTTAGTTGAACAAACAGATTATTTAAGGAACTTATGCATATTTCTGCGAAATGGAATGAGCTCAGCTTTAACGAAACACTTGCTTTAGTGTTACAAAAGAAAATTTCCTAGTAATGAGTTGTTTATATATGTATTCGTAGAGTTGAATTGTGTTGTTAATTAGATATGTGTACAATAGCCGTATTTTTAATGAATAAATACTGAAAAGAACAAAGGGTCCACTTAATTAGTTTTATCTGTTTTTAACTGCTTTTAAGTATAAAGTACTATGTGATAAATTTTGTTGACGCGATTCATACCTAATTGGGTCTTGTGAATAAAAAATAAACAAAAACTTTTTGTTACCGATTTCAGGAATAGTACAAAAAAACCTCTTGTTTTTTTTTTTTAGTTAGTTGAACAAACAGATTTTTTAACGAACTTATGCATATTTCAGCGAAATGGAATGAGCTCAGCTTTAACGAAACACTTGCTTTAGTTTTTCAAAAGAAAATTTCCTAGTAATGAGTTGTTTATATATGTATTCGTAGAGTTGAATTGTGTTGTTAATTAGATATGTGTACAATAGCCGTATTTTTAATGAATAAATACTGAAAAGAACAAAGGGTCCACTTAATTAGTTTTATCTGTTTCCAAACTGCCTTTAAGTATAAAGTACTACGTGATAAATTTTGTTGACGCGATTTATACCTAATTGGGTCTTGTGAATAAAAAATAAACAAAAACTTTTTGTTACCGATTTCAGGAATAGTACAAAAAAACATCTTGTTTTTTTTTTTTTTAGTTAGTTGAACAAACAGATTTTTTAAGGAACTTATGCATATTTCAGCGAAATGGAATGAGCTCAGCTTTAACGAAACACTTGCTTTAGTTTTTCAAAAGAAAATTTCCTAGTAATGAGTTGTTTATATATGTATTCGTAGAGTTGAATTGTGTTGTTAATTAGATATGTGTACAATAGACGTATTTTTAATGAATAAATACTGAAAAGAACAAAGGGTCCACCTAATTAGTTTTATCTGTTTCCCAACTGCTTTTAAGTATAAAGTACTACGTGATAAATTTTGTTGACGCGATTTATACCTAATTGGGTCTTGTGAATAAAAAATAAACAAAAACTTTTTGTTACCGATTTCAGGAATAGTACAAAAAAACATCTTGTTTTTTTTTTTTTAGTTAGTTGAACAAACAGATTTTTTAAGGAACTTATGCATATTTCAGCGAAATGGAATGAGCTCAGCTTTAACGAAACACTTGCTTTAGTTTTTCAAAAGAAAATTCCCTAGTAATGAGTTGTTTATATATGTATTCGTAGAGTTGAATTGTGTTGTTAATTAGATATGTGTACAATAGCCGTATTTTTAATGAATAAATACTGAAAAGAACAAAGGGTCCACCTAATTAGTTTTATCTGTTTCCCAACTGCTTTTAAGTATAAAGTACTACGTGATAAATTTTGTTGACGCGATTTATACCTAATTGGGTCTTGTGAATAAAAAATAAACAAAAACTTTTTGTTACCGATTTCAGGAATAGTACAAAAAACTATCTTGTTTTTTTTTTTTTTAGTTAGTTGAACAAACAGATTTTTTAAGGAACTTATGCATATTTCAGCGAAATGGAATGAGCTCAGCTTTAACGAAACACTTGCTTAAGTTTTTCAAAAGAAAATTTCCTGGTAATGAGTTGTTTATATATGTATTCGTAGAGTTGAATTGTGTTGTTAATTAGATATGTGTGCAATAGCCGTATTTTTAATGAATAAATACTGAAAAGAACAAATGGTTCACTTAATTAGTTTTATCTGTTTGTAAACTGCTTTTAAGTATAAAGTACTACGTGATAAATTTTGTTGACGCAATTATACCTAATTGGGTCTTGTGAATAAAAAATAAACAAAAACTTTTTGTTACCGATTTCAGCAATAGTACAAAAAAACATCTTTTTTTTTTTTTAGTTAGTTGAACAAACAGATTTTTTAAGGAACTTATGCATATTGCTGCGAAATGGAATGAGCTCAGCTTTAACGAAACACTTGATTTAGTTTTTCAAAAGAAAATTTCCTAGTAATGAGTTGTTTATATATGTATTCGTAGAGTTGAATTGTGTTGTTAATTAGATATGTGTACAATAGCCGTATTTTTAATGAATAAATACTGAAAAGAACAAAGGGTCCACTTAATTAGTTTTATCTTTTTTTAACTGCTTTTAAGTATAAAGTACTACGTGATAAATTTTGTTGACGCGATTCATGCCTAATTGGGTCTTGTGAATAAAAAATAAACAAAAACTTTTTGTTACCGATTTCAGGAATAGTACCAAAAAACATCTTGTTTTTTTTTTTTTTAGTTAGTTGAACAAACAGATTTTTTAAGGAACTTATGCATATTTCAGCGAAATGGAATGAGCTCAGCTTTAACGAAACACTTGCTTTAGTTTTTCAAAAGAAAATTTCCTAGTAATGAGTTGTTTATATATGTATTCGTAGAGTTGAATTGTGTTGTTAATTAGATATGTGTACAATAGCCGTATTTTTAATGAATAAATACTGAAAAGAACAAAGGGTCCACTTAATTAGTTTTATCTGTTTCTAAACTGCTTTTAAGTATAAAGTACTACGTGATAAATTTTGTTGACGCGATTTATACCTAATTGGGTCTTGTGAATAAAAAATAAACAAAAATTTTTGTTACCGATTTCAGCAATAGTACAAAAAAACATCTTGTTTTTTTTTTTTTTAGTTAGTTGAACAAACAGATTTTTTAAGGAACTTATGCATATTTCAGCGAAATGGAATGAGATCAGCTTTAACGAAACACTTGGTTTAGTTTTTCAAAAGAAAATTTCCTAGTAATGAGTTGTTTATATATGTATTCGTAGAGTTGAATTGTGTTGTTAATTAGATATGTGTACAATAGCCGTATTTTTAATGAATAAATACTGAAAAGAACAAAGGGTCCACTTAATTAGTTTTATCTTTTTTTAACTGCTTTTAAGTATAAAGTACTACGTGATAAATTTTGTTGACGCGATTCATGCCTAATTGGGTCTTGTGAATAAAAAATAAACAAAAACTTTTTGTTACCGATTTCAGGAATAGTACCAAAAAACATCTTGTTTTTTTTTTTTTTAGTTAGTTGAACAAACAGATTTTTTAAGGAACTTATGCATATTTCAGCGAAATGGAATGAGCTCAGCTTTAACGAAACACTTGCTTTAGTTTTTCAAAAGAAAATTTCCTAGTAATGAGTTGTTTATATATGTATTCGTAGAGTTGAATTGTGTTGTTAATTAGATATGTGTACAATAGCCGTATTTTTAATGAATAAATACTGAAAAGAACAAAGGGTCCACTTAATTAGTTTTATCTGTTTCTAAACTGCTTTTAAGTATAAAGTACTACGTGATAAATTTTGTTGACGCGATTTATACCTAATTGGGTCCTTGTGAATAAAAAATAAACAAAAATTTTTGTTACCGATTTCAGCAATAGTACAAAAAAACATCTTGTTTTTTTTTTTTTTTAGTTAGTTGAACAAACAGATTTTTTAAGGAACTTATGCATATTTCAGCGAAATGGAATGAGATCAGCTTTAACGAAACACTTGGTTTAGTTTTTCAAAAGAAAATTTCCTAGTAATGAATTGTTTATATATGTATTCGTAGAGTTGAAATGTGTTGTTAATTAGATATGTGTACAGTAGCCGTATTTTTAATGAATAAATACTGAAAAGAACAAAGGGTCCACCTAATTAGTTTTTTGTCTGTTTCCCAACTGCTTTTAAGTATAAAATACTACGTGATAAATTTTGTTGACGCGATTTATACCTAATTGGGTCTTGTGAATAAAAAATAAACAAAAACTTTTTGTTACCGATTTCAGGAATAGTACAAAAAAACATCTTGTTTTTTTTTTTAGTTAGTTTGAACAAACAGATTTTTTAAGGAACTTATGCATATTTCAGCGAAATGGAATGAGCTCAGCTTTAACGAAACACTTGCTTTAGTTTTTCAAAAGAAAATTTCCTAGTAATGAGTTGTTTATATATGTATTCGTAGAGTTGAATTGTGTTGTTGATTAGATATGTGTACAATAGCCGTATTTTTAATGAATAAATACTGAAAAGAACAAAGAGTCCACCTAATTAGTTTTATCTATTTCCAAACTGCTTTTAAGTATAAAGTACTACGTGATAAATTTTGTTGACACGATTTATGCCTAATTGGGTCTTGTGAATAAAAAATAAACAAAAACTTTTTGTTACCGATTTCAGGAATAGTACAAAAAAACATCTTGTTTTTTTTTTTTAGTTAGTTGAACAAACAGATTTTTTAAGGAACTTATGCATATTTCAGCGAAATGGAATGAGCTCAGCTTTAACGAGACACTTGCTTTAGTTTTTCAAAAGAAAATTTCCTAGTAATGAGTTGTTTATATATGTATTCGTAGAGTTGAATTGTGTTGTTAATTAAATATGTGTACCATAGCCGTATTTTTAATGAATAAATACCGAAAAGAACAAAAGGTCCACTTAATTAGTTTTATCTATTTCCAAACTGCTTTTAAGTATAAAGTACTACGTGATAAATTTTGTTGACGCGATTTATGCCTAATTGGGTCTTGTGAATAAAAAATAAACAAAAACTTTTTGTTACCGATTTCAGGAATAGTACAAAAAAACATCTTGTTTTTTTTTTAGTTAGTTGAACAAACAGATTTTTTAAGGAACTTATGCATATTTCAGCGAAATGGAATGAGCTCAGCTTTAACGAAACACTTGCTTTAGTTTTTCAAAAGAAAATTTCCTAGTAATGAGTTGTTTATAAATGTATTCGTAGAGTTGAATTGTGTTGTTAATTAAATATGTGTACAATAGTCGTATTTTTAATGAATAAATACCGAAAAGAACAAAGTGTCCACTTAATTAGTTTTATCTGATTCCAAACTGCTTTTAAGTATAAAGTACTACGTGATAAATTTTGTTGACGCGATTTATGCCTAATTGGGTGTTGTGAATAAAAAATAAACAAAAACTTTTTGTTACCGATTTCAGGAATAGTACAAAAAAAGATCTTGTTTTTTTTTTTAGTTAGTTGAACAAACAGATTTTTTAAGGAACTTATGCATATTTCAGCGAAATGGAATGAGCTCAGCTTTAACGAGACACTTGCTTTAGTTTTTCAAAAGAAAATTTCCTAGTAATGAGTTGTTTATATATGTATTCGTAGAGTTGAAATGTGTTGTTAATTAGATATGTGTACAGTAGCCGTATTTTTAATGAATAAATACTGAAAAGAACAAAGGGTCCACCTAATTAGTTTTGTCTGTTTCCCAACTGCTTTTAAGTATAAAATACTACGTGATAAATTTTGTTGACGCGATTTATACCTAATTGGGTCTTGTGAATAAAAAATAAACAAAAACTTTTTGTTACCGATTTCAGGAATAGTACAAAAAAACATCTTGTTTTTTTTTTTAGTTAGTTGAACAAACAGATTTTTTAAGGAACTTATGCATATTTCAGCGAAATGGAATGAGATCAGCTTTAACGAAACACTTGGTTTAGTTTTTCAAAAGAAAATTTCCTAGTAATGAATTGTTTATATATGTATTCGTAGAGTTGAAATGTGTTGTTAATTAGATATGTGTACAGTAGCCGTATTTTTAATGAATAAATACTGAAAAGAACAAAGGGTCCACCTAATTAGTTTTGTCTGTTTCCCAACTGCTTTTAAGTATAAAATACTACGTGATAAATTTTGTTGACGCGATTTATACCTAATTGGGTCTTGTGAATAAAAAATAAACAAAAACTTTTTGTTACCGATTTCAGGAATAGTACAAAAAAACATCTTGTTTTTTTTTTTTAGTTAGTTGAACAAACAGATTTTTTAAGGAACTTATGCATATTTCAGCGAAATGGAATGAGCTCAGCTTTAACGAAACACTTGCTTTAGTTTTTCAAAAGAAAATTTCCTAGTAATGAGTTGTTTATATATGTATTCGTAGAGTTGAATTGTGTTGTTGATTAGATATGTGTACAATAGCCGTATTTTTAATGAATAAATACTGAAAAGAACAAAGAGTCCACCTAATTAGTTTTATCTATTTCCAAACTGCTTTTAAGTATAAAGTACTACGTGATAAATTTTGTTGACACGATTTATGCCTAATTGGGTCTTGTGAATAAAAAATAAACAAAAACTTTTTGTTACCGATTTCAGGAATAGTACAAAAAAACATCTTGTTTTTTTTTTTAGTTAGTTGAACAAACAGATTTTTTAAGGAACTTATGCATATTTCAGCGAAATGGAATGAGCTCAGCTTTAACGAGACACTTGCTTTAGTTTTTCAAAAGAAAATTTCCTAGTAATGAGTTGTTTATATATGTATTCGTAGAGTTGAAATGTGTTGTTAATTAGATATGTGTACAGTAGCCGTATTTTTAATGAATAAATACTGAAAAGAACAAAGGGTCCACCTAATTAGTTTTGTCTGTTTCCCAACTGCTTTTAAGTATAAAATACTACGTGATAAATTTTGTTGACGCGATTTATACCTAATTGGGTCTTGTGAATAAAAAATAAACAAAAACTTTTTGTTACCGATTTCAGGAATAGTACAAAAAAACATCTTGTTTTTTTTTTTAGTTAGTTGAACAAACAGATTTTTTAAGGAACTTATGCATATTTCAGCGAAATGGAATGAGATCAGCTTTAACGAAACACTTGGTTTAGTTTTTCAAAAGAAAATTTCCTAGTAATGAATTGTTTATATATGTATTCGTAGAGTTGAAATGTGTTGTTAATTAGATATGTGTACAGTAGCCGTATTTTTAATGAATAAATACTGAAAAGAACAAAGGGTCCACCTAATTAGTTTTGTCTGTTTCCCAACTGCTTTTAAGTATAAAATACTACGTGATAAATTTTGTTGACGCGATTTATACCTAATTGGGTCTTGTGAATAAAAAATAAACAAAAACTTTTTGTTACCGATTTCAGGAATAGTACAAAAAAACATCTTGTTTTTTTTTTTAGTTAGTTGAACAAACAGATTTTTTAAGGAACTTATGCATATTTCAGCGAAATGGAATGAGCTCAGCTTTAACGAGACACTTGCTTTAGTTTTTCAAAAGAAAATTTCCTAGTAATGAGTTGTTTATATATGTATTCGTAGAGTTGAAATGTGTTGTTAATTAGATATGTGTACAGTAGCCGTATTTTTAATGAATAAATACTGAAAAGAACAAAGGGTCCACCTAATTAGTTTTGTCTGTTTCCCAACTGCTTTTAAGTATAAAATACTACGTGATAAATTTTGTTGACGCGATTTATACCTAATTGGGTCTTGTGAATAAAAAATAAACAAAAACTTTTTGTTACCGATTTCAGGAATAGTACAAAAAAACATCTTGTTTTTTTTTTTAGTTAGTTGAACAAACAGATTTTTTAAGGAACTTATGCATATTTCAGCGAAATGGAATGAGCTCAGCTTTAACGAGACACTTGCTTTAGTTTTTCAAAAGAAAATTTCCTAGTAATGAGTTGTTTATATATGTATTCGTAGAGTTGAAATGTGTTGTTAATTAGATATGTGTACAGTAGCCGTATTTTTAATGAATAAATACTGAAAAGAACAAAGGGTCCACCTAATTAGTTTTGTCTGTTTCCCAACTGCTTTTAAGTATAAAATACTACGTGATAAATTTTGTTGACGCGATTTATACCTAATTGGGTCTTGTGAATAAAAAATAAACAAAAACTTTTTGTTACCGATTTCAGGAATAGTACAAAAAAACATCTTGTTTTTTTTTTTAGTTAGTTGAACAAACAGATTTTTTAAGGAACTTATGCATATTTCAGCGAAATGGAATGAGATCAGCTTTAACGAAACACTTGGTTTAGTTTTTCAAAAGAAAATTTCCTAGTAATGAATTGTTTATATATGTATTCGTAGAGTTGAAATGTGTTGTTAATTAGATATGTGTACAGTAGCCGTATTTTTAATGAATAAATACTGAAAAGAACAAAGGGTCCACCTAATTAGTTTTGTCTGTTTCCCAACTGCTTTTAAGTATAAAATACTACGTGATAAATTTTGTTGACGCGATTTATACCTAATTGGGTCTTGTGAATAAAAAATAAACAAAAACTTTTTGTTACCGATTTCAGGAATAGTACAAAAAAACATCTTGTTTTTTTTTTTAGTTAGTTGAACAAACAGATTTTTTAAGGAACTTATGCATATTTCAGCGAAATGGAATGAGCTCAGCTTTAACGAGACACTTGCTTTAGTTTTTCAAAAGAAAATTTCCTAGTAATGAGTTGTTTATATATGTATTCGTAGAGTTGAAATGTGTTGTTAATTAGATATGTGTACAGTAGCCGTATTTTTAATGAATAAATACTGAAAAGAACAAAGGGTCCACCTAATTAGTTTTGTCTGTTTCCCAACTGCTTTTAAGTATAAAATACTACGTGATAAATTTTGTTGACGCGATTTATACCTAATTGGGTCTTGTGAATAAAAAATAAACAAAAACTTTTTGTTACCGATTTCAGGAATAGTACAAAAAAACATCTTGTTTTTTTTTTTAGTTAGTTGAACAAACAGATTTTTTAAGGAACTTATGCATATTTCAGCGAAATGGAATGAGATCAGCTTTAACGAAACACTTGGTTTAGTTTTTCAAAAGAAAATTTCCTAGTAATGAATTGTTTATATATGTATTCGTAGAGTTGAAATGTGTTGTTAATTAGATATGTGTACAGTAGCCGTATTTTTAATGAATAAATACTGAAAAGAACAAAGGGTCCACCTAATTAGTTTTGTCTGTTTCCCAACTGCTTTTAAGTATAAAATACTACGTGATAAATTTTGTTGACGCGATTTATACCTAATTGGGTCTTGTGAATAAAAAATAAACAAAAACTTTTTGTTACCGATTTCAGGAATAGTACAAAAAAACATCTTGTTTTTTTTTTTAGTTAGTTGAACAAACAGATTTTTTAAGGAACTTATGCATATTTCAGCGAAATGGAATGAGCTCAGCTTTAACGAAACACTTGCTTTAGTTTTTCAAAAGAAAATTTCCTAGTAATGAGTTGTTTATATATGTATTCGTAGAGTTGAATTGTGTTGTTGATTAGATATGTGTACAATAGCCGTATTTTTAATGAATAAATACTGAAAAGAACAAAGAGTCCACCTAATTAGTTTTATCTATTTCCAAACTGCTTTTAAGTATAAAGTACTACGTGATAAATTTTGTTGACACGATTTATGCCTAATTGGGTCTTGTGAATAAAAAATAAACAAAAACTTTTTGTTACCGATTTCAGGAATAGTACAAAAAAACATCTTGTTTTTTTTTTTAGTTAGTTGAACAAACAGATTTTTTAAGGAACTTATGCATATTTCAGCGAAATGGAATGAGCTCAGCTTTAACGAGACACTTGCTTTAGTTTTTCAAAAGAAAATTTCCTAGTAATGAGTTGTTTATATATGTATTCGTAGAGTTGAATTGTGTTGTTAATTAAATATGTGTACCATAGCCGTATTTTTAATGAATAAATACCGAAAAGAACAAAAGGTCCACTTAATTAGTTTTATCTATTTCCAAACTGCTTTTAAGTATAAAGTACTACGTGATAAATTTTGTTGACGCGATTTATGCCTAATTGGGTCTTGTGAATAAAAAATAAACAAAAACTTTTTGTTACCGATTTCAGGAATAGTACAAAAAAACATCTTGTTTTTTTTTTAGTTAGTTGAACAAACAGATTTTTTAAGGAACTTATGCATATTTCAGCGAAATGGAATGAGCTCAGCTTTAACGAAACACTTGCTTTAGTTTTTCAAAAGAAAATTTCCTAGTAATGAGTTGTTTATAAATGTATTCGTAGAGTTGAATTGTGTTGTTAATTAAATATGTGTACAATAGTCGTATTTTTAATGAATAAATACCGAAAAGAACAAAGTGTCCACTTAATTAGTTTTATCTGATTCCAAACTGCTTTTAAGTATAAAGTACTACGTGATAAATTTTGTTGACGCGATTTATGCCTAATTGGGTGTTGTGAATAAAAAATAAACAAAAACTTTTTGTTACCGATTTCAGGAATAGTACAAAAAAAGATCTTGTTTTTTTTTTTAGTTAGTTGAACAAACAGATTTTTTAAGGAACTTATGCATATTTCAGCGAAATGGAATGAGCTCAGCTTTAACGAGACACTTGCTTTAGTTTTTCAAAAGAAAATTTCCTAGTAATGAGTTGTTTATATATGTATTCGTAGAGTTGAATTGTGTTGTTAATTAGATATGTGTACAATAGCCGTATTTTTAATGAATAAATACTGAAAAGAACAAAGGGTCCACTTAATTAGTTTTATCTGTTTCCAAACTGCTTTTAAGTATAAATTACTACGTGATAAATTTTGTTGACGCGATTTATACCTAATTGGGTCTTGTGAATAAAAAATAAACAAAAACTCTTTGTTACCGATTTCAGCAATAGTACAAAAAAACATCTTGTTTTTTTTTTTTTTAGTTAGTTGAACCCACAGATTTTTTAAGGAACTTATGCATATTTCAGAGAAATGGAAGGAGCTCAGCTTTAACGAAACACTTGCTTTAGTTTTTCAAAAGAAAATTTCCTAGTAATGAGTTGTTTATATATGTATTCGTAGAGTTGAATTGTGTTGTTAATTAGATATGTGTACAATAGCCGTATTTTTAATGAATAAATACTGAAAAGAACAAAGGGTCCACTTAATTAGTTTTATCTGTTTCCAAACTGCCTTTAAGTATAAAGTACTACGTGATAAATTTTGTTGACGCAATTTATACCTAATTGGGTCTTGTGAATAAAAAATAAACAACAACTTTTTGTTACCGATTTCAGCAATAGTACAAAAAAACATCTTGTTTTTTTTTTTAGTTAGTTGAACAAACAGATTTTTTAAGGAAATTATACATATTTCAGCGAAATGGAATGAGCTCAGCTTTAACGAAACACTTGCTTTAGTTTTTCAAAAGAAAATTTCCTAGTAATGAGTTGTTTATATATGTATTCGTAGAGTTGAATTGTGTTGTTAATTAGATATGTGTACAATAGCCGTATTTTTAATGAATAAATACTGAAAAGAACAAAGGGTCCACTTAATTAGTTTTATCTGTTTCCAAACTGCCTTTAAGTATAAAGTACTACGTGATAAATTTTGTTGACGCGATTTATACCTAATTGGGTCTTGTGAATAAAAAAATAAACAAAAACTTTTTGTTACCGATTTCAGGAATAGTACAAAAAAACAACTTGTTTTTTTTTTTTAGTTAGTTGAACAAACAGATTTTTTAAGGAACTTATGCATATTTCAGCGAAATGGAATGAGCTCAGCTTTAACGAAACACTTGCTTTAGTTTTTCAAAGAAAATTTCCTAGTAATGAGTTGTTTATATATGTATTCGTAGAGTTGAATTGTGTTGTTAATTAGATATGTGTACAATAGCTGAATTTTTAATGAATAAATACTGAAAAGAACAAAGGGTCCACTTAATTAGTTTTATCTGTTTCCAAACTGCTTTTAAGTATAAAGTACTACGTGATAAATTTTGTTGACGCGATTTATACCTAATTGGGTCTTGTGAATAAAAAATAAACAAAAACTTTTTGCTACCGATTTCAGCAATAGTACAAAAAAACATCTTGTTTTTTTTTTTTAGTTAGTTGAACAAACAGATTTTTTAAAGAACTTATGCATATTTCAGCGAAATGGAATGAGCTCAGCTTTAACGAAACACTTGCTTTAGTTTTTCAAAAGAAAATTTCCTAGTAATGAGTTGTTTATATATGTATTCGTAGAGTTGAATTGTGTTGTTAATTAGATATGTGTACAATAGCCGTATTTTTAATGAATAAATACTGAAAAGAACAAAGGGTCCACTTAATTAGTTTTATCTGTTTCCAAACTGCCTTTAAGTATAAAGTACTACGTAATAAATTTTGTTGACGCGATTTATACCTAATTGGGTCTTGTGAATAAAAAATAAATAAAGACTTTTTGTTACCGATTTCAGCAATAGTACAAAAAAACATCTTGTTTTTTTTTTTTTAGTTAGTTGAACCCACAGATTTTTTAAGGAACTTATGCATATTTCAGCGAAATGGAAGGAGCTCAGCTTTAACGAAACACTTGCTTTAGTTTTTCAAAAGAAAATTTCCTAGTAATGAGTTGTTTATATATGTATTCGTAGAGTTGAATTGTGTTGTTAATTAAATATGTGTACAATAGCCGTATTTTTAATGAATAAATACTGAAAAGAACAAAGGGTCCACTTAATTAGTTTTATCTGTTTCCAAACTGCTTTTAAGTATAAAGTACTACGTGATAAATTTTGTTGACGCGATTTATACCTAATTGGGTCTTGTGAATAAAAAATAAACAAAAACTCTTTGTTACCGATTTCAGCAATAGTACAAAAAAACATCTTGTTTTTTTTTTTTTAGTTAGTTGAACCCACAGATTTTTTAAGGAACTTATGCATATTTCAGCGAAATGGAAGGAGCTCAGCTTTAACGAAACACTTGCTTTAGTTTTTCAAAAGAAAATTTCCTAGTAATGAGTTGTTTATATATGTATTCGTAGAGTTGAATTGTGTTGTTAATTAAATATGTGTACAATAGCCGTATTTTTAATGAATAAATACTGAAAAGAACAAAGGGTCCACTTAATTAGTTTTATCTGTTTCCAAACTGCTTTTAAGTATAAAGTACTACGTGATAAATTTTGTTGACGCGATTTATACCTAATTGGGTCTTGTGAATAAAAAATAAACAAAAACTCTTTGTTACCGATTTCAGCAATAGTACAAAAAAACATCTTGTTTTTTTTTTTTAGTTAGTTGAACCCACAGATTTTTTAAGGAACTTATGCATATTTCAGCGAAATGGAAGGAGCTCAGCTTTAACGAAACACTTGCTTTAGTTTTTCAAAAGAAAATTTCCTAGTAATGAGTTGTTTATATATGTATTCGTAGAGTTGAATTGTGTTGTTAATTAGATATGTGTACAATAGCCGTATTTTTAATGAATAAATACTGAAAAGAACAAAGGGTCCACTTAATTAGTTTTATCTGTTTCCAAACTGCTTTTAAGTATAAAGTACTACGTGATAAATTTTGTTGACGCGATTTATACCTAATTGGGTCTTGTGAATAAAAAATAAACAAAAACTCTTTGTTACCGATTTCAGCAATAGTACAAAAAAACATCTTGTTTTTTTTTTTTAGTTAGTTGAACCCACAGATTTTTTAAGGAACTTATGCATATTTCAGCGAAATGGAAGGAGCTCAGCTTTAACGAAACACTTGCTTTAGTTATTCAAAAGAAAATTTCCTAGTAATGAGTTGTTTATATATGTATTCGTAGAGTTGAATTGTGTTGTTAATTAAATATGTGTACAATAGCCGTATTTTTAATGAATAAATACTGAAAAGAACAAAGGGTCCACTTAATTAGTTTTATCTGTTTCCAAACTGCCTTTAAGTATAAAGTACTACGTGATAAATTTTGTTGACGCGATTTATACCTAATTGGGTCTTGTGAATAAAAAATAAACAAAAACTCTTTGTTACCGATTTCAGCAATAGTACAAAAAAACATCTTGTTTTTTTTTTTTAGTTAGTTGAACCCACAGATTTTTTAAGGAACTTATGCATATTTCAGCGAAATGGAAGGAGCTCAGCTTTAACGAAACACTTGCTTTAGTTATTCAAAAGAAAATTTCCTAGTAATGAGTTGTTTATATATGTATTCGTAGAGTTGAATTGTGTTGTTAATTAAATATGTGTACAATAGCCGTATTTTTAATGAATAAATACTGAAAAGAACAAAGGGTCCACTTAATTAGTTTTATCTGTTTCCAAACTGCTTTTAAGTATAAAGTACTACGTGATAAATTTTGTTGACGCGATTTATACCTAATTGGGTCTTGTGAATAAAAAATAAACAAAAACTCTTTGTTACCGATTTCAGCAATAGTACAAAAAAACATCTTGTTTTTTTTTTTTTTAGTTAGTTGAACCCACAGATTTTTTGAGGAACTTATGCATATTTCAGCGAAATGGAAGGAGCTCAGCTTTAACGAAACACTTGCTTTAGTTTTTCAAAAGAAAATTTCCTAGTAATGAGTTGTTTATATATGTATTCGTAGAGTTGAATTGTGTTGTTAATTAGATATGTGTACAATAGCCGTATTTTTAATGAATAAATACTGAAAAGAACAAAGGGTCCACTTAATTAGTTTTATCTGTTTCCAAACTGCCTTTAAGTATAAAGTACTACGTGATAAATTTTGTTGACGCGATTTATACCTAATTGGGTCTTGTGAATAAAAAATAAACAAAAACTTTTTGTTACCGATTTCAGGAATAGTACAAAAAAACATCTTGTTTTTTTTTTTTTAGTTAGTTGAACAAACAGATTTTTTAAGGAACTTATGCATATTTCAGCGAAATGGAATGAGCTCAGCTTTAACGAAACACTTGCTTTAGTTTTTCAAAAGAAAATTTCCTAGTAATGAGTTGTTTATATATGTATTCGTAGAGTTGAATTGTGTTGTTAATTAGATATGTGTACAATAGCTGAATTTTTAATGAATAAATACTGAAAAGAACAAAGGGTCCACTTAATTAGTTTTATCTGTTTCCAAACTGCTTTTAAGTATAAAGTACTACGTGATAAATTTTGTTGACGCGATTTATACCTAATTGGGTCTTGTGAATAAAAAATAAACAAAAACTTTTTGCTACCGATTTCAGCAATAGTACAAAAAAACATCTTGTTTTTTTTTTTAGTTAGTTGAACAAACAGATTTTTTAAGGAAATTATGCATATTTCAGCGAAATGGAATGAGCTCGGCTTTAACGAAACACTTGCTTTAGTTTTTCAAAAGAAAATTTCCTAGTAATGAGTTGTTTATATATGTATTCGTAGAGTTGAATTGTGTTGTTAATTAGATATGTGTACAATAGCCGTATTTTTAATGAATAAATACTGAAAAGACCAAAGGGTCCACTTAATTAGTTTTATCTGTTTCCAAACTGCCTTTAAGTATAAAGTACTACGTGATAAATTTTGTTGACGCGATTTATACCTAATTGGGTCTTGTGAATAAAAAATAAACAAAAACTTTTTGTTACCGATTTCAGGAATAGTACAAAAAAACATCTTGTTTTTTTTTTTTTTAGTTAGTTGAACAAACAGATTTTTTAAGGAACTTATGCATATTTCAGCGAAATGGAATGAGCTCAGCTTTAACGAAACACTTGCTTTAGTTTTTCAAAAGAAAATTTCCTAGTAATGAGTTGTTTATATATGTATTCGTAGAGTTGAATTGTGTTGTTAATTAGATATGTGTACAATAGCTGAATTTTTAATGAATAAATACTGAAAAGAACAAAGGGTCCACTTAATTAGTTTTATCTGTTTCCAAACTGCTTTTAAGTATAAAGTACTACGTGATAAATTTTGTTGACGCGATTTATACCTAATTGGGTCTTGTGAATAAAAAATAAACAAAAACTTTTTGTTACCGATTTCAGGAATAGTACAAAAAAACATCTTGTTTTTTTTTTTTTAGTTAGTTGAACAAACAGATTTTTTAAGGAACTTATGCATATTTCAGCGAAATGGAATGAGCTCAGCTTTAACGAAACACTTGCTTTAGTTTTTCAAAAGAAAATTTCCTAGTAATGAGTTGTTTATATATGTATTCGTAGAGTTGAATTGTGTTGTTGATTAGATATGTGTACAATAGCCGTATTTTTAATGAATAAATACTGAAAAGAACAAAGAGTCCACCTAATTAGTTTTATCTATTTCCAAACTGCTTTTAAGTATAAAGTACTACGTGATAAATTTTGTTGACACGATTTATGCCTAATTGGGTCTTGTGAATAAAAAATAAACAAAAACTTTTTGTTACCGATTTCAGGAATAGTACAAAAAAACATCTTGTTTTTTTTTTTAGTTAGTTGAACAAACAGATTTTTTAAGGAACTTATGCATATTTCAGCGAAATGGAATGAGCTCAGCTTTAACGAGACACTTGCTTTAGTTTTTCAAAAGAAAATTTCCTAGTAATGAGTTGTTTATATATGTATTCGTAGAGTTGAATTGTGTTGTTGATTAGATATGTGTACAATAGCCGTATTTTTAATGAATAAATACTGAAAAGAACAAAGAGTCCACCTAATTAGTTTTATCTATTTCCAAACTGCTTTTAAGTATAAAGTACTACGTGATAAATTTTGTTGACACGATTTATGCCTAATTGGGTCTTGTGAATAAAAAATAAACAAAAACTTTTTGTTACCGATTTCAGGAATAGTACAAAAAAACATCTTGTTTTTTTTTTTAGTTAGTTGAACAAACAGATTTTTTAAGGAACTTATGCATATTTCAGCGAAATGGAATGAGCTCAGCTTTAACGAGACACTTGCTTTAGTTTTTCAAAAGAAAATTTCCTAGTAATGAGTTGTTTATATATGTATTCGTAGAGTTGAAATGTGTTGTTAATTAGATATGTGTACAGTAGCCGTATTTTTAATGAATAAATACTGAAAAGAACAAAGGGTCCACCTAATTAGTTTTGTCTGTTTCCCAACTGCTTTTAAGTATAAAATACTACGTGATAAATTTTGTTGACGCGATTTATACCTAATTGGGTCTTGTGAATAAAAAATAAACAAAAACTTTTTGTTACCGATTTCAGGAATAGTACAAAAAAACATCTTGTTTTTTTTTTTAGTTAGTTGAACAAACAGATTTTTTAAGGAACTTATGCATATTTCAGCGAAATGGAATGAGATCAGCTTTAACGAAACACTTGGTTTAGTTTTTCAAAAGAAAATTTCCTAGTAATGAATTGTTTATATATGTATTCGTAGAGTTGAAATGTGTTGTTAATTAGATATGTGTACAGTAGCCGTATTTTTAATGAATAAATACTGAAAAGAACAAAGGGTCCACCTAATTAGTTTTGTCTGTTTCCCAACTGCTTTTAAGTATAAAATACTACGTGATAAATTTTGTTGACGCGATTTATACCTAATTGGGTCTTGTGAATAAAAAATAAACAAAAACTTTTTGTTACCGATTTCAGGAATAGTACAAAAAAACATCTTGTTTTTTTTTTTAGTTAGTTGAACAAACAGATTTTTTAAGGAACTTATGCATATTTCAGCGAAATGGAATGAGCTCAGCTTTAACGAGACACTTGCTTTAGTTTTTCAAAAGAAAATTTCCTAGTAATGAGTTGTTTATATATGTATTCGTAGAGTTGAAATGTGTTGTTAATTAGATATGTGTACAGTAGCCGTATTTTTAATGAATAAATACTGAAAAGAACAAAGGGTCCACCTAATTAGTTTTGTCTGTTTCCCAACTGCTTTTAAGTATAAAATACTACGTGATAAATTTTGTTGACGCGATTTATACCTAATTGGGTCTTGTGAATAAAAAATAAACAAAAACTTTTTGTTACCGATTTCAGGAATAGTACAAAAAAACATCTTGTTTTTTTTTTTAGTTAGTTGAACAAACAGATTTTTTAAGGAACTTATGCATATTTCAGCGAAATGGAATGAGCTCAGCTTTAACGAGACACTTGCTTTAGTTTTTCAAAAGAAAATTTCCTAGTAATGAGTTGTTTATATATGTATTCGTAGAGTTGAAATGTGTTGTTAATTAGATATGTGTACAGTAGCCGTATTTTTAATGAATAAATACTGAAAAGAACAAAGGGTCCACCTAATTAGTTTTGTCTGTTTCCCAACTGCTTTTAAGTATAAAATACTACGTGATAAATTTTGTTGACGCGATTTATACCTAATTGGGTCTTGTGAATAAAAAATAAACAAAAACTTTTTGTTACCGATTTCAGGAATAGTACAAAAAAACATCTTGTTTTTTTTTTTAGTTAGTTGAACAAACAGATTTTTTAAGGAACTTATGCATATTTCAGCGAAATGGAATGAGATCAGCTTTAACGAAACACTTGGTTTAGTTTTTCAAAAGAAAATTTCCTAGTAATGAATTGTTTATATATGTATTCGTAGAGTTGAAATGTGTTGTTAATTAGATATGTGTACAGTAGCCGTATTTTTAATGAATAAATACTGAAAAGAACAAAGGGTCCACCTAATTAGTTTTGTCTGTTTCCCAACTGCTTTTAAGTATAAAATACTACGTGATAAATTTTGTTGACGCGATTTATACCTAATTGGGTCTTGTGAATAAAAAATAAACAAAAACTTTTTGTTACCGATTTCAGGAATAGTACAAAAAAACATCTTGTTTTTTTTTTTAGTTAGTTGAACAAACAGATTTTTTAAGGAACTTATGCATATTTCAGCGAAATGGAATGAGCTCAGCTTTAACGAGACACTTGCTTTAGTTTTTCAAAAGAAAATTTCCTAGTAATGAGTTGTTTATATATGTATTCGTAGAGTTGAAATGTGTTGTTAATTAGATATGTGTACAGTAGCCGTATTTTTAATGAATAAATACTGAAAAGAACAAAGGGTCCACCTAATTAGTTTTGTCTGTTTCCCAACTGCTTTTAAGTATAAAATACTACGTGATAAATTTTGTTGACGCGATTTATACCTAATTGGGTCTTGTGAATAAAAAATAAACAAAAAACTTTTTTGTTACCGATTTCAGGAATAGTACAAAAAAAACATCTTGTTTTTTTTTTTAGTTAGTTGAACAAACAGATTTTTTAAGGAACTTATGCATATTTCAGCGAAATGGAATGAGATCAGCTTTAACGAAACACTTGGTTTAGTTTTTCAAAAGAAAATTTCCTAGTAATGAATTGTTTATATATGTATTCGTAGAGTTGAAATGTGTTGTTAATTAGATATGTGTACAGTAGCCGTATTTTTAATGAATAAATACTGAAAAGAACAAAGGGTCCACCTAATTAGTTTTGTCTGTTTCCCAACTGCTTTTAAGTATAAAATACTACGTGATAAATTTTGTTGACGCGATTTATACCTAATTGGGTCTTGTGAATAAAAAATAAACAAAAAACTTTTTGTTACCGATTTCAGGAATAGTACAAAAAAACATCTTGTTTTTTTTTTTAGTTAGTTGAACAAACAGATTTTTTAAGGAACTTATGCATATTTCAGCGAAATGGAATGAGCTCAGCTTTAACGAAACACTTGCTTTAGTTTTTCAAAAGAAAATTTCCTAGTAATGAGTTGTTTATATATGTATTCGTAGAGTTGAATTGTGTGTTGATTAGATATGTGTACAATAGCCGTATTTTTAATGAATAAATACTGAAAAAGAACAAAGAGTCCACCTAATTAGTTTTATCTATTTCCAAACTGCTTTTAAGTATAAAGTACTACGTGATAAATTTTGTTGACACGATTTTGCCTAATTGGGTCTTGTGAATAAAAAATAAACAAAAACTTTTTGTTACCGATTTCAGGAATAGTACAAAAAAACATCTTGTTTTTTTTTTTAGTTAGTTGAACAAACAGATTTTTTAAGGAACTTATGCATATTTCAGCGAAATGGAATGAGCTCAGCTTTAACGAGACACTTGCTTTAGTTTTTCAAAAGAAAATTTCCTAGTAATGAGTTGTTTATATATGTATTCGTAGAGTTGAATTGTGTTGTTAATTAAATATGTGTACCATAGCCGTATTTTTAATGAATAAATACCGAAAAGAACAAAAGGTCCACTTAATTAGTTTTATCTATTTCCAAACTGCTTTTAAAGTATAAAGTACTACGTGATAAATTTTGTTGACGCGATTTATGCCTAATTGGGTCTTGTGAATAAAAAATAAACAAAAACTTTTTGTTACCGATTTCAGGAATAGTACAAAAAAACATCTTGTTTTTTTTTTAGTTAGTTGAACAAACAGATTTTTTAAGGAACTTATGCATATTTCAGCGAAATGGAAT